>NC_133138.1:6134885-6772385 GCF_048418815.1 Hemitrygon akajei | reverse complement strand
TGCACATCAGTCTCGTGTATTTTGGATGTGGGGTTACCCTATTAAGTGGCTTTGTGCACTTTCCAACTTACACAGCACAGAAATGGTGAGTGGAAGGGCACTGAGGAGAGAGGTAGAACAGAGGATTCTCAGAATACAGTTCCATAATTCCTTGAAAGTAACATCACACGTAGATAGGGTCATAAGCAGATCTTTTGGCACATTGGCATTCATAAATCAAAATACTGAGTGCAGGGTTTGGGATGTTGTGCTGAAGTTGGATAAGGCATTGGTGAGGCCAAATTTGGAGTATTGTGTGCAGTTTTGGTCACCTACCTAGAGTAAAGGTACCAATAGGTTGAAAGAGTGCAGAGAAGATTTACAAGGATGAGGACCTGAGTTATAGCGAAAGGTTGAATAGGTTGGGACTTTATTCCCTGGAGTGTAGGAGAATGAGGAGAAATTTGATAGAGCTATACAAGATAATGAGAGGTATAGATAGGGTAAAGGCTTTTCCACTGAGGTTGGGTGGGACTACAACTAGAGATTATGGGTTAAAGCTGAAATATTTGGATGGTAGGGGAATGGAGGGCTATGATCCAGGTGAAGGTCGATGGGCTGAAGGGCCAGTTTCTGTGCTGTGGTGTTCTAAGGCACCACAATTCTAAACAGGCCCTTTGGCCTATCTAGTTCATACCAAACTATTATTCTGCCTAATTCAGTCCACCTGCATCTTCTAAACCTCTCCTATCTAGATAATGTTATTTAAAAAATAATAGTTGCCATTAACTGTGAAATTTTGATTAATTCTCCTTCAAGGAGGGTAAATCACCAAGTCTAGGGTGTACTCTTGTCACTATGTTGTGTTCCTATGTATTTCCATTATTGTGATGCGTTTTTGTATTGTTTCTAATAAAAGTTATTCAATAGTAGTCATAAATTCAGAGAAATGTTATGTCACGGAAGGAAACCATTTTCACTCCAGTCCAAGAAACAATCCAGGTGAAGGGTCACGACCTGAAACGTTGACTGTCCGTTTCCCTCCACAGACGCTGCCTGACCCGCTGAGTTCCTCCAGCGAACTGTGTGCTGCTCATGATTCCAGCACTGGCCGTCTCTCGTGTCTATACAGGGGAGAAGAATTAATTTGATATTCCACTAGGTTAAAGGCTGGCAAACTTCACAGCCCAAGGCGCCTGTACACTACCGTGCTGTTCTACGTTCTAACACCAGAAAAGACTGCTCAAAGGCGGGTGCGAGTATGCAGGCAGTGGATAAAATAACCCTCGTGTTTTTGGATCTCGTACTGGAGATGCTGTTCACTGAACCCTGCCACTTTGTTTTGGCCCACATTGTCATCATCTCGGTCCCGACTTGCCTTTATTGGGATCTTTCTCCTCGTTAACCTCCATTCTGGAGTTTAAGTTAAAATGGTGGAGTTATTGTTTATGGACAGTGCTTTGGATTTACATTTGGGGTTTTCTTGTAGGGACTAGGTGCTGTGATTTGGGGGTTGTGCAGTAGCTAATTGTGGGGCAGGACAGGCCTGGGGGAAGGTTTGGGTAATGGGGGTTGAGGACTCCAGGCGAAGGGAGCTGGGGTAGGGTGGCCAATGGTATTGTGGGTGGGGGTCCCATTGCAGTAGGGGGGAAGAAGAGCCAGACTAGGAGTCTAACTGTTGGTAATATTGGGTGGACCTGGCTCCTTGATGGCTTGGGTTTATGGGGGTGTGTAGCAGGGTTGAAGATGTTAGGTTTAGGGATAGGGTAAAGGTCCATTATATAAGCCTCTTTTGTGTGGTGTGGTTTGGGTTATTCGGGGTGCTGTCTGGTTTAGTTGGGGTGTGCGGTCCATTGGAAGTTAGGGTTAGGGTTAGGGTAAAGGGTAGGAGTGGGGATGTTTGTGTTGATGTGTGGTGAAATTGGCTCCCTGGTGGCAAGAGGGTTCAGGTTTATGGGGGAGTGTAGGAGGGTTACGGGTGTTAGGATTCGGGGTATGGCTGGGAGGTGCACTTGATGTCTTGGTTCTCATTTGGTGTCACTGGGTGTATTTAAGGCGGAGGTTGATTAGTCAGGGTGTGGAAGGCTGTGGGAGAACGCAGGAGATTGGGGCTGAGAGGAAAATGGATCAGCCATGATGAAATAGCAGAGCAGACTCGATGGGCCAAATGGCCTAATTCTGCTCCTATAAGTCTCGGCACTAGTGATGTCACAGAAGATACAATGGTATGAGTCACAACAATAGTGATGTCACTGATTATGTAATTGTGCAGGGTAATATAATGGGTGACAGACGATACAACTTGTTCATAATAATTCACAAATACCATCATCTTAAGAGATGGTTTCTTACGTAATGACATCATTGTAAATGACTGCATTTAGTTTGTCATAATAGAAATAAAAGGCTGTGGCTTTTATGCACATAAAACAACTCGCATGTTTTACTCACAAAATCCTTCAAAGGTATAGGTCATGACCCTGGTGATGTCACAGATGATGCCATGGCATAGGTCACCATGGCAGAGATGCCACCACAGGTCATCTCATAGCTCCCAATGGACAAGGAGCCTGAAATCCAACATCACCAGGTTCAAGGACAAACATACAAACACATCAGCAGCTCGAGTCAGGGCACGAAGAAGAGTTAAAATTGAAGGCTCTTTATCTGAATGCACATAATAGGTGAACTCAACAGAGTAACACTCATCATCAAAGAATCCCCACCATCTTCTCAAACTCCGATCAGGAGGTGCAGAAACCTAATGCAGGGCGTCAGCCCAAAGTGTTGACTCTTTATTCTTCTCTATTACACTGCCCAACCTGCTGAGTACCTCCAGCGTCTTGTGTGCATTGTTCTGGATTTCCAGCATCTGCAGAATCTCTTGTGATACTGAAGCCTGAAGTCCCACACCACCAGGTTCAGGGCCAGATACTTCCCTTCAACCATCTGGTTCTTGAACCAACCGGCATGAGTAATAATCCCAGCCTCATATAGCAACACTGTGACCACTTTGCACTTGAACGGACTTATTTTATATTCTAATTGTGCTCTCGCTCATAAAATTTGTGAATGACTTATGTTGAGTTGATGTTTTCCTTGTGAATCTGACACTTTGTGCCTGTGACGGACGCTGCTGCAAGTAAGTTTTTCATTACACTTGTGTACACGTGCACTTATGCAGAAGATTATAAACTCCACTTTGACTTGACGCTAGTGGTCCATTACGTCTGACAACAGAGTTCACGGGTCTCGGGGTCACTGCGTGTAATGTATGCCTCTCTAATGTAGTGCTGCTCTCACTGTCGGAGGTCATAGCCCTTCCAAGGTCAGAGTTTATGCAGATTCCAGGCAGGGATCACAACCCCGAGGTCAGGGGTCACGCGGCCGCCTCTCGCGCCACACCGTTCGGTGGCGGGGCCTTCCAGATGCGGTAGAGGATGATGGACGTGGCCGGCCCAAAGATCAGGAAGGACATCAGGATGACGGTACCCAGGATCACTAGCACAATGGCCCAGATCTCCAACACGTGCACCGGGGTGGCACCATCGACCAACGCACTCTGCACCCCAACATCTCGGACAGACATATCCGCAATCACACCCTTTGGGGACAAAGAAAGTGTCAGAGAAGTAAACAATGAGCATTGTTCCCACCATCCATACACGTGGTCGTATTAAAGGCAGAAACTGATAGGTTCCTAACGGAAAAGGTTGATAAGGGGGTTAAGGTTATAGGCAGAAAGCGCGAGAACAGGGTTGAAATAATTTCAATCATAATTGAATGGTGGAGCAGACTCGATGGGCTGACTGGCCTGATTGTTAAATTGGTAAATGGTTTTATTGTTGTCACAGGTGTACTGTGGAGAGCATTCTAACAGGTTGCATCAATGACTGGTATGCAGGGGCCACCGCACAACTCAGGGAGGAGGTACAGGAGCCTGAAGACCCCTCTTCCCATCGCTACCATCAGGGAGGAGGTACAGGAGCCTGAAGACCCCTCTTCCCATCGCTACCATCAGGGAGGAGGTACAGGAGCCTGAAGACCCCTCTTCTCATTGCTACCATCAGGGAGGAGGTACAGGAGCCTGAAGACCCCTCTTCTCATTGCTACCATCAGGGAGGAGCTACAGGAGCCTGAAGACCCCTCTTCTCATTGCTACCATCAGGGAGGAGCTACAGGAGTCTGAGGACCCCTCTTCTCATTGCTACCATCAGGGAGGAGGTACAGGAGCCTGAAGACCCCTCTTCTCATTGCTACCATCAGGGAGGAGCTACAGGAGCCTGAAGACCCCTCTTCTCATTGCTACCATCAGGGAGGAGCTACAGGAGTCTGAGGACCCCTCTTCTCATTGCTACCATCAGGGAGGAGGTACAGGAGCCTGAAGACCCCTCTTCTCATTGCTACCATCAGGGAGGAGCTACAGGAGTCTGAGGACACTCACTCAACTATTCAGGAACAGCTCCTTCCCCTTTGCCATCAAATTTCTGAATGGACAATGAACCCAAGAACACTACCCCACTATTTTTTCACTCCCTTTTTGCACTACTTATTTAATTTTGTAATAAAAATCTAATTTATAGTTTTTATTATATCAAATGTACTGCGGCTGCAAAACAACTAATTTCACGACAAATGCCACTGATATTAACCTGAATCTGAGGTACTTTGTAAAACTTAGTTTTTCATTCTGTTCACACAGATCAGATCATTACACAGTGCATTGAGATAGAACAAGGGAAGACGATAACAGAATGCAGAATAAAGTGTCACAGTTACAGAGAAAGTGCAGTGCAGGCAGACAGTAAGGTGCAAGGTCATAATGAGGTAGATTGTGAGGTCAAGAGTCCATCTTATTGTACTGGGGAACTGTTGAACAGTCTGATAACAGTGGGGTAGAAGTCAAGGGCAGTGGTAAAAGCAGATACATTCCGGATATTTAAGAGACTCTTAGAAAGGCACAGAGAAATGGACAGCTACGTAGGAGGGAAGGGTTAGACTGATTTTGTTCCTTTTCGTGCCTTGTGGCTTTCGTTCCATGGCCTTTGACTTTTATTTAAACAAGGCCGAGTTGCTAGCTCGATGCTCAACCCAACACGGATAGAAAGTGTACAAGCATCCAGCCAAATTCGAACCCGGGACCATTTGCCCCGAAGTCCGGTGTTGGCGGCCACTACACCAATGGCTGCCAGTTAGATTGACCTTAGAGTGGGTTAAAAGGTCGGCAGAGCATTTGGGCCGAAGGGCCTGTAGCACACTGTACTGTTCTACATTCCCTGTTAAATCTCCCTGGGAACAAAGTGATCTATTTTTCCTGCTCTTCCCAAACATCGGCAGCTGTAATGGAAACTAATTTGGAACTCTCCTCAAGTGCATTCTGGCAAAAGTACTGAATGTTTTTATTTCGTCCCACCACAAAAAATTCAGGCAGGTTTCAACAGAACCCTGAGCTGCTCTGGTTCTCCAGCGTCTGCACAAGCTCTTGTGCTGCTGAAGAATACTCATGTAGCTTTTGGCAGGACACGGGACTGGGAATGAAATTTTAATCATCTGCATAAACAATTTAAGCTCCATCCAAGGATCAGTCCTTAATTCTGCTCCAGCATTTTGTGTGTGTTGCTCAAGATTTCCAGTGTCTGCAGAACATCGTGTATTGAGGTAGTTTGTTACAAGTGTTCCCCGTGGAAGCCAGGGCCTCATTGCAGTCGGAATTTCCTCTGGATTCCCTACGGGAATTTTGAGTCTTACTTCAGTGGTGAGCAAATGAGTGGAAGGGGAAATTACAGGCTGACAGAGAAATGGAGGGGTGTGTGGGAGGGAAGGGTTGGATTGATCGTAGAATAGGTTGACATTGTGAGCTGAAGGGCCTGTACTGTGCCAGAATTCTCCTTGTTCGATGGTAAGATGTAAATGCAGGTCAGTCCATCATGAAAACCTGCCTCTCCTCCATCTCAACCTCCTGATCACCCCTCCCTCCACCGAATCCACCAATCACCTGCCAGATCTTCCCCTCCCACCTTTTCTTTTCCCATCCTGATGAAGGGTCTCAGCCCGAAATGTCGACTGTTTATTCCTCTCCATCCATGCTATCTGACCTGCTGAAGGAAGTGCAGGGGTAATGTTAATGGTAATTTTTTGTTAAATAGAGAGAATGGTGGAATGCCCTACCAAGGGAGGAAGTGGAGGCAGACACGGTACATTAGGGACTTTCCAAGGACTCTTCTATAGGCACGTGGACAAAGGTAAAATGTAGGGCTATGTAGGAGGAATGGGTTAGATTGATCTAGGAGTAGGTTAAATGGCCAACACTACATCATGGGCCAAAGGGCCTGTAACTGTGCTGTACTGTCTAATGTTCTATTTGTGAATGATTACATTTATATTGAAAGGCTAACTTTGAGGAGATGCGCAGGGATTGAAAGGCTAACTTTGAGGAGATGCGCAGGGATTTAGAGAGAGTCGATTGTGTCAAGTTGTTTTATGGGAAGGATGTAATAGAGAAATGGAGGTCATTTAAGGGTGAAATTATGAGGGTACAGAATCTTTATGTTCCTGTTCGGTTGAAAGGAAAGGTTAAAGGTTTGAAAGCGCCATGGTTTTCAAGGGATATTAGAAACTTGGTTCGAAAAAAGAGGGATGTCTACAATAGATATAGGCAGCATGGAGTAAAGGAATTGCTCGAGGAATATAAAGAATGTAAAAGGAAACTTAAGAAAGAGATTAGAAAAGCTAAAATAAGTTACGAGTTTGGTTTGGCAAATAAGGTGGAAGTAAATCCGAAAGGCTTCTACAGTTATATTAAAAGCAAGAGGATAGTGAGGGATAAAATTGGTCCCTTAGAGAATCAGGGTGGTCAGCTATGTGTGGAGCCGAGGGAGATGGGAGAGATTTTGAACGATTTCTTCTCTTCGGTATTCACTAAGGAGAAGGATATTGAATGGTGTAAGGTGTGGGAAACAAGTAAGGAAGTTATGGAACCTATGACAATTAAAGAGGTGGAAGTACTGGCGCTTTTAAGAAATTTAAAAGTGGATAAATCTCCGGGTCCTGACAGGATATTCCCCAGGACCTTGAGGGAAGTTTGTGTAGAGATAGCAGGAGCTCTGACGGAGATCTTTCAGATGTCATTAGAAACGGGGATTGTGCCGGAGGATTGGCGTATTGCTCATGTGGTTCTATTGTTTAAAAAGGGTTCTAGAAGTAAGCCTGGCAATTATAGACCTGTCAGTTTGACATCAGTGGTGGGTAAATTAATGGAAAGTATTCTTAGAGATAGTATTTATAATTATCTGGATAGACAGGATCTGATTAGGAGTAGCCAGCATGGATTTGTGTGTGGAAGGTCATGTTTGACAAACCTTATTGAATTTTTTGAAGTAGTTACGAGGAATGTTGACGAGGGTAAGGCAGTGGATGTAGTCTATATGGACTTCAGCAAGGCCTTTGACAAAGTTCCACATGGAAGGTTAGTTAAGAAGGTTCAGTCGTTAGGTATTAATGCTGGAGTAATAAAATGGATTCAACAGTGGCTAGATGGGAGATGCCAGAGAGTAGTGGTGGATAATTGTTTATCGGGATGGAGGCCAGTGACTAGCGGGGTGCCTCAGGGATCTGTTTTGGGCCCAATGTTGTTTGTAATATACATAAATGATCTGGATGATGGGGTGGTAAATTGGATTAGTAAGTATGCTGATGATACTAAGGTAGGAGGTGTTGTGGATAATGAGGTGGGTTTTCAAAGCTTGCAGGGAGATTTATGCTGGTTAAAAGAATGGGCTGAACGTTGGCAGATAGAGTTTAATGCTGAGAAGTGTGAGGTTCTACATTTTGGCAGGAATAATCCAAATAGAACATACAGGGTAAATGGTAGGGCATTGAGGAATGCAGTGGAAGAGAGAGATCTAGGAATAACAGTGCATAGTTCCCTGAAGGTGGAGTCTCATGTAGATAGGGTGGTGAAGAAGGCTTTTGGAACGCTGGCCTTTATAAATCAGAGCATTGAGTACAGAAGTTGGGATGTAATGTTAAAATTGTACAAGGCATTGGTAAGGCCAAATTTGGAATATTGTGTACAGTTCTGGTCACCGAATTATAGGAAAGATATCAATAAATTAGAGAGAGTGCAGAGACAATTTACTAGGATGTTACCTGGGTTTCAGCACTTAAGTTACAGAGAAAGGTTGAACAAGTTAGGTCTCTATTCATTGGAGCGTAGAAGGTTGAGGGGGGATTTGATCGAGGTATTTAAAATGTTGAGAGGGATAGATAGAGTTGACGTGAATAGGCTGTTTCCATTGAGAGTAGGGGAGATTCAAACGAGAGGACATGATTTGAGAGTTAGGGGGCAAAAATTTAAGGGAAACACGAGGGGGTATTTCTTTACTCAGAGAGTGATAGCTGTGTGGAATGAGCTTCCTGTAGAAGTAGTAGAGGCCAGTTCAGTTGTGTCATTTAAGGTACAGTTGGATAAGTATATGGACAGGAAAGGAGTGGAGGGTTATGGGCTGAGTGCGGGTAAGTGGGACTAGGTGAGATTAAGAGTTCGGCACGGACTAGGAGGGCCGGAATGGCCTGTTTCCGTGCTGTGATTGTTATATGGTTATATCCCCCAGCTCCAGGCCACACCCACATTCAAGGGGTAGAGGGGTGGGGTGGGGGTTAGTGTCTCCACCTCTGTCTCTTCGAACCCCAGTGGTCATGGCATTTCCCACTGTTACTACCAAAGGATGGCCAAAAATGTTTACAATCCCCAAAATTAAACTCATCTCTACCCAAGAACAAAAGTGTGTGTGTGTGTGTGTGTGCGTGCGTGCGTGTGTGTGTGTGTGTGTGCGTGCGTGTGTGTGTGTGCGTGTGTGTGTGTGCGCGTGCGTGTGTGCGTGAGTGTGTGTGTGCGTGTGTGTGCGCGTGCGTGTGTGCGTGTGTGTGCGTGCGTGCGTGTGTGTGTGTGTGCGTGTGTGTGTGTGCGCGTGCGTGTGTGCGTGTGCGTGTGCTGACGATAAATGAGTCAGATTTTAGCTTCAGATAACGTTGAGTAAATAGAGTTAGATAAATAAATACTTGCCACCTGGTACATTTATCAATGTTAAATATTTTAAGAGCTATGCCTTGCTGCTAAAGGAATCTCACCTTCAAAAACACATGGGTTGCCACGGTAGCACAGCGCTTAGCACAACACTATTACAGCTCACAGCGGCTGAGTTAGGAGTTCAATTCTGGCGTCCTTTGTAAGAAGTTTGGACATTCTCCCCGTGAATGCCTGGGTTTCCTCCGGGTGCTCTGGTTTCCTCCCACAGTCCAAAGATGTACTGGTTGGCAGGTTAATTGGTCTTTGTAGATTGTCCTGTGATTAGCCTAGGGCTGAATCGTTGGGCAGCGGAGCTCAAAGGGCCTGCTCTGTGCTGTATCTCTAGATAAGTACACACACACACCAAATGCTGGAGGAATTCAACAGGTCGGGCAGCATCTATGGAAACCATCTCTCTGACCTGCTGATTTGCTCCACCATTTGGAATTCCACCATCTGCAGAGTCTCTTGTGTTTAACATCTCACCTTTACATGATCTCCTGGTCTATCAGGACTTGATTTAACAGGTCACTTTTGTCCCCACTTTGTCCGCTCCTGTTCCTGCAACATACAGCAGGGTTGAGTTGAAGAGCTGTGATGTAATGTCGTACCTCCATAAAACACTGCCTAGACCACACTTGGAATATTGTGCTCATGGAAACATAGAAAACCTACAGCACAATACAGGCCCTTCGGCCCACAATACTGTGCCAAACATGTCCCTACCTTAGAAATTACTAGGTTTACTTATAGCCCTCTATTTTACTAAACTCCATGTACCTATCTATAAGTCTCTTAAAAGACCCTATCGTATCCGCCTCCACCACCACTGCCGGCAGCCCATTCCACACACTCGCCACTCTCTGCATAAAAAACTTACCTGTGTCCTCTTGTGGCAACCATTTCAGCCCTGGGAAAAAGCCTCTGACTATCCACATGATCAATGCCTCTCATCACCTTGTATACCTCTATCAGGTCACCTCTCAGCCTCTGTTCTCAGTTCTGGTTGCCTCATTATAGGAAGAACATACAAGAAAGGATGCAGAGGAGATTTACCAGGATGCAGCCTAGATTAGAGAGGGTGCAGAGGAGATTTACCAGGATGCAGCCTAGATTAGAGAGGGTGCAGAGGAGATTTACCAGGATGCTGCCTGGATTAGAGAGGGTGCAGAGGAGATTTACCAGGATGCAGCCTAGATTAGGGAGGGTGCAGAGGAGATTCACCAGGATGCAGCCTAGATTAGAGAGGGTGCAGAGGAGATTCACCAGGATGCAGCCTAGATTAGAGAGGGTGCAGAGGAGATTCACCAGGATGCTGCCTGGATTAGAGAGGGCGCAAAGGAGATTCACCAGGATGCTGCCTGGATTAGAGAGGGTGCAGAGGAGATTTACCAGGATGCAGCCTGGATTAGAGAGGGTGCAGAGGAGATTTACCAGGATGCTGCCTGGATTAGAGAGGGTGCAGAGGAGATTTACCAGGATGCTGCCTGGATTAGAGAGGGTGCAGAGGAGATTTACCAGGATGCTGCCTGGATTAGAGAGGGTGCAGAGGAGATTTACCAGGATGCTGCCTGGATCAGAGAGGGTGCAGAGGAGATTTACCAGGATGCTGCCTGGATCAGAGAGGGTGCAGAGGAGATTTACCAGGATGCTGCCTGGAATAGAGAGGGTGCAGAGGAGATTTACCAGGATGCTGCCTGGATCAGAGAGGGTGCAGAGGAGATTCACCAGGATGCTGCCTGGATCAGAGAGGGTGCAGAGGAGATTTACCAGGATGCTGCCTGGATTAGAGAGGGTGCAGAGGAGATTTACCAGGATGCTGCCTGGATTAGAGAGGGTGCAGAGGAGATTTACCAGGATGCTGCCTGGAATAGAGAGGGTGCAGAGGAGATTGACCAGGATGCTGCCTGGATTAGAGAGGGTGCAGAGGAGATTTACTGGGATGCTGCCTGGATTAGAGAGGGTGCAGAGGAGATTGACCAGGATGCTGCCTGGATTAGAGAGGGTGCAGAGGAGATTGACCAGGATGCTGCCTGGATTAGAGAGGGTGCAGAGGAGATTTACCACGATGCTGCCTGGATTAGAGAGGGTGCAGAGGAGATTCACCAGGATGCTGCCTGGATTAGAGAGGGTGCAGAGGAGATTCACCAGGATGCTGCCTGGATTAGAGAGGGTGCAGAGGAGATTGACCAGGATGCTGCCTGGATTAGAGAGGGTGCAGAGGAGATTTACCAGGATGCTGCCTGGATTAGAGAGGGTGTAGAGGAGATTGACCAGGATGCTGCCTGGATTAGAGAGGGTGCAGAGGAGATTTACCAGGATGCTGCCTGGAATAGAGAGGGTGCAGAGGAGATTTACCAGGATGCTTCCTGGAATAGAGAGGGTGCAGAGGAGATTCACCAGGATGCTGCCTGGATTAGAGAGGGTGCAGAGGAGATTCACCAGGATGCTGCCTGGATTAGAGAGGGTGCAGAGGAGATTTACCAGGATGCTGCCTGGGTTAGAGAGGGTGCAGAGGAGATTCACCAGGATGCTGCCTGGATTAGAGAGGGTGCAGAGGAGATTTACCAGGATGCTGCCTGGATTAGAGAGGGTGCAGAGGAAATTCACCAGGATGCTGCCTGGATTAGAGAGGAGAGGCTGAGTGAGCTGGAGCTTTTCTCTTTGGAGTGAAGGAGGATGAGAGGTGACTTGATAGAGGTGTACAAGATGATAGATATAGATCGAGTGAAAAGCCTGAGAACCTTCCCCACGGCAAAACTGGCTGATAAAAGGGGGCAAAAGTTTTAGAGGATTGGAGGAATGTGTAGGGGGATGTCAGAGGCAGTTCTTTTTAATACACAGAGAGTGGTGGGTGTGTGGAATGCCCTGCCAGGGGTGGTGGTACATTAGGGATATTTACATGGATGATAGAAAAATGGAGGGTTATGTGGGACGAAAAGGTCAAAATTCTCAAACAATTCAGCACAGTACAGGCCCTGATATTGTAACCTTTTAACTTCCTGTAATAACAATCCAAGGCTTCCCTTCCACATAGCTCTCTATTTTTCCTTGAACCTTGAAGTGGATGGGCTACAGCAGTAGAACCATGAACATACACTGAGTGACCGCCTCATTAGGTACAGGGGGTAGAGTGGACAGTGAGTGACCCCCTCATTAGGTACAGGGGGTAGAGTGGACAGTGAGTGATCGCCTCATTAGGTACAGGGTGTAGAGTGGACAGTGAGTGACCACCTCATTAGGTACAGGGGGTAGAGAGGACAGTGAGTGACCACCTCATTAGGTACAGGGGGTAGAGAGGACAGTGAGTGACCACCTCATTAGGTACAGGGGGTAGAGAGGACAGTGAGTGACCGCCTCATTAGGTACAGGGGGTAGAGAGGACAGTGAGTGACCCCCTCATTAGGTACAGGGGGTAGAGTGGACAGTGAGTGACCACCTCATTAGGTACAGGGTGTAGAGAGGACAGTGAGTGACCGCCTCATTAGGTACAGGGGGTAGAGTGGACAGTGAGTGACCGCCTCATTAGGTACAGGGGGTAGAGTGGACAGTGAGTGACCGCCTCATCAGGTACAGGGTGTAGAGTGGACAGTGAGTGACCACCTCATTAGGTACAGGGGGTAGAGAGGACAGTGAGTGACCGCCTCATTAGGTACAGGGGGTAGAGTGGACAGTGAGTGACCCCCTCATCAGGTACAGGGTGTAGAGTGGACACTGAGTGACCGCCTCATTAGGTACAGGGGGTAGAGTGGACACTGAGTGACCGCCTCATTAGGTACAGGGGGTAGAGTGGACACTGAGTGACCGCCTCATCAGGTACAGGGGGTAGAGTGGACACTGAGTGACCGCCTCATTAGGTACAGGGGGTAGAGTGGACACTGAGTGACCGCCTCATCAGGTACAGGGGGTAGAGTGGACACTGAGTGACCGCCTCATTAGGTACAGGGGGTAGAGTAGACACTGAGTGACCACCTCATTAGGTACAGGGGGTAGAGTGGACACTGAGTGACCGCCTCATCAGGTACAGGGGGTAGAGTGGACACTGAGTGACCGCCTCATTAGGTACAGGGGGTAGAGAGGACAGTGAGTGACCCCCTCATCAGGTACAGGGTGTAGAGTGGACACTGAGTGACCGCCTCATCAGGTACAGGGGGTAGAGTGGACACTGAGTGACCCCCTCATTAGGTACAGGGGGTAGAGAGGACAGTGAGTGACCGCCTCATTAGGTACAGGGGGTAGAGTGGACACTGAGTGACCGCCTCATCAGGTACAGGGGGTAGAGTGGACACTGAGTGACCGCCTCATCAGGTACAGGGGGTAGAGTGGACACTGAGTGACCGCCTCATCAGGTACAGGGGGTAGAGAGGACAGTGAGTGACCGCCTCATTAGGTACAGGATGTAGAGTGGACAGTGAGTGACCCCCTCATTAGGTACAGGGGGTAGAGTGGATACTGAGTGACCGCCTCATCAGGTACAGGGGGTAGAGTGGACACTGAGTGACCGCCTCATTAGGTACAGGGTGTAGAGAGGACACTGAGTGACCGCCTCATTAGGTACAGGGGGTAGAGTGGACAGTGAGTGATCGCCTCATTAGGTACAGGGGGTAGAGAGGACAGTGAGTGACCGCCTCATTAGGTACAGGGGGTAGAGAGGACAGTGAGTGACTGCCTCATTAGGTACAGGATGTAGAGTGGACAGTGAGTGACCGCCTCATCAGGTACAGGGGGTAGAGTGGACAGTGAGTGACCCCCTCATTAGGTACAGGGGGTAGAGAGGACAGTGAGTGACCCCCTCATTAGGTACAGGATGTAGAGTGGACACTGAGTGACCCCCTCATTAGGTACAGGGGGTAGAGAGGACAGTGAGTGACCCCCTCATTAGGTACAGGGGGTAGAGAGGACAGTGAGTGACCCCCTCATTAGGTACAGGGGGTAGAGTGGACACTGAGTGACCGCCTCATCAGGTACAGGGGGTAGAGTGGACACTGAGTGACCGCCTCATTAGGTACAGGGGGTAGAGAGGACAGTGAGTGACCGCCTCATCAGGTACAGGGGGTAGAGTGGGCAGTGAGTGACCCCCTCATTAGGTACAGGGGGTAGAGAGGACAGTGAGTGACCCCCTCATTAGGTACAGGGGGTAGAGTGGACAGTGAGTGACCGCCTCATTAGGTACAGGGGGTAGAGTGGACAGTGAGTGACCGCCTCATTAGGTACAGGGGGTAGAGTGGACACTGAGTGACCGCCTCATTAGGTACAGGGGGTAGAGAGGACAGTGAGTGACCCCCTCATCAGGTACAGGGTGTAGAGTGGACACTGAGTGACCGCCTCATCAGGTACAGGGGGTAGAGTGGACACTGAGTGACCCCCTCATTAGGTACAGGGGGTAGAGAGGACAGTGAGTGACCGCCTCATTAGGTACAGGGGGTAGAGTGGACACTGAGTGACCGCCTCATCAGGTACAGGGGGTAGAGTGGACACTGAGTGACCGCCTCATTAGGTACAGGGGGTAGAGTGGACACTGAGTGACCGCCTCATCAGGTACAGGGGGTAGAGAGGACAGTGAGTGACCGCCTCATTAGGTACAGGATGTAGAGTGGACAGTGAGTGACCCCCTCATTAGGTACAGGGGGTAGAGTGGATACTGAGTGACCCCCTCATCAGGTACAGGGTGTAGAGTGGACACTGAGTGACCGCCTCATCAGGTACAGGGGGTAGAGTGGACACTGAGTGACCCCCTCATTAGGTACAGGGGGTAGAGAGGACAGTGAGTGACCGCCTCATTAGGTACAGGGGGTAGAGTGGACACTGAGTGACCGCCTCATCAGGTACAGGGGGTAGAGTGGACACTGAGTGACCGCCTCATTAGGTACAGGGGGTAGAGTGGACACTGAGTGACCGCCTCATCAGGTACAGGGGGTAGAGTGGACACTGAGTGACCGCCTCATCAGGTACAGGGGGTAGAGAGGACAGTGAGTGACCGCCTCATTAGGTACAGGATGTAGAGTGGACAGTGAGTGACCCCCTCATTAGGTACAGGGGGTAGAGTGGATACTGAGTGACCGCCTCATCAGGTACAGGGGGTAGAGTGGACACTGAGTGACCGCCTCATTAGGTACAGGGTGTAGAGAGGACACTGAGTGACCGCCTCATTAGGTACAGGGGGTAGAGTGGACAGTGAGTGATCGCCTCATTAGGTACAGGGGGTAGAGAGGACAGTGAGTGACCGCCTCATTAGGTACAGGGGGTAGAGAGGACAGTGAGTGACTGCCTCATTAGGTACAGGATGTAGAGTGGACAGTGAGTGACCGCCTCATCAGGTACAGGGGGTAGAGTGGACAGTGAGTGACCCCCTCATTAGGTACAGGGGGTAGAGAGGACAGTGAGTGACCCCCTCATTAGGTACAGGGGGTAGAGAGGACAGTGAGTGACCCCCTCATTAGGTACAGGGGGTAGAGTGGACACTGAGTGACCGCCTCATCAGGTACAGGGGGTAGAGTGGACACTGAGTGACCGCCTCATTAGGTACAGGGGGTAGAGAGGACAGTGAGTGACCGCCTCATCAGGTACAGGGGGTAGAGTGGGCAGTGAGTGACCCCCTCATTAGGTACAGGGGGTAGAGAGGACAGTGAGTGACCCCCTCATTAGGTACAGGGGGTAGAGTGGACAGTGAGTGACCGCCTCATTAGGTACAGGGGGTAGAGTGGACACTGAGTGACCGCCTCATTAGGTACAGGGGGTAGAGTGGACAGTGAGTGACCGCCTCATTAGGTACAGGGGGTAGAGTGGACACTGAGTGACCCCCTCATCAGGTACAGGGTGTAGAGAGGACAGTGAGTGACCACCTCATTAGGTACAGGGGGTAGAGAGGACAGTGAGTGACCGCCTCATTAGGTACAGGGTGTAGAGTGGACACTGAGTGACCGCCTCATCAGGTACAGGGGGTAGAGTGGACACTGAGTGACCGCCTCATTAGGTACAGGGGGTAGAGAGGACAGTGAGTGACCCCCTCATCAGGTACAGGGTGTAGAGTGGACACTGAGTGACCGCCTCATCAGGTACAGGGGGTAGAGTGGACACTGAGTGACCCCCTCATTAGGTACAGGGGGTAGAGAGGACAGTGAGTGACCGCCTCATTAGGTACAGGGGGTAGAGTGGACACTGAGTGACCGCCTCATCAGGTACAGGGGGTAGAGTGGACACTGAGTGACCGCCTCATTAGGTACAGGGGGTAGAGTGGACACTGAGTGACCGCCTCATCAGGTACAGGGGGTAGAGTGGACACTGAGTGACCGCCTCATCAGGTACAGGGGGTAGAGAGGACAGTGAGTGACCGCCTCATTAGGTACAGGATGTAGAGTGGACAGTGAGTGACCCCCTCATTAGGTACAGGGGGTAGAGTGGATACTGAGTGACCGCCTCATCAGGTACAGGGGGTAGAGTGGACACTGAGTGACCGCCTCATTAGGTACAGGGGGTAGAGTGGTCACCAACTGTTTTTGGAAAAAAATTACTTTGAACTTTGAAGGAAATTGGAAGGCTCATATTTTATAAACAAAGAATGGTTGCTATCTGGAGAGACAAGGGACTTGAGTGTGTTGCTCAAGATTTCCATCACCTGCAGAACCTAAACAAACTGAGTGTGACTTTCTTTGTCACACAGTGAAGTGCGAATCAGATTGTGTCAAATCGAATCAGTGAGGAATGTGCTGAGCAGTCTGCAAGTACTGGCATGCTTCGGCTGCCTACGTATCAGGCTCATAATTTACTAACCCCACGCCACGCGTCTGAAATGTGGGAGGAAACCAGAGCACCCAGAGGAAACGCAATCGATCACGGAGCGTTACAGCCAGTGGTGGGAATTGAACCCCGATCGGTGTGGTGTGGGACCTCCGGTTTCTGTTGCAACAGCGAGAAGTGGCCATTTACCTGGTGGTGTGTATCCCTGAAGGAGATGTCACCTTCTTGAGGAAGCAACTCCTGTAAACGCTGTTGATGGTAGGGAGGGCTATGCTTACGATAGACCGGGCTGTGATTACAATGGACCGGGCTGCATCTACCCCTCTCAGCAGTCTCTTGTGTTCCTGCAATTTGCAGTTGCTGTACCAGATGGCTCTTGTTAATCTCAGAGTACTCTTCCAAAGTGCAAGCCCCAGCACAATGGGCAGAATGGCCTCCTCTTTGCAGGATTGTCCTACAAGTTAATACTACAAAGGAAGTGAGATTTGGAGGAGATGTAGAAGACAGCTGGTTTTAAATTCCACACCTCAGATCTACACGTCTGCAAGTCAGAACTCCTCTAAGCATCTGAAGGTAATCTGTGAAGTGCCAGCTGATGGTTTATCTGATGCTCTCCACAAACCACCACCGACATAAACAACACTAAATATAAACCCATGAAAATAAAGTTAAAAAGACAGCTGTAATCCTTATAAAACCATAAGACATAGGAGCAGAGTTAGGCCATTCAACCCTCCCGAGACTGTTCCACAATTCAATCACGGCTGATCCCTTTTTCCCACTCCCCGGCCTTCTCCCCGTCGAGTCCAATCAAGAAGTTCTACCTTAAATACATCCAATGACCCAGCCTCCACAGCTGCTTGTGTAACAAATTCCACAAATTCTCCACCCTCTGGCTAAAGAAATTTCTCCGCATCTCTGTTTCCCATGGTGGGGGAATCTGGACAAGACGGCGCAGCCTTTCCACATCTACTCTAGGCCTTTCAACATTCAACAGGTTTCAATGAGATCCCCACACATCCTTCTAAATTCCAGCGAGTACAGGCCCACAGGCATCAGTCATTACTCATACGATAACCCTTTCACTCCCGGAATCATCCTTGTGAACCTCCTCTGAACTCTCTCCAATGCCAGCACATCTTTTCTTAGATGAGGAGCCCAGAACTGTTCACAATACTCAAGGTGAGGCCTCACCGGTGCCTCAGCATCATATCCTTGCTCTTGTATTCTAGACCTCTTGAAATGAATACCAGCATTGCATTTGCCTTCCTCACCACCAACTCGAGCTGCAAGTTAACCTGCAGGGTGTTCGGCACCAGGACTCCCAAGTCCCTATGCAGCTCTGCTTTTGGGTTTTCTCCCCATTTAGAAAATAGTCCGCACATTTATTTCTACTACCAAAGTGCATGACCATGCATTTTCCAACATTGTATTTCATTTGTCACTTTCTTGCCCATTCTCCTAATCTGTCTAAGTCCTTCTGCATCCTACCTGTTTCCTCAACACTGCCTGACCCTCCACCAACCTTCGTATCATCTGCAAACTTGGCAACAAGGCCATCTATTCCATCATCTAAATCATCGATATACAGCATAATAAGAAGAGGTCCCAACACTGACCCCTGTGGAACACCACAAGTAGCCAACCAGAAGAGGACCCCAAAGTACACTGCAGATGCTGTGGTCAAATCAACACGTACAAAAGCTGGATTAACTCAGCAGGTCGGGCAGCATCCGTTGAAATGAGCAGTCAACGTTTCGGGCTGAGACCCTTTGTCAGGACTGAAGAAGGAGGAACCCCCCTCCTTCTTCAGTCCTGACGAAGAGTCTCGGCCCAAAACGTTCAGAAGAGGACCGTTTACTCCCACGCACTGCCTCCTATCAATCAGCCTATGCTACAACCATGTCAGTATCTTTCCTGTAATACCATGGACTCTTAACTTGGTAAACAGCCTCATGTATGGTACCTTGTCAAAGGCCTTCTGAAAGTCCAAATATACAACACCCATGGATTCCCTTTATCTATCCTACTTGTAATCTCCTCAAAGAATTCCAAAATGTTTCTTAGGCAAGATTTTTCCTTAAGGAAACCACGCTGACTTTGTCCTATCTTGTCCCGTGTCTCCAAGTACGCCATAACCTCACCTTTTACAATTGACTCCAACATCTTCCCAACCACTGAGGTCAGGCTAACTGGTCTATCATTTCTTCTCTACCGCCTTCCTCTTTTCTTAAAGAGTGGGGTGATATTTGCAATTTTCCAGTACTCTGGCACCATGCCAGAGTCTAATGATTTTTTAAAGATCATTACCAATGCCTCCACAATCTCTACTGCTACCTCTTTCAGCACCCTAGGGTGCAGTTCATCCCACTACACAGGACATTTACAGAGACAGGTGCGTAAAAAGGGCCCGAAGGATCGTTGGGTACCAGATCCCCCCCAACCACAATCTGTTCCAGCTGCTACCATCTGGGAAACGGTGCCGCAGCGTAACAGCCAGGACCAACAGGCTCCGGGACAGCTTCTGATTGATTAATTAATGCTGATACAATTGTATTTCTATGTTATATTGACTGCCCTATTATTACTATTTATTACAAATTATTATCAATTGCACATTGCACATTTAAATGGAGATGTAATGTAAAGATTTTTACTCCTCATGTATGTGAAGGATGCAAGAAATAAAGTCAATTCAATTCAATTCTCTTCCCTCACACCCTTCAACATCTGGCACACTGCTCACGTCTTCCACAGTGAAGACTGAAGCAAAATACTCATTTAGTTCATCTGGCATCTCCTTGTCCCCCGTTATTATTTCTCTGGCCTCATTTTCTAGCAGTCCTAAATCCACTCTCATCTCTATTCTTTTTACATACTTGAAAAATCTTTTACTAACCACTTTGATATTTTTTGCTAGCTTGCTTTAACATTTCATCTTTTTCCTCCTAATGATTCTCTTAATTGCTCTCTGCAGGTTTTTAAAAGCTTCCCAATCCTCTAACCTCCCATTAATCTTTGCTTTGTTGTATGCCATCCCTTTTGCTTTTACATTAGCTTTTTCCATCAACTATGATGGAATGGCAGTACAGTCTCGATGGGCCGAATGGGCTAATTCTGCTCCAATGTCTCATGGAAATAATTTTTTTGCAGGCACTCACAGTACATCAAAGAATTGCAACAGAAGCATTTAAAAACTACACATAAAGACTGACAAACAACTGATGTGCAAAAGACAAAATGCAAATACTAAAAAAACATTGCTGAGAACATGAATTGTCAAGACCTTGACGGTGAGTCCATAGGATGTGTTCAGCGATCAGTTCAGTGCTGTGGTGAGTTTATTATCCCCTCTGGTTCAGGAGCCCGATGGTTGAGGGGTAATAACTGTTCCTCAGCCTGGTGGTGAGGGCCCTGATGCTCCTGAACCTCCTTCCTGATGGCAGCAGTGAGACAATGGCAAGGCCTGGATGGTGGGGGAGTCCTTGATGATGGATGCTACTTTCTTGTGGCAGCACACCTTTTAAACCTGCTCAGTAGTGGGAAGGATGGAGGGGATGCTCTTTGTAGGATGAACTGGGCCGTATCCACTACTTCTCCGGTCTTGAGCATTGGTGTCTCCGTGCCAGGCTGTGATGCAACCAGTCAGGATCATTGGCACTGTGCATCCATCGAAGTCTGTCAAAGTTTTAGATGCCATACCAAATCTGCACAGAATTCTAAGAAAGAAGAGGTGCTACTGTGCTGCCAGATTCAAACACAGTTCCTTTCCCGAAAGCTGTAAGCTTGATCAACACCTCCACCCACCAATCCACCCCTCCACACCCATAACCACCACTACTTTATCATTTCCTGTCAGTCACCTGACGTAGACTCTCCTGTGCCTAGTGTCACTTTATTGATGTACGATCAATCCATGCATATAACCTATCTTATATACTGTTTTTTAAATTATTATTGTGTTCTTTATTTTATTGTGTTTTTTTGTCCTACATCAAATCCAGAGTAACAATTACTTCCTTCTCCTTTACACTTGTGAAATGGAAATGACATTAAACTATTTTGACTCTTGAATAATGGCACTTACGTGCTGGTCCCAGGCCAGATCCTCTGAGAAATAACACGGAGGAATTTAAAGCTAATGACTGTCTCATGTGGGCTTGATGTGGTGTGCAAAGTGAATTTTAAAACCATCTGTTTTCTACACCTCCTCCAAATACTAGTTCCTTCACAGAATTAACTTGCAGAATGACCCTGAACAAAGGAAGCCATTTGGCCCATTGCGCTGGGGTTATCTCTTTGAAAGTTCTCTGACAAGAGTTGTTTGAATTAACAGTTCTAACTGACAGGAACCCAAGAGGTTGCAGAGAGAGTTGGGCACAGCTCAGTCCGTCACAGGCACATCCCTCCCCACCACTGACAGCATCCACACGAGGTACTGCCTCAAGAAGGCAGTATCATCCATCATTAATGATCCCCACCAAACGGGACATTACCATCTTCTCACAGCTACAGAAGCCTGAAGTCCCACGCCATCAGATTCAGAAACAGCTGCTTCCCTTTAACCATTCAGTTCTTGAACCAACCAGCACAACCCTAATCACTTCAGTTTAGTAACACTATGACCTCTTGTTAGCCACAAGTGACTTTGTTTTTGTCCTAATTATGTCCTTTTTCTCATAAACACTGTACTTGTCATATTTATCTTGTGATTGCTGTTCATCTGATGCTGCTGCAGTTAAGTTTTTTGTAAAAACATTAAACATAGGAGTAGAATTGAGCCATTCAGCCCATCGAGTCTGCTCTGCTATTCCATCATGGCTGATTTATTATTCCCCTCAACCCCATTCTCCCGCCTTCTCCCCAGAACCTTAGATGCCTTGATTAATCAAGAATCTATACAATTCCACTTTAAATATAATAAATTCCACAGATTCACCACCCTCTGGCTAAAGAAATTCCTCCTCACCTCAGTTCTAAAGGGACACTCTTGTATTCTGAGGCTGTGCTCTTTGGTCCTAAACTCCCCCACTATAGGAAATATCCCCTCTGTCTGGGTTTTAATTGTTCAGTAGGTTTCAATGAGACTCCCCCTCATCCTTCTAAACTCCAGCTTGTCACCTAATGGACACACAATCAATCTACTCTATGTATATAAGGTATCTCATGTATTTATGCTTATTGTGCTTTTATTATTATTGTGTTCTTTATCTTATTGTGTTTTTTTTTGTGCTGCCTCGGATCCGGAGTGACAATGATTTTGTTCTCCTTTATACTTGTGTACCGGAAATGACATCAAAAAATCTTGACACTATCAATTAAAGTTTAGTAATACCCTGACCACTTTTCACTACAATGCATTTCTGTTATCTTCCAATTGTGTTCTTTCTTGTTTAATTTATGGTTTTCTTGCGAATCCTATTTATCTCATGATCTGCGCTTGTGATGCAAGTAAGTTTTTCGTTGCACCTGTGCACATATAAGTTTGTGCAGATGACAATAAACTTGACTTTGAACTTTACAATGCACGATAGTTTAGCTCATATATGTCAAACTCAAGGCCCGCGGGCCAAATCCGGCCCGCGGTGGAATTATCTTTGGCCCGCGAGATAATATCTAATTACTATTAAAGCTGGCCCCAGTAATCGAAGCGCCTATGGCGTATGATATGGCTAATGCTGAGTTTATTCAGGTACTAGGTTTTCAGGGTTTTTAGTGTTTATTCGGCAGTCTTCTTCATAAGAAACGGAATTTGTAAAGTGAAACACTTTGTAGTTATAGCAGAGACTGAGACACATGAGAGCAGGCTGAAAAAACGGAGGCAACGAAAGCTGCGTTCGCACGCGTCCGACTGATCTGGCCTGCATGAAGCTGCATTTTGCTCAATCTGGCCCGTGACCTAAAATGAGTTTGACACCCCTGGTTTAGCTGAACTCAACAGTTTCACTGTGGCATGTAGGATTTGACACATCACTGTTTCAACACCAAAGGGCGGTAAGGAACAATGATTACGTGCATAAACTCAAGAGATTCTACAGATGTTGGAAATTCAGAACAATGCACCCAAAACAGGCACCAGGGTTAGGTAGCGGGTAGCTCAACACTATTACAGCTCCATATAACAATTACAGCACGGAAACAGGCCATCTTGGCCCTTCTGGTCCGTGCCGAACACTTACTCTCACCTAGTCCCACCGACCTGCACTCAGCCCATAACCCTCCATTCCTTTCCTGTCCATATACCTATCCAATTTTTTTTTTAAATGACAATATTGAACCTGCCTCTACCACTTCTACTGGAAGCTCGTTAGCTACCACTCTCTGAGTAAAGAAGTTCCCCCTCGTGTTACCCCTAAACTTTTGCCCCCTAACTCTCAACTCATGTCCTCTTGTTTGAATCTCCCCTATACTCAATGGAAAAAGCCTATCCACGTCAACTCTATCTAGCCCCCTCATAATTTTAAATACCTCTATCAAGTCCCCCCCTCAACCTTCTACGCTCCAAAGAATAAAGACCTAACTTGTTCAACCTTTCTCTGTAACTTAGGTGACATTCTAGTAAATCTCCTCTGTATTTTCTCTATTTTGTTGACATCTTTCCTATAATTTGGTGACCAGAACTGTACACAATATTTATAAAAATCACAAAGAGTAGGGGTCCCAGAGCAGATCCCTGAGGCACCCCACTGCTGACCAACCTCCATGCAGAATATGACCCGTCTACAACCACCTTCAATGATTCTATTGTGTTTCTTTGTTGCTACTGTAAATGCCTGCAAGAAAATGAATCTCAAGGTAGTATATGGTGATATATGTACTTCGATAATAAATTTACTTTGGATCTTAGAACGACTTTCTAATTGAGACAGCATACTGCTAAACTTCCTCTGCACCATCTCCAAAGCCTCTACACCCTTACAGTAATGGGCAAGCAGAACTGAACACAATAGTCCAAGTATGACAAAGCGAAGTTTTATACAGCTGCATCCTGTCTTCATGATTCTTGTACTTAGTGCCCAGACCAATAAAGGCAAGTACGCGTTCACAATGATCCTGAGAATGAACGGGGTAACATATGAGGAGCGTCTGGTGGCTTTTGGCCTGTACCCTCTGGAGCTTAGAAGAATTATTAAGAATCTGAATCAGGCTTAATGTCACCAATATATGTTGTGAAATTTGTTAACTTTATGGCAACAGCAAAATGAAATACATAATAATTAAACAAATATAGAGGAAAAACTGAATTACAGTAAGAATATATATAATAAAGCAAGTAGTGCAAAAAACAGAAATAAATAGCAAGGTAGTGTTCAAGGGTTCAATGTCCACTTAGGAATCAGATGGCAGAGGGGAAGAAGCTGTTCCTGAATCGCTGAGTGTGTGTCTTCAGGCTCCTGTACCTCCTCCCTGACGGTAACAGTGAGAAGAGGGCACGTCCTGGGTGACGGGGTCCGTAATGATGGACACCACCTCCCTAAGGCACCACTCCTTGAAGATGTCTTGGATACTACAGAGGCGGATACCCATGATGGAGCTGACTAATCTTACAAGTTTCTACAATCTTGTGCAGAGGCTCCCTCATGCTGGATGGTGATGAGGCTTGTCAGAATGCTCTCCACACTACATTTATAGAACTTTTCAAGTGTTTTCATAGATAAACCAGATCTGAAACTCCTACTGAAATATAGCCACTCTGAAACCTACTGAACATTGAAAGGCCTAGATAGAGTGAATGTGGAGAGGATGCTGCCCTTAATGGGTGAATCTAGGACCAGAGGGCACAACCTCAGAATAGAGGAACTTCTATTTAGATGAGGAGGAATTTCTTTAAGCAGAGGGTGGCTGTGCAATCCATTGCCACAGATGCCTCTGGAGACCAGGTCATTTGGTATATTTAAAGTGGAGTGATAGTCAACGCATCAAAAGTTAGAGGAAGAAGGGAGGAGGATGGGGCTCAGAGGGACAATAAATCAGACATGATGGAATGGCAGAGCAATGGCTGGATGGTCTTATGTTCTAAAGCACAGCTCAGTACAGCAGCTGCTCCGCCCCTGACCACAGGAAACTGCAGAGAGTTGTGGACTCATCACAGAAACCAGCCTCCCCTCCACGGACTCTGTCTACACTTCCCACTGTCTCAGTAAAGCAGCCGGCAGAATCAAAGACCCCACCCACCCCAGACATTCTCTCTCCCCCCTCTCCCATCGGGCAGAAGATACAAAAGCCTGAAAGTACGTCCCACCAGGCTCAAGGACAATTTCTACCCCACTGTTATCAGTGAAAGCACTTCCCACCAGGCCCAAGGACAGCTTCTACCCCACTGTTATCAGTGAGAACACGTCCCACCAGGCCCAAGGACAGCTTCTACCCCACTGTTATCAGTGAAAGCACGTCCCACCAGGCCCAAGGACAGCTTCTACCCCACTGTTATCAGTGAAAGCACATCCCACCAGGCCCAAGGACAGCTTCTACCCCACTGTCAGCAGACTCTTTCCCATATCTGCAGAATTTCTTGTGTTTATCAGACGCTGAAATGGACTCTTGATCTCACAATCTACTTCATGTTAACACTTTCCAAAGTCAGTCTTCCTCTTCACTTTTGCTGTAACACTTTATTCTACATTCAAAACAGGTCAAAGTTCAAAGTTAATCATCATACTACATACCTATATAATCACCATCTATAGCCCTGAGAATCATTTTCTTGCGGGCATTCACAGTAAATACAACGAAACACAGTAGAATCGATGAAAGACTGCACACAAGACAAACACCCAATGTGTATATACAAAAAGGGGGGGTGGGGGATAAATACCGAGAACGTGAGATAAACAGTCCTGGAAAGTGAGTGAGTCGGTTGTGGGAACAGATCGATGCTGAGGTGAGTGATGTTATCCGCACTGGTTCAGGAGCCTGATGGGTGAGGGATGATAACTGTTCCTGAACCTGGTGGTGAGGGTCCTGAGGCTCCTGGACCTTCTTCCTGATGGCAGCAGTGACAAGAGAGCGTGGTCTGGGTGGTGGGACCTCTGATAGTTTCATTTCAAGTGTCCCGATGTAGTGTGGTTTGGAATATAATGCCTGGCTCACGCAAACAAAATGTCCTATCTCTCCGTACTTGTCAAAAAAACCAAACGAAGAGCCCGGACCGTGTGGGGGTTTCATGCAGCCACGACCCCTAAATCCACCAGGCGGCGCGGGGTAACACCAAAGATGCGTCCCAACTACTCACGCCCCTGGTTAGGCTCACCTGATGGTGGCAGGGGGAGAGGCAGGTTCTCGTCCCAGCCGACCTCTCACGGCGGGAGCTGTAGTCACGGTGTCGCCTTCCTCGTCCTCCGCTCCTCCCGACACTCCAGCCCGGGACCACGCGGTGCCGATTCACTCACCAGCCCGACGTTTTCAGAGTGAAATACCCCACCCCCGTGGGGAAACAATGCGACGAATCGAGTGTAAGCTGTGAACTTGGCCCCTCCCCTCCAAGGAGGAACCCCCCCCCCCCCCCACCCACCCCCGGCTCAGTCCACCGAGAGAGGGTGAATTTGGAAATCCGACTCCTTCCTCGCCTTCTGCCCCTCCCCACCCCTTACTGAACAGTTCCACAGTTAATCTTACGGTTCACAGACAATTTAAGTGAATAGAAAATCTCCCTCTTTCTTTCTCTCTCGCTCTCCCTCCCTTCCTCTCTCCTTCTCTCTCCCTTCTTCTCTCCCCTTCACTCACCCCTCCCTCCTCTCTCTCTCTCTTCTCTCTCTCTCTCTCTCTCCCTTCTTCTCTCCCCTTCACTCACTCACTCACTCTCTCTCTCTCTCTCCTCTCCTCTCTCTCTCTCTCTCTCTCTCTCTCTCTCTCTCTCTCTCTCTCTCTCTCTCTCTCTCTCTCTTCTCCTCTCTCTCTCTCTCTCTCTCTCTCTCTCTCTCTCTCTCCTCTCTCTCTCTCTCTCTCTCTCCTCTCTCTCTCTCTCTCATCTCTCTCTCTCTCTCTCTCTCTCTCTCTCTCTTCCCCCCCCCCCCACCCTCTTTATCTTCCTTCCTTCCCCTTTCCCTTCTCTCTGCCCCTTTCCCTCCCCCACTGGGCGGAAGGTGAGAAATGAAAACAGAAAGTGCAGTAGGCACAGAGCCAGAAAGCAAGCACATCAACAATTGAACTTGAGTTAAAAAGAAAATGTAGATTGCTTCAAATCTGCAACCAAAAAGGGACAGTGCAGGTCAGGTCGAATGTATCCTCAAAATGTTATCATCAAAGTAAATCTATGTCACTATATACAATCCTGAGATTAATTTTCAATAAATCTGTAGAATAGTAACTTTAACAGAATCAATGAAAGATCACCCAGCCTGGATGTTCAACCGGAGTTCAGAGGACAACAAACTGCAAATATAAATAGCAAAATTAATAATGAGAACGAGAGATGAAGGGTCCTTGAACGTGAATCCCTTGGCTGTGGGAACAGTTCAGTGATGGGGTGAGTGAAGTATCCCCTCTGGTTCAGGAGCCTGATGGTTGAAGGGCAACTGTTCCTGAACCTGGTGGTGAGGGTCCTGTGGCTCCTGTACCATCTTCCTGATGGCAGCAGTGAGAAGAGAGCGTGGCCCGGGTGGTGAGGGTCCTGTGGCTCCTGTACCATCTTCCTGATGGCAGCAGTGAGAAGAGAGCGTGGCCCGGGTGGTGAGGGTCCTGTGGCTCCTGTACCATCTTCCTGATGGCAGCAGTGAGAAGAGAGCGTGGCCCGGGTGGTGAGGGTCCTGTGGCTCCTGTACCATCTTCCTGATGGCAGCAGTGAGAAGAGAGCGTGGCCCGGGTGGTGAGGGTCCTGTGGCTCCTGTACCATCTTCCTGATGGCAGCAGTGAGAAGAGGAGCGTTGGCCCGGGTGGTGAGGGTCCTGTGGCTCCTGTACCATCTTCCTGATGGCAGCAGTGAGAAGAGAGCGTGGGCCCGGGTGGTGAGGGTCCTGAGGCTCCTGATGGCAGCAGTGAGAAGAGAGCGTGGCCCGGGTGGTAGGGGTCCTGAGGCTCCTGATGGCAGCAGTGAGAAGAGAGCGTGGCCCGGGTGGTGGGAACCCCTGATGATGGATGCTGCTTTCCTGCCGCCTGCTCCGTGTAGATGTGCTCAATAGCGGCGAGGGACTGGGCTGAATCCAGTACTTTTTATAGGAGCTTCCGTTCAGGGGCATTGGTGTTTTCATACCTGGCCATGGTGCAGCCAGTCAAAATACTCTCCACACATGCGTGTCTATAGAAGTTCGTCAAAGTTTTAGACACGGGGTCGAATCTCTGCAAACTCCTAAGGAAGTAGAGACTGTGCCATGCTTTCTTCGTGACTACAGTTACAGGGCCCAGAATAGGTCCTCTGAAATGATAACCAAGGAATTTGTCCTATGCACAAGTCCAGTAAAATATATTGGGTAAAATAGTTTATAATTGTTACAAGTACTGGATACAGTCAAGGACCCCGCCATCCGGGTCTTACTCTCTTCCTGTTGCTGCCATCAGGAAGGAGGTACAGGAGCCTCAGGACCCACACCATCAGGGAATGTACACAACAGATGATCTCCTGCTCCCTCAACACCACCTCTTTAGTCAAGAAAGATTGCGAGGACTGCTGAGAGGATCATTGAGGTCTCTTTTCCTACCCATCAGAGATATTTATCAGGAGTGCTGTGTATGCAGGCCTTTAGCAATGTCAGTGATCCCTCCCATCTGTCCAACAATCTCTTTGACCAGGCAGGAGGTACTGTAGCATTAGGACAAGGACCTGTTAGATGGGAAACAGCTTCCTCCCTCAGGCCATGAGGCTAGTGAACTCCCTGCCACCCCCCAGGTCTCTTTACATGTGAAGCACCAGTAGGTTTATAGTGTTTACTTCCTAGCCTGTATCATATATGTACCCTGTTATTTGTTAATTGATTTGTGGTAATATTACTTCATGTGTTGTGTGCGTGTACTGTGTTGTGCACCTTGGTCCAGAGGGACGTTGTCTCGTTTGGCAGTATACATGTGTACATTTGAATGATAATAAGCTGAACTTCAGAAGTTATTATCCTACAACCATCAGGCTCCTGAACAAGCATGGATAATTTCAGTCACCTCAACTTTGAACTAATTCCATGACTTTCAGATTCACTTTCCATAACTCTACAACTCGTGTTCTCAGTATTACTTCTTTACTTATTTATTTTTCATTTCACAGATTCTCTTCTTTGGCACTTTGGTTGTTTGCCAGTGTGTAGTTTTTCATTGATCTATTGTATTTCCTTGTTTTCCAGTAAATGCCCACAAGAAAATGAATTTTGAGGTAGTATATGATGACATACATACTTTGATAATAAATTTACCTTGAACTTTAAACATTGAACTTGAACTATGATCTATGCATGCATCCCAGTCCATCACGGGTAAAGCCCTCCCAATTGTTGAGCACATCTACATGAAACACTGTCACGGGAAAGCAACATCCATCATCAGGGACACCCACCCCCTAGAACATGCTCTCTTCTCACTGCTGCCATCAGGAAGAAGGTGCAAGACCGTTAGGAACCACAGCATCAGGTTCAGGAACGGTTATTAGCCCTCAACCATCAGGCTCTTGAACAAAAGTGGATAGCTTCACTCAACTTCACTTGCCCCATCATTGAAATGTTCCCACAACCAATGGACTCACTTTCAAAGACTCTTCATCTCATGTTCTTGATAATTATTGCTTATTTATTTATCATTAGTTCTTCTCTTTGTATTTGCACAGTTTGTTGTCTTTGGTTGAAAGCCCAAGTTGGTGTGGCCTTTCATTGATTCAGTTCTAGTTATTATTCTATGGATCTATTGACTATGCCCTCCCAGATACGCTGAATAACTTCTACGCCCAGTTTGAGGCGGAAAATGACGTGGCGGCAAGGAAGTCCACCCCTCCTGCGAATGACCAGGTGCTGTGTCTCTCCGTGGCCGACGTGAGAAGAACCCTGTGCAGGGTCAATCCACGGAAGGCTGCTGGACCAGACAACATTCCTGGTAGAGTGCTCAGAGGATGTGCAGACCAGCTAGCAGATGTTCTCACTGACATCTTCAACATCTCCTTGAGCAGCGCCACCGTTCCTACGTGCTTCATGGTTGCTGCCATCATCCCCGTGTCGAAGAAGTCTTCAGTGTCCTGCCTAAATGACTACCGTCCCGTTGCACTCACATCCATCATCATGAAGTGCTTCCAGAGGCTCGTCATGAAGCACATCTAGACCCTGCTGCCCCCCTCACTGGACCCGCTGCAGTTTGCGTACCGTCCCAACCGCTCAACAGATGACGCCATTGCCACCACCCTCCACCTGGTCCTAACCCACCTGGACAAACAAGACACATATGTTCGGATGCTGTTCATAGACTTCAGTTCAGCATTCAACACAATCATCCCTCAGAAACTGATTGGAAAGCTGAGCCTACTGGGCCTGAACACCTCCCTCTGCAACTGGATCCTAGATTTCCTGACTGGGAGACCTCAGTCAGTCCGGATCGGGAGCAGCATCTCCAACACCATCACACTGAGCACGGGGGCTCCCCAGGGCTGCGTGCTCAGTCCACTGCTGTTCACTTTACTGACCCACGACTGTGCTGCAACTCACAGCTCGAACCACATCATCAAGTTCGCTGATGTCATGACTGTGGTGGGTCTCATCAGCAAGAACGACAAGTCAGCTTACAGAGAGGAGGTGCAGCGGCTAATGAACTGGTGCAGAGCCAACAACATGTCTCTTAATGTGAACAAAACAAAAGAGATGGTTGTTGACTTCAGGAGGGCATGGAGTGACCACTCCCCGCTGAACATCGACGGCTCCTCGGTAGAGATCGTAAAGAGCACCAAATTTCTTGGTGTTCATCTGGCGGAGAATCTCACCTGGTCCCTTAACACCAGCTCCATAGCAAAGAAAGCCCAGCAGTGTCTCTACTTTCTGCGAAGGCTGAGGAAAGTCCATCTCCCACCCCCCATCCTCATCACATTCTACAGGGGTTGTATTGAGAGCATCCTGAGCAGCTGCATCACTACCTGGTTCGGAAATTGCACCGTCTCGGATTGCAAGACCCTGCAGCGGATAGTGAGGTCAGCTGAGAAGATCATTGGGGTCTCTCTTCCTGCCATCATGGACATTTACACTACTCGCTTCATCCGCAAAGGAAACAGCATTATGAAGGATCCCACGCACCCCTCATACAAACTCTTCTCCCTCCTGCCTTCTGGGAAAAGGCTCCAAAGCATTCGGGCTCTCATGACCAGACTATGTAACAGTTTCTTCCCCCAAGCTATCAGACTCCTCAATACCCGAAGCCCGGACTGACACCTTGCCCTATTATCCTGTTTATTATTTATTGTAATGCCGGTACTGTTTTTGTGCACTTTATGCAGTCCAGTGTAGGTCTGTAGTCTAGTGTAGCTTTCTCTGTGTTTTTTTTAATTATTATGTAGTTCAGTCTAGTTTTTGTACTGTGTCATGTAACACTATGGTCCTGAAAAACATTGTCTCATTTTTACTATGCACTGTACCAGCAGTTATGGTCGAAATGACAATAAAAGTTGACTTGACTTGACTTGAAGAAGACGAATTTCAGGGTTGTGTATGGTGATACATATGCATATATACTTTGATAATGAATTTACTGCAGACTTTGATAATAAACACAGAGTTAACTTCCCAGAGTAACATTCCCATCTGGGATAAGAAAAGACAACACAAGGGAGACCATGAATTGGACAGAAGCCAATTTAAATATTAGCGCACAGCTCGCCTAACAGCTCCAGTCTGTGTGCTCCATAAAACCTAATAAATCTCCCACAGAGGCTAAATGGCAGTCACAGTATCCAACCTCCTCTCTGTCTCTCTCTTTCTCTCTATTTCTCTTTCTTTGTCTCTCTGTCTGTGTCTCTTTCTGCCTAAGAAGAAGATGTTGACCTGTCTCAGTAACTATTGTCCAGTAGCACTTACATCTACAGTGAAGAGCTTTGGGAGGTTGGTGATGAAAAACATGAACTCCTGCCCGAGAAGAGACTTGGATCTGCTCCATTTCATTGGTTCTTCACTTAACCCTTAAACGTCTGGACAGCAAAGATGCATATATCAGGATGCTCTTTGCTGACTACAGCTTGGCATTCAAAGCCAAGATCCCTCTGAACTACTCAATAAACTTCAAGTCCTTGTCCTCAATGCCTCCTTGTGCAACTGGATCCTCAATTTCTTCACCAGCAGATGCCAGTCGGTTCAGATTGGCAACACCATCTCCTCCACAATCTCCATAGCACAGGTACACCACAAGGCTGTGTGCTTAACCCCTGCTCTACTGGCTTTACACCTGTGACTGTGTGGCTAAGCATAGCTCCAGTGCCGTATTTGAGTTTGCAGATGACACCACCGTTGTTGGCTGAACCAAAGATGGTGATGAAGAAAGGAGGGAGATTGGAAACCTGGCTGAGTGGTACCACAAGGATCAGAATGCAGAGGGTCTGCAACTTTCAATCCCTCGCTGTTACTGTTTCAGAGAATCTATCCTGGGTCAAGCATATGTGCTTTTACGAAGAAAGCACGACAGCTGCCCTACTTCCTTAGAATTTTGCAAAGATTTGACATGACATCTTAAACTTTGACAAACTTCTGTAATGTGTGGTGGAGAGTTTATCGACTGGTTGCATCACAGCCTGGTATGGAAACATCAATGCCTTGTACAAAAAAATCCTACGAAAAGTAGTGGATGCAGCCCAGTCCATTATGGGTAAAGCCCTCCCAGCCATTGAGCACCTCTACACAGAGGACGATACATGATCCACATCCTTCCACTGCCTGTTAAACAAGTCTGTTGTAGGTGTGGGAGGGATGGACAGAGCGAGCTTGATCTCCCTGAGGTGTGAGGATAGGTGTAAATTTAGAGGGAAGAGCCTGAGGGAGGATAGGTGGAAAGGATGATTGGCAGACGGGGAGGGAATGGGAAGGGTCAGCTTAGGGTGAAGTAGAGGGTAATATGACCACTGAGATTCACCTATCAGCTAGCGTCAATTTGATGGCCAAGTAGCCTCCTCCATGTTTAGGGAACATGGGCATAGCTGTTCTTGCTAGACTGAGTGCTTGAGTATTTTGTGCTGGTCTGGGTTCACTTTAGTATCTTGCCAGACGCTTGAACTGAAATTGCTTTATTATTGTTACATTTACTGTTCTTCTCCGGGAGGACAACAGCCTTGTCTTGGTTTGGAGGCTTGCGTGCCTCAGTGAGTTGTGCTGGCTGGAATCAGGGCTTTATGCTTTGGCTCTTGCTAGGGTGAGTCATGTCAAACAGGTCAAAGGGTAGAGTGTTCCACTGGTCCTCTGGACTTGGGGATTCAGCTCAGGGCTCACAACACTGACTGATCAAACAAAGCTGTTACAGAAACAGTAATAAGGAATCCTTCTACATTTGAGTGGCCAAAGACAAGCAAAGATGGAGGACGTTCATTGCTGCCCTAAACGCCATCAGGCATAATGGACTAATTTACTGTTCCGGCTTCTAGAGGCGCAGTTCACTTTGAATGAACATAACTTCATATACGTAAGATTTTTAAAAATCATTTCTTGCAGGTTAGTTTTGCTTTGAGGTGAAGCACACAGTGGAAAGACACACATCTCCATCTACCCTTTATCTGCCCTTGAAACAGCAAAATCTTGTCACAAGTAAGAACCCTGAAGAAAGGTTTCATTAAAAACCCTGCAGAAAGCCCAGAAAAAGTTCAAACTAAATTTATTATCGCAGTAAATATATGTCACCATATTCAACCCTGAGATTCTTTGTTTTGGTGGGCATTCCCAGTAAGTACAAGAAACACAATAGAATTAATGAAAGACCACACCCAACATGTTGGACAAACAACCAATATGCATAAAAAAACAAACTGCAAATACAAAAAAGAGAAAATAATAATTATTATAATAAATAAGCAACAAATACGGAGAACATGAGATGAAGGGTCCTTGAAAGTGAGTCCATTTCAGTGGGAACAGGTCAGCTTCTGTCTTGGTGATTTTGAGAAGTTGTTAACTCGCTGCATAGCTGTGTACACATGCACTGAGAGGGCAGTGATGAACCAAGACACAGCGAAACGCTTGTCTTGCATACCTTTCGTAAAGACCAGTGCATGGAGGTAGAACAAGTTTAAACAACAGAATACAGAATGAAGTGTTACAGTTACAGAGATTTTTCTTCTCCAAAAATACTTTATTCAGGAATATTACAAAGTAAAGTTATTTACATAGAAAAAAACATTCATTAAATCTGAGTCCTTATACAATAAATAAAGTTATTTACAATAAATTATGTGTTGGCTCTCTGTTCCTATTCAAATTAAAGATGTTTACAATAAACCATTCATTGACTCTCAAACTTTAGGCAAGGATTAAAGACTTATTTACAATAAAATAAAAATTATGAAGTCCAGTCAGCCAATAAAAAGCAAGAGGATAGTGAGGGATAAAATTGGTCCCTTAGAGAATCAGGGTGGTCAGCTATGTGTGGAGCCGAGGGAGATGGGAGAGATTTTGAACGATTTCTTCTCTTCGGTATTCACTAAGGAGAAGGATATTGAATGGTGTAAGGTGTGGGAAACAAGTAAGGAAGTTATGGAACCTATGACAAATAAAGAGGTGGAAGTACTGGCGCTTTTAAGAAATTTAAAAGTGGATAAATCTCCGGGTCCTGACAGGATATTCCCCAGGACCTTGAGGGAAGTTTGTGTAGAGATAGCAGGAGCTCTGACGGAGATCTTTCAGATGTCATTAGAAACGGGGATTGTGCTGGAGGATGGGCGTATTGCTCATGTGGTTCCATTGTTTAAAAAGGGTTCTAGAAGTAAGCCTGGCAATTATAGACCTGTCAGTTTGACATCAGTGGTGGGTAAATTAATGGAAAGTATTCTTAGAGATAGTATTTATAATTATCTGGATAGACAGGATCTGATTAGGAGTAGCCAGCATGGATTTGTGCGTGGAAGGTCATGTTTGACAAACCTTATTGAATTTTTTGAAGTAGTTACGAGGAATGTTGACGAGGGTAAGGCAGTGGATGTAGTCTATATGGACTTCAGCAAGGCCTTTGACAAAGTTCCACATGGAAGGTTAGTTAAGAAGGTTCAGTCGTTAGGTATTAATGCTGGAGTAATAAAATGGATTCAACAGTGGCTAGATGGGAGATGCCAGAGAGTAGTGGTGGATAATTGTTTATCGGGATGGAGGCCAGTGACTAGCGGGGTGCCTCAGGGATCTGTTTTGGGCCCAATGTTGTTTGTAATATACATAAATGATCTGGATGATGGGGTGGTAAATGGGATTAGTAAGTATGCTGATGATACTAAGGTAGGAGGTGTTGTGGATAATGAGGTGGGGTTTCAAAGCTTGCAGGGAGATTTATGCTGGTTAGAAGAATGGGCTGAACATTGGCAGATGGAGTTTAATGCTGAGAAGTGTGAGGTTCTACATTTTGGCAGGAAAAATCCAAATAGAACATACAGGGTAAATGGTAGGGCATTGAGGAATGCAGTGGAACAGAGAGATCTAGGAATAACAGTGCATAGTTCCCTGAAGGTGGAGTCTCATGTAGATAGGGTGGTGAAGAAGGCTTTTGGAACGCTGGCCTTTATAAATCAGAGCATTGAGTACAGAAGTTGGGATGTAATGTTAAAATTGTACAAGGCATTGGTAAGGCCAAATTTGGAATATTGTGTACAGTTCTGGTCACCGAATTATAGGAAAGATATCAATAAATTAGAGAGAGTGCAGAGACGATTTACTAGGATGTTACCTGGGTTTCAGCACTTAAGTTACAGAGAAAAGTTGAACAAGTTAGGTCTCTATTCATTGGAGTGTAGAAGGTTGAGGGGGGATTTGATCAAGGTATTTAAAATGTTGAGAGGGATAGATAGAGTTGACGTGAACAGGCTGTTTCCATTGAGAGTAGGGGAGATTCAAACGAGAGGACATGATTTGAGAGTTAGGGGGCAAAAGTTTAAGGGAAACACGAGGGGGTATTTCTTTACTCAGAGAGTGATAGCTGTGTGGAATGAGCTTCCTGTAGAAGTAGTAGAGGCCAGTTCAGTTGTGTCATTTAAGGTAAAATTGGATAGGTATATGGACAGGAAAGGAGTGGAGGGTTATGGGCTGAGTGCGGATAGGTGGGACTAGGTGAGATTAAGAGTTCAGCACGGACTAGGAGGGCCGGAATGGCCTGTTTCCGGGCTGTGATTGTTATTTGGTTATATAATATGCAAGATCATAATAAAATAAATTGTGAGGCCGAGTCGTATTAGGTGACCAATCAATAGATAAGATGTACTCTTGACATCACAATCTACCTCATTATGATCTTGCACCTTTTTGTGAAAGAACTTTGAATTAACTTCACAGCTCCGTGACCAGAGCATGCGTGGGAGGAGCCGGAACGGATGACGTTATCGCGCCGCCGACGCACCAGCTCCATCCCCACCCAGGCTGGCGACGTCATTGACGTCGAGGCGGCAGGTGGGGTGACGCTCTGGAAAGATGGCGACTCTGCTGCAGCTGGAGCGGGTGGTTTACCTGGTGAATGGGGAGAAGAAGCTGCGGCTACCGCTTTCACAACTTTACTTCTGCCGCTATTGCCATGAACTGCGCTCGCTGGAATGCGTCTCCCACGAGGTGGGTTCTTTCAAGGGGAAAGCCAGAAAACTGCTTGTCAGAGGGGGACGGGGACGGAGACCCGCCCAGGAGCGGCGGCCCGGTTTTGCTGCGCGCTTGCTGATTGGTTGCTGGCGCTGCCACTCAAACGGAGGAACCAATGGGAATGCAGCGCCGCCTGGCAGCCGGCTCTCGCCGGGCTAAGGGGCTGCGGCCTGTGCAGGCAAGAGGCGGGTGGGAGTATCGCTTTACCCCCCACACCCTCTCCTTCCCTTCTGGCTCATGGACGTCTCTTACCTCACCCTCCCCTCGGCCGGGATGTCGTCTCACACCTCCCCCCACCCTTCCCGGCCCCGGAATGTCTCCCCTCCCCGGCCCCCGAATGAATCCCCACCCCACCCCTCCTCGGCCCCGGTAGGTCTCCCCACCCCACCCGACCCCCGAATGAATCCCCACCCCAAGTTGGATCTCAGTCTAGTATGGGAGTGTTCGACCATCCGACCAGAAGTCCCTCCAAAGGACTGTGAGAACAGCCGAGAGGATCAAAGCTGTCTCCCTAACATCCACCGAGGATATTTATCAGCTTCCTTAATATTTTTAAGGATCCTACTCATCCATCCAGCACCCTCTTCGACTTTCCACCATCAGATAGGAGACTACACTACATAAAACCAAGAACGATTAGAATGAGAAACAGTTTTTTCACCCATTTCATTAGGCTTCTGATCTCCTGGTTGCATCATATTCAAAGCGTCACTGGCTAATTTGTACCTTACAATATTTAATGTCAATGCGGGATTCATCTGTAGATTTTATCCTTACCTTCTTAAGGTATTGTGTGTCATGTGTATTACTGTTATATACCGTTATATACACGTGTATAGTTGAGTGCTAGTAAACTTGACAATAAAGACATTTGACAGACAGGAAAGGTTCGAGCTTTGTGGATCAAATGCAGGCAAATAGAACTAACTTAGATGATCATTTTTGTTAGAAAGGTGAATTGGGCTGAAGAGTTTTTTTTTCTGTGCTGTGTGACTTAGAACATAGACCAGTACGGCTCAGGAACAGGCCCTTCGGCACACAATAGTGTGCTGAACCAATTAAATTAATAATCAAATGGCCAACTCAACTAATCTCTTCTGCCTACACAATGTCCATATCCCTCCATTTTTCCTCACAGTCATGTGCCTATCTAAATGCCTTTTAAAAGTTCCTGATGTATCTCCTCTACCACCACCTCGGGCAACACGTTCCAGGCACTCACCACTCTGGTGTTTAAAAAAAAAACTTGCCCCTCATATCTCCTTTGAAGTTACTCCCCTCTCACATTAATTCACGCCATCTGGTGTTAGACATTTCAACCCTGGGAAAAAGATATTATATCTTTTATATCTCTATTATATCTCTGCCTCTCATAATCTTACAATCATCTATCAGATCTCCCCTCAGCCTCCACCACTCCAGAGAAAACAATCACGTTTGTCCCAACTTCTTGTTACAGCATGTGCCCTCTAGTTCAGGTGGCATCCTGGTAAACCTATTCTGCACCCTCGACGTCCTTCCTATAATGGGGCAACCAGATTTAATGACTGTTTACCACCACAAACTTACACCCAAAGACCAGATGCCCCTGTTTCAGCTTGGCAGACAGATGCAGAGGTATTTTCACTAGTATCTCTAATGGGGGGGGGGGGGGGGGGGGAGATTGATGTCCTATCCTGATGAAGGGTCTCAGCCCAGAACGTCACCTATCCATTTCCATCCATAACTGCTAGTCTGATCTGCTGAGTTTCTCCAGCTTTTTGTATGTGTTGAGGGGATAGAATTTCAAGGTAAAAGGACAATTAAAATGTAGAAACTTCTCCTGGTGGAGATTGGTGAATCTTGAACTCTGTTCCACAGGGAGGGGCAGCAATTGGATAATTGCTCTAGTATTTTGGCCCACGATCAATGTCCGTAGTGGTCTGGACATTCTCCCTGTGACCTTGTGGATTTCCTCCGGGTTCTCTGGTTTCCTCCCACATTCCAGACATATGAGTTAGGGTTATTGAGCTATCAGCATGCCAGCACAATCCTTGATGATTTTGAAGTTCAAAGTAAATTTATTATCAGAGGACATATCCTAGAGAGGCACCCCATTGGTCTAGGTCGACCATCTGTCTATGTGATACGCAAGCTGGGGCAGCACGAATGGAGAGCAAGCTGCTGCCCGTGCAGCAGGCTACCCCGTCCATGCATCTGAGGAATCCAAAGGAATGGCAGAAACCAATACAGTTTGGCACCAGTGGCATCGCAGGAGTTGCCATTCAGTGTTGAGTGCTCACTGAGGTCGTTAACCTCCGCTTCAGTCTAAGGTACCCACCTACTTCAAGAAGGCTGACTTGTAACAGTACCTAAGAAGAATGTGGTAACGTGCTTCAATGACTGTAGTCCAGTAGCACTTGCAACCACAGTGATCAAGTGTTTTAAGAGTCTGGTAATGAAATCCATCAACTCCTGCCTGAGAAGAGAATTGGACCCACTCCAGTCTGTCCATCTCACTCTCTGTTGGAACATCTGGACTGCAAAGATGCATATAACAGATTGCTCTTTATTGATGTCGACTACAATTCAGCATTCAATACCATCATTCCCTCAAAACTAATCAATGAGCCTCAAGACCTTGCTCCTATATAGATTTCATCACTTGCAGACCCCAGCTGGTTCGGATTGGTAACAACATTTCCTCCACTATCGTTGGCTGAATTAAAGGCGGTGACAAATCAGTATATAGGAGGGAGATTGAAAATCTGGCTGAGTGGTACCACAATAACAACTTCTTTCTCAATGTCGGCAAAACCAAGGATTGTTGACTTCAGGACAAGGAAACCAGAGGTCTTCAACATGAGGAGATCTTCAACAACTTTAAATTCTTTGGTGTTTTTCATTTCAGAGAACCTGTCCTGGGCCCAGCACGTAATTGCAATTACGAAGAAAGCACAGCAGCACCTCTACTTTGAAGTTGCCGAAATTTGGCATGACATCTAAAACTTTTGACAGTTTCTGTAGATGTGTAGTGGAGAGTATATTGACTGGCTGCGTCACAGCTTGGTATGGAAACATCAGTGCCTTTGAATGGACAATGCTACACCCCCACCACTCAGGTCATGCTCTCTTCTTGCTGCTGCCCTCAGGAGCCTCAGGATTCACACCAGCAGATTCAGGAGCATTTACAGTTGCAAATAAAAGCTTGTTTTCTGCACACAAACAATTGTACTACTTCTCGTCGATACTGAGTACACCATTTAATCAATCAGTGTAGGTTCAAGAAAGTATGTGAATCTCTGGGGTAATGCCTTCTACAAAGACTATTTGGAGTTAGGTGTTCCAATCAATGTGATGTGATTGAGGTGTGGGTTTTAGAGGTGCCGTACCCTATGTGGAAAAAAGACACACAAAGTCAGGTTACTGACAGAACCTGCTCTTCTCAAGAAAGATCTGTTCTATGAGCACCATGTCTAGATCAAAACAACTTTTAGAGGACCTTAGCAGAAGAATTGTAAAGATGCATGAAGCTGGAAAAGTCTACAAAAGCATTTCTAAAGACCTGAGTGTTCATCAATCCACAGTAAGAGAAATTGTCTACAAATGGAGGAAATTCAGTACTGTTGCTACTCTCCCTAGGAGTAGGCATCCTGCAAAAATCACACCAAGAGTACAACGTTGAAGGAGGTGAAAAAGGATCCAGGGTAACCTGTGGAAATCGCTAGAACTTGCTAAAGTCTCTGTTCATGTGTCTACAATAAGAAAAACACTGAACAAGAATGGTGTTCATGGAAAGTCACCATGGAGGAAACCACTGCTCTCCAAAAAAACATTGCTGCATGTCTCATAGAAACATAGAAAATAGGTGCAGGAGTAGGCCATTCGGCCCTTCAAGCCTGCACCGCCATTCAGTATGATCATGGCTGATCATCCAACTCAGAACCCTGTACCTGCTTTCTCTCCATACCCCCGATCCCTTTAGCCACAAGGGCCATATCTAACTCTCGTTTGCAAAGGACCACCTGGATGTTCTACAGTGCTTCTGGGACAATGTTCTGTGGACAGGTGAGACTAAAGTTGAACTTTTTGGCAGAAATGTACATTGCTATGTTTGGTGGAAAAAGGGCACTGCACACTAACATCAAAACCTCATCCTAACCGTGAAGCACCGTGGAAGGAGCATCATGGTTTGGGGCTGCTTTGCTGCCTCAGGTCCTGGACAGCTTGCAAACATTGAGGGAACAATGAATTCAAAATTGTATTAAGACATTTTACAGGAGAATGTCAGTGTAGTCCATCACCTGAAGCTTTATAGAAGTTGAATGATTCAGCAAGACAATGATCCGAAACACAAGATTAAATCAACAACAGAATGTTTTTTGAAGAAGAAAATTCATGTTTTGGAATGGCCAAGTCAGTGTCCAGACCTTAAAGCAATTGAGATGCTGTGGCATGACCTGAAGAGGGCTGTTCATGCAAGGTGTAGCATAAATATTGATGAACTGAAGCAGTTTTGTATGGAAGATTAGTCTAAAGTTCCTCCTTACTGTTGTGCTAGTCTGATCAACAGCTACAGGAAACATTTGGTGGAGATTATTTCTGCTAAAGGAGGTTCTACCAGTTATTTGATACAAGGGTTCACATACTTTTTCTAGCTTGGTCTGTGAATGATTAAACAATACATTCAATTAAGGCATGAAAAGTACAATTTTCTGTGTGTTATTAGTTTAGGCAGATTGTGTTTATCGATTATTGTGACTTGGATGAAGATCAGACCATATTTTGAGTAATTAATGCAGAAAGCCAGGTAATTGCAAAGGATTCACAAACTTTTCCTTACAACTGTATTGCCCCTCAGCCTTCAGGCTCTTGAACTAGAAAGGATAACTTTACTTCTCCGATTACTAAAATGTTCCCACGGCCTATAGACTCACTTTCAAGGACTCTTCATCTCATGTTCTTGATATCTATTGCTTATTTATTATTATTCTTTCTTTCTTTTGCACACTGGTTGAGTGCCCAAGTTGGTGCAAGTCTTTTGTTGATTCTGTTATGGTTATAATTCTATTCTGGATTTATTGAATATGCCTGCAATAAAGTGAACTTCAGTGTTGTAGATGGTGACATATGTATTTTGATAATAAATTTACTTTGAACATGGTTGTCAGAGGCTATTTGAGATTCGCGCAATTGGGAGCATTTAATAGATAGTGGGAGCTTAGCTCCAGTTCCACCCCTGAGTACACATATGTTCCTCCCCTGAGAACGGCATATGCAACTTTGAGATTCATTTTCTTGCAGGTTTTCAAAGTAGAACAAAGAAATTCAGTAGAATAAGTGAAAAACAAAGATAGACAAAGTGCAAAAAAAAGACAAGATGTGCAAATATTAAACAAACAAATAGTACTGAGAGCACAAGTTGCAGTGTCCTTGAGTTCAGAATTGAGGTGAGTGAAGTTATCCCCTTTGGTCCAGGTGTCTAGTGGTTGAGTGGAAATAACTGTTTCTGAACCTGGTGGTTGTGTGTTTATATCAGTTGACACAAACAACACATGGAATTGTATGTTTTGATGTATATGTGACAAATAACATTAAACTCTATCTTTATGAGAAGTGATGTCACAGAAAAATACAAATTTCCTACAAGCGGTAGATGCCGGGATGAGGTTTCTTCTGTATGCAGTGTCAGTAAATAGAGTTCCAGTCACAAAATAGGACTCAGATCAGAAGAAATTTATTTACTTGCATCAGGGGTTCCCAACCCTTTTTATGCCATGGATTAAGCATTAAGCCAAGGGTTCGTGGACCCCAGGTTGGGAACCGCTGGTCTAGATGGTAGAGAGTCTTTGGAACACTATCCAAGAGGATTGTGAATGCTTAGTGCTGAGGCACATTGATTGGGTTTAGATATTAAGATGATTAAGGCATAGGGTCCTAGAGCATTACAGCACAGAAACAGATCCTTTGGCCCATCACCCAATGTTGTAAAACAATAAAACATGAAAACATCCAAGGGGGTGAACACTTTATAGACACTGTATGCCATGAAGTTCCTTGTTTTGTGACAGTAGTACATTGTAATACATAATATATACTTACTGTAATTTATAGTTTTTTATTAAAAATGAAAATTAAGTAAGTAGTGCAAAAAGAGAAAAAAAGTATTTAGTTCGTGTACATGGGTTCATTGTCCACTCAGAAATGTGATGGCAGAGGGGAAGAAGTTATTCCTGCAACATTGAGTGTGAGTCTTCTGGTTCCTGTGCCACCCCCTTGATGGTAGCAATGAGAAGAGGGCATGTCCTGGGTGATGGGGTCCTTAATGATGGATGCAACCTTTTTGTGCTGGAGAGGCTAGTGCCCATGATGGAGCTGGCAGAAGTTTACAACAGTGCTTCTCTCTTTCTCTCTTCACCCCCCCCCCCCACAAATACCAAACGAATACTCTCCACAGTACGTTTGTAGAATTTGCAAGTTTCTTTAGTGACATACCAATTCTCCTCAAGCTCCTAATGAAATATAACTCCTGTTGCCTTTATTGTAATTGTATCAATATTTTGGGTCTAGGATAAGTCCTCAGATGTTGACGCCCAGGAACTTGAAATTTCTGACACTTTGCTGTTCCCACAATGAAGATTGATCTGTATTCCCTTACTTCCCCTTCCTGAAGTTCACAATTACTTGATCTTACTGACATTGTGTGCAAGGGTGTTACTACAATACCACTCAAATCAGCTGATCTATCTCACTTCTGTGTGCCTCCTCATTACCATCTGAGGTTCTGCCACGAATAGTTGTACTCTTGGTAAATTTATCAATGACATTTGAGTTGTGCCTATCCACGCAATCGTGGATGTAGAGAGAGTAGAGCAGTTGGCTGAGCATGCATCCTTGGAATGTGCTAAGAAGGTGATGTTATTTCTGATTTGCCCGGATTGTGGTCTTTCTGTCAGGAAGTCAAAATATCCAGTTGCAGAGGAAGGAACAGAGGCCCAGGATTTGGAATGTTGACCAAACTGAGGGTATGATTGTGATAAATGCTGAGTTGTAGTCCATAACAGCAGCCTGACATAGGTATAGGTATTGCTATTGTCCAGGTGATCCGAGGACGAGTGGAGAGCCAGACCCATTGTGATGATTGCCAAGTTACAGTGCCAGGTCCTTGCATAGGCAGTGTTGATTCTGATCATGTCCAACCTGTCAAGCCACTTCATCACAGTATCTGTGAGTGCACCCCGCTGATGGTTGTTAAGGCAGCTCATCTTGCTCTTGGGCACTGGTATGATCATTGTTTGAAGGGTCCCGTATGCTGAGGAGGCTGGTACCCCTGTTGGAGCTGGCTGAGTTTACAACTTTCTGTAGCTTTCTGATGGTGTGCAGTGGCCATTCCATAGGAGGGGGTGATGCAACCAGTTAGAAATCATTGCCAAAAGATCAAATCACAAACAGGAGAAAATCTGCAGATGCTGGAAATCCAAGCAACACACACAAAATGTGTGAAGTGTCCTGCTGAAGAGTCCTGTCCCAAAATGTCAACTGTACGCTTTTCTGTAGATGCTGCCTAGCCTGCTGAGTTCCTCCAGCATTTTGTGTGTGTTACCAAAGGATCAACATGGTTAGTGAATATGTGGTGACAAAAACAGGAAGTGTTGTAATCTCTGAATTAAAACCAGTAGGTCATGGAAAGGAGGGCATTTACAAATATCTTTGAGTTCTAGTTCCACTTCACATGAAGAAATGAGTAATTGTGGCTCTTGAGTATCTGTTGCGTATTGAGTGTGTGTATGCATGTGCGATGTTTGTGTGTGTCTCTGCTGCACTGATTATTTTCACACTTCAATCATGATCAGTTTGCAGGCTTCGAATGCCAGATCACATGCAAGCACCACCTTTGTTCACTATCTTTAGCATAGCTGAATATATTAACATGGAGTCACAGAGCACTACAGTACAGAAACAGGTCCTTCGGCCCATCTGGTCCATGCTGAACTATTTTTTTGCCCAGTCTCATTAACTCACAGCTTGACCATATCCTCCATTTTGGCTCCAAATATCTCCTCTGACTTTTGTTTCCAACAGTTGGGTCTCTATATGTTATGTTCATGCTTATGGTTTCCACAAGACATGGGAACAGGATTAGGTCACTTGGACCATCGAGTCTGTTCCACCATTCCATCATGGATGATTTATTATCCCTCTCAATCCCATTCTCCTGCTTTCTCCTCATAAGCTTTGACATCCTGACTAATCAAGGGCATTTCAACCTCCACTTTAAACATACCCAGTGACTTGGTCTCCACAGCCGTCTGCAGCAATGAATTCCACAGATTCACCACCCTCTGACTAAAGAAATTCATCCTCATCTCCTTTCTAAAGCTGTGCCCTCTGGTCCTAGACAGCCCATGATAGGAAACAAACTCTCCACATCCACTTGATTTAGTCCTTTCGATATTCGATAGGTTTCAATGAGATATCTCCCCTGCCCTTCTGTTTTTATGAACTGCAGCAGGTACAGGCCTAGAGTCATCTAATGCTTCTCATATGATAACCCTTTCATTCCCAGAATAATTCTTGTGAACCTCTTTGAACCCTCTCCAATGCCAGGACACCTTTTCTTAGATACGGAATCTAAAACGGTTGACAATACTCCCTGTGTGGTCTGAGCAATGCCTTATAAAACCTCAACCTTACCACTCGGAGAGTTTCCACTGTGTGTTTTAGCCATAACCTCTCCATCATTAAACATGTTTGCTTGCTAATGTATAACACAACCCAGATTACTACTCTCACTCTCATCAATGTCTTGGATAACTAATATAATGATCATCAAGTCATTCTGCTTCTCCTTGCCCACTGCTAGGTTGACCTTATACAAGTAGCTTGTTCCTTTGCAAGATACATAGATGATAGAAAAATGGAGGTCTGCATAGGAGGGGGAGGGTTAAATTGATCTTAGGTTAAAAGCTTGGCACGATATTGTGATTCAAAGGGCCTGTACAGTGCATTTCACAACCAATGACATACTTGCAGATAAAATCTGTCGGACCTGTTGAGTTCCTCCAGCATTGTGTGCATGTTTTTCTAGATTTCCAGCACCTGCAGAATGTCTTGTGTTTATATTATATTTCACTCCGTCAGCCCATACATTAAGAGTATACGCTTGAGTAGGCCAGACTCCCACACTGGGGTGTGAAGAGTAGAATAGTCATAGAACACTACAGCACAGAAACAGGCCCGTTGGCAGTCTAGTCCACGTCAAGCTATTAATCTGTCGAGTACCATCAACCTACATGAGGATCATTGCCCTCCATACCCCTCCCATCCATTCAGAGAACTTTGAATTGATACGTGGATAGGAGGGCTATGGTCCAGGTACAGGTCAGTGGGACTAGACAGTTTAAATATTTTAGCATTGACTAGATGGGCGGAGGGGCCTAATTCTGTGCTTCCTTTTCTATGACTCTATCCTAATCCTTTCTTAAATGTTGAAATCGAATCTTCTTCTGCCACTTAAACTGCAGCTCGTTCCGCACTCTCACCACCACCTGTGTGAAGTGGTTCCCCCTCCTGTTTCCATAAACATTTCACCTTTCACCTGAATCCATGACCTCCAGTTGTAGCCTCACCCAACCTCAGTGGAAAAAGTCTGCGTGCATTTACCACATCTATATCCGTTAAGTACCCACAGAGTTTTGTTTTGCACTGTTTACAGTGGGGATCCTGCAGTTTTTTAATGAGCTTGTAATTTGGTCACAGAGTGTGTGTGCAACAGTTAATGTTCACTTTACTATCTGCAGGTTGATTCCCACTATTGTCCAAGCTGCCTGGAGAACATGCCCTCGGCTGAGGCCAAACTGAAGAAGAACAGGTGATGCTGGGCTACTGGGGCTGTAAGATATAGTCCTGTGCAAAGGTCCTAGGCACATATATATAGCTATGGTGTCTAAGACTTTTGCACTGTACTGTATTTGTCAACATGGTACAGCAGGTGAATTTGTAAATCTGGTAGGAACGGAGGATGTTGGGAATGGAAAGGGTGGAGCGCTGTGGGAGGGGCAGGGGACAGAGCAGGAGCGCCAGGGCAGAGGGTGGTGCGGGAGCTGAGACAACAGGCAAGTTCATTTGATTCCAAGCAATTGGTTTATTGATCATGGCAGAATGTCTCTCTGCTGTTTCCCACTCCCACCCTTCTCCTTTTCCCAACTATGATCCCCCTCTCCCTGTCCCCTTCCCACTCTCAGTCCACAATTGAGACCCATATCAGAGTCAAATTTATCATCACTCACATATGTCATGGATTTTTTTTTTGCGGCAGCAGTACAGTGCAATACATAAAATTACTACAGTAGTTTTCAAAGTCTTGGGCTGTATATATGTGCCCAAGACTTTTGCACAGTACTGTAGGTCTGATCACAGCAGGATAGAAGGTTTCCTTGAGTCTGGTACTTCAGAATAAGGCGAGAGTTAAGTAGTGAGTGCACGGGTCCGGTAAAATAAAACACAGCAGCATCACTGCCATACAGCATTAGAGACAGTGTTGGTTCATATCCGCCATGACGTGGACAATCGTCGTCTTTCCACGACAACGATCGGCCTTGGCAAATTTTTCTTCAGAAGTCTTCTGGGCAGTGTCTTTACAAGATGGGTGATCTGAGCCATTATCAATACTCTTCAGAGACAATATTCACAAGAAAAATTAAAGTGTAAAAGAAAGAATGCAATTGGGACAAAAACGTTCATTGTAGTGGGAAGTGCTCAGAGTGTTGCAGTACTGAGGTAGTGAGTGATTAGAGTTGTGTTGGCTGGTTCAAAAACCAAATGGTTGAAGGAAAGTAGCTGTTCCTGAACCTGGTGGTGTTGGTACTTCGTGAACCAATCAGCAAAACCCATTACAAATCATTATAGTTTAGCAATACTGTGGCCACTTTGTATTAAAATGGATTTTTTTTTCAATTTCTGTATAATTTCTTTGTGCATTTTATTTGTGAATGCTGCTTATGTAAGGCTTTGTGCCTGTGATGCTGCTGCAAGTAGGTTTTTCCTTGCACCTTTACATACACAATGAACTTGACATTGTCTCTCTCAAGTGACGCCTTCTACTCCATTTAACCATTTATACCAATCCCTCTTTCCAGCACTTCATCCATAGTTTTCCCTGCTCCACCTTCCCTTCTGGCACTGTGTTCCACGTTGTAACCTGCAAATGAATTCCCCTTTTTATTAACCCCTACCTCCGTGATTGGCTGCATTATCAGTCTATAGAGTACATGTAATATTTATCAGGTCTAATAAACCTCAAATGTTTTGCTTGCTCTGGCAACAAACCCATCTGCTCTTATCTCTCAATCTCATTTTGCCAAAGTGCATGCAACCTTCCAATCCCATTTAACCCTGGGACAGAATATCTTCTGATTTACCACCGTCCCTCTCTGAGACAGAATATCCTCCGAATCACTACTGTCATTTTTAACCCTGGGACAGAATATCTTCAATTCACCACTGTCCCTTTTAACCCTGGGACAGAATATCTTCCGATTCACCATTGTCCCTTTTAACCCTGGGACTGAATATCTTCCGATTCACCACTGTCCCTTTTAACCCTGGGACAGAATATCTTCCAATCCACCACTGTCCCTTTTAACCCTGGGACAGAATATCTCCAATCCACCACTATCCCTTTTAACCCTGGGACAGAATATCTTCCGATTCACCATTGTCCCTTTTAACCCTGGGACAGAATATCTCCAATTCACCACTGTCCCTTTTAACCCTGGGACAGAATATCTCCAATTCACCACTGTCCCTTTTAACCCTGGGACAGAATATCTCCAATTCACCACTGTCCCTTTTAACCCTGGGACAGAATATCTCCAATTCACCATTGTCCCTTTTAACCCTGGGACAGAATATCTTCCGATTCACCATTGTCCCTTTTAACCCTGGGACAGAATATCTTCCGATTCACCACTGTCCCTTTTAACCCTGGGACTGAATATCTTCCGATTCACCACTGTCCCTTTTAACCCTGGGACAGAATATCTTCCAATCCACCACTGTCCCTTTTAACCCTGGGACAGAATATCTTCCGATTCACCATTGTCCCTTTTAACCCTGGGACAGAATATCTCCAATTCACCACTGTCCCTTTTAACCCTGGGACAGAATATCTCCAATTCACCACTGTCCCTTTTAACCCTGGGACAGAATATCTCCAATCCACCACTATCCCTTTTAACCCTGGGACAGAATATCTTCCAATTCACCACTGTCCCTTTTAACCCTGGGACAGAATATCTCCAATTCACCACTGTCCCTTTTAACCCTGGGACAGAATATCTCCAATCCACCACTATCCCTTTTAACCCTGGGACAGAATATCTTCCAATTCACCACTGTCCCTTTTAACCCTGGGACAGAATATCTTCCGATTCACCATTGTCCCTTTTAACCCTGGGACAGAGTATCTTCCAATCTCACTACTACCCCATAGAATCCTGTTAATCTATGTTTGTATTCAACAATTCTCCAATCTGTTTTCACTGCCCCTTTTAACCCTAGGATTGGATAAAACCTTCCAAACTTTCACCACTGCCTCTTGGGTGGTACAGTAGCATTACACTATTACAGTGCCAGCGATCACCAATTGTTCGATTCCCACCTCCATCTTTTAAGAAGTTTGTACATTTTCCCATGACTGTTTGGGTTCCCTCTGTGTGATCAGGTTTCCTCCTGACATTCCATGAGTTTTGGGCATGCTATATTGCATTGGAAGCATGGCAACACTTGCAGGCTGTCCAACGCAATTGATGTTATCGGTGCATTTCACTGTACAGGATTCGGATGAAGCTAATCTGAGCTTTCAGCCTTGATTTGAGTTGATATGGAACCTTCCAATCTCTCCCCATCGCCCCTTTTGATTATTGGCAGGAACGGGTTGTCTTGATGTTTTTTTGTTACTTGGCAGGTGCGCTAATTGCTTTGACTGTCCAAGCTGCATGCATACTCTCTCCACAAGAGCAACAAGCATCCCAGCACCCCTGCCCGATGATCCAGCCAAGACCACAATGAAGAAGGCTTACTACCTGGCCTGTGGTTTCTGCCGCTGGACTTCTAGAGATGTTGGCATGGCGGACAAATCTGTGGGTAAGTAGAGACTTAATCGGTCAGCTAATTAGCAAGGCGTGGTGGGACAAGTAGTGTGTGTGTATATCTATATGTGTGTATATGCACACAGGCACACACACACACACTCAATATTTTAGCCTCTTTTTACACTAATTTTTTAATATATTTCTTATTATAATTATTTATAGTATATTTTATTTATTGCACAGCACTGCTGCGAAACAGTGAATTTCATGACATTGGTTAGTGATAATAAACATGATTCTGATTCCTGTGAGCTGTGCTAGTCATGTTCCTTCTCTTTCAGCAAGTGGAGGGTGGCAGGAACCGGAGAACCTTCATGCCCAGAGGGTGAGTCACTGCTCAAGTAACCAATAAGTCACACAGGCTGATACTGAGTTACGGTCATAGAGTCACTTTGAGAGACAGAATGGAAACCGGCCCCTTGGCTTGCTGTTGACCTCACTATCTATCTCAATAGGGCCTTGTTCATAGGGTCTGCCTGCACTGCACTTTGTAACTAACACTTTATTATGCAATTTTCCTGACCTTTTTTTGCCTATAGTAATTCAATTTTCCCACATTAGAACTGTATACTTTGCCTTGTCCATTTGAAGTATCTGGCTACTTAAGCCCATCGCCCCTACTGGGGACATAGACCACTGACAGCAGCTTATCAGAAGCCTCCGTCTTGGGTGTATTCACAGGTGTAGCCCATCTTTTGCTTCCTCTCCTAGGGATGAGGTCTTTGGAGCTTCTGCTGGTATTTCTGTAGCTGTAGAATTTTACATGGTGGGGTTGCTAGCCCCATGCCCAACCCTCCTTCCTTCGCAACCGGGCTTGGGACCGTCCAAGGCGGAGTTAAAGTATCTGTAAATCTCTCTTAAATGTTGTGATCTCCTCTAGCAGCACGTTCCATGTATCTGTGTCAAACAAATAAACAGTCCTCTCAGATCCTGTTTGCAACCTCTTCCTGTCACTTTAACCCTTCATCTTGCTTTTGATATCCTTTCTACTGGAAAAAGGTTCTGACTTTTGGCTCCATACATCTCCCTTGAGCTTAAACCTCTCTTGCCTTAAATGCATGCAGTCTGATACTGGACATTGCAACCCTGGGAAACATATACCAGCTGTCTACTCTGTCTATGCCTCTCCTAATGGGGCAGCACGGTGGGGAAGCAGTTAGTGTAACACTAGCAATCCAGGTTCAATTCCCGCTGCTGTTTGTAAGGAGTTTGTGCATTCTCCCCATGACCATGTGGATTTTCTCCAGGTGCTCTGCTTTCCTCCCACATTTAGTAGGTTAATCGGTCACGTGGGTGTAATTGGGTGGGGAGGGCTCGTTGGGCCGGAAGGGCCTGTTACCGTGCTGTATCTCTAAATATTTCCCATGTACTATCTCAATACACTGTTGAATGAAACAATCTGTTTGCAAAAGTTTTTCACTGTACCTCTGTACTTCAGTTCAAAGTAAATTTAACATCAGCGTGTGTACTGTATATGTCACTGTATACAAGACAAACAACCAATGTGCAAAAGATAACAAACTGTGCAAGTGGAAAATAAATAAATAAATAAATCAGCAATAAGTATGGAGAACATGAGATGGAGAGTCCTTGGCTGTGAGAACAGTTCAATGATGGGGCAACTACAGTTATCCCTTCTGCTTCAAGAACCTGATGGTTGAGAGGTAATAACTGTTCCTGAGCATCGAACTAGAAGTCCCTACAAAGGACTCTGAGGACGACTGGCTGGGCTCATAGGAAACTACGTGCCTCCGACCTTTTCTGCGAGTTCATAGAATCATAGTGGTCTCCCTACCATCCACTGGGGACATTTATCAGGAGCGCTGCATACACAGGGCTTTTAGTATTATCAAGGATCCCACCCATCCATGCAGCATCCTCCTTGACGTTCTACCATCAGGCAGAGGAGACTCTGACACATAAAAACGAGAATGGTCAGGATTGGAAACAGCTTCTTCCCTCAGGCCATTGGGCTTCAGAACTCCCAGGCGCATCAGATTCAAAGTCTGATGAATCTGGTTAATCTGTTCTGTACCCTACATTATTTAATTTATACACTTTATTTATGTGTAATTCATCAGTAAATTTTATTCTTATTTTCCTAAGTTATTGTGTGTTATATGTGTGTTGTGTGTACTATTGTGCTTTACAACTTGGTTTGGAGAAACACTGTCTCACTGGATGGTATACATGTATGTAGCTAAATGCCAGTATTCTTGACTTGACGCGAACCTAGTGGTATAAGTCCTGAGGCTCCTAAATCATCTTCCTGATGGCAGCAGCAAGCAGAGAGCATGGCCTGGATAGTAGGGTCCCTGATGTTGGATACTGCTTTCCTGCAAGGATATTTTGTGTAGATGTGCTCAGTAGTGTGGAGGGCTTTGTCCATGATGAACTGGGCTGTATCCACTAACTTCTGTAGACTTTTCTGTTCAAGGGCATTGGTGTTTCCATACCAGGCTGTAATGCAACCAGTCAGTGTTTGATATCTGTATTGTGGGTGCACTGTGATCCAAAGGAGCGTCATTTCATTTGGTTGTATATGTGTACAAATGATAATGAACTTGAACTTCATCAATGTCCTTTGTCCCATCCCACAATCTCTCTGATCTACTACCATCAGGGAGGAGGTACAGGAGCAACAGGACTAGGGCTGCCAGACTGGGTAACAGCTTCTTCCCCCAGGCTGTGAGACTAATGAATACCCTGTCAGCACTGAGGTCTCGTCACTAGGACAGCGAGCTGTTTACTGTTTACTTGGGCTCTGCATTTCCCATGCATTTTGAATTGTATTTTATTAATTTGCAATATTTTGTTTTGTGTGTGATATCTGTGTTATGGGTTGGGAAATAATGTTTCATTTGTTTGTATATATGTGCATTCAGATGGCAATGTTTGAACTCACATACGCATAAATGAAAATTATTACCTTCCATACTTGTCTGTAGATCAATAAATTGCTGGAGTATTACCACCAGTTGGCCCAGAGGGAGAAGATTGAACGCGATCGGAAGAAGCTGGTCAGACGTAGAAACTACATGCCTCTGGCCTTTTCTGTGAGTTACCCTTTATTGGTGTCTGTGTATTAGCTGAGTTGGTGGAGATCAAGGGACAACATAAGCCCCAGCTAAGAATTCCCCAGGCTACTTGTTTGTGGTCGTGTTCAATGGCTCTTAGAGAAATTTGTGTGTAGTTTGGCACCATGGTAGTGCAGAAGCTATTATGGCTTGGCACGTCAGAGTTCAGAGTTCAATCCTGGCAATCTCTGTAAGGAGTTTGTATGTCCTCCCAGTGGAATGCGAGGCTTTTCTCTAGGTGTTCTGGTGTCCTCCCACAGTACAAAGATGTACTGGTTGGCAGGTTAATTGGTCATTGTAAATTGTCCTGTGACTAGGCTAGGATTAAATTGGGATTGTTGGGAGTTGTTGGGCAGTGCGGCTCAAATGGCTGGAAAGCCCTATTCCACGCTGTATTTCTAAATTTAAAAAAAAATATTTTGTGGTGTAAAACTAAATCTTCATGCATTTAAATTTTAAACACAAGAGACTCTGCAGACACTGTCAATCCAGAGTATCACATACAGTATGCTGGAGGAACTCAGCTGGTCAGGCAGCATCCATGGAAAGAAGGGACTCTGCCCAAAATGTCTGTGTATTACCCTCCATAGTGGCTGCCTATCTGCTGAGTTCTTCCACCATTTTGCATTTAAATCTTCTGCTAACTAACCAGCAAGTTGGCTTCTTCACCTTTCCTTTCCGGCCCTATAATGGGAGATAGAAAAAGGATGTCAAAAGGACAATGTTATGATAATCATGGGGGATTTCATTTTATGGGTAGATTGGGGAAAATCAGGTTAGTGCTGGAACCCAAGAGGGAGGATATGTAGAATGCCTACAAGATCACTTTTTAGAGCAGCTTGTGGTTGAGCCCACTAGGCAGTCAGCTATTCTGATTTGGGTGTTGTGCATCGAACCAGAATTGATTAGAGAGCTTAAGGTAAAGGAACCCTTAGGGCAGAAGTGATCATAATCTGACAGAATTCGCCCTGCAATTTGAGAAGGAGAAGCTAAAGTCAGATATAGCAGTATTACAGTGGATTAAGGGAATTACAGAGACACGAGAGAGGAGCTGACCAAAATTGATTGGAAGGGAATGCTAGCAGCAAGTCTGGAATTTCTGGGAGCAATTTGGAAGGCACAGGATAGAAACATTCCAAAGGGTGTCAAAGGTTATAGGGAAAAGGCAGGAGAATGGGGTTGGAAGGGGTAGTAGATCAACCATGATGGAATGGTGGAGCAGGCTCGATGGACAGAATGGTCTAATCTGCTCCTGTGTCTTATGATTTTCCTTTCCAGTCCTGATGAAGGGTCTTGGCCCAAAGCATCAGTTCTTTATTTCTGTCCGTGGATGCTGCCTGACCTGAGTCCTGTAGCATTTTGTGTGTGTCCATCTAATTAAACCTGTTTAAGTCATACATGATAATCTGAACGCCTTAACCTTTGAATGATTCTTTGTTTTGTCTCAATACTGCTGCTGCTCCTTGGGTTGTATAGACACACACTATACATGTGGTGGTGAGTTGGACTTGGTTATTATATTCATTTGCCCAGTGTTGTTACATCGTCCACATTCACATCAGAAATCTAAGCATCGTCTGAACTTTAACTGGAGTCTGTAATTGGTCTGGGGTGATTCTTTGGATTTGGGGGAAATTAATAAACCAACCCTGAACAAAGATTCAAGATTTTTTAATGTCATTACCAGTACACAAGTGTAGAGGAGAACAAAATAATTGTTACTCTGGCTCTGATGCATCACAAAAAAAACCCCCACGATAAGATAAAGAGCTGTAATTTACCCAGGTGGTGCTAGGGATAGGGACGGGGGAAGAGCCTGACAATTCTTGACAGTTGAGATGTTCACCTGACTGCTGAAAACTTGTTAATGTTTCTTAACTTTTAAGTTATCTTCATCTCCATACCATTAACACAAATCTTTGATCAACAACTTTATAAATTTGTAGAAATTGTTATATCTGTTAATGTCTACGTAACATGTATTGGTCAGCATGAGTGTACATAAAATGTGCATGATCATGTGCACTTGTATCCATATTTAACGTGAACATACAGTTGAGTTGGTGTTTCATTGTAAAGGTTTTTGGAGCACATGTCAAACCTCGGTGTTGAATTGGGCAGAAGAATTACACTCATGCTAAGTTACCTACTATGATGGCAGAAACTGAAACTTCTTTTGTACCCAAGAGTCGAAATGATCTAAATTCTGTTTGCAACTCAGACTTGGAAAGAGGTCAGTCTGTGATTGTGTTAGTGACAGTTTCTCTGGTTGGCTTGAGACGGTGTAAGCAGTTGATGCATCTTCTGTCTCCATTCACACTGACATTGAGTTTAATCAACTGGATCATCAACTGCTGCAAGTTTGTGTCTCCCAGGCGGTATGCCCTGTATTATACGTTTTGATGCCTTCTGTTTCAGGACAAGTACGGCCTCGGCACCAGACTGCAGCGGCAGCGAGCAGGGGCTCCTCTTATTTCCCTCAGCGGATCTACGTAAGTATTGATTAATCTGCATGATGTGAGTGTCATTACTTCTGTTTACCCCTATACAGATCCCGATTAGTCTGCTCTGTCGTTTAATCATAGCTGGTTTGTTTTTCCCTCTCAACCCCATTCTCCTCCTCCCTGTAGCCCTTTTAAATTTATAATATACATTTACTGTAATTTATAGTATATTTTATTTATTGCACTGTAGTCTGATCATTCGTGTTCAGTAGGTGGTCCTCAGGGATCTCTAGAGGCTGATCCAGGATCCACATATTCTAGTGTAGGCTGTGGTTAGTCTTTGGGTCTTCTGGTTGTTCATTCTCTCCTTTCAGAGCTGCCGTTTTTTCTCTGCGGCACAGCAGAGGTCACTTTCACGTAGGACAGCTCCCTCTTGAACAGATTTCCTCCAGGTCCATCTATTGAGTGCAAAGTCTTTCCAGTTTTTGGATGTGCTGTTGAATTTCTTCAGACTGATTTTGATGTTACCGTTGAAGTGTTTTCTTTCCCCACCAGGGGCTCACTGACCATCAGCTGGGAGTAAAGGATCTGTTTGGGGAATGACGTGACCTGTCCATCAAAGTTGCTGTTGTTTTCTTGTGGTGGAAATGCTGTTCATACTGGCCTCAAGCCTGGACTGCTGCCGCAAAACAACAAATTTCACGACTTATATCAGTGATAATAGACCTGATTCTGATTCTGACTTTTGACACCCTTACTAATTAAGAACCTATCAACTCCACTTTAAATATACCCAATGACGTCCTCCAGAGCCTTGTGTGGCAAAGAGTTCCACTGATTCACCACCTTCTGGCTAAAGAAATTCCTCCACATCTCTGTTCTAAGGGACGTCCTTCTACTCTGAGGCTGTGCCCTCTGGTCTTAGACTCACCAACTATAGGAAACATTCTGTCAACATCCATTCTGTCCAGGCATTTCAGACAGATCACACCATAAGAAAGAAGTATATATATGTCAGTGGGGAAGATTCTGTCCTTAAAACATCAGGTGTGCATCTTCAGGCTCCTGTATCTCCTCTCTTGTAGTAATGAGAAGGGGGCATGTCCTGGCTGGAGAGGGTTCTTCAAGATGGATGCTATCTTCTTGAGGGAATCACCTCTTGAAGATGTCCTCTATATTGGGGAGGGTAGTGATGGAGCTAGCTGAATCTACATCCTGTGCTGCTTTTTCTGATCCTGTGCGTTGGTGCCTCCATACTGGATGGTGATGCACCCGGTCAGAATGTCCTCCCGGCGCATCTGTAGAAATTTGGTGACACACCAAATCTCAAACTCCTAATGAAGTAGAGCCGCTGGTGTGCCTTCTTCATGATTGCATCAGTATGTTGGCCCCAGGATAGATCTTCAGAGATGTTGGCACACAAGAACTATAGGTTCATAATTAGAACAGCCCCTTCGGCCAATAATGTTGTGCCTAACCAATTAAATTGGTAATCAATGGACAACTAATCTCTGCCTACAATGTCCATATCCTTCCATTTAGCTGCCTATCTAAAGTCCATAAAGTATCTGCCTCTACCACCGTAGCAGGTACTGCATTCCAAGTACCGACCACTCTTCATGTTTAAAAAAAAAATGCCCCTGATATTTCCTTTGAAATTACTCCCTCTCACCTTAAATGGATGCCCTCTGGTATTAGACATTTTGATCTTGGGGGCGAAAGATACTGTCTGTCTACCTTATGCCAGTCATAAACCTCTACTAGATTTCCCCTTGGCCTCTGCCGCTCCAGAGAAAACAACCCAAGTTTCCCCAACCTCTTGTTACAGCACTTGCCCTTTAATCCAGGCAGCATCCTGGTGAACCTCTTCTGTACCCTCTCCAGAGCCTCGACATCCGTCCTGTAATTGCATCAATGCGTTCCTGCCTTGCAGGTTGAAGGATGGCGAGGACCACAAGGACATTAAGATCGAGCCTGCACAGGCATTGGAAGAGGTAGAGCCGCTGCCTGAGGATTACTACACCAGACCCATTAACCTGCCTGAGGGTAAGAGCTGAACCAGCTTGAGACCGATGCACCACACACTGAACTATTCCCTCTGATGGCATGTTGTGAACTAGTGCAGGCAGATTATTCACTTATCACAATTCATTACAAACAAATTCATTAATGTCAACCTGAAATTGTTAACCTGCTCAGTTGAGGAAAAGCACCAGAGACACGAAATTACCTCTGAAACGGTTTTTATTCAGAGAGGAGTTCGCAGCCCCACGCACTTCGGGCGTAAGGTAGCCAACTCCCAATTTGTCGGTTTATGAAGGTCATACTTATACCCAAAAGCAGGGTACTACATTCGCAAATATGGTTACCGATTCGAATTCATCAATTGATTGGCTATTGCATAGCTAAGCACGCAAAATACTCGGAATAAGCATAGACACAAGCGTAATACTCGGAATGGGTATGGACGTAAGCAAAACACTCAAAATAGGTATATAGCTCAAAATACTTTGCTAAACACTTTGTCTTGTGGTCGCAGGTTCCCTTTTCTTTGTGGTTGCCACCTGCTATCTGGAATCTTAGCTACTTCCCCAATAACGTATCCTCCCACTGGTCCTGTCTACATATTTTGCTACACTTACCCCTCGCCCACCCCTTCTACACGTACCCCTTACCCTCTTCACATTCTCACAGTGAACTATTGTTGCAAGTACCAAAAAGTGAATTATTTGTAATAGACTGTTCCTACAGCTGTCAAAGACGCCATGGTAGTGTAGCACTTAGCACGATGCTGCTACAGGGCGTCAGAGTTTGGAGTGCAATTCTGACCTCATCTGTAAAGAGTTAGTACGTTCCTGCCTGTGGCCACGTGGGTTTCCTTTGGGTACGCCAGTTTTCTCTCACAGTCCAAAGGTGTACTGCTAATAGACTAATTGGTCATTGTAAATTGTCCTGTGGCTTGGCTAGTAGCTGGGTTGCTGGGGGATTGCAGCCCCTTGAACTGGAAGAGCCTGTTCCGTGCTGTCAATCTAAAATAAAATAATTAGCATGCAATGAACAACTCTTAATAAGTGGTGAACTAGTCCATCTGAAGGCATGTTGTGAACTTTGTGTTTTTCAGGCAGACTGGTGACCTCGCACACACTGACCTGGGTTAGACAATTCACTGCATAACTCTTCATTAATTCAAAGTGTGCACCTTATTGTCTTTGCACAAATACAATGGAAAGATATTGACTCTAGGTTAATACTTTTGAGTAATGAATTCTACTGTTTCCTTTGTATCAATACTCACTCAGACCACCTCTCCAATTCATAACACCAAGATAAAGGATCTCCAGTTGACCAAACAATTGATTATTCTAGGCAGCCATCTGTCTGGATAGGCTTGAACCTGCTAACATGAACATCAGTTTCTCCAACTTCAAGTAATTTCTCTGCCTTCCCACTTCTCTCTTCTATTCCATATTCTGGTTCCCCTCTCCTTCTCTTTTCACTTCTGATTACTCCCCCCCCCCCCCCCCCCACCCCACCCACCTTCACCTGGTCTCATCTATCGCCTGTCAGTTTGTGCTCCCACCCTCCCTCTCACCTTCTTAATCTGACTTCTGCCACCTTCCTTTCCGATCCTGATGAAGGGTCTCTGCCTGAAATTCTACTGGGTATTTTTTTATAGACTACCCAATAGTAACAGGGACATCGAGGAGCAGATAGGGAGACAGATTCTGGAAAGAAGTAATAATAACAGGGTTGTTGTGGTTGGGTGATTTTAATTTCCCAAATATTGATTGGCATCTCCATGGAGTGAGGGGTTTAGTTGGGGTGGAATTCGTTAAGTGTGTTCAGGAAGGTTTCTTAACACAATATGTAGATAAGCCTACAAGAGGAGAGGCTGTACTTGATTTGGTATTGGGAAATGAACCTGGTCAGGTGTCAGGTCTCTCAGCAGGAGAGCATCTTGGAGATAGTGATCACAATTCTATCTCCTTTACTACAGCATTGGAGAGGGATAGGAACAGACAAGTTAGGGAAATGTTTAATTGGAGTAAGGGGAACTATGAGGCTATCAGGCAGAAACTTGGAAGCATAAATTGGAAACATGTTCTCAGGAAAACATACCAAAGAAATGTGGCAAATGTTCAAGGGATATTTGCATGGGGTTCTGAGTAGGTACGTTCCAATGAGACATGGAAAGGATGGTAGGGTACAGGAACCATAGTGCACAAAGGCTGTTGTAAATGTAGTCAAGAAGAAAAGAAGAGCTTATGAAAGGTTCAAAAACCTAGGTAATGATATGAATCTAGAAGATTATAAAGCTAGCAGGAAGGAGCTTAAGAATGAAATTAGGAGAGCCAGAAGGGGCCATGAGAAGGCCTTGGCGGACAGGATTAAGGAAAATCCCAAGGTATGTGAAGAGCAAGAAGATAAGACATGAGAGAATAGGACCAATCAAGTGTGACAGTGGAAAAGTGTGTATGGAACCGGAGGAAATAGTGGAGGTACTTAATGAATACTTTACTTCAATATTCACTACGGAAAAGGATCCTGGCGATTGTAGGGATGATTTGCAGTGGACTGAAAAGCTTGAGAATGTAGATATTAAGAAAGAGGATGTGCTGGAGCTTTTGGAAAGCATCAAGTTGGATAAGTCACCAGGACCAGATGAGATGTACCCCAGGCTACTGTGGGAAGCGAGGGAGGAGATTGCTGAGCCTCTGGGAATGATCTTTGCATCATCAATGATGATGCAAAGGAGAGGTTCCGGAGGATTGGAGGGTTGCAGATGTTTTTCCCTTATTCAAGAAAGGGAGTAGAGATAGCCCAGGAAATTATAGACCAGTGAGTCTTACTTCAGTGGTTGGTAAGTTGATGGAGAAGATCCTGAGAGGCAGGATTTACGAACGTTTGGCGAGGTATAATATGATTAGGAATAGTCAGCATGGCTTTGTCAGGGGCAGGTTGTGCCTTACCAGCCTGATTGAATCTTTTGAGGCTGTGACTAAACACATTGATGAAGCTAGAGCCGTAGATGTAGTGTATATGGATTTTAGCAAGGCATTTGATAAGGTACCCCATGCAAGGCTTATTGAGAAAGTAAGGAGGCATGAGATCCAAGGGGACATTGCTTTGTGGATCCAGAACTGGCTTGCGCACAGAAGGCAAAGAGAAGTTGTAGACGGGTCATATTCTGCATGGAGGTCAGTGACCAGTGATGTGCCTCAGGGATCTGTCTGGGACCCCTGCTCTTCGTGATTTTTATAAATGACCTGGATGAGGAAGTGGAAGGATGGGTTAGTAAATTTGCTGATGACACAAAGGTTGGGGGTGTTGTGGATAGTGTGGAGGGCTATCAGAGGTTACAATGGGACATTGATAGGATGCAAAATTGGGCTGAGAAGTGACAGATGGAGTTCAACCCAGATAAGTGTGAGATGGTTCATTTTGGTAGGTCAAATATGATGGCACAATATAGCATTAATGGTAAGACTCTTGGCCGTGTGGAGGATCAGAGGGATCTTGGGATCCAAGTCCATAGGACACTCAAAGCTGCTATGCAGGTTGACTCTCTGGTTAAGAAGGCATACGGCGCATTGGCCTTCATTAATCGTGTGATTGAGTTTAAGAGCCATGAGGTATTGTTGCAGCTATATAGGACTCTGGTCAGACCCCACTTGGAGTACTGTGCTCAATTCTGGTCGCTTCACTATAGGAAGGATGTGGAAACCATAGAAAGAGTGCAGAGGAGATTTACAAGGATGTTGCCTGGATTGGGGAGCATGCCTTATGAGAATAGGTTGAGTGAACTCAGCCTTTTCTCCTTGGAGCGACGGGGGATGAGAGATGACATGATAGAGGTGTACAGGATAATGAGAGGCATTGATCATGTGGATAGTCAGAGGCTTTCCCCCAGGGCTGAAATGGCTAGCATGAGAGGGCATAGTTTAAGGTACTGGAGAGTAGGTATAGAGGAGATGTCAGGGTTAAGTTTTTTATGCCGAGAGTGGTGAGTGTGTGGAATGGGCTGCCAGAGGCAGAAACAATAGGGTCTTTCCAGAGACTCCTGGATGGGTACATGGAGTTTAGAAAAATACAGGGCTATGGGTAAAGCCTAGGTAATTCTAAGGTAGGGACATGTTCAGCACAGCTTTGTGGGCCGAAGGGCCTATATTGTGCTGTATGTTTTCTATGAAACATCGACTGTTTATTCCCCTCATACATGCTCCCTAACCTGCTGAATTCCTCATCTTTGACATCTACAAAATCTCTTGCATTTGTCTTAAACATCTTTATCGGTATTTACCTCCAGTACCATTCCTGGCAGAGCATTCTAGGCCTCTACTGCTGCCTGTAAAGACAAAACTTGCCCTGTAAATCTCTTTTGACACCTACTCTAGTTATGAATTGCTTTAATCCTCCAGTTACTGGCTGTGAGGCCACTGTATTCCCAGCAGTCAGCCAGTTACTTCAGATTTCCTTCTGTTCTGTTGATTGATAGAGAGTTGCAGCATAAAGTGAGGCATTCTCAAGAGAGCACAGCACAGGAAGGTAGCCTCCGTTATTGATTGATAGAGAGCTCTAACATAAAATGGGCACTCAAGAGCACAGCACAGGAAGGTAGCCTCTGTTATTGATTAATAGAAAGCTCCAGCATTTATGCAATTCACTCTCAGGAGAGTGCAAGAAGGAAGTTATTCAGTTACTGTGAAGCCAACAGCTGAAGATGCATTGTATTGTATTCAGTGCTGGTCCCACAGCTTTCTGACAGGCAGGAGTTCAAAGTGAACTTTTATCAAAGTACATGTATGTCACCATGTACAATGTACACTTGAGATTGATTTTCATTCACAGTAAGTACAAGAAATACAATAAAATCAATGAAAAAAAGTACACACGAAGACTGACAGGCAACCAATGCACCAAAGAAAATAAACTCTGCAAATACAAAAACAATAATAAATAATTAATATTGGAAACATGAGCTGTAGAGTCCTTGAAAGTGAGTCCATTGGTTGTGTTCAGTGATCAGTTTATTGTTGAGGTGAGTAGAGTTATCCCCTCTGGTTCAAAAGCCCGATGGTTGAGGGGTAACAACTGTTCCTGAATCTGGTGATGTGGGTCCTGATGTTCCTGTACCAGCTGCCCGATGGCAGCAGTGAGGAGAGCATAACCTGGATGATGGGGTCCCTGATGACGATGGTGCTTTGTGGCAGCGCTCCTTGTACATGTGCTCAATGATGGACTGGGCTGTATCCACCACATTGTGGAGAGTCGCACAGCACAGGATTGATAAAGGATTTGACTTTGAACGATCATTATTGGAGCTGAGGTTGTGTCATAAGAAATCTGTGAGGGTCACCAGCAGCAGTTAGTTCAGTACTGGGGGCTGCTGCAGAAGGGTCACATTGAGGTTGGCACATTGTGGACTAAGGTGTGAAAGCAGAACGTCTGGCGGTAAGCCACGTGGTCATTGGGAGAACGTGCAGTCACAGTGCCTGAGGTCAGGATTGGACCTGGCTCTCTGGGTTGTGGGGCAGCGTCTCTACCAGCTGTCTACAAAATCTTCGATAAATGGGTGCATTGAAACAGTTAATGCAGATTGGCGGCTTGCTGTCAATCCCAGGGAGGGCTGAGGTTCTCACTGGGTGAGTTAAGAGGTGCCCGCTGTGTCTTGTCTCACCCTGTGTGATTCCTTTGCTTTTATTCCTGCAGTGACCACCCTTCACCAACGATTGATGCAGCCAGATTTTCAACCCATAAGTGCTTCCCAGTTACATCCAAAGCACAAGCACCTCCTGATAAAGCGCTCACTGCGCTGCCGGGTAAGTCCACAAATACGATCAGAGTTTGTTTCTTGGTTGGGGGTGGAGTGTGTACTGTGAATCCTAAATAGAGAGGATGTCCTCAATTTTCTACCTCTAATAAAATAAATTGTGCAAAAGAGTAATAGAGGGGTAGTGTTCATGGATCATTCAGAAATCTGATGGCAGGGGGTAGGGAAGGGGTTACTCCAAATGGTTGGTGAGTGCATGTCTCGAGGATCCTGTACCTCCTCCCAAGACGGGAGTAATGAGAAGAGGGCATTTATTTAATGATGGAAGCCTCCTCCTAGGGGCATTGGCTCTTGAAGATGTCTTCGATGGTGATGTCACTTTAAGGGTGCTGGATACTGAGGGGCCTAGACGTGGAGAGGATGTTTCCTATAGTGGGGGAGTCTAGAGCCAGAGGGCACAGCCTCAGAAAAGAGGGACGTCCATTTAGAATAGAGATGAGGAGGAATTTCTTCAGTTTGATGGTGGTGAATCTGGAATTCATTGCCACAGACAGCTGTGGAGGCCAAGTCAATGGGTATATTTAAAGTGAAGGTTGATAGGTTCTTAAATAGTCACAGCATCTAAGGTTATGGGGAGAAAGCAGGAGAGTGGGGTTGAGAGGGATGATAAATCAGCCATGATGGAATGGTGAAGCAAACGTGATAGCCCGAATGACCTAAATCTCCTATCTCTTAAGGACTAATATCTTTGGTGTGGCCAGATCTGTCCCATATACATAGAAACATAGAAAATAGGTGCAGGAGTAGGCCATTCGGCCCTTCAAGCCTGCACCGTCATTCAATATGATCATGGCTTATCATCCAACTCAGAACCCTGTACCTGCTTTCTCTCCATACCCCCTGATCCCTTTAGCCACAAAGGCCATATCTAACTTCCTCTTAAATATAGCCAATGAACTGGCCTCAACTGTTTCCTGTGGCAGAGAATTCCACAGATTCACCACTCTCTGTGTGAAGAAGTTTTTCCTCATCTCGGTCCTAAAAGGCTTCCCCTTTATCCTTAAACTGTGACCCCTCGTTCTGGACTTCCCCAACATTGGAACAATCTTCCTGCATCTAGCCTCCCCAATCCCTTTAGAATGTTATACGTTTCAATAAGATCCCCAATTGTATATTTTATATTTATATATAATTGTATATTTCAATACAATTATATTTGGAAGTTTAAAAGCCACAATCACACACAACATTTATAAATGTGCTTTCATTCCTAATGCTCCATCTCATAGCGTGGTGGAGATTACACATGTTTGATGCATTGCATCAGGAATCAACTTTATTCACCATACACATTTCCATGTATTAGGAGTTTGCTGGGGCTACAGGCAGCAACAAAAAACATTCAACAATTCTAAAGAATTATGTAAAGTTAGAAGGACAGATAGGCCATAGAATATGTTAAGATATATAAATCACGGCGTGAATTTGCAATGTAAATATATTCTAAAAAGTAGTTTAATGTTTTTACAGTGCAGTGACTCGGGTAATGGTGCTGGATGGGGCTAACTAGAATGTTTGATCATTTAACTGGAGAAAGAAATTTCTAAGATGTGAAGTTTTTATTTTAACAGACCTCTAGCACTTTCCAGAAGGGAGCTTTTGAAATGGGCAGTTTGCAGGGTGGGTAGTGAATTTTTCCAGCCTGCTTCTTTGTGTCGGACGCATACGAGTCCTGCAGTGATGGTAGACTGCAGCCAATGACCTTTTCTGCTGACCTGTGTGTTCCTGTAGTTTCTGTATATTGTGGGAGGATGCTGTCTATGATCACAGTGTATTACACCAGGATGTTCTGGGGAAAAAGGAATCACCAAACCAGCCAGTACTGGTTGATGTGAGGATGCTGACTATGATGACAGTGTAGAATTACACCAGGATGTGATGGGGAAGATGGAATTTTACCAACCGCCACAAGAACTACATACCCACCAAGCAACTGGAATTGGTTTATTCTTGTCACATGTACTGAGATACAGTGAAAAGCAGAACCAGGCAAAATCATTTGACTTGTGGTTAGCTCCTGCTGTAACTGGAGGCATTTGCTTTCCACTGTTAAATTGGTCTTGTGAAATAAAAGCTGATTCATTAGCTTTGAGTTACTTGGTTTTAAAATTGTAGCCAGTACTGTAAGGTTCTGAATGATTTTTCTATCAGAACAAACTCTTCAATTTTAATTGTCATTCAACCATACTTGATTCAAATCCTTGTCAAGATACTTTTGGAATGGAGACACCACATTTGAGATTACAACCACTCCCTGAGCAGAAAGAATTTATCTCCTCTGATCCCTTCTAAACTGCATGTCCCTCACCTAAACTTTTCTTATCCCAGAATCAGGTTTAACATCACTGGCATATCTTGTGAAATTTGTTGTTTTGTGACAGCAGCATATTGCAATACATAATAAAAAATAAGTTAAGATATACTGTGTGTGTAAGAAATAAATTAAATAGGTAGTGCAAAGAGAGAGCAAAAGAGAAAAAAATAGGTAGTGTACATAGGTTCATTGTCTGATGATGGAGGGGGAAGAAACTGTTCCTGAAACAAACATTGAGTGAGTGTCTTCAGGCTCCTGTATCTTCTCCATGGTGGTAGCAATGAGAAGAGGGCATGTCCTGGGTGATGAGGGTCCTTAATGATGGGTTTTCGAGGCATCATCTTTTGAAGATGCTGGGAAGGCTAGTGCCATGATGGAGGTGGTTGAGTTTACAACTTTCTGCAAATGAGAAAATCTACAGATGCTGGAAATCCAAGCAACACACACAAAATGCTGCAGGATCTCAGCAGGCCAGGCGGCATCTAAGGAAAAGAATATTTTTGACTTTTCAGACTGAGACCTTTCATCCTGCTGAAGGATTTCAGCCCGAAACATTGACTGTACTCTTTTCCATAGATGATGCCTGGCCTGCTGAGTTCCTCCAGCATTTTGTGTTGCTTCCAACTTTATGCAGCTTTTTCTGATCTTGTGCATTGGCCCTTCCATACAAGATGGTGATGCAACCAGGTAGAATGCTCTCCACTCTACATCAACAGTAGAATAATGGCTTTCACCAGAAGTATCTCCAACGAGGAGATAGATGTTCCATCATGATGAAGGTCTCAGCCCAAAATGTCGACTGTTCCTTTCCATCCACAGATGACTGCATTTTATGTGTGTTTAGGGTTTAGGGGTTAGAATTTGAAGATAAGAGGCCAGTTATTTAAAATATAGAAATTTCTCCTGGTAGAGTTTGATGAATCTCAAACTCTCTTCTCCAGGGAGAGGTGTTTTTCAGCTCCAGCCAGTGATCAGTGATTGGGATTGAATTCCCGCTGCTGTCTGTAAGGAGTTTGCTCGTTCTCCCCATGGCTGCATAGGTTTCCTCTGGGTGCTCCAGTTTCCTCCTGCAGTCCAAAGACGTACAGGTTAGGGTTAGTCAGTTGTGGATGTGCTATGTTGGCACTGGAAACGTGGAGATACTTAGCCTTCCATATCAGATGATGTTGCTCTCCACAGTATGTCTGTAGAAATTTGAGTGTCTTTGGTGTCATACCAAGTCTCCTCAAACTCCTAATAAATAATGAAACATTCTGAATGAATTCTTCATCAGAACAGATGTGGGCAGTTTCCAATAAATATCAAACTTGGCTTCTGTTCAAATTCCCACTTAACATCGGAGTGAAAAATGAGCGTAGTCTTGTTTCCAGTAGTTGATTTTATTGTGAACGAATGATATTTGTCCCGGAGACACCATAAAATATAAGAACAGAATTGGGCAATTCGCTCCATTGAATCTGCTCCACCATTCCATCATGGCTGATTTATTATCCCTCTCAACCCCATTCTCCTGCCTTCCTCCTGTAACCTTTGAGGCTCTCCACCCTCCACCATAAATATAACCAATGACCTGGCTTCCACAATTAATTCCAGAGATTTTTCACCCTTTAAAGATATTCCTCATCTCTGTTTTAAAGAGACATCCTTCTATTCTGAGGCTGTGCCCTCTGGTCCAAGACTTCCCCATTACAGGAAACATTCTGTCCACATTCACTCTATCCAGGCCTTTCAGTATTCATTAGGCTTCAGTGAGATCCCCCCCCCCCCCGTAGTCTTCTAAACTCCAGTGAATGTCGGCCTAGAGCCATCAAGTGCTTCTCATATGTCCACTCTTTCATTCCAGTGTCTTTCTTGTAAAACTCCTCTGGACCCTCTCCAACACCAGCACATTCTTTCTGAGAAAAAGCAGGCCTTTCCTTGCATCCCACCCATGCGCATACACACAGACTGTCCTCCAGTCCCAGGACAGGCTGTCTGCAGCCTCCACACACATTGATTGTATTATTACATTTTAAGGCTCTTATTGTGTACGGAACCAGACAGATCTCTATTTCAACATCATTTAATACAACCAATTTTGGGAAGAAAAATATTTTAAAGCTCAGGCTTGTTAATCTGATTGTTTAGTCGAGAGTGTGATTTCAGATGTGGTTTATTCGGTACGTTTTGGCAAGACATCAGTTTGATTTCTGTTGCTTTCCACCCTTTCCACGCTCTCCACCATGCGTCCCATCGCCTGTGCACCGTAGAAATGTGAGCACAACCTGAGCAAGCCCGAGTTCAACCCAACGTCGATCAAGTTCAAGATCCAGCTGGTTGCTGTGTAAGTGCATTCAGTCCTTTGATTCAGTGTGGTGGTGTTTGGGAAAAGATGGCCACTCACCTCAAAGATCAGAGTATAAATTGACAGGTGATGCTGTGTATCACTGATGACTTGCAGTTCCCAATCTCTGCTCCAGTGACCTTATTCTCCTTCAATATTTTCTCCTTTCCTTCCTGCACCATCTCTTTAAACTTCTTTGAACAGTGATCAGCCTGAGATTGTCATACTGGATGGATTCTGGCTCTTTGACCAACTCAGTTCAAGTTCGGGTTCTCAACCTGGGATCCATGGACCCCTTGCTGAATGATATTGATCCATGGCATATGAGAACCCCTGCCTCAGAGCAGCTAACATTAATCCTCCACTAATCTCATGTTCCATTCAACTTAACCCAATGATTGCGTTCCTCACCTGCAAGCTCACATTTAGACAGTTTATGGGAATTGGTGTTGGTTTAAAAGTCAAGACCTCTAGTCCTGGCAGTGTCCTTGTAAATCTTTTTCTAAATGTCCCAATTCTCCTCTTCCGCAGCAACTATGTTCCAGAGGTGCGAATTTTGACCATTCCCAATCTGCGTTACATGAAGGCAAGTATGGTCCCATTTCAGAAGAAAAATTGGTATTGATTTATTATTGTCACATGTACAAAGATGCAGTGAAAAGCTCGTCTTGCACACTGTTTATATAGACCAGATGATTGCACTGAGGTAGAACCAAACAATGCAGAATAAAGTGTAAGAGCTACCAAAAGAATATAGTGCAGGTAAGCGATGAAGTGTAAGATCAGAATGAGGTCGATTGTGAGGCCAAGAGTCCATTTTATCGTACAGAAACAGCAGATACCGGAAATCTGAAACTGAAGTGTAGAAGGGTTTTGAAATCCTCAGCAGGTCAGGCAGAATCCGGAGGGAAAGAATCAGTAAGAGTTCCAGATTGATGGAACTTCATCAGAACCGCAGTCCATTTGCTGAAACGTGCTATATTTATAAAACAATTTTTAAAAAAATCAATACAATGAAACTTCATTGTTAATTAACGTTTCAGTATTAAAAATAATTAATATTGAAGTTTCATTGAATTAATTTGAAAGATCATAATTATTAAAATGTGTTCATTGAGTGCCTTGGTCTAAATGTTGACGAGTTTTCCCCACCCGAGTTGTCGGGGGTGGGGTTGAAAGCTGGAGCAGGATGGGAGTATGAGCACGAGTGTTCAAGTGAATTTATTATTAAAGTACAGATGTCACTGTATACTACCCTGACAATCATTTACTTGCAGGCATTTTTTAGGGGAAATAAACAAAGACAAATATACATAAACAGAGATTGATGAACAACCAATGTGCAAAAGAAGACAGTGTGAAAGTTAAAATAATACAGAGGATGTAAAGAGTCCTTGAAAGTGAGTCTGTAGATCACAGAATCGGGTCAGATTACTGGTGAGTGAAGGCCATGCCAGTTCAGCAGCCTGATGATTGAAGATAACTGATAACTGTTGGTGTGGGACCTGAGTCTCCTCTACCTCTTTCCTGATGGTAGTAGTGAGAAGGGAGCATGTCTTGGGTGGTGGGGGTCCCTGATGATGGATGCTGCTTTCCTGCGACATTGCTCCTTGTTAATGAATTCAGTGCTGAGGAGGGCTTTTCCTGTGTTGGACTGTATTGCTGTGGACTTTCAGTTCTTGGATTTTGGTGTTTCCATAAAAGGCAGTGATGAAACCAGTCAGGGTACTCTACACTGTGCACCTTAGAGATTTGTCAGAGACTTTAGTGACAGGCTGAATCTTGGCAAACTTCAAAGAAAGTAGAGGTGCTGTTGTAGCATGTTGGTGCTGGTACTTGTGTACTGGTTCCAGGACAGATCCTCTCAAGTCATGATGCTAATGAATATAAAGTTACTGATCCTCTCACCTCTGACCTGCTGCTAAGGACTGGCTAATGGACCTGATGGAGTGTGTAGAGGTAGGGGGAGGTCATTCAGCTGGTCGGAGAGTCAGGTGATTTATATTCTCAATGCTGTCGTTTCAGGAGAGCCAGGTGCTGCTGACACTGACAAACCCGGTGGAGAACCTCACCCACGTAACTCTGCTGCCCTGTGAGGAGTCTGACCCAGATGATGTGTGCAGCACTGCCAAGGTACTTGCTGCGTGCTCCCGCTCTCCCACCCCTCAATGTGGCGAGAGGGTTTCTGGCATTTCTCTACCATCGTTATCAGGCTTCCTGTTCATACGGACGCTGCACAGCACTCACTCACTAATGCAGAAGGCAGTTCCCCCAAACCCCCTCCCTTTGCTCCCCTTCAATGAAGATCAATCCCTGGCCTCTCCCTCCATTCTGAATAGGCCACTCTCTGCCACTCTCTTGTCCTCATCTTTCTAGGCCTCACTCTGCCCTCTCTCGGCAGCTCGATTTTCCCCTGCTTCCCTCTAGGCGCCTGGCACTCCCCCTCTCTAGGCAGCTCGCTCTCCGCACCCCAATCCCCTTCCTTCTCGTAGCTTACCCCCTATCCCCCCCCCCCCGCCAAACCTTCCTTCTGGTTCGCGCTGTACCCCCCCACCCCGGTTTGCGCTGTGGCATCTGTCACTGAGGACCCCTATCACCCAGGACATGCCCTCTTTTCATCGCTATGTGACCCTCGGTTCACTCGGTGGTGTAAGTTCAGGGAAAGCGATCCCTCGCCCCGCCTAACGTGTGAAAGTTACAGTGCAAAACCTACTGTTTATGTGGATGCTGGGTGTTCTGTTCCCCTGTTACAAATCAGTGCCATGCAATAACAGTACACATATTGAATTAAACAATTTGGCTTTATAATTCTTAATTTGACTGAAGGGTTAGTAAAGAAAAACAAAAAGAAAACGGCCCATTGTAATGAAACAGTCTAATGTGCACAAGTTGGAGCTCACAGTTTCCCTTCCGCTCACTGGTCCTCCATAGATTTCTCCGGGCTTCTCGACTCCCAGCCCCACTCCGTCCTGCTGTCTACCACTTATCTGTTGTGGCATCTTTTCTTCCAATCTTCCACAGACCAAACGACCCAGATCACCTCGTTCTCACACGAAAACACACTCCCTTCATTGGACGGCGCACATTCCAAAGCACCCATTATCTCTCACCATAACCCAAACACTGCTTCTACAGAAAGACCATTACATTAGCAGTGAAACCTTTCATAGGGTGTTACAGCTATCGAGGAGGTACAGGAACCTGAAGACACACATTCAGAAGATGTCCTCCCTGCAGGCTTGGTTGTTTCGGGCAATTTATGGCAGAGTGTGGGGTGATGTGTATGGTTGCTGTGGGCCATGTCATTTGGTAAATTTAAAGTGGGGCGAAGGGGTTTGAGAGGGATAATAAACCAGCCGTATTTGAGTAGCTGAATTGGCTTGCTGGGCTGGATGTCCTAATTCTGCTCCATGTTTTATGGGCCTCTTCCGCACCCTCTCAGCAGCCTCCACGTCCTTCCTGTAACAGGGTGACCAGTAATATGCATGCATACCTCTCACTCTTTCCCAATGGGGACCTGTCATGTCTCTAGGTCACGCTTCCTTCGAAGGAGATCATTCTGGCTGGGAAGGACGCAGCGGCTGAGTACGACGAACTGGCTGAGCCCCAGGATTTCCACGATGACCCAGAGTGAGTGAGGAGGGCTGAGCCCAGTTCTTCAAGGATTGTTGAAGTTTAGTTATTCAGCCGTACTCGCGTGCACAGCACAGTGTATATAACTAAAAAACACACACAGACACACTACATAAAGTAATATTAACACAAATAATAAAATATATTGCAGAAGATTGACATTCAGCTTAGGGTGTATATATTACACAAGTTAAGAAGTAAACAGTATAATGCTACTGGCGCTTCATACTTGAAGAGATCTGGGTGATGGCAGAGAGTTCAGTGGTCTCACCGCTGGGGGAGGAAGCTGTTTCCCATCCTAACAGTCCTTGTCCTAATGCTACAGTACCTGTTGTCTGATTGACAGTTCCTCCCCCACCACTTACGCCTCCCAACCCACTGAGTTCCTCAAGCAGATTGAGTGTTGTTCCAGATTCAGTGTCATTTACAATGTTGGCATTAATAAGAGCAAGCATGCCTTTATAGGGATTTGGTCAGACCATACATGGAGTTCAAAGGTTCAGTTTAATGTCAGAGAAATGTATACAATATACATCCTGAAATGCTTTTTCTTCACAAAACAGCCACGAATACAGAGAAATGCCCCAAAGAATGAACAACAGTTAAACGTGAGAACCCCAAAGTACCCCCCCAGCTCCCCCCCTCACGTGTAAGCATCAGCGAGGCAACGATAACCTGCCTCCCCCCGGCAAAAAAAAAGCGCACCCGCTACCGAGCACAAACGTGAGCTGAGCGATAGGAAAGACACAGACCTTGCAGTTACCCCAAAGACTCTCGCAATTCATCTGGCATTCGGCAACCCGCAGGTTCTCTCTCTCCCTAATAAGGGAGAGGGCGGTGTTCCCCATTTTCACAGTGAGCAGGAGACATAACAACAACCCGCTGGTTTATGATGTTAAAAAGTCTGTTCTGTCACTTTTTACAAGCTCTGTGCCTGAAGATTGCAAAGATCTCGGGTCTTCGGGCCCACAGCAAAAGATTTTCAGGCCTCCCCGACGACACACGAGTCTCCTGCCGTGACACCGACCCTCGATCTGCCCGTCACCAGGGCCCCGCGATCTTAGGCTTCCAAACACTAGGCCGCCTCTCAGGCCGAACCCTTGGCGTGCCGAATATCGGCCGGTCCTGAAACCCCGAGAATGGGTCTGATTCCCGCAAAGAACCGGTCAGCACGTAACTCCAGGTCAGGGTCTTCAAAAGAACCCTGAAAGGGGAAAATAAAGATATTGAAGATAGAAATAGAGCTGTTTCCAAAGATGCAAGCAAAGGAGTCGCCGTTTAGCGCCATCTTAACTCTGCCTCCAAATTCCAGGAGCAGTTTTAGACCCCTTATTTAAGAAAGAATGTACTGGCATTAGAGATGGTCTGGAGGAGATTCACAAGACCAATCCTGGGGATGAAAGGATTAACGTGAGGGGTGTTTGATGGCTCTGGGCCTGTACTCACTGAAGTTTAGAAGAATGGGTGGGGGTTCTCATTGAAACCTATTGAATGTTAAAGGCCTAGATAGAGTGGATGTGGAGAGGATGTTTCCTATAGTGGGGGAGTCTAGGACCAGAGGACACAGATAGAGTGGATGTGGAGAGGATGTTTCCTATAGTGGGGGAGTCTGGGACCAGAGGACACAGATAGAGTGGATGTGGAGAGGATGTTTCCTATAGTGGGGAGTCTGGGACCAGAGGACACAGACAGAGTGGATGTGGAAAGGATGTTTCCTATAGTGGGGAATCTGGGACCAGAGGACACAGACAGAGTGGATGTGGAGAGGATGTTTCCTATAGTGGGGAGTCTAGGACCAGAGGACACAGATAGAGTGGATGTGGAGAGGATGTTTCCTATAGTGGGGAGTCTAGGACCAGAGGGCACAGATAGAGTGGATGTGGAGAGGATGTTTCCTATAGTGGGGAGTCTGGGACCAGAGGACACAGACAGAGTGGATGTGGAGAGGTTGTTTCCTATAGTGGGGGAGTCTAGGACCAGAGGACACAGACAGAGTGGATGTGGAGAGGATGTTTCCTATAGTGGGGGAGTCTAGGACCAGAGGACACAGAGTGGATGTGGAGAGGGTGTTTCCTATAGTGGGGGAGTCTAGGACCAGAAGACACAGATAGAGTGGCTGTGGAGAGGGTGTTTCCTATAGTGGGGGAGTCTAGGACCAGAGGACACAGATAGAGTGGCTGTGGAGAGGATGTTTCCTATAGTGGGGGAGTCTAGGACCAGAGGACACAGATAGAGTGGATGTGGAGAGGGTGTTTCCTATAGTGGGGGAGTCTAGGACCAGAGGACACAGATAGAGTGGATGTGGAGAGGATGTTTCCTATAGTGGGGGAGTCTAGGACCAGAGGCACAGTTAGAGTGGATGTGGAGAGGGTTTTTCCTATAGTGGGGGAGTCTAGGACCAGAGGGCGCAGCCTCAGAATAGAGAATGGCCATTTAGAATAAAGATGGGGAGGAATTTCTTTCACCAGAGGGAAGTGAATCTGTGGAATTCATTGCCACAGACAGATGTTGTGGCTAAATCATTGGGTAAATTTAAAGCAGAGGTTGATAGATTCTTGATTAGTCAGAGAGTCAAAGGTTACAGGGAGAAGGCAGGAGAATGGGTTTGGGAAGGATAATAAAGCAGCCATGATAGAATGGGCTGGGTGAATGGCCTAATTCTGCTCCTTTGTCTTACGGTTTTATCTATAATGTTGTGTATCTTGAACCTGGGTTCACTGTTTCTCAGAAAGAAGACTGGTCATGGAGTCGTTTACCAATGAAACAGGCCCTTCAGCCACTAAATCTGTGCTAGCTATCAGTCACACAGTTACTCTAATCCCATTTCATTCTCCCCATCAACTTCCCCCAGTTTCTGCCCCCTCTCTCACCCACTAGAGGCAACTTACCCCTGAGCTGAGCATTTTGGGGTGTGAGAGGAAACCAAAGCATCCTCAATTATTGTGCCTTCAGCCTTCAACCCTCTGTAAACCTCCTCATTATTTCATTTACCAAGCTGTGATCACACACAGTGATGTGAATTGGATTTCCTTTGATGTTAACTAATGTGAAGTCACTTGTGACATCTGGCTCTGTTGGTCACAGTATCGCTTGGTTAAGCTCACCTCCGCCTCCTGAGATAGTTTTTCACGTTGTCCATCTTCTCCTTCCTCTCCCAGGGCTGAGGTCTTTGAAGCTATGTGGGTGTTTCTGTAGCTCTGGGTTTTTACGGGATGGGGTTGCTGGCCCCATGTCCAATCCTCCTTTCACAGCTGAACTTGGCAGCATGACAATAAAGTGATTAGTTCTGTCTAAACAGCATTATATTTGTTTATCACAAGTTCATTGAATCATGATGTGAACAAATATTTTGAAAGATCCTAGTCTTTAATGTCATTTCCAGTACACAAGTGTAAAGGAGAATGGAATAATTGTTACTCCGAATTTGATGTAGTACAGGGAAAAAAGTACAAGATAAAGGACACAACAATAATAAAACACATTAAATATAAATTTATGAGGGGTATAGATAGAGTTTTTCTACTGAGTTTGGGTGAGGTCATGGGTTAAGGGTGAAAGATGAAATGTTAAAGGAGAACATGAGGGGAAACCTCTTCACTCAGAGGGCCGTGAGAGTGTGGAACGAGCTGCCAGTACAAGTGGTGCATGCCAGCTCGATTTCAACGTTTAAGAAAAATTTGGATAGGTACGTGGATGGTTGGGGTATGGAGGGCTATGGTCCGGGTGAAGGTTGATGGGAATAGGCAGTTTAAATATTTCTGCATGGACTAGATGGGCCAAAGAGCCTGTTTCTGTGACACTGTAGCTCAAGTACATTGATCGTATGTCCATAAAGTGACGCTAGACACAGGAGTGTGTGTGACTCTGACAGGAACTGATAAAGTAGTGGTGGTTGGGGGTGTGGAGGGGTGGGTTAGTGGGGGAAGGTGTTGATCAGCCTTACTGCTTGGGGAAAGTCACTGTTTTTGAGTCTGGTGGTCCTGTCGTAGCCTCACCAGAAGCTAATAGCCTCGATGGGAGAGGGACGAACAGTCCATGAGCAGGGTGGGATGCTTCATGATGTTACTGGCCTTTCTGGCACCAGAAAAAGACAAGCTTTTCACTATATCCTGGTGCAGCTGTTAATAATAAAACCCATTCCTCTTCCCTCCACAGTGTGGTGGCCTTCCGGAAATCCAACAAGGTGGGTGTCTTCATTAGGGTGACCCCGCAGAAAGAGAGCGGAGACATCAACATCAGCTTCAAGCTGCGCTACGACTTCAGAAACCCAGCGGGAGCCATCCGGCCGGCTGATGAAGCCGAGCTGAGTGCAGAGGTCATCTGGCTGACCCAGCACGTCGACCTCAGGCTGGGACCCCTGGCCGCCTGAGCTTGGCACTTTCTCTACCCCTTCCCTCCCAGTGACCCCCCACCCCCACACCAGCCACTGGGTGTCTCTTTACTGGGGTTGGGGCAGAGGGAACCAAAAGGGTCAGAGAAACTCGCCTATCTGTGGAGGTCACACAGGCCTCTCTTGCTGTTGGTGGGGTGGGTGCAGTGATCGAGGTTCTTCATGGGCTGAGCAGCATATGTGGGGACGGTAAATCGCAAGCATGGGATTGTGCAGTTGCTGGAAATGCAGAGCAATACACACAAAATACTGGAGGAACTCAGCAGGTCAGGCAGTATCTATAGAAAAGAATAAACGGTCAACATTTCGGACTGAAGCCCTTCATCAGGACTGAAAAGGAAGGGGGCAGTAATCAGAATACTTCCCTTTCTCACCAGTCTTCTATCCTGGGTCAGTCTTTGAAGTTGGCCCCAGGGGTAGCCCATCTTAATCTACTAGGCAAAGATCTTTCCTCTTGCAGGGGTGAGGTCTTTAGAGCTTCTGTTGGCGTTTCTATAGCTCTGGGTTTTAACAGAATAGAGTTCCTAGCCCCCATGTTCAACCCCCATCCTTTTGCAGCCAGGCGTGGAACTGTTCACAGTGGATTTAATACTTTCCCCCCCTTCCCCTTTATTTTGGCATCTTCCCCCTTTCTTTCCAGTCCTGATGAAGGGTCTCGGCCCAAAATATCAACTGTTTATTCCTCTACATAGATGCTGCCTGGCCTGCTGAGTTCCCCCAGCATTTTGTGTGTGTCGCTCAGGATTTCCAGCATCTGCAGAATCTCATGTTTCTCTTCAGCTGCATGCTTTTGGACAAACTTGGTTTAAAATGCCATGTCTCTGGGTGAATTTGAACAAGACATTGAAAGCTTCACACAATGAGCAAACTGCTGGAGGAACTCTGGGGTCGAGCAGCATCTGTGTGAAGGGGTGGCAGATGAAAAAGTCCACATTTCAGGTCAAGATCTTGCTTCGGGAAAATTCCTCTTTCTTCCCCCCCCCCCCCCCCAACAGAAACTGATCAACCTTCTGAGTTCTTCCAACGGATTGTGTGTGTTGCTACAGATTCAGGCATCTACAGCCTCCTGTGCCTTCACTGTCACTCAGCACAGTGACGCACAGACCCCTGATGTTCCTGGCCAAGAGACGGTTGTGGATTTGGGATGCGCCCTTCTTGCCCTCTGTGATAACCCGATTGCCAGATTCCTTCCCTCTGGCCCCACCGAGAGACAGCAACTAGAAACATTGTCCCCCACGGACAGCAAGAATTCCTCCTCCCGTTGCTCAACACTACTCTCCTCTCCTTGCCCCAGAACTGCAGCTGGAACGATTAAACACGAGATTCTGCAAATGCTGGAAATCCAGAGTAACACAAGAAGATTAGCTTTGTTTTTATCATGTACATCAAAATATTGAGGTGTGACTGATCTGCCTCACTGCACGCTTCTCTATCTTAGACCCCTCACCTTGTAACAATCTTCTTCATGCATTAGCATAGTTACTACTTTCTCCTCCACCTGTGGTCAGAAATCCTGCAGCTGGCACGCAAAAAGCCTGGACGATAAAGCTATTCGGCCCTTCATTGACTTCCTGCATTCCACTGCTGCCCCCAGGTTTTTCACTCTCCTTGCCCTTTGCCACTGAGTACGTGGTCATCTGTAAGCTATTGCGGCTCCCTGTGTACTGCCGCCTGTAACCCCTTGCGACTCCCTGCACACCCCACTGTCTGTAACCTCTTGTGCTGGCTCCCTGTGTACGCGGCCGCCTGTAACCCCTTGTGGCTTCCTGCGTACGAGGTTGCCTGTAACCCTTTGTGGCTCCCTGCGTACGAGGTTGCCTGTAACCCATTGTGGCTCCCTGCGTACGAGGTTGCCTGTAACCCCTTGTGGCTTCCTGCGTACGAGGTTGCCTGTAACCCCTTGTGGCTCCCTGCGTATGCAGCCACCTGTAACCCCCTGTGGCTCCCTGCATACGTGGCTGTCTGTAAACACTTGTGTTGGCTCCTTGTGTTTGCGGTTGCCTGAAACTGTTGTGCTATAACAATTGATGTTCTAGTGTATTTACGTGTAACTTATATCAATTAAACAATAAACAAATTTAAACTCTGACTGCCTGACATGTTGGGTCTTGATCTGTTGTCATACTGGAACATGGAAGAGTGGAGTACAAGGGCCTTCACCCCACAATGTCTGTGGTGACCATGAAGCTGATCTGCTGTGCCTGCCCACCATTCTCGTGTCAGTCTAACATTCCCTTCCATACCACTTCCTCTGGTTCCACCACCACACCCTCTCCACGCACCCTCCACTCTGTTTTAAAACAGAAATCTCCGGACATCTTTAAGCTTTCCCCCTCTCCAAATGTAAGTCTTCTAATATTTGACATTTCTACCATCAGAAAAATGATTTTGCTGTCTGCCATACTTGTATCTCTGATAATCTTATAAATCTCTATGTGATCTCCCCTCAGTGTCTGCTGCTCCACAAATTACAACCCGTTTACTCTCTACCGAAGGCAGCATCCCAGTGAACCACCTTCTGCACCCTTTCTGTAATGGGGCAACCAGAATTTCATACGGTACTCCCCAAGTGCAGCCAGACTTCCTGCTGCTTCTATTGAATGTCCCAACCAGTGAAGGCCCAACATGTAGCACGTCACCAGCAAGGCACACTGTCAACTGTTGGGAGTCTGAGGAGATTTTGTATGTCACCAAGGCTTTTTACAAGTTTCTATGTAGAAAGTATTCTGACCAGTTCCATCACAACCTCAAGTTCAACTTCCAGTTTATCGTCATTCCACCATACACACAAGTACCACAAAACGAAACCATGTTCCTCTGGGACCAAGGTGCACAACACAGTACATATGAACACCTGCACACCAACACAGTAATATCACCACAAAGAATATAGTTTGTTCATTATGTGCAGTGTCTATGATGTAGGTGATCATGGTCTTTCCATGACCATAACTGTTCCTGGCAAATCTTTCCACAGAAGTGGTTTGTCATTGCTGCCTTCTGGGCAGTGTCTTTACAAGGCAGGTGATCCCGGCCATTATCAGTAATCTTCAGAAATTGTCTACCTGGCGTCAGTCATGACCAGGACTTGTGCTATGCGCAAGCTGCTGCCGTGATTTCACGTGACCCTGATCCAGGGGGTGTGGGTAATCAGGTGCTACACATTGTCCAAGGGTGACCTGCAGGTTAGCGGAGGGAAGAAGAACCTTGTACTTCCTTTGGTAGACAAATATCCCCAGTCCGCCAACCTTGAAATTCCAGAAGATTGGCATTTAACGTAGGACACAAATTAAAAAGTAAACAGTATTACTCAAGGTGAGACGAGACCAATGCACAGAATCGCAAGAAGTTGCAGAGGGCTGTAAACAAAGCCAGCTCCATCACAAGCACACCCTCCCACCATCGAGGACAGGGGTGATGCCTCAACAAGATGGCCATCTTGCCACCCAGGACATGTCCCCTTCTCATTGCTGCCATCAGGAAGGAGGTACAGGAGCCTGAAGAGCCACGCTCAAAGATTCGGGACATCTTTCCCTCCACCATCGGATTTCTGAAAGGAGACGCAAACCCATGAACAGTACCTGAGTGTTGATCTTGTTGGTATTATCCTTGCTGTAATTAATTTTAAAAAAATTGTCTGCACTGTACTGCTGCAGCAAAACAACAACCTTCACTTTGTGTCTGTCAGTGATAATGGATCTGATTTTGATTTGGACTCACCCCCCACCCCCATCCACTGGTGTTGCCACTGTCAGGAAGCTGTGGACTCGTACCCCAAGATCCCACTGTAAATCAATGGCCCTGAGCCCATTTGCCACGTAAAGGGTGTTCGAAAATGAATCTGATGCCCTGTCAAATGAAGAAAATTAGTGAACGTCTCCCCTTAGTCCTAGGGTCAATATTTGCTGTGAATATAACATTTGGTTGTTTACATCACTGTCAATTGTGCAATCCTGCTGTCCCAAGTGGGTTAATTATTATTTTCATAGGTAGCGAGTTTCAATGAAAATCTTTGTATTGCTTGCCATGACATCACCAGCTAAACAGCAAATCGAAACACCTAAACACTAATCCCTCCCACCTACACAATGTCCACATTCCTGCAGCCATTCATGTGCCTATCTAAACATCTCTCAAAAGTCTCTAATGCACTTGCCTCTACCATTCCAGGCATCCACCACTCTCTGAGTAAAAAGAACTTCCTTCTCACAGCCCCTCTGAACCTACCACTTCTCTCCTTCGTTGCATAGCCTCTGGTATTAGACATTCCAACCTAGAGAAACGTACAGTCTATCGACACCTCTGATACTCTCATAAACCTCTATCAGATCTCCCCTCGGCCTCCACCAGTCCGGAGAAAGTGACCCTAGCCTGTTCGGTCTCTTGTCGTAGCACACGCCCTCTAAACCAGGCAGCATCCTGGTGAATCTTTTTTGCACCCTCTCCAAAGCCTCGACATCCTTCCTATAGTGGGGCGACCAGAACTGTACACAATACTCCAGCTACCCAAGAAGTGTTGCAGGAAAAGCGGATGATAGTGCTGAAGATGAGGTAGCCAGTTTACAAACAGAGGCAATGAGTAGTGAGGAGAGGGGGCTGATAGGGCAAAATCGCAGTCAACAGGATGAGTTGCAACGTAAAAGGCAGACAAAATCAAAAAGGTTAACAGGAAGGAGCTTAAGAAGGGAATTAGGAGAGCCTGAAGAGGCCATGAGAAGGTGCTGGTGGGCAGGATTAAAGAAAACCCCAAGGCATTCTACAAGTATGTGAAGAGCAAGAGGATAAGGCGTGGGAGAATAAGACCTATCAAGTATGAGGTACTTCATCAAGCAGAGGTACTTGATGAATACTTCACTTCAGTATTCACTACGGAAAAGGATCTTGGTGATTTTAGGGATGACTTGCAGCAGACTGAAAAGCTTGAGCATGGAGATATTAAGAAAGAGGATGTGCTGGAGCTTTTGGAAAGCATCAAGTGGGATAAATCTCTGGGACCGGATGAGATGTACCCCAGGCTACTGTGGGAGGCGAAGGAGGAGATTGCTGAGCCCCTGGCGATGATCTTTGCATCATCAATGGGGACGGGAGAGGTTCCTGAGGATTGGAGGGTTGCGGATGTTGCTCCCTTATTCAAGAAACACAATAGAGACCCCATTTGGAATACTGTGCTCAGTTCTGGTTCCCTCACTACAGGAAGGATGTGGAAACCATAGAAATGGTGCTCAGGAGATTTAAGAGGATATTGCCTGGATTGGGGAGCATGCCTTATGAAAACAGGTTGAGTGAACTCGGCCTTTTCTCCTTGGAGCGATGGAGGATGAGAGGTGACCTGATAGAGGTGTATAAGATGATGAGAGGCATTGATCGTGTGGATAGTCAGAGGCTTTTTCCCAGGGCTGAAATGACTGCCACAAGAGGACACAGGTTTAAGATGCTGGGGAGTAGGTACAGAGGAAATGTCAGGGTTAAGTTTTTTACTCAGAGAGTGGTGAGTGCGTGGAATGGGCTGCCGGCAACGGTGGTGGAGGCAGATACGATAGGGTCTTTTAAGAGACTTCTGAATAGGTACATGGAGCTTAGAAAAATATAGGGCTATGGGTAGCACTAGTAATTTCTAAAGTAGAGACATGTTCGGCACAGCTTTGTGGGCCGAAGGGCCTGTACTGTGCTGCAGGTTTTCTATGTTTCTATGTTTAAAATCAAAACAGGTGAATACAGGACTGACGGTGTTGTATCTGATGAACTTGCAGCACAGTTATAGATTGGCAGGAATGATGTTGTAGGCATCACTGAATCATGGCTGAAAGAAGATTATAGCTGGGAGCTTAATGTCCAAGGACACACAATGATTTGGTTTTGTACTGATTTTTTCTGAAGAAGCTCGAACTTTCTTAATCCAGAGCGGTGGCTCAGTCCTTCCTGGGGTGGGTCTCTGCCGCCACCTGCTGTCCATCGCAACAATGACAACATGTGGAATTGGCTGAAATATTGGGCGACGACGACAGGGGGAGATACTGAGTCACACAGCGTGAAAGCAGTCCCTTCGGCCCATCTCGCCTTTCATTCACGTTCAAGGTTCAAAGTACAAAGAAAATTTATTATTAAACTACTTATACATCACCATTTACAACCCTGTGATTAATTTTCTTCTGGGCATACTCAATAAATTTATAGAATTATAACTATAACAGAATCAATGAAAGACCACACCAACTTGGGCTTTCATCCAGTGTGTAAAAGACAACAAACTGTGCAAATACAAAGAGAAAGAAATAATAATAAATGAATAAGCAACAAATATTGAGATCGTGAGATGAAGAGTCCTTGAAAGTGAGTCTATAGTTTGTGGGAACAGTTCAATGATGGGGCAAGTGGAGTTGAGTGGTTTCTCTCTCCCCTCCCCAACCTTTTAAATCTATTCTCTTTTTTTCTCCAGTCCTGCCAAAGGGTCTTGGCCCGAAACGTCAACTGTGTACTCTTTTCCATAGATGCTGCCTGGCCTGCTGTGTTCCTCTAGCATTTTGTGTGTGTTGCTTTGATTTACAGCATCTGCAGATTTAGGAGCTGTTGGACCCAGGAGGGGTCCTTTGAAATAATAACAATGAGAACCCCCTCCGCCCCTGATCCTCCGATGAGGACTGGCTCATGGATCTCTGGTTTCCTTGTCGTGAAGTCAATAATCAGCTCCTTGGTCTTGCTGACATTGAGTGAGAGGCTGTTGTTGACACCCCTCGGCCAGATTTTCAAACTCCCTCCTGTATACTGATTCGTCACCACCTTTGATTCGGCCCACAACAGTGGCCGGTGAGCTTAGCCCTCTAAACCTCTCCTATTCATGTACTTTAAAACGTTGCCAATGTTCCCACCTCAGCTACTATCTCTGCCAGTTAATTCCAAATACAAACCTGTGAAGAAACTGCCTCCTGATTTCCCTTTTAAAACTCCTGTCATCCGGGCCAGGCCATCTTCTCACAGCTCCCATCGAGCAGGAACTACAGAAGTCTGATGTCCCCCATCACCAGGAGCAAGAACCAACCTAATAACTATAGACACGGGAGATCTTGCAGATGCAGGAAATCCAGAGTAACACACACAAAATGCTGGAGGAACTCGGCAAGTCAGGTAGCATCTACGGAGAGGAACAAACAGTTGACATTTCAGGCTGAGACCCTTCCTCAGGACTGGAAAGCCCTGATCCATAGATGCCCCCTGATCTGCTGAGTTCCTCCAATGTTTTGTGTGTCTTGCTCTGAATCACTACAGTTTAGCAACCACTCTGACCACTTTGCACTAAAGTTGATGGTTATTTTTTGTTCTAATTATGTTCTCTGTGAATGAATGATGTGTAATTTCTGTTTTTCTTGTGAATGCTGTTTATTTGATGTTCTGTGCGGTACTGTTAAATGTCCAGCAACAATGAAGTCAGGTAGAATTGAGTCAGGTTTCATAAACAAATAGACATTCATTAAACTCTGCTCAACAAAAATGAAAAATAAACTAACGACTAACTTAACTGGAAGTTAACGGCTATATGGCAACTCTGGAACAGTTCTTAAAGTGGTAAATATGAACAGTTTTAAAGTGGTAAATACGAAAGTCAATTAGGAGAGACTTTCCTGAAGTAATGAATTCCTCGACGATGTAACGTTACTGCTGATCCCAGCTGAAATATGCCTTGTCCGAAGAATTCATGACGAAGGAAATAAAAACAGCTTAAAGCAACTGACTTTTTCTTGGCGAATGAACACTGCACAGCCTTTTCTACTCTTACAGGCAGGGGTTATCTCAGGTGCAGGTCACTATTTCCTGAACGAAGATTCAATAGGGTCGATCCTGTATTAAACCGCCGAACTTTACTCAATCCTTCGGGTTCCCGTATTTCGGTAAAGTCTTCACTCTCCAATACTTAGACTTTAAAATTAAATCAAAGATACATCAAACAAAACTGGCAGTGATTGGCAAAGCTGCCAGCACAATGATTCTGCACCTTACAATAGAAAGTACAACTCCACTTTAAAACGAAACTGCGACATGAGACAAACATGCAGCATAACGGAGTAACTGACGAATGAAACGACGACTCAACACAAAAACTTCTGCGTCACAGCAGGCTTTCCCATTTTATACCTGCTGGAACATGTCATCATGTGACCTCACACTGGCGGGAAAATTACATCACCCTACCATCACAAGACCATTACATCATCCTCACCAGATACTCAATCACATCATGGTCATAAGACAGTCACAAGATACCCACGGGGTATGTAACAGTCCAACACCAGCAATGTTCCCCTTAAGGAGTACGTGGCTGCCCGTGCCACTGGTGTACAAAGAATTTAAACTGCACACCAAAGGTTGTTGCTCTCATTGGCACGTTAAGTATATTTCACATTTCATTTTCTGGTTTCTGATGCAGACGGTGTTGACAACGTGGAGTTGGTTATGATTTGCCTGCAGATTTTAGAACTGGCTGATTTATACTGTTTTTATTGAAGAAATTATTCAGAGCACACATGTTGTCACTGGGCAAAAAAAATTGCACAGCACAAGATTTTTGTGCACACTGGTCATTACAGATTAGAGGGAGCAACAGGCTTTTCATTATGTCTGTGTATGCACGGATTTGTGCAGTTGACATTGACCTTATCTGGAAAATCATTTCAGCTTTTCACTGTATCTGGGTGCATAATAAACCAATTCCCGACATCAGACTCCTGACTCCCCAGTAAGTACCAAGCACCGCGCACTTTACTTTCTGTATAATTCTTTATTCTACTTAATTGTTAAATGATTTTTGTTGCTGCAGGGCGCGCCAACATGCCGTGGCAAATTCCTAATACATGTCAATGTTTATGGTGCTTGAGGCTAATCCTTGGTGCGGGTGGCAGCAGAGAGTTTACTGACGGGCTGCATCACAGACTGGTACGGAATCCAATGCCCTCGAATGGAAAACCCTACAAAAAGTAGTGGATACGGCCCAGTCCATCACAGGTAAATCCCTCTGCACTATTGAGCACATCGACACAGAGCAGGCGGCAGGAAAGCAGCATCCATCATCAGGGGTTCCCACCACCCAGGCCTCGCTCTCTTCTCACTGCTGCCATCAGGAGCCTCAGGACCCACACCACCAGGTTCAGGAACAGTTATTACCCCTCAATCATCAGGTTCCTGAACAAGAGGGGATAACGATAGCTTCACTCAACATCACTGAACTATTTCCACAACATATGGACTCACTTTCAAGGACTCTTCATCTCATGTTCTCGATATTTATTGTTATTTATTTATTATTATTGCTTCTTTTTTGATTTGCTCAGTTTGTTGTCTTCTGCACTCTGCTTGAACGCTCTAGCAGGGCGGTCTTTCATTGATTCTGTTATGGTTATTATTCTACAGATTTATTTAATACGTCCACAAGAAAACGAATCTCAAATATGTACTTTGATAATAAATTTATTTTGAACTTTGGTTGATGGTTACCGAACGGCCCCTCTCCCTTTAGCTCCGATTCCTCCGGAACACAAAAGATGTGGGACAGTTGCCCGCCGAGGCGCCACTTCCGCCCCGCAGCGCCAAAGTCCCATTGCTCGACATGAGGCCATGAGGCGCGGGGCATGCCGGGAAAAGGAGGACCGCGGTCGCGCGGGGCAAGCCGGGATAGGCGACAATGGCGACTTCTCTCGGGGCGAACACGTACAACCGGCAGAATTGGGAGGACGCGGTGAGATTTGGGACCGGGTGGGGAGGTACCGGGAGGGATGGACGGGGCGGAAGGGAGGGAGGGTTACCGCGCTCCCTCGGCACCAAGGGCTTGGCTCAGTTCGAGGTCCGCGGTCTGTCCCGGGCCCGGATCCGGACCAGGGTCTCGGGTACAGATGGTTGTGCAGAGGGAGAGGGGGATGTGGAGGACGATTAACATCCCCCGGTCCATTTTACCCGAATCCACCACCCGCACTCACAGCCTCTCATCCCCCCCAATAAAACCCCACCAGATCTCGTCCGTCCCCACCAATCAGAGTCTCAGATCCCCACTCAATCCACCAGTCAGATCCTCAGATCTTCCTCGTCCCCTCCAGAGCTTCAGATCCCCACAACCCACCATTTAGAGCCTCGGATCCCCACAACCCACCAATCAGAGTCTCAGATCCCCACAACCCACCAATCAGAGCCTCAGATCTTTCCCGTCCCCATCCTCACTAGTTTGAACTTCCTACCACAAATCTACACCGTCGCACATTCTCCTGCTTAGCCTCCCTGCATCCTCTTGGCCCCATCCTTCCTGTGACCACCAAACACCCTGCCCATCAGAGATTCAAGCGGGCAGAGGTTCAAAGTGAGAGCAAAGTGGTTTAAAGGGATTCTGAGGTGCATTTTTTTAAATATAGGGATGAGGGCATCACGATAACATAGCGGTCAGTGCAAATTCCCAGAGTTCTGAGTTCAGTTCCGACACGGTCGGTAAGGAGTTGTACGTATTCCCCATGATCCACCTGTGTTTCCTGCAGTGCTCTGATCTTTTCCCACAAACCATGTTAATGAAATAAAACTGTGTTAATGAAATAAAAGAGTTCATTGGAACTTGCTGCCAAAGGAGCTGGTGGAATTAGATGTTCAGAATCAAAATTCAGGCAGCTGGTGAGCTTGTCAGACGTGGTCAGCGGCTCATCTAGGAGGAGGAAAACTCTGATCTAAAACCTCTACTGCCTTGCGGCTACACCCGCTCATGAGGAAGGCTCTGGGAGTAAAGCCCGAGGAAAAATCAGGAGCTAGAGTCCTTGTGACAGTCCTGCATTGAGTTCAATGCTGACCGGCAACTCCCGTGACACTGCTGGTGCCAAACTGGATCGGTCTCTGCCGTTCATCAGCTGTGTGGAGAGGGGCAAACCTGTTGCACGGGTGACAGCTTTTGCCCTGGCTCGCATACTGTGTTGTGTATCAAGTGGACAGCTGGGACGCAACGTCCATGGTCAACCCTGACCATTTGAGAGCCTCAGTATGTATCTGAAGCATTTACACAGGAACTTAAATAAAAAGGCACGGTCCTGATGCAGGCAAATGAATTTGGTGTAGATGAAAAGAGTTAGTAAGACATGATGGGCAGTAGGGCCTTTTTCTTTGCTGTTGTATGACTCCCCCCCCCCCCACCCCATCCTCCCATCAACCCCACCACTTCCTTTCTCTGATTTAAATTCCATCCAATGAAATCCCTTCTCCATTTCTTTTTCCTCAGACTCCAATACTATTTCCTTACTGCCTGTTAGGCCACTGGCATTTAAGGCGGCAGTGAAGGTCCTCCATCTCTCTCTGTCCATACCGTCCCACTTCATTCTTCATTGCTGTTTCTGTAGCTCTCCGGGTCATGGAGGCACACAAGCTTTCAAGCCCTGAGGTCCTTTTGGAGGTCAGTCTCCAATCCTTGCCCTCAACTACTGCCTGCTCCTACGTCCACTCCTGAAACTCAGCCTCTGTCCTCTGCTCCTTTCCCCCCCTCAGCTCCTCCTCGCCCAACCTTGCTGCTCCACATCCATCCCTTCTGCTGCACCTGTTCAGACCCTTACACACCCCACCTGTGCTCTGTCCATCTCTCTCAGCAGCAGGAAAGAGTCACCAGGATGCTGGCTGGACTGGAGTGTTTGAGTTCTAAGGAGCGACTGGACAGGCTGGGGCTCTTTCCCCTGGAGTGAAGGAGGCTGAGGGGTCAGGGTTGAGTTTATTGCCATGCACACAGTACGGTAGGGCAGCACAATGCCATTACAGTATAGGCGACCCCTGTTCAATTCTTGCCGCTGTCTGTCTGTAAGGAGCTTGTACGTTCTCCCCATGTTGTACCGTGTGGGTTTCCTCCCCAAGTTCAAAGGCGTACAGGTTAATTGGTGACGTGGGTGTAATTGGGCAGCTTGGCTCGTTGGGCTGGAAAGGCCTGTATTTCTAAATAAACATGTCTGTGGGTGCAATGAAAATTTACTTTCAGCACCATCACTGGCACTGATACACAGCGGTTAGTAGAAAAACATCAATTAGGTAAGAATTTTAGAAGAAAGAACATAATTGGAAGAGTAAACCACAAAGTATATACTCGTTGCAGACAGTGATGGGGTTGTTCAAGTTTAGTTGGCTACGAGTGTACAGCTAAACGAAACGTATGGGGCCCAGGTACAAAACACACTACCAACAGTCACACACAGCACAGACAGTAAAGATGTAGTCACAAAGAAATGCTAGCCCATGTCCCTGAGTCTTGTGGTCTTTCGACTGATGGTGTGTGGATGTTGTCCTGAGCCACGTTTCTGCAGGAACAAGCCTGCAACAGATCAGCTGCAGATTATCTCAATCTCAATCCAAACGAACACTGGAGAGTGGCACCGACGGGAGAGCCAGCCCCCATCCAGCATGCCCACTGGCCCCATTCTCCCACACCAGCACGGGTTCCAGCGTGCCCACTGGCCCCATTCTCCCACACCAGCACGGGTTCCAGCGTGCCCACTGGCCCCATTCTCCCACACCAGCACGGGTTTCAGCGTGCCCACCGACCCTGTCCTCTCCCACACCAGCACGGGTTCCAGCGTGCCCACCGACCCTGTCCTCTCCCACACCAGCATGGGTTCCAGCGTGCCCACCGCCCCTGTCCTCTTCCACACCAGCGTGCCCACCGCCCCTGTTCTCTCCCACACCAGCACGGGTTTCAGCGTGCCCACCGCCCCTGTTCTCTCCCACACCAGCACGGGTTTCAGCGTGCCCACCGGCCCTGTCCTCTCCCACACCAGCACGGGTTTCAGCGTGCCCACCGACCCTGTCCTCTCCCACACCAGCATGGGTTCCAGCGTGCCCACCGCCCCTGTCCTCTCCCACACCAGCGTGCCCACCGCCCCTGTTCTCTCCCACACCAGCACGGGTTCCAGCGTGCCCACCGCCCCTGTCCTCTCCCACACCAGCATGGGTTCCAGCGTGCCCACCGCCCCTGTCCTCTCCCACACCAGCGTGCCCACCGCCCCTGTTCTCTCCCACACCAGCACGGGTTCCAGCGTGCCCACCGCCCCTGTCCTCTCCCACACCAGCATGGGTTCCAGCGTGCCCACCGCCCCTGTCCTCTCCCACACCAGCGTGCCCACCGACCCTGTCCTCTCCCACACCAGCATGGGTTCCAGCGTGCCCACCGCCCCTGTCCTCTCCCACACCAGCATGGGTTCCAGCGTGCCCACCGGCCCTGTCCTCTCCCACACCAGCATGGGTTCCAGCGTGCCCACCGCCCCTGTCCTCTCCCATACCAGCACGGGTTCCAGCGTGCCCACCGCCCCTGTCCTCTCCCACACCAGCACGGGTTCCAGCGTGCCCACCGCCCCTGTTCTCTCCCACACCAGCATGGGTTCCAGCGTGCCCACCGGCCCTGTCCTCTCCCACACCAGCATGGGTTCCAGCGTGCCCACCGCCCCTGTCCTCTCCCACACCAGCGTGCCCACCGCCCCTGTCCTCTCCCACACCACCTCTAACAGCTCCTCCCCGGGTGGCTGTAACAGGCGGCACTGCAGCACAAGAGCCTGGTCCGTGAAATGACCAAGGCCACGCAGATCCCCTGCCGCCAGTCATTGGCGCTATGAAGCGTTACACTAACCACTACACGACCTTGTCACTGAGCTCCATGTCGTTCAGCTGGAACGGGTTCAGAAAATGTTCACAAGGACGTTGCTGGGACCGAAGGGCTGGAGTTATAAGGAGAGACTGGACAGGCTGGGACTGTTTTCCCTGGAGAGAAGAAGGGGTGACCTTACAGCAGTTTATAAAATTGTGAAGGACATCAATAGGGAGCATTTTGTTCAGGCCCTGCTGTACAGAACGTCCCACCAAGTAAACCAAATCGTGCAACTCCTCTGCCACGCTACTCCCCCACCGTCGGTGTCAGTGAACAGCACCCAGGTTGTGAAGCGTTACGCTGACCGTTGTTTGATATAACTGACATGTCTCTGTTGTCCACGTAGGATTTTCCGATCCTGTGCCAGACATGCCTGGGAGAAAATCCATACATCCGCATGGTAAGTTTATTGTTCTCTCGTGTACATGAAGATTTGTGGAGAGAGTCACATCGTGTCGATAATATTTATTCCAACACCCCAATCTCATTGTGAGACCTAGCCTAGAACGTACAGGAACACAGTAAAATAGAAGCCAGGGAAAGACTGACGACTCTAGACTGTTCAATGACATTTCCAGTGCACAAGTGCAAAGGGGGACAAAGTAATTGTTACTCTGGATCCAGTTCAGCAGATAAAAACACAGTAGATAGAGAATGCCATAATCAGAAAAAACACAATAAGTGTTAATACATAAGATAGCTTATATACACAGATTGTCCGTCAAGTGACGCTGGGCACAGGAGTGTCTGTACATAAGGTGACTGGCAGGAAATGATAAAGTAGTGGTGGTTGGGGGTGTGGAGGGGTGGGTTAGTGGGTGGAGGTGTTGATCAGCCTCACTGCTTGGGGAAAGTAACTGTTTTTGAGTCCGATGGTCCTGGTGTGGATGCTATGTAGCCCCCCTGATGGGAGTGGGATATGAGCAGGGTGGGTGGGATCCTTCAAGACGTTACTGGGCCTTTTCCAGCACCTTTCTGTATATACGTCCTGATGGTGGGTGGGCTGGTGCCGGTGACACGTTGGGCAGTTTTACCTACCCGTTGCAGAGGCTTCCTGTCTGCCACAGTGCAGCTCCCGTACCGTGAAGTGATGCAGCTTGTGGGGATGCTCTCCACTGTACATCTATAGAATGACGTGAGGATGGACGTGCAAAGTCCAGCTCCCTCCAGCCTCCTCAGAAAGTCACTTGTGAGCACATCAACCTTCTCCCAATGACCGTGTGGATTCCGGGTGCTCCAGTTTCCTGCTGATTCGTTCTGTGTGTGTATTCAGACTCCTGTACATCCTAGTAGTAGCAATGAGAAAGTGGCAAGTCCTGCATGGTGAGGGTCCTTAATGATGGAAGCCACCTCCTTGAGGCATCGCCTCTTGAAGATGTCTTCGGTGATGGGGAGGGTTGTGCCTGTGATGGAGCTGGCTGAGGGTAGCACCCTCTTGCATTGGAGTCTCTGTACCCGACGGTGATGCAGCCAGTTAGAATGCTCTCCATCGTACATCTGTACAGTATATAGGAGTGTTCGGTGACACACCAAATCTCCTCAAACTCCAAATTAAGCAGAGTCACCGTTGTGCATCAACGTGTTGAGCTCTAGATAGACCTTCAGAGATGTTGATACCTAGGTAGCGTCTGTGGAAGGGAATGAACAGTCAATGTTTTCCTCATTAGGACTGAAGCAAAAGAGGGGAGATTGCAGTTTTGAAAGGGAGGGCTGGCAGGAGATGGGTGGATCCAGGTGAGGGAAAGGGATAGTAGGACTGATGCAAGAAGCAGAGATGTGATAGGTGGAAGGAACAAAGGGCTGAACAAGATGGAATCTGATTGGAGAGAACAGTGGAGCTTGGAATAAAGGGAACAGGATAGGGAGGGGAACCAGAGGGAGGAGAGAGTGGGTGATGGGGTGGAGAAGAGAAAGAGTTAATGCAGGCTAATGGGATGTTGGGGGTGGGGGAGGATTCAGAGGAGAAGGGTTAGAGAGATAGATGTTCCTGTTGGGACAGTTATCATCTCTCTCACTATGTGCTGGAATATAAGCATGGCATCTCCTCTCCCTTTCAATAAATGCAAATTATACTTTAACAGTAGTGTGTGTGGTATTGACGGTTTGTCATTGCCTGTAATCCAAATTACGAGGGGTGATTGATAAGTTCGTGGCCAAAAGTAGAAGGGGTCAATTTTAGAAAACCTAGCATATTTATTTTTCAACATAGTCCCCTCCTACATTTACACACTGTCCAGCGGCTGTGGAGCATATGGATCTTGGACCTCCAGAAAGTGTCCACAGATGGGTGATTGATAAGTTCGCGGTCTAGGTAGCTAGCGATGAGTTATTCAGCTCTCGTTACATGCACATGCAGTTCAACTCTTTGATTATGCAGAAAGTTTGAAATTAATAAAGCATCTCCTTCTCCCTTAGGCCACAAACTTATCAATCACCCCGATGAGTTATTAACTTCAAACTTTCTGCATAATCACTCAAAGAGTTGAGCTGCATGTGCATGTAACGAGAGCTGTATAACTCATCTCCTATCGTAGGCCACAAACTTATCAATCACCTATCTGTGGACACTTTCTGGAGGTCCAAGATCCGTATGCTCCATGACCGCTGGACTAAGTATGTAAATGTAGGAGGGGACGATGTTGAAAAATAAATGTGCTAGGTTTTCTAAAACTGACTCCTTCTACCTTAGGCCATGAACTTATCAATCACCCCTCGTATACCGTAATGGTAGCATGTGTGGTATTGACAGTTTGTAATTGCCTCTGATCCGAATTGTACCTTAACGGTTGTGTTTGTGGTATTGCTTCTAAGTTAAAATTTTTCACACTTTGCTCTTTCAGACAAAGGAGAAGTATGGCAAAGAGTGCAAGGTGAGTGTGTTTCTGTTCCTGATTTCCAGCCCCTCAACTCCCCTTCACCCTGGGTTATTTGAACACAACTGTGTGTTTCTGTTCCTGATTTCCAGCCCCTCAACTCCCCTTCACCCTGGGTTATTTGAACACAACTGTGTGTTTCTGTTCCTGATTTCCAGCCCCTCTCACTCCCCTTCATCCTGGGTTATTTGAACACAACTGTGTGTTTCTGTTCCTGATTTCCAGCCCCTCTCACTTCCCTTCATCCTGGGTTATTTGAACACAACTGTGTGTTTCTGTTCCTGATTTCCAGCCCCTCAACTCCCCTTCATCCTGGGTTATTTGAACACAACTGTGTGTTTCTGTTCCTGATTTCCAGCCCCTCTCACTCCCCTTCATCCTGGGTTATTTGAACACAACTGTGTGTTTCTGTTCCTGATTTCCAGCCCCTCTCACTCCCCTTCATCCTGGGTTATTTGAACACGATTTTGTATAAAACTGTATATAGGGGTGAAAGCCTTTTGTTACACTGAGGAAGAGCAGGTTAATGAGAAGGGAGCTAGCTGAATGGTCTCAGTTCTATTAATAGGCAAAGTGTAACTCTCATCCTGAATAGACCGTAAGAAATAGGAGAATTAGACCATTTGGCCCATTTGAACACCACAGATTTACTACCCTCTGGCTATAGAAATTTCTCCTCTACTTTGCTCGAAAAGGGCATCCTTCTATTCTGAGGCGGTGCCCTCTGGTCCTGGACTCCCCTGCCATAGGAAACATCCTCTCCACAGCCACTCTGTCTAGTCTTTCAATATTTGGGTTTCAATGAGATCACCTCTTGTTCTTCTAAACTCCGGTGAGTACAGGCCCTATATCCCCACCTTATTCTGGTTTTGTTTCCATTCCTTTCCAGTCCTGATGAAGGCTGTTGGCACAAAATATCTGTTTATTGCTCCCCATAGATGCTGCCTGAGTTGCTGAATCCCTCCAGCATCATGCGTGTGCTGACCAAGGCAGCGTTGCCTTCTTGCCTGTGCGTGTGCTGACCAAGGCAGCGTTGCCTTCTTGCCTGTGCGTGTGCTGACCAAGGCAGCGTTGCCGCCTTGCCTGTGCGTGTGCTGACCAAGGCAGCGTTGCCGCCTTGCCTGTGCGTGTGCTGACCAAGGCAGCGTTGCCTTCTTGCCTGTGCGTGTGCTGACCAAGGCAGCGTTGCCTTCTTGCCTGTGCGTGTGCTGACCAAGGCAGCGTTGCCTTCTTGCCTGTGCGTGTGCTGACCAAGGCAGCGTTGCCTTCTTGCCTGTGCGTGTGCTGACCAAGGCAGCGTTGCCGCCTTGCCTGTGCGTGTGCTGACCAAGGCAGCGTTGCCTTCTTGCCTGTGCGTGTGCTGACCAAGGCAGCGTTGCCGCCTTGCCTGTGCGTGTGCTGACCAAGGCAGCGTTGCCGCCTTGCCTGTGCGTGTGCTGACCAAGGCAGCGTTGCCTTCTTGCCTGTGCGTGTGCTGACCAAGGCAGCGTTGCCTTCTTGCCTGTGCGTGTGCCTGCACTCGATGCTTGTGTAGCAGTCCTCATCACCCCTCTGGAGCACGGGCTGCCAACAGCAACTCGCCAGAGTCCTCTGCCACGTGTCTTCAGACATCTAGACGAAGATCAAAGTCTTAGATCTTCAAGTTCATGTTTAATTGTCATTCAGCTATACCTTACAGCCAAAAAAACAGCACTCCTCCAGGGCCAAGGTACAAAACTCAGTATAGTACCAACAGCACAAGGCACATATATACTAAGTGCTAAAAAGTTTGTGAGCCCTGGAGAATTTTCTCTTTTTCTGCATAAGTATGACCTAAAATGTGATCAGATCTTCGTGCAAATCCTAAAACTAGATAAAGGTAATGTGTGTTATTTACTTAATTGGGTTCTGTTTATCTACCTTTGGGATTTGCCTGAAGATCTGATCTCATTTTAAGTCATATTTATGCAGAAACAGAGAAAATTCTATTGGGTTTAAAAACTTCCTAGCACCACTGTGCTTATAATAGCAGATATACATACTGTCACCAAAAGCAACACAGCCCACCCTGGAGTGTAATGATTGACGGTGCACGGGATGTTGTCCTGGAGCCACGTTCCTTCAAGAACAAGCATTCTCATCACGCTGTAGTGCAGCCGCAGACAAGCACAATCCCGCTTCTTGCGGGCATTTATGTTAGATACAAAGACACACAATGAAGGACAGCCTCCAAAAGCACGGATGAACAACCAACGTGCAAAATACGGCAAACAGTGCAAATACAAACATAAAGAAATGATAAATAAACAGTAGATATTAAGAACATGAGACGAAGAGTCCTTGTGGGAACAGTTGGGGTCCAGATGGGGTGAGTGAAGTTATACTCTGGTCTAAGAGCTTGATGGTTGAGGGGTAATAACTGTTCCCGAATCTGGTGGTGTGGGTCGTGAGGCTCCTGTGCCTCCTTCCTGGTGGCCTAGATGGGGGGTCTTTCCTACAAAAGTGCTCCATGTTGCTGTAACTGCTGTGTTGGTATGCTGTTTCTGTAAGAGGCAAATGCCAGATTTCCGTCTATGATTCAGATGTGTTGTCTGTCCCTTGCCTTTCAGATCTGCTCCAGGCCCTTCACTGTCTTCCGCTGGTGTCCAGGGGCACGGATGCGCTTCAAGAAAACCGAAGTCTGCCAGACGTGTAGCAAGCTGAAGAACGTGTGCCAGACATGCCTCCTCGACCTCGAATATGGTGAGCACTCGGGAAATTGGCCGGGGCAAAGTAAAGAGTGCAGGAGTGTGGGTCCCGAGGAGGTTCACGAGAATTATCCTGGGATAAAAGGGTTAATGCTTGAGGAGTGTTTGATGGCTCTGGGCATGTACTCACTGGCGTTTAGAAGAATGTAGAATGGTCACATTGAAACCTGTTGAATACTGAAAGGCTAGAGGGTGTTTTCTATAGTGAGGAAGTCTAGGACCAGTGGGTGCTGCCTCAGAATACAAGGACATCCCTTTAGAGCAGAGAGAAGGAGGAATTTCTTCAGCCAGATGGTGATGAACCTGGAATTCATTGCCACAGACAGCTGTGGTGGCCAAGTCATTGGGTATATTTAAAGCGAATATACTTAATTCTTGATTAGTCAGGGCATCAGAGTTTACAGGGAGAAGGGAGGAGAATGGAGTTAAGAGGGAAAATAAATCAGCCATGATGAAATTGCAGAGCAGAGTCAATGGGCCGAATGGCCTACTTATGTTCCTGTGTCTTATGGTCTTATCAGTATCTGGGCTCGCGTTTAATCTGCTGAAGCTGTGTACTCTGCCAGTATATTTACCGATATATTAACATTATCAAACAGTTAATAGGAAAAGAAAATTAGAAGGGCCATTACAGTAAAACCAATCCAAATGTGCAAATAAATGTTGGAGCTCGTTCTGAGGTAGTCGGGATGCTTTGCTTTGATTATTTATGCGCTGAACCCACGTTCTGTGTGAAGGACACCAGCCACAGTTCGAACTTCCCTCGAAGACCATTTCGAAAGAACTGGATAACTCAGGATTATTGGCACTACCTCCTGTGAGCCATTCGTCTGCACAAAACACTTCTTACAATAGGGTCTCCCCCTCAGGTGGGATCCTGCGAGCATCTTCCCTTGGGCTCTTCTCCACATTTTCTAACAAAAGACCCCAAACCAGACTATAACCATGTAACAATTACAGCACGGAAATGGGCCATCTCAGCCCTTCTAGTCCGTGCTGAACAGTTACCCTCACCGACCTGCACTCAGCCCATAACCCTCCATTCCTTTCCTGTCCATATACCTATCTAATATATTTTTAAAAATAAACTACTGTTCTTCAGAAATCTGATCCCGCCCAGCTCTCTCGAATGTTCCATTTATTTCCCCCCCCCATTGGTGGACACAATATGCTTGGGCTGAACAAACAATCTTTATCTCTGCTGGTCAAAGCAGTAGTCTATGAAGCTTAACTAACAGAACATACTATGTTTGCAGAAAACTGCTAAAATAAAATGCCCAACAACATAGCAGTAGAAATACAATTTAACCAGAGCATTACAGATGCAAGATCATAACAGGATAGGTTGTGAGGTCAAGAGTTCATCTTGTCATTCGAGAGTCTGACAACAGTGAGGAAGGAGCTGTCCTTGAGCCTGGTGGGATGTGCTTTCAGGTTTTTGTATCTTCTGCCGGATAGGAGAGAGGAGACGAGAATATCCGGGCTTGGTAGGGTCTTTGATTATGCTGACTGCTTCACTGCAGCAGAGGACTGGGCTGCATTCACAACTCTGTATGGGTAAATGGATCGACTGTGGCTCTAGACTCAGGGTTGAGTGGCCACACAGAGTTTGAAATTAGCACCCAGTGTTGTTGAGCTCTGTCTGGGTATGCTTGAAGTGAAGCACGTTTTAAGTTTGGGGTGCTATGGTAGCATAGCGGTTAGCACAATGCTTTTACAGCTCTGGGTATCAGTTCAACTCCAGCATCGTCTGTAAGAAACTTTGTATGTTCTTCATGTGAACACATGGGTTTCCTCTGGGTGCTCTGGTTTCCTCCCACAATCCAAAGTCGTACCAGTTAGTATGTTAATTGGAAATTGTCCCGTGATGGTTAGGCTGGGGTTAAATAGTTGGCCTTCTGGGCAGCGCAGCTCTTTGGGAAGAAAGGGGCTGTTCTTTGCTCTATCTCTAAAAGTGAAAAAGTGCTTCATTAATTCTGTGTGTTCACAGAGAGCACAGGAAATTCAAGATCGTTTAATGTTCATCGAAACTTGCAGTGAACAAATACTTTTCAACATTCCAGATTGTTTCATGTCATTTTCAGTACACAAGTGTAAAGGAGAATAAAATAATTGTTTCTCTGGATTGAAGCAGTGCCAAAACAAAATCACGATAAGATAAAGAACGTATTAATATAAAACGCAATAGATATAAATACATAAGGTAGCTTATATGCATAGATTGATTATATGTCCATAAAGTGACTTTAGGAGTGTCTGTACATAAGGTGACTCTGACAGAAAATGATAAAGTAGTGGTGGTTGGGGTGTGGAGGGGTGGGTTAGTGTGTGGAGGTGTTGGTCAGCCTTACTGCTTGGGGAAATCAGAATTGGGTTTAAAATCCCTGACGTTGTGAAGTTTGTTGTCTTTGCGGCAGCAGTACAATGCAATACATGGTAAATAAAGAAAAAGACTGAATTACATTAAGCATATATTTGTATATTAAATAGTTCAGTTAAAATTAGTGCAGAAACAGAAATAAGAAAATTTGTGAGGTAACTGTTTTGGTGGTCCTGGCGTGGATGCTCTGTAGCCTCCTCCCTGATGGGAGTGGGACAAACAGTCCACGGGCAGGGTGTGTGCAATCCTACAAGATGTCACTGGCCCTTTTCCAGCACCTTTCTGTATACATGTCCTTGATGGTGGGGAGGCTGGTGCTGGTGATATGTTGGGCAGTTCTGACCACCCGTCGTATCGTCTTCCTGTCTGTCACAGTGCAGTTTCTGCACTATGCAGTGATGCTCTTTACTGCAGGTCTGTAGAATGGACTAGTTGGAAAGGTGTGATAAAGCTGGATCTGTTCAACCTCATGTCTCCTGTGCCTTGCCAGGTCTGCCCATCCAGGTTCGTGATGCAGGAATCTCCCTCAAGGACGAGATGCCCAAGTCTGACGTCAATAAGGAGTATTACACACAGAACATGGAGAGAGAGGTAATTAGTTACTTTCCCCAATAAGGAGTATTACACACAGAACATGGAGAGAGGGGTAATTAGCTTCTTTCCCCTTTGCCGGATGCTGTTTCAGCCTGCAGGATCTCCACTTAGTACCGCTTTAATAGGTACCTCCTGTACACTGATCGTTAATGCAAATACCTAACAGCTATTCACATCGCAGCAGCTCAGTGTATAAAAGCATACAGACATAGTCAAGAGGTTTTGTTAAGGAAATCATTGTGGAGTTCGGGACGGTGTTGATGACCGTCCCCCTCTGCGAATACGTGGCACCTCTGTAGACAGAGTTAAGTGCTCCAAGTTCATGGGCGCTGACATCACCTGGTTCTTTAATATCACCTCCTTGAACAAGAAGGTACAGTAGCATCTCCACTTTCCAAGGAGATTGAGGAAAGTGAGGCTCTCACTCTACCCCCATCTTAACTGAGTTTTACAGGAGCACCATTGAGAGCGTCCTGGCAAGTTGCATTTCCATCTAGTTCAGGAGCAGTGGACCATTGGATCAGAAGTCCTTACAAAGGACTGAGAACGGCCGAGAGGATCACAGGGTCTCACTACCATCCACCGGGGACATCCGCTGTGTACACAGGGCCCTTAGTAGTATCAACAATCCCACCCAACCATCCAGCATCCTCTTTGACTTTCTACCATCAGGCAGGAGGCTGTGAGGCATAAAAACAAGACTGGTCAGGATGTTAACAGTTTCTTCCCCCAGACCATTGGGCTTCTGAACTCCCAGTCGGATCATATTCAGAGTGCCACTGGATAATCTGTTCCATACCTTCCAGTGTTTAATATCAATGTACTTCAGTTTGTTATTTATGTGAGATTCATCTGTAGATTTTATCCTTACCTTCATACTGTGTATGACTGTGCTTTACACCCTGGTTTGAAGAAATGTCTTATTTCTATATACATTATATACATGCATGTAGTCAAATGGCAGTGAACTTCACTTGACACTTGATTTTTTTCCCCTTTAATATTTGCAGTGTGTTGTCTTTTGCACATTGGTTGTTTGTCTGCAAAGTATTCATTAAGGATCTCTCCTATCTCCTCCACCCTCAGGCATGTTTCCTTATCTGTCCCTTATTCATCCTGCCCTTGCTCTAGTTATCACCCTGTTCTTCACATACTGTACATGCAGATGCCTTACGCTTTTCCTTTATCCTGCTCGGCAAGACCTTCTCATGCCCCCTTCCAGCTCTCCTAATTCCACTCTTAAGCTCCTTCCTGGCTTCCTTGTAACTCCCTAGAGCTCTGACTGATCCTTACTTCCTAAACATTAAATAAGCTTCCTTCTTCCTCCTGTCTGATGTTCCACATCTCATGGTTTCTTCACCCTACCATCCTTTCCCTGCCTCAGTGGATCAAACCTACCCAGAACCCCGTGCAAGTACTCCCCAAACAACCTCCACATTTCCCTGGGAACAATTTACACTCAGGAGCCACTTTATGAGGTACACCTGTACACCTGCTCATTAATACAAATCTCCAATCAGCCAATCATGTGGCAGCAACTCAATGCGTAAAAGCATGCAGACATGGTCAAGAGGTTCAGTTGTTGTTCAGACCAAACATCAGAACAGGGAAGAATTGTGATCTAAGTGACTAAGTCATACAGACAAAGTTAGGAACTTCAGTAACCTCCTGTCCAGTGACCCCCTCCTTTCGAACTTTCCCATTTGCCTCTGCCAGTCTTGACACAACTGGCAGTATATTTGCCAGGATGCTGAGTGGTTTGGAGAGAATGCCTAATGAGGATAGGTTGAGCGAGCTACAGCTTTTCTCCTTGAAGAAAAGGACGATGAGAGGTGACTTGATAGATCTGTACACGATGTTAAGAGGCATAGATTGAGTGGACAGCCAGAGGCTTTTTCTCAGAGCAGAAATGGTTAATTTGAGGGGGCACAATTCCAAGATGATTAGAGTGAAGTGTGGGGGGGAAACATTGGAAAGCGGTGGGTGTGTGGAACAGGGTGTTAGAGGCAGATACATTAGAGACGTTTAAGAGACTCTTAGACAGGTGCACGGATGATAGAAAAATGGAGGGTTCTGTTGGAAGGAAGGGTTAGATTGATCTTGACATAGGTTAAAAGCACAACACTGTGGGCTGAGGGGTTATACTGTGCTGTAATGTTCGGTTAGGATGAAAGAGGTAGTTGTAAGACAGAAGAGATTGCAGAATCTGGAGTCTAACAGTAAACTCGGTGCTGGTGGATGACTGAGCCGAACAGCATTGCGTGGGGATGGGGTACGCTTAGAGCTGAGACTTTCCGTTTGGACTGAAAGATAGACGGAGGTAGCGGGTATGAAGAGGTAAAGGGAATGGGTGGAACAAGAGCTGGCAGGTGAAGGAGGTGGGATAGTATTTGGGAGACACATGAAACTGCAGACACTCGAGTCCGTAGCAGTGAACTTGATGCTGGAGAAACTCAGCGGGACGGACGGTCAACATTTCGGGTTGAGACCCCTCATCAAGACTGAAAGATAGAGGGGAGATAGCGGGTATGAATAGGTGAAGCAAGAATTAGCAGGTGGAAAGTGGAGGATCTGGAGGGTTTCGACTGTTTACTTTCCTTCTTAGATGCTGCCTGACCTGCTGAGTTCCTCCAGCATTTTGTGGGTGTTGCTCAAGATTTCCAGTGTCTGCAGGATCTCTTGTGTCAGATGATGGGGGATGATAGGCAGATGGAGGAGGGGAGAGTGGGAATAGTGATAGAAGCTGGGAGGGTTTTGAAACTGGGATTTGAGAGGAGAGGAAGATGGAGCATGGACAGTTTTTATCTTTTGTACGTCAGTTGTTTGTCAGTCATCGTTTATGTATAGTTTATTTGTTGTATTTTTTCTTGTCATCTTGTACATCTCTCTCAAATCACTTCTCTCCAAAGAGAAAAGCCCTAGCTCGCTCATCCTATCCTCATAAAACACGCTTTCTAATCCAGTCAGCGTTGTGGTGAATCTCCTCTGCACCCTCTCTAAAGCTTCCACATCCTTCCTAAATTGAGGGAGGAGAACTGAACATAATATTCCAAGTGTGGTTTAACCAGGGTTTTATTGAACTGTAAAAAGTTTTGTTTTCAAATGGAAAAAGTGGAAGCAGATCTATGTATTTCTAAACAGGGATTGGAGAAATATTGTACAGAAAAGGAGAACTAATTGGAGGGTTCTTGCAGGGAGAAAATGAATCTCGAGGTGGTGGTGGTGGTTGTCCAATGATGACAGGAAACCTGTGCAGGAGAGTTCTTAAAGTAGAAAAGCAGTTGTACAGGGACCGTTCCACTTCCTCAACTTCGGTAGTCGGGGTCCAGTGGTACGAGCAAGTGTCACAAACTGGGGTCTCCCGTGGTTCCGGTGGGTGACCCTACTGCCCACCTGTGTGTGCCTTGTCGTGCCCTTTGCTCTCTGTGGAGCATTGCAGAACCACCTCCTAGCTGTTGGATGTCACTGTAGATCTCATTTGCCCAGTCTGCTGGAGCTGACTTCACAGGCTAGAACAGGCACGTCCCTGTCTCACGGGGTATGGGGCTGCCGGCTGCCCACCTGTCAAAGCGGTGTACTGGGGTGTGGCTGCTGTCGCTGTAAACGTCTACCTGGAGCCACAGGTGAGAGCTGAGTATCTGGGTGGGGACCAAATTGAGTGATCTGTCCCAGAATGGACACGGCAAGATGTGTTACCCCTCCCTGGACACATCGAGTCTCAAGGTGGTTTATGATAACATATGTACACTTGGATAATAAATTGGACTGACTGAGTCAGAGCTGGTTATGGGTCTGACATTCCTGCTGCTTCTGCAGATCCAGAATTCGGATGGGACGAGACCAGTGGGGGCTCTGGGCAAGGCCACAAGCTCCAGCGACATGCTGCTGAAACTAGCCAGGACCACACCGTACTACAAACGCAATCGGCCGCACATCTGCTCCTTCTGGGTCAAAGGAGAGTGCAAGCGAGGCGAGGAGTGCCCGTACAGGTATGGCAGGCGGGAAATCGCGAGAGAGATTAGCTCAATTTGTCACATGTGCATTGAAACATACGGTGAAATGTATCATTTGTATCAAGTGCCAATATGGTCCGAGGATGTGCTGGGGGCAGTCTGCAAGTGTTGCCATGTTTCTGGCTCTAATGCACAACTTACTGACCCTAACCCGTATGTCTTTGGAACATGGGGGTGGGGGGGGAGCCAGAGCACCTGGAATAAATCGACAGGGGAGAATGTACAAACACCTTACTGACCTGATCTTCTGTATTTCTGGCACTTTAAAGCATCGCACTAATTGGCCGGCATGGTAACATAGTGTTAGCACAAAAGTACCAGTACCACTGGCCTGGGTTCAATTCCGCTGCTGTCCATAAGGAATTTAAACATAGAAAACCTACAGCACAATACAGGCCCTTCGGCTCACAAAGCTGTGCCAAACATGTCCCTACCTTAGAACTACCTAGGGTTTACCCATAGCCCCATTTTTCTAAGCTCCATGTAGCCATCCAGGAGTCTCTTAAAAGACCCTATTGTTTCTGCTTCCACCACCGATGCTAGCAGCCCATTCCACGCACTCTCTGTGTAAAAAAAACTTATCCCTGACATCTCCTCTGTACCTACTTCCAAGCACCTTAAAACTATGCCCTCTCGTGCTAGCCATTTCAGCCCTGGGGAAAAGCCTCTGACTATCCACATGATCATGCGTTCTCCCTGAGACCACATGGCTTTCCTCCCACATTCCAAAGACATATTGGTTGGTAGGTTAATTGCTCATTGTGAATAGTCCTGTGATTAGGCTAGGGTTAAACCAGGGGAATGCTGGGCCGGCACGAGGAAATCTGCAGATGCTGGAAATTCAAACAACAACACACAAAATGCCGGTGGAACACAGCAGGCCAGGCAGCATCTATAGGGAGAAGCGCTGTCGACGTTTCGGGCTGAGACCCTTCGTCAGGACTAACCGAAAGGAAAGATAGATACTATAGATACGGCCCGAAACGTCGACAGCGCTTCTCCCTATAGACGCTGCCTGGCCTGCTGTGTTCCACCAGCATTTTGTGTGTGAATGCTGGGCCAGAGTGGCTTCTTTTGCTCATATCTCTAAATAAAATGAAATTGCTACAGTAAGTGCCTCCCTGGGATTGAAGGCTTAAACCCCATTCTTGAGCGTCGAGCACAAAAACTCTGGTGGCAATCTGTACCACGGTTCTGAGGGAGACCTGAGATGGTGCTTGGAATGGGTCACATGGATTATGGTGGAAGCAGTTATCAAATTTCAAAGTAAATTTACTATGGAAGTGTATGTGTGTGTGTGTGTGTTTGTGTGTGTGTGTGTGTGTGTATAGGTTGTATACACACACACACACACACGTCACCATATACTATCCTGAGTTTCATTTTCTTGTGGGCATTTATAGTAAATACAAAGGAACACAATAGAAACAATGTAGAAACTTCACACAACAGGACGGACAAACAACCAAAGTGCAAAAAACAACAAACTGTAAATACAAAAAGAAAAAGAATGATAAATAAATAAACAATAAATATTGAGAAAATGAGTTGTAGAGTCCTTAAAAATGAGTGTATAGGTTGTAGGAATAGTTTAGTGTTGTGACAAGTGAAGTTGAGTGAAGTTATCCCCTCTGGCTCAAGAGCCTGATGGTTGAAGGGTAATAACTGTTTCTGAACCTGGTGGTGTGGGATCTGAGGCTCTTATGTACTACTTTGTATATGCACTTCTATGTGTATGATAGTGGCTTTCAAAGGGTTTTAGACAGACACACGAGTCACGTACAAACCCAAGGGATTAGTTTAAGTCATAGTGGGCGGAAGAGTCTGTTGCTGTGCTGAACTGTTTTATGTTCTTCTGCCTTTCTGAGACATGGGTTTAGATTTAGACATACAGCAGGCCCAGTGAGCCCATGCTGCCCAGTTAACCTACTAACCAGTACGTCTTTGGACTGTGGGAGGAAATTGGAGGAAACCCACCTGGTCACAGGGAGAACATGCAAGCTCCTTGCGGACAGCAGTGGGAATTGCAGCCGGGTCACTGATGCTGTAAAGCGTGGTGCTAGACACTGCGCTACCACGCCGCCTGGATTTGACCCCCACCCTCACATAAGTTTATGTGGTACCGTTTTGCAGCCCAGGTGAAAACCCTTTTGGTTACATTGTGGTGAAGCCGTTTTGCTTAAGTTCACCTATTTACTGCCGGTTGTGCCTGCTGAGGTCTACGACAGCAGGAAGGCCCCCATCTCTGTCTGTCCATACTGTCACGCACCGATGTAGAAGCATTCTCCGTGGCTGTTTCTGTACAGGTCATTGAGGCACAAAAGCCTCCAAACCACGACAGGGTTGTGGTCCTCTTGCAGGGTATCAAGTTCAAGTTTATTGTCACCTGTGTAAGTGTATACAACCAAATGAAACAACATTCTTCCAGCCAGTGGTTCACCTACAATACATATATCACACACAGCACGCAAGGCAAAATATTACCTCGGAAAAGTTAATAAAATGTATTTCAAAAGTGCATGTGAAGTGCGCAGTGCAAGTAAACAGCTCGCTGTCCTTGTGACAACACTGCAGTGGTAGCAGGGTATTCATCAGTCTCACAGCCTGAGGGAAGAAGCTGTTACCCAGTCGGGCAGTCCTAGTCCTGTTGCTCCTGTACCTCCTTCCTGACGGTAGTGGGTCAGAGAGATTGTGGGATGGGTGGTAGGGATTCTCAACAATGCTTCAGGCCTTTCGTATACAACACTCCCAGTAAGTATAACAAATACTGGGAGGGAGACCCCAGTTATCCTCTTGTTTTTTACTGTCCTCTGTAGAATCTTGCTGTGCACTTTCCGTACCAGTTCCATAGTTTTAATTCTGTCCTACACAGGCATGAGAAGCCGACAGACCCGGACGATCCCCTGGCCGATCAGAACATCAAAGATCGTTACTACGGCATCAACGACCCGGTGGCGGACAAGCTGCTGAAACGTGCGGCCACCATGCCCAGGTTGGATCCTCCCGAGGACAAGACCATTACCACCCTCTACGTCGGAGGTCTCGGCGAGCAGATCTCAGAGACGGAGTTACGGTAAACTCTCGAGCCACTCTTTGGGTATTGCTGGCATTGAATAGTTTCCAGAATCAGGTTTATTATCACTGACTGATGACGTGAAATTTGTTGTCTTACTGCAGCAATACAGTGCAAAGACATAAAAATGCCAAAAAGTGGAAGTCCTCAAGTTCCTGTTAAATCTCTCCTCTCTCATCTATGCCCTCTGGTTCTTGAGATTTTAACCCTGGTCTGAGTGCCTTCTACCTATCCATATAGAGCTTAGAACATTACAGTATAGTGCAGACCCTTTGGCCCACAGTGTTGCTCAATCTAACCCTCCCTCCGCCCCACAGGATTTTTACACCTCTGTAATATCACCCGCTCCAGGGAATGAAGTCCTCACCAGTTCTCCGCTTTACTCCCACATCTCACAGATGTACTGTGGAGAGCATTCTAACTGGTTACACCACCATCTGGCATGGAGGGGCCGCTGTATGGGATCAGAAACAACTGCAGGGGGCTGTAATCTCAACCAGCTCCATCGTGGGCACTGGCCTCCCCAGCATCCATGACATCTTCAAAAGGCTATAATTTAAAAAGGGGGCATCTGTTATTAAGGACCCCATCACCCAGGACATGCCCTCTTCTCATTGCTACTTTCAGGGAGGAGGTACAGGAGTCTGAAGACACACATTCAATGTTTCAGGAACAGCTTCTTTAGGAATACCATCATATTTCTGAATGGACAATGAACCCATGAACAATACCTCACTATTTTTTTCGTTATTTGCTCTCTTTTTACACGATGTAAGTTTCATTGTGAGTGAGGAGTGGAATTTGGGGGGAGTTGGTGAAGGTTAAAATGGGATGAATGTGAATGGGTGATCAATAGATGTGATGGGCTGAAGGGCTTGTTTCTGTGTCTGAGTAGTAACTGTTCATGGACATGAGTGAAGGAGATGACCCATTCACGAAACCCCTCTGTTTGGATACCTTTTTCCAAAGGAACCACTTTTACCAGTTCGGCGAGATTCGTTCCATCACAGTGGTTCAGCGGCAGCAGTGCGCTTTCATCCAGTTCGCCACCCGGCAGTCCTCAGAGCTGGCGGCTGAGAAGTCCTTCAACAAGCTCATCATTAACGGCCGGAGGCTGAACGTCAAGTGGGGCAGGTGAGTGTGGCCTCAGGCAGGCACTGAGATCCAGGAGTTGTTGGCTATCCAGATGGCAGGGGTGGGTGGTGAGGAGATGAGGAATTGTTGACATTAGAAAATGGTGAGAGCAAGGAGGAGAAGAGCAGGAAAAGCATCACCAGCTGGAAGTTGCCCTCCAAGCTACACACCACCCTTCACCATGTCTGGGTCAAAATCCTGGAACGTCCTCCCTGACCTATCAAAAGCAATTTATACTTGCTTCAGAGGGAGTGAACAGAGACTCACAAGACATTCTGCAGATGTTGGAAATCCAGGGCAACGCACACAAAATGCTGGAGGAACTCAGCAGACCAGGCAGCGGCTATGGAGAAGGAATAAACAGTTGATGTCTCAGCCCGAAACATCGACTGTGCACTTCTTCTGTTCCTCCAGCATTTTTGTGTGTGTTACTCAGAAGGTCAGGCAGCATTTGTGGAGAAAGAAACTGGATTAATGCTTCAGGCTGGAGACTGCATTCAACAAGAACCTCACGAATCAAGGATCAACTTTATTCACGTACACATTTACATGTATTAGAAATTTGTTGTGGTGTGTTAGTCAGGGTGTGACATGTAACAAAAAACAACATTCAACAATTTTAAATTATGTAAAAATTTAATAATTTTATAATTTGGAATCTCGTGGATAGGGTGGTAAAGAAAGCTTTTGGTACACTGGCCTTTATAAATCAGAACATTGAGTATAGGAGTTGGGATGTAATGTTAAAATTGTACAAGGCATTGGTAAGGCCACATTTGGAGTATTGTGTACAGTTCTGGTCACCAAATTATAGGAAAGATGTCAACAAATTAGAGAGAGTACAGAGGAGATTTACTAGAATGTTACCTGGGTTTCAGCACCTGAGTTACAGAGAAAGGTTGAACAAGTTAGGCCTTTATTCTTTGGAGTGTAGAAGGTTGAGGGGGGACTTGATAGAGGTATTTAAAATTATGAGGGGGATAGATAGAGTTGACGTGGATAGGCTTTTTCCATTGAGAGTAGGGGAGATTCAAACAAGAGGGCTTGAGTTGAGAGTTAAGGGGCAAAAGTTTAGGGGTAACACGATGGGGAACTTCTTTACTCAGAGAGTGGTAGCTGTGTGGAACGAGCTTCCAGTAGAAGTGGTAGAGGCAGGTTCAATTTTGTCATTTAAAGTAAAATTGGATAGGTATGTGGACAGGAAAGGAATGGAGGGTTATGGGCTGAGTGCGGGCCAGTGGGACTAGGTGAGAGTAAGCGTTCGGCACGGACTAGAAGGGCCGAGATGGCCTGTTTCTGTGCTGTAATTGTTATATGGTTATATTAATGGTAATAAACTTTTGAGGTTGAAGTATAATATGGAATAAAATGTGCAAAAGTACCAGCATGTATCTACAGTGTAAACAATGTTATAAAAATGTTTAAAGTGCTTACAGTGTAGTGAGGGGACTAACATATAGAGGGTGCGTGAGGGGACCGATGGACAGAGGGGCACATGAGGCGACCGACAGACGGAGGGGCGCGTGAGGCGACCGACGGACGGAGGGGCGCGTGAGGGGATCGACGAACGGAGGGGCGCGTGAGGCGACCGACGGATGGAGGGGCGCGTGAGGGGACCGACGGACGGAGGGGTGTGTGAGGGGACCGACGGACGGAGGAGGGTCTGAGGAGACTAACTAGAATATTTGATCTGATTAACTGCCTGGGGAAAGAAGATGGTGTGAAGTTTTTGTTTTACTCGCCTGTAGCACTGTCCAGAAGGGAGCCTTTGGAATAGGTTTTAACACCTTGAAAAGGCTTCGATGGGACTGGGCAGTTGAAATGGCTCATCATGAACTAGATGAGATGAAGGGCCTGTTTGTTTCTGTGATGTACATTCCTATGACTCCATGAATAACTCTCTTTCTCCACGGAAGCTTCCTGACCTGCTGGCTGGTTTCCTGCATTTTCTGTTTATTGTTAATGCCAAGCACCTTGGCTTTGTGACATTTTCCATGAGGTCAGGAGGGGTTTCTGCCCCATTGTCTGTGCAGCATTAACCGTACCGCTCTTTGATCATCTTTTACTCACCTGTAGGTCTCAGGCTGCAAGGGGGAAGGAGAAGGATAAGGACTCCAATCTTACAGAGTCAGGGATGAAGTTGGAGCCTGTGCCCGGGCTGCCTGGTGGTAAGTAGAGAAGATGTAACCAAACTACTGTAGATTGGAAGTGAGGCCAGCTACAGGGGTAGAGGGGCCCTCTGTTGGTCAGGTTTGATGCACATGCCAGGGCTGAATGATATGGAGAGCAAACTGTTGCCCATGCTGCAGGCTCCCCCCATTCACGCAGCTGATAAATCCAAAGGAACGGCAGAGAGTCTGGCAGCAGTGGCATCGCAGGAGTTGCCAGTCAGCAATGAACTGAATGCCTTAGGGACTCCAGCTCCAGGATTTTTCCTCTCAAAGCCTTCACCATGTGTGGGTATGGTTGCAAGGTTTGGGATAAGTGTTCCTTGTCCTAGATAGTTGCCACCATGGGCGATGAGCCCCATCTGCCTGAAGCCCCAGTAACCCACCTTTGCCCCTTCTCCAGGAGAAGGGGATATGGAACACGCATAAAATGCTGGAGAAACACTGCAGGTCAGGCACATTCAGTGTTTCGGGCAAAGACATTTCTTCAGGACTGGAAAGGAAGGGGGCAAATTCATGGCAGATGCAATTTAATGTGGATAAATGCGAGGTTATCCATTTTGGTTGCAAGAACTGGAAAACAGATTATTATCTGAATGGTGGCCGATTAGGAAAAGGGGAGATACAACGAGACCTGGATGTCATTGTACACCAATCATTGAAGGTGGGCATGCAAGTACAGCAGGCGGTGAAAAAGGCAAATGGTATGTTGGCATTCATAGCAAAAGGATTTGAGTACAGGAGCAGGGTGGTTCTACTGCAGTTGTACAAGGCTTTGGTGAAACCGCACCAAGAATATTGTGTGCAGTTTTGGTCCCCTAATCTGAGGAAAGACATTCTTGCCATAGAGGGAGTACAGAGAAGGTTCACCAGATTGATTCCTGGGATGGCAGGACTTTCATATGAAGAAAGACTGGATTGTCTAGGCTTATACTCACTGGAATTTAGAAGATTGAGGGGGGATCTTATTGAAACGTATAAAATTCTAAAGGGATTGGACAGGCCAGATGCAGGAAGGTTGTTTCCGATGTTGGGGAAGTCCTGAACGAGGGGTCACAGTTTAAGGATAAAGGGGAAGCCTTTTAGGACCAAGATGAGGAAAAACTTCTTCACACAGAGAGTGGTGAATCTGTGGAATTCTCTGCCACAGGAAACAGTTGAGGCCAGTTCATTGGCTACATTTAAGAGGAAGTTAGATATGGCCCTTGTGGCTAAAGGGATCAGGGGGTATGGAGAGAAAGCAGGTACAGGGTTCTGAGTTGGATGATCAGCCATGATCATACTGAATGGCGGTGCAGGCTCGAAGGGCTGAATGACCTACTCTTGCACCTATTTTCTATGTTTCTATAATGTTAGGGGAGGGGAAGGTGTACATGTTGGCAGGTGATTAGTGAAAGCAGATGAGGTGGGAGGTGGGGGAGAGGAAGTGAAAATCTGAGAGGTTGATGGGTGGAGAAGGGTTGAAGAAGGAGGAATCTGATTGGAGAGGAGAGTGGACCGTAGGAAAAAGAGAAGGAGAAGGGGCACAAGAGGGAGGTGATAGGAAGGTGAGGAGAAGGGCTGAGAGGGGAACTAGAATGGGGAATGGAAGAAGAGAGAAGGGGAAGAGGGAAGACATTACAGGAATTAGAAAAGTTGATGTTTATGCCATTAGGTTAGCGGTTTCCCAGGTGGAACGTGAGGTGTTGCTCCTGCAACCCAAGTGTGGCCTCATTGTGGCAGTAGAGGAGGCCATGAACTGATATGTGAATGGGTGGCCACCAGAAAAGCCAACTTTTTGTGGTGAATGGATCGAAGGTGCTGGCTTGCAAATTTATTTATTCCCTCCTCTCTCTCTCTCTCTCTCTCTCTCTCTCATAGCCTTGCCTCCGCCACCCACGGCCGTCGAGGAGGAGGCTCCCGCTAACTTCTTTAACCTGCCGCCCAGTGCCCCGCCAGCTGTGGTGAACATTTCGCTGCCTCCCCCACCGGGACTCGCTCCACCCCCACCCCCAGGTACAGGCGCTCATGTCGGTCTCTTACCCCTGGTCTTCCAAGTGTGTGTACCCCAATGTTATTGCTTCGGTTGTTCCGCGAGCCTCGTGGGTGTGGGTCTCCACTGTGGAAACTCAGTGGGGGGGGGGGGGGGGGGGGCGCCGGTTTTCTGGGGCTCAAGGGTGCTAAATTCACTGGAATATTGTGATCCGGTATCCGAGCAAGGTTATCAAGTTCAAGTTTATTGTTATCTATTTGTACATATACAAGCAAACAAATCAATGTTCCCCTGGACCACAGTGCACCCACAAACATATATCACAGACAGCACATACTGTAAAACTGAATATTACCACAAATAAGTTTATCAAACATAAATCAATATACATGTAGTGCATAGCACTGGTAAACAGCTCTGTCCTGGTGATGAGACCTCAGTGTAACAGGGTATTCATTAGTCTCTCAGCCTGGGGGAAGAAGCTGTAACCCAGTGTGACAAACCTTGTCCTGATGCTCCGATACCTCCTTCCTGATGGAAGTGGGTCAGAGAGATTGTGGGTTGGGTGGTAGGGATTCTCAACAATGCTTCAGGCCTTCCGTCTGTAACGCTCCCGGTAAAGGCCACAAACGAGGGAGGGAGACTCCTCTCATTTGTTTTTAATAATCAGGCAAGGCTGACCCTGCAGCATAATCAAGTACATATCTCCACGGGAGAATCACAAGAATTGCACTGGTCAGATCACCTTTCGAGTATTGCCAGTAGTTTTGGATCCCTTATCAGAGGAAGAATGTGCTGACATTGGAGAGGGTCCAGAGGACGTTTGCAAGAATTATCCCAGGAATAAAAGGGTTAACATATGAGGAGCATACGCAGGCTGTGGGCCTGTACCTGTTGGAGTTTAGAAGAATGAGGGGTGATCTAATATTGAAAGGCCTTGATAGAGTGGATGTGGAGAAAATGTTTACGAGAGTGGGGGAGTTCAGGACCAGAGGACACAGCCTCAGATTGGAGAGATGTCCATTTAGAAAGGAGATGAGAAGAATTTCTTTAGCCAAAGGGTGATGAATCTGTGGAATTCATTGGCACAGATAGCTGTGGAGGCCAAGTCATTGGGTATATTTAAAGCAGATAGGTTCTTGATTAGTCAGGGCATCAAAGATCATGGGGAGAAGGCAGGAGAATGGTGTTGAGAGGGATAATAAATCAGCCATGATGGAATGGCATTTTATTACGGGCCTGTTTCTCTGCTGTATGGTTTTTTTTGTCCAAGTTCAAGCTTATTTGTTATTCAACTATACATAGGACTGCAGTCAAATGAAACAGTGTTGCTCTGGGGCCAAGGTGCAAAACACAATACCAATAGTCACACACGGCACGCATAGCACATATAATTATGTCAGCCGAAAAACGTTGTTACAAAAAGCTTTAAAACATAACAGTCCAAGTCCTTGACTGTCAAGGGTTGTAGACTGATGGTGCGTGGATGTTGTCTTGGAGCCTCGTTTCTGCAAGAATAAGCCTACAGCAGTTCTCATCTCGCTCAGGGCAGCTGCAATCCAGCTCGTTTCCCACGAGCAAACACTGGAGAGCAGCATAAATGGGAGGGCCTGCCCCAACCCAGCACTGAATCTAGCGACACACAGCCGACTCCGGCGTCTCCTTCCTTGGCAGCTGCAACAGGCATAAATGAGCCTTGTTCCGTGCCAGAAATGAGTGCACTCCAATCCCCCGTTGTTGAACCAGTGCGTCAGACTTGCAGTATTCTACATAACCAATGTCCAGCAGGGTCTTGATATCACAACACAAGCATCCAGGACAATCACCCACACTCTTCGTCAGATCGCGCACCGCCTCTGATGCCTTCTTGGGAGTTCTATGTATACTGCATGTTTCTACAACTTTGGATCACTAACTCTCTCTCTCTCTCTCTCCCTCTCTCTCACAACAGGATTTGGACCTACTGTATTCCACGGCATGCCTCCTCCACCACCTCCCTTCCTCCGGGCACCAGGACCCATCCACTACCCATCCCAGGACCCACAGCGCATGGGTGCTCACACGAACAAAGCCAACAGCGCCTAACTCCCCCAAGTCTCACACCCAGTCACTCTTGCCCCCTCCGCCTGCCTCGCTAGCCGTGAAAGGGTGGGAGGGGGCATCAGAGCTGGGTGAGTGTCGGTTTAAACTGGGCCCCCAACCATTCCAGTGGAGTTTATTTTTTTTATACGTATGTGTTGAGGAATTAGTTTAGTTTTTATTTCCTTCCGGTCTGTTTCAGCTGAAGAATTCCGGTATAGATACTGTTTCTGTGTCGGTCAAACCTGCACAGTCTCAATATTAACACGATGCCTTCAGAGTGCCCACCCAGCTTCCCCTTTCAAGGGGCTTGCTGTCTCGTATGAGACTCCCTGTGCACTGGGTTTTAGCTGGAAGTGTGTTGGTTGTGACGTGTGTACTCTCACCCCACCGAAAGTGACGCCTTTACCACAGTTACACAGTGAAAGAACACTGAACGAGGAGATCATGTTGTTCGGTCTGGGTTTGCGGGACAAGAAACATCGGAGGTCTTAACCCACAGGACTCGAGGACCAACTCTCCTTGCATTGCTTCCTGGACCTTGCCTCAAAATGAGGGAGCAGGGAGTGTTGGCTGGGCGGGTTTTTATTGTCTGCTTGGGCACTGGCTTCAGCAAAGTTTGTGAAGTGAGGGTAATGGGTCAAAGATCTGGTAAAGAACAATAAACACACGCCTACCATCAGCAGCCTGAGATGTGTGTTGATGATCGGGTCTAACTGCGGCCTGGGAGCAGTCTGTTTTATTGAAAAAGGGCTGTGAGGGTTTAGGGGCTGCTTTCACCTTCTGCTTCCTCCTGCCTTTTTTGCCCAGGAAAATAACTTGGTTGCACAGAGTACAGTGGAGCAATACGCCTTTTGGCTCGTGATACATGTGCAAAATTAGTCCCATCTGCCTGTATACCTACATTCCACCCATGACAGAGGAATCTGGAGAGCTGCTGTTGGCAGCCCACAGCAACAGCAGCTCTCTCGAGTCCTCTGTCCAGGGCCGAAGGTTGATCGGCCCTGTGACTTCATACTTCTTCTAGGCAAAGCTCCTTCCTCTCCCAGGGACAAGGTCTTTGGAACTTCAGTTGGCAATTCTGGAGTGCTGGGTTTTTATGGGATGGGGTTGTTAACCTCTTGCCCAACCAGCTGGGTTTGGGAGTTCATGCGTCTGACTAAATGTCTCTTAAACATAGAGCAGTGAATGGGCCAAGTAACTGCATTTCCAGAGGGAGCCGGATAAAGGTAATAGATGTGGTACAGTACTGTTAAATCGAAGTTGTATTGAGTTAGAACATCTGGGATAACTGCTGGGCTCCCCCTCTTGTCCTTGCCACTGGAGTTCCAGATGCCGGGGAGAGAGTAATAAAAACAGACCCTTCAGCCCATCTGAGTCTGTGCTAACTGTGAAACACTTATCTACACTAATCCCATTCCAGCCCATTTTATACTCGCATTTCTATCAACTCTTCCCCCCCCCCCGCCCCCCATTCTACCCCTCAACCTCGGGACAACTTACAACAGGCAGTTTTATTTAAAGAGATGCAGCGTGAAACAGGCCCTTCCAGCCCCCGAGCCGCACCACACAGTGTAATAGTGTCATGCTAGCGGCTATGCTACCATTGCATCATACAGAACTTCGTTCAAATACAAACTACATACAAAGGTTAGGGGTTACAATGCTGGTAATTAATTCAAATTAAAATACAGCTTCTACCACCTATTAAACCACTCAATTCCCTGGAGGGGGACACCAATCCTGGAAATCCCCCACTGTAACCATAGTGACCGTTATTTTCCTCTCCAAGGACACCTGGGCATGAACTTAACCCCTGGAAGGCTGCTGGCCCAGATGTTGCCTGCTGCCTAGACTCACAAATACCCAAATTGGCCAGGCTCAGGGGAAAGCCTACATCCCCACCCCTTGCACTGGGTGCCAATATATCAGGAGCAAACCGTTGTGTCCCAACTGGGGTCTGCCACTTCCTTCCACGGTTCTCCCCCCACCATTCTGCAGCACCTCGATCAGCAGTCAAGTGTGAGTGAGGATGGTGGATTGAGCGTTGGTTTAAGGTGATCGGAGAATGGGCACCACAGTAACGTGCCAGCACGATGCTATTACAGCTAGGGACATCAGTGTCGAGTTCATTCCAGTGTCCTCTCGAAGGAATTTGTCTATTCTCCCTGTGACTCTGTGGGTTTCCTCCGGGTGCTCCAGTTTCCTCCCACAGTCAGGAAAAGTACCGGTTAGGTTAATTGGTTGTTGTAAGTTGTCCTGTGATTAGGCTGGGGTTAAATCGGTGGTTTGCTGGGTAGCGCAGCTCATTGGGCTGGAAGGGCCTGTTTTGTGCTGTAACTCATTGAAAAGTACAGCACAGAAACAGGTCCTTTGGCCCATCCTGTCCATGCTGAACTATTCAAACTTAACAACCTGCACCAGGACCAGCAGCCTCTACCCTTGCTGTTCATGTAATCAAGCACACATGCACCACTTGCACTGGCAGCTTTTTCCACAATGTCACAACCTTCTGAGTGAAGTTTCCCCTCATGTTCCTCAAACTTTTCACCTTTCACCCTTAACTCATGACCTGCAATTATTGTCCCACCCAACCTCAGTGGAGAAAGCCTGCTTGCATTAACTCTTATCTATACTCATAATTTTGTATACAGTACCTCCTATCAAATCTCCCCTCATTCTTCTACACTCCAGGGAATAAAGTTCTAACTTATTCAATCTTTCCCTATAACTCAGGTCCTCCGGACCTAGCCATATCCTTGTAAATTTTCTCTGTACTTTTTCAACCTTTCCTGTAGGTAGGTGACCAAAACTGCACACAGTACTCCAAATTAGACGTCACCAACTTCAGCATAACATCCAATCTCCTGCACTCAGTACTTTGAGTTATGAAGGCAAATGTGGTAAAAAGTTTTCTTTACCACCCTATCTACATGTGATGCCACTTCCAATGAATTATGGATGTGCATTCTCAGATCCCTTTGTTCCACTAGTTGAAGTTTCAGGCTGAGACATTTCATCAAAACTTTAATTCTCCCCATAAATGCTTCCTGGTATGCTGAGTTTCTCCAGCATCTGCAGACTCTTATGTTTTAGATTAAACTAAAGCTGTCCTGGGGGGGGGGGGGTGGAGAAATGCACCCCCACTGTGGCTGAGAATCTCCATTCCCTTCATCACACTGCTTGACACCCACCTCCCCTTCAAAACCTGTGTCCCAATTTGTATTCCTCAACTCTCCAGCCACCACTCCACAAGCCTCAGTGCCTCTGTACATAATCGTACACCTCTGGAGGTGATTCATCCAGAACCAATCTTATCCTGAATACAGGGAAACTGCAAGTGACCTGTCACCATGAACTCTGCGAAAACGTTCAAATTCGATTATCATTCAACCATACATGAATACAGCCAAGTGAAGATGTTCCTCCAGGACACAGTGCAAAACGCAGTACCAACACAGTGCAGATGGTTACAATAGTAGGAAAAACAGCCCAAGTCACCAAGTGTGGATGTTGACCTCCATACCTCACTTATAAAGGTTCATCTTTTTAAAAAAATGGTTTCTGAGTGGTTTATTTAAAGCAACAAATACATAAAATGCAGGAGAAGCTCAGCAGGTCAGGCTACAGAGAGTAATAGATAGTTGGGGTTTTGGGCCAAGACACTTGAGTATTGGAAAGGAAGGGGGAAGAAGATGGCTTCTTATCTCCGTAGATGCTGCCTGATTTGCTGAGTCCCTCCAGTGTTTTGTGTGAGTTGCTCAAGATTTCCAGCATCTGCCAAATCTCTTGTGCTTATGATTTATTTAAAGCTGCCTTTTGAGAAATATGATTAGATGATACCTTTAAGGTTCTTTTTAAAAAGGTGCATGTGTTTCTGTATTTTAAGATGTAACTTGAGATGAGTAGGAGTTCTTGTGGGTGTTTTTTTTTGCCTGAAAAAGTAACTCGGTTGCACAGAAAACAGCAATACAACACAGGTACAGACCCTTCGGCCCACAATGCACGTGCCAGCCATCATGCTGATTTAAATTAATCCTGTCTGTTAGTATGTGGCCCAGGTTTCTGCATCCCCTTCATCCTTTGCCCTGTCCCCACCCCCTCATCTCGCCTTCCCAGCTTCTCACTTCATCACCCCCACCTATCACCTACCAGCTTGTCTTCTTTCCCCTCCTCCACTACCTACTTCTGGCTTCTGCTCTTTCCAGCCCTGATGAAGGGTCGTGTCTCAAGATGTTGACTGATTATTCACCCCGCCTCCATTAGATGCTGCCTGACCTGCTGAGTTCTTCCAGCATTTTGTGTGCGTTTTGCCTCCATTCCCTGTTTTCAGTTGTCTGCCTTAGTGCCTCTTAAATGTTTCTATTAGAACAAAGTACAGCACAGGAACAGGCCCTTCAGCCAACGGTGCTGTGTCAAACTATAAAACTTATAGTTAAATGCTTACGAATCCCATTTAGTTCCTTAAGGTCGTCATAGCCAGAGGAAGTAGAGGGGATAAGCTCCCGCTACCTATTCAATGCTCTCAATCATACAGCGGTCAAATAGCCTCTGACAAACAAGTCCAGCTCCTGGCCTTTACATGTGGCTTCGCTACTAAGCCTGGTGGAACCATTTCTATTGACAGGAAACGGGGCAAAGGTGGGTTACGGACACTCAAAACCAGTTGCTTCAGGCAGATGAACAGTCAGGGCATGAAAGATTATAGGACGAAGACTGGAGAATAGGTTTGAGGGAAATGGATCAGCCAGGATGAAATGGTGGAGCAGACTGGATGGCTAATTATGCTCCTATGCCTTATGGACCTTGTTGGTTGTGGTTGGCAGCTCATCTATGAAAAGGAAAACTGATCACAAACCTCCACTGCCTTGTGGATATACCCACTCACGGGGAAGGCTTCAGGAGGAGTCCCTATGTTGCAATCAACTTCAGTGACGCTGCTGGTGCCAAACGGTATCGGACTCTGCCATTCCTTTTGAAAGAGGAGTCAGCACTACATGGGCAACAGCATGCCCTACATATCATACTATCCTGACTTGTGTATCATGTAGACAGCTGGGATGTAATAGCCGTGGAGAAACTCAAAAAAATCACTTCAGCTTACTACATCCATATGCCTCCGTTCTCTGCACATCCACTCAGAGCCTCTTAAAACACCTCTGTCGTATCTGCCTCCACCACCACCCCAGGCAATACGTTCCAAGCACCCACCACTCTGTGCTTAAAAAAATTCTCAGCACCTATTCTCCCCTTGCCTTAAATTTGGACCCTTTGGTATTTGACATCACGACCATGGAGAAAAGATAACCATCGGCCTACCTGTGCCTCTTTCAGATCTCCCTTCAGTCTCTGCTACTCCAGAGCAAACAATCAAATTTCTCCTTATAGTATATAGGTATAGGCATCCGTGTGAGACCATGGATTTGTGCCTTGGAAGGTTTCCAGGGCGCAGGCCTGGGCAGGGTTGTATGGGAGACCGGCAGTTGCCCAAGCTGCAAGCCTTCCCCTCTCCACGCCACTGATGTTGTCCAAGGGAAGGACACTAGGACCCAAGCAGCTTGGCACCGGTGACGTCACAGAGCAATGTGTTGTTAAGTGCCTTGCTCAAGGACACAAACACGCTGCCTCAGCTGAGGCTCGAACCAGTGACCTTCAGATCACTAGACTGATGCTTTATCCACTAGGCCATGCGCCAACACTCTCCTTATAGTACATACCCTCCAATCAAGGACCCCCACCATCCAGGCCATGCTTTCTTCTTACTACAGCCATCAGGAAGAAGGTACAAGAACCTCAGGACACACACTACCAGATTCAGGAACAGTTATTACCCCTCAATCATTAGGCTCTTGAACCAGAGGGGATAACTTCACTCAACTTCACTTGTCCCATTGCAGAACGGTTCCCACAACCAATGGATTCACTTTCAAGGTCTCTTCATCTCATGTTCTTGATATTGCTTATAATTAATTGCTTGTTATTTTGTTAGCTTTATTCTCTTTGTATTTGCACAGTTTGTTGTATTTTGCATGTTGGTTGTTTGTCTTTGTGTGTAGTTTTTCATTGATTCTGTTGTGTTTCGTTGTACTTACTGTGAATGCTCACAACAAAATTAATCACAGGGTAGTATATGGTGACATTTACGTATGTACTGTGATAATAAATTTACTTTGAACTTTAATCTAGGCAGAGTCCTGGTAAGCCTCTCCTGCACCCTCTCCGAAGCTTCCACATCCTATCATTGGCAACCAGATCTGAAGGTAGTACACGGCACGTGATCTTACTCCAGATGAAGGCTATTCAGAGCTCTAGAAAGCTGCAACGTAAGTTCCTGACTACTGTTTCCACTCTAATAACTTGTTTCAGCTGCCCCGTGTTCTCTGTGTTTAAGAAAATCTTGCTCACATATTTCCTTTAAATATTCCCCCTCTCACCTTAAATGCTAGTCTTTTAGTATTTGACATTTCTACCATGGAAGAAAGATTCTGACTGTCTAGCCTTTTAATGCCTCTCACACCACTGAGGGTGAAAAAAGGCAGCACTTTGCCACAGTTTTTGGAGGTAGACTGCACCCAATCAGTGAACGGATTTACAGAAAGGGTGGAATAAAAATAAGGCAGGTACAAGTGGAGTGGCCATTATGTGAGTGGGCCAGTGTTGGAGTGGCTTTGGCCATCAAGCTTGGGAGAGGTAAGTATTCAGCGTGTTTCTTTTTCCTTGTTACGTATTCAGGCAACAATAAATATATGTGAGTTAGGCAAGGATTTTTATAACAAATAACACTTTTATTAAACACTGAAAACAAACCCCCAAAAGTAAACAAACACTAACGTAACCGGAAATCAGCTGCTGTGCGGCAGCTTGAACAGTTCTTAAAGTGATGTTGAAAAAAAACAGTTCTTTAAAGTGGTATTGCCAAAAGTTCAAAATGCTCACAGTCCATTTAAAAGGAGAGACTTTTTAAGACGATTTAAATTCTTTTCACGTCGTTTTTCTTCAGTTTCCAAAGTCAAACTCTTCCCACGAAGAATTTTATGAAACGTAACGGCTTAAAGGCACTGACCTTTCCTTTATCACCATTCTCAAATCCTTTCTGGTCATCCCAGGGATTAACACGAGAATAGTCAACGAAATCCTTCCGAATAAGGATCAAACAAGGTCGAACCTGTTTCACCGTTGAAAATCGATTCTCCTCGATCTTTAACTCTCGAACTCCGATGTTCACTCTCCACTGATTCTTAACTAGCAGTATTGTAAAGAAACTGCTGGCAATGACCTTTTAAACTTTAGGCATTATATAAAACTTCATCTTTCAACTAAACTGCGTCATCACATTAAATCACGCAGTGGCATGAAGTCAACATGGCAAATCCAGCCACGAACTGCCCCTCCTCACAGGGAGGGGTCCTCCTTTTATACCCTGTAAAAAAACCTGTCACATGATCTCTACTGGCGGGAAAATGACGTCACTCCACCATCACAAGACCATTACCTCAAGTCCAGTATAACTTCAACCCCAGTCACGTGACAAGGGTACCACTGTCACGTGTCACGGGTACGTAACACTTTTTAATTCTTTGTCTGTTAGGGCACAGTTAGTGCAGTGAGAATGGCTCCAGGGGCTGTGTTTTCTTCTGTGTGTGGAGATGTGAAAATTCTAGGAGACCTTCAGCCTCCCAGATAACCACATCTGAACCAGGTGCACTGAGCTCCTCTGAGAACACGTTAAGGAACTGGAGCTGCAGCTCAACGACCTTCAGCTCATGCAGGAAACTGAGGGAGGCAGTCACCCCTAGGCTGCAGGAGACAGGTGACTGTCAGGAGAAGGAAGCAAGATGTACCCCTGTGGCTGTTCCTCTAAATAATAAGTATATCACTGGATAATGTTGACCTACAAGGGAGGCGCCACAGTGACTGGGTCTTTGGCACTGGGTCTGTTGCTGCGGCTCAGAAGAGAAGAGAGCTGAAGAGAACTGCAGTGGTGATAGGAGATTCCACGTGCTGAGGGTGGGGTAGTTGGTTTACAGACTGAGGCAGAGTGTAGTGAGACTGCTAGCAAGGAGGGGCTGATGATAGGGCAAAATCAGTCAACAGGATGAGCTGCAATGTAAAAGGCGGTCAAAACTAAAAAGGGTGACTACAGGACAAGATGTTATATTTGGATGCGCAAAGTATACGGAATAAGGTCGATGAACTTGTAGCACAGTTACAGATTGGCAACTATGATGTGAGCATCACTGAATCATGGCTGAAGAAGATTATAGCCGGGAACAACATTCAAGGATAGACATTATATTGAAAGGACAGGCAGGTAGGCAGAGGAGGTGGGGTGGCTCTGTTGATTAGAAAATGAAATCAGATCCTTAGAAAGATCTGGCATAGGGTCAGAAGGTGTAGAATAGTTGTGGGTTGAGCTAAGGAACTGCAAGGGTAAAAAGACCCTGGTAGGAGTTAGATAAAGACCTGCAAACAGTAGTAATGATGTGATTTTCAAATTACAACTGGAGATTGAAAATGCATGTCAAAAGGTCAGTGTTACAATAGTCATGGAGGATTTCAATATGCAGGTAGATTTGTTGCTGGATCAGATAGGGGAAATTTCTAGAATGCTGACAAGATGGCATTTTAGAGCAGCTCATGGTGGAGCCCACAAGGACATCAGCTATTCTGAATTAGGTGTTATGCAATGAACCAGAGTAGATTAAGGTCAGATGTATCAATATTATCATGGAGTAAAGGGAAAGAGGAGCTGGCCACAGTTGATTGGAAGGGAACACTGGCAGGGATGACAGCAGAGCAGCAATGGCTGGAATTCGTAAGGTGCAGGATATATGCATCCCAAAAACGAAGCATTCCAAAGGCAGGATGACACAAAGCCAACATCAAAACCAAAGAGAAAGCATATAAATAGAACAAAAATTAATGGGAAGTTAGAAGATTGGCAGTCTTTTAAAAACCAACTGAAGGCAACTTAAAAAGTCATTAAGAAGGAAGAAATGGAATACAAAGGTAAACAATATTAAAGAGGATGCCAAAAGTTTCTTCAGATACGTGAAGTGTAAAAGAGGGGTGAGAGGAGATATCAGACTGCTGGAAAATAATGCAAGGAAATGGCGGATGAACTGAATACGTGCCCGTGATAATACTGGAAATATTCTAGCATGGATAAAGCAGAGGCTAATTAGCAGGTGGCAAAGAGTGGGAATGAAGGGAGCCTTTTTTGGTTGGCTGCCAGTGACCAGTGGTGTTCCACAGGTGTCTCTGCTGGGACTGATTCTTTTTACGTTATATGCTAATAATTCGGATGAAGGAATTGATGACTTTATGGCCAAGTTTGCAAACAATATGAAGATAAGTGGAAGGGCACATAGTGTTGAGGAATTAGAGAGGCTACAGAAGGACTTAGAAAGATTAGGTGAATGGATAGAGAAGTGGCAGCTGGAATACAGTGTCAGGAAATGTATGGTCATGCACTTCGGTAGAAGAGCTAAAAGGGTTGACTATTTTCAAAATGGTGAGAAAATTCTAACATCTGAGGTACAAAAAGACTTGGGAGTCTTTGTGCAAGATTCCCAAAAGGTTAATTTTCAGGTTGATTTGGTGGTGCGGAAGGCAAATGAGATGCTAGCATTCATTTCTAGAATATGAAAGTGAAGATGTAATGTTGAGACTTTATAAAGCACTGGTGAGGCCTCACTTGGAGTACTATGAACAGTTTTTAGCCCCTTATCTGAGAAAGGATGTGCTGAAACTGGAGAGGGTTCAAAGGGGTTTCACAAAAATGATTCTGGGACTAAAAGGCTTACCATATGAAGAGGGTTTGATTGTTCTGGGTCCATATTCACAGGAATTCAGAAGAATGAGGGGTGACATTGAAACCTATCGAATGGTGAAAGGCCTTGATAGAGTGGAGGTGGAGAGGATGATTCCTATGGTGGGAGAGTTGAAGACCAAAGGTCACAGCTCAGAATAGAGGGACAACCTTTTAGAATGGAGACATGGAAGAATTTCTTAAGCCAGAGAGTGGTGAATCTGTTGCTGTGGAGGCCAAGGTATGCTTAAAGCAGAGGGTGATAGATATTTGATTAATCAGGGCATGAAGGGATACAGGGAGACTGGGCCTGAGAGGGAAAATGGATCAGCCATGATGAAGTGGCAGAGCAGAGTTGATGGGCCAAATGGCCTCATTCTGCTTCTCTATTTTATTATCTGATATGCATGGTAGCATATCAGTTAGCAGAACACTAATACAGCACCAGGACTCAACCATCAGGCACTTGTACAAGTGAGGATAACTTCACTCCACCTCACTTGCCCCATCATTAAGGTGTTTCCAAAACCTACGGACTCGCTTTCAAGGACTCTTCATTTGATGTTCTCGATACTTATTGCTTATTTATTTATTGTTATTACTTTTTCCTTTCTTTAATATTTGCAGAATTTATGGTCTGTTGCATATTGGTTGTTTGTCTGTCCTGTTGTGTGTGGTCTTTCATTGATTCTATTATGTTTCTTGAATATACTGTGAATGTCCCCAGGAAAATGAATCTCAGAGTTGGAAATGGTGACATATATGTACTTTGATAATAAATTTACTTTGAACTTTGAGGAGAAAATGGTATTGTATAAGGTAAAGGAGGCATCATGGGGAGTGTCTGTTTGATCTAACACAGTCGGCCTCCGTGTTACAGAGTGGTTCCAAGTATCACTGTTAAGGAGGAGGTACAAGAGCCTGAAGACCCACACTCAACCGTTCAGGAGCCGTTTAACCCTCTCCACCATCGGACTTCAAAGTCAAAGTAAATTTGTCATCAAAATATATATACGGTATCTCACTATACGCTACCTTGAAATTCTTTTTTTGCAGCCATTTACGGGAGAAAATAAAAACAAGCAATAGAATTTCTGAAAAACTGGACATAAAGGCTAGCAAACAACCAATGTGCAAAAGAGGATAAATTGTGCAGCCAAGTAAATAACTGATACTGAGGACGTGTGTCATGGAGTCCTTGAAAGTGAGTCCATAGGTCATGGAAACATCTCAGTTCACAAAACGCAGGTTTTCCCGGTGGCCAATCATTTTAGTTCCAATCCCCATTCCCATTCTGACATATTGGCCTGAGGCTTCCCCTGTTGTCACGATGAGGCACTTACAAGTTGGGGAGCAGCACCTCAAATTCTGTCCTGGTAGCCTCCAACATGATGGCACAAACATTAATTTCTCTGACTGCCAGTACTTTTTCCCTTCCCCCTCCTCCAATTCCCCACTCTGGCCTGTTCTCCTCACCTGCCTATCACCTCTTGCTGGTGTACCTCCTCCTTCCTTTTCTCCCATGGTCCACTTTCCTCTCCTATCAAATTCAATAGACAATAGGTGCAGGAGTAGGCCATTCAGCCCTTCGAGCCAGCACCGCCTTTCAATGTGATCATGGCTGATCATCCACGATCAGTAACCCGTTCCTGCCTTCTCCCCATATCCCTTGACCCCACTATCTTTAAGAGCTCTATCTAACTCTTTTCTTGAAAGCATCCAGAGAATTGGCTTCCACTGCCTTCTGAGGCAGAGCATTCCATAGATCCACAACTCTCTGGGTGAAAAAGTTTTTCCTCAACTCTGTTCTAAATGACCTACCCCTTATTCTTAAACTGTGGCCTCTGGGTCTAGACTCCCCCAACATCGGGAACATGTTTCCTGCCTCTAGCATGTCCAATCCCTTAACAATCTTATGTTTCAATCAGATCACCTCTCATCCTTCTAAATTCCAGTGTATACAAGACCAGTTGCTCCAATCTTTCAACATATGACAGTCCCGCTATCCCAGGAATTAATCTCGTGAACCTACGCTGCACTCCCTCAATAGCAAGAATGTCCTTCCTCAAATTTGGAGACCAAAACTGAACACAATACTCCAGATGTGGTCTCATTAGGGCCCTGTACAACTGCAGAAGGACCTCTTTGCTCCTATACTCAACTCCCCTTGTTATGAAGGCCAACGTGCCATTAGCTTTCTTCACTGCCTGCTGTACCTGCATGCTTACTTTCATTGACTGATGTACAAGAACACCTAGATCTCGTTGTACTTCCCCTTTTCTTAACTTGACTCCATTTAGATAGTAATCTGCCTTCCTGTTCTTGCCACCAAAGTGGATAACCTCACATTTATCCACATTAAACTACATCTGCCCATTCACCCAACCTGTCCAAGTCACCCTTCATTCTCCTAACATCCTCCTCATATTTCACACTGCCACCCAGCTTTGTGTCATCTGCAAATTTGCTAATGTTACTTTTAATCCCTTCATCTAAATCATTAATGTATATTGTAAATAGCTGCGGTCCCAGCACTGAGCCTTGCGGTACCCCACTAGTCACTGCCTGCCATTCTGAAAAGGACCCGTTAATCCCCACTCTTTGTTTCCTGTCTGTCAACCAATTTTCTATCCATGTCAGTACCCTACCCCCAATACCATGTGCTCTAATTTTGCCCACTAATCTCCTGTGTGGGACCTTATCAAAGGCTTTCTGAAAGTCCAGGTATACTACATCCACTGGCTCTCCCTTGTCCATTTTCATAGTTACATCCTTAAAAAATTCCAGAAGATTAGTCAAGCATGATTTCCCCTTCGTAAATCCATGCTGACTCGGACTGATCCTGTTACCGCTATCCAAATGTGCCGTTATTTCATCTTTTATAATTGACTCCAGCATCTTCCCCACCACTGATGTCAGGCTAACTGGTCTATAATTCCCTGTTTTCTCTCTCCCTCCATTCTTAAAAAGTGGGATAACATTAGCTATCCTCCAATCCTCAGGAACTGATCCTGAATCTAGAGAACATTGGAAAATGATTACCAATGCGTCCATGATTTCTAGAGCCACCTCCTTAAGTACCCTGGGATGCAGACCATCAGGCCCTGGGGATTTATCAGCCTTCAGTCCCATCAGTCTACCCAACACCATTTTCTGCCTAATGTGAATTTCCTTCAGTTCCTCTGTTACCCTAGGTTCTCTGGCCACTATTACATCTGGGAGATTGTCTGTGTCCTCCCTAGTGAAGACAGATCCAAAGTACCTGTTCAACTCGTCTGCCATTTCCTTGTTCCCCATAATAAATTCACCCGTTTCTGCCTTCAAGGGCCCAACTTTGGTCTTAACTAATTTTTTCCTCTTCACATACCTAAAGAAGCTTTTACTATCCTCCTTTATATTCTTGGCTAGCTTACTTTTGTACCTCTTCTTTTCTCCCCGTATTGCCTTTTTGGCCATCTTCTGTTGCTCTTTAAAAGTTTCCCAATCGTCTGGCTTCCGGCTCATCTTTGCTATGTTATACTTCCTCTCTTTTATTTTTATACTGTCCTTGACTTCCCTTGTCAGCCACGGTCACCCCCAACTCCCCTTGGAATCTTTCTTCCTCTTTGGAATGAACTGATCCTGTACCTTCTGAATTATTCCCAGAAATACCTGCCATTGTTGTTCCGCTGTCATTCCCGCTAGGGTATCCTTCCAGTCAACTTTGGCTAGTTCCTCCCTCATGGCTCCATTGTCCCCTTTGTTGAACTGTAATACTGACACTTCCGATTTCCCTTCTCCCTGTCAAATTGTAGATTAAAACTTATCATATGGTCACTACCTCCTAATGGCTCCTTTACCTTGAGTTCCCTGATCAAATCCGGTTCATTGCACAACACTAGATCCAGAGTTTCCTTCTCCCTCGTAGGCTCCAGTACAAGCTGCTCTAAGAATCCATCTCGGAGGCACTCCACAAACTCCCTTTCTTGGGGTCCAGTACCATTCTGATTCTCCCAGTCTACCTGCATGTTGAAATCCCCCATTACAACCGTAGTATTACCTTTGTGACATGCTAATTTTAGCTCTTGATTCAACTTGCACCCTATATCCGGGCTACTATTTGGGGGCCTGTAGATAACTCCCATTAGGGTCTTTTTGCCCTTACAATTTCTCAGTTCTATTCATATTGACTCTACATCCCCTGATTCCATGTCCCCCCTCGCAAGGGACTGAATTTCATTCCTCACCAGCAGAGCCACCCCACCCCCTTTGCCCACCTGTCTGTCCTTTTGATAGGATATATATCATTGAATATTCCTTCCTCTCCAGCCCTTTACCTTTCCCACCTTTCACCTCCCAGCTTCCCAGTTCATGGTCCCTCCCCCACCCAACTGGCTCCACCTAACACCTTCCAGCTTGTCTTCCTTTCCCTCCTCCCACCTTCTTATTTCTCACCAGCAGTCATAAAGCTCCAAGTTAAAGTTAATGCTCAAGCATTAAGATGATAATAGACAATAGACAATAGGTGCAGAAGTAGACCATTCGGCCCTTCGAGCCTGCACTGCCATTTTGAGATCATGGCTGATCAATTCCTATCAATACTCGGTTCCTGCCTTGTCCCCATATCCCTTGATTCCCCTATCCATAAGATACCTATCTAGCTCCTTCTTGAAAGCATCCAGAGAATTGGCCTCCACTACCTTCCGAGGCAGTGCATTCCAGACCCCCACAACTCTCTGGGAGAAGAAGTTTTTCCTTAACTCTGTCCTAAATGACCTACCCCTTATTCTCAAACCATGCCCTCTGGTACTGGACTCTCCCAGCATCTGGAACATATTTCCTGCCTCTATCTTGTCCAATCCCTTAATAATCTTGTATGTTTCAATCAGATCCCCTCTCAATCTCCTTAATTCCAGTGTGTACAAGCCCAGTCTCTCTAACCTCTCTGTGTAAGACAGTCCAGACATCCCAGGAATTAATCTCGTGAATCTACACTGCACTTCCTCTACAGCCAGGATGTCCTTCCTTAACCCTGGAGACCAAAACTGTACACAATACTCCAGGTGTGGTCTCACCAGGGCTCTGTACAAATGCAAGAGGATTTCCTTGCTCTTGTACTCAATTCCCTTTGTAATAAAGGCCAACATTCCATTAGCCTTCTTCACTGCCTGCTGCACTTGCTCATTCACCTTCAGTGACTGATGAACAAGGACTCTGAGATCTCTTTGTATTACTCCCTTACCCAACTCTATACCGTTCAGATAATAATCTGCCTTCCTGTTCTTACTCCCAAAGTGGATAACCTCACACTTATTCACATTAAACGTCATCTGCCAAGTATCTGCCCACTCACCCAGCCTATCCAAGTCACCCTGAATTCTCCTAACATCCTCATCACATGTCACACTGCCACCCAGCTTAGTATCATCAGCAAATTTGCTGATGTTATTTTCTATGCCTTCATCCAAATCGTTAACGTAAATGGTAAACAGCTGTGGTCCCAATACCGAGCCCTGTGGCACCCCACTAGTCACCACCTGCCATTCCGAGAAACACCCATTCACCGCTACCCTTTGCTTTCTATCTGCCAACCAGTTTTCTATCCATGTCAATGCCTTCCTCCTGATGCCCTGAGCTTTGATTTTACCCACCAATCTTCTATGTGGGACCTTATCAAATGCCTTCTGAAAATCAAGGTACACTACATCCACTGGATCTCCCCCGTCTAACTTCCTGGTTACATCCTCGAAAAACTCCAACAGATTAGTCAAGCATGATTTACCCTTGGTAAATCCATGCTGACTCGGCCCAATCCTATCACTGCTATCTAGATATGCCACTATTTCATCCTTAATAATGGACTCTAGCATCTTTCCCACCACCGATGTCAGGCTGACAGGTCGATAGTTCTCTGTTTTCTCCCTCCCTCCTTTCTTAAAAAGTGGGATAACATTAGCCATTCTCCAATCCTCAGGAACTGATCCTGAATCTAAGGAACATTGGAAAATGATTATCAATGCATCCGCAATTTCCAGGGCCACCTCCTTTAGTACCCTAGGGTGCAGACCATCTGGACCTGGGGATTTGTCAGCCTTCAGTCCCATCAGTCTCCTCATCACCGTTTCCTTCCGAATGTCAATCTGTTTCATTTCTTCTGTTACCCTATGTCCTTGGCCCATCCATACATCTGGGAGATTGCTTGTGTCTTCCTTAGTGAAAACAGATCTAAAGTACTCATTAAATTCTTCTGCCATTTCTCTGTTTCCCATAACAATTTCACCCAATTCATTCTTCAAGGTCCCAACATTGTTCTTAACTATCTTCTTCCTCTTCACATACCTAAAAAAACTTTTGCTATCTTCCTTTATATTCCTGGCTAGCTTGCGTTCGTACCTCATTTTTTCTCCCCATATTGTCTTTTTAGTTAAGTTCTGTTGTTCCTTAAAAACTTCCCAATCATCTGTCCTCCCACTCACCTTAGCTCTGTCATATTTCCTTTTTTTTAATGCTATGCAGTCTCTGACTTCCTTTATCAACCACTGAGGCCCCTTTCCCCCCTTTGAATCCTTCCTTCTCTGGGGGATGAACTGATTTTGCACCTTGTGCATTATTCCCAAGAATACCTGCCATTGCTGTTCCACTGTCTTTTCTGCTAGGCTATCCGTCCAGATGATTGTGGTGCTATTAAACCATCCCCAGTTTTGGCATTACTGGTAGAAATGGATGAAGTATCTTTATATCTACATAGGTTACAGTTAGCACTGGTTTATTGGGTTAACATAAGAGGGTGTAAAGTTGGTCTTCCAATTTTGCAACATTAGTAGTGTTGGAAGCTCTGGATTTGTAGGGCCTTCAGTTTTGGGTGGGTGGGAAACCAAGAGGCACAAAATCTTGGATATTTTGATTTGGAATATGATCCTACTGTACCCCCTTTATGTCCTTATTCCATGACTTTTCCCTTTGCCTGTGGTTGATTTGGACCTTCAAGAGAAGATCTAGATGAAGAAAGGTTGTATATCAGAGGCACAGTATTCACGTCTGAGATGGCAGTCATAATTTTAGCCTTAGAGTGGGTTGAAGAAGCATTGCACACAAAATACCGGAGGAACTCGATGGGTCGTGCAGCACCTATGGAGTGAAGCACTTGGACCATTTGCAGGGATAAATGCCGGGAAGAGAAATTACCGGGGATTGACGAATGGACAAGGGAATTGTGGAGGGTGTGATCCCTCTGGAAAGTGGGGGTGGGGGGGGAAGGTGAAGATATGTTTACCAGTAGGATGACAGAAGCTGTAGAGGGGGAGGCAGGTAAGCACGAAAGGAACTCTATCACTGTTCCAGCGGCAGTAAGACGGGGTGAGCCTGGATGTTTGGGAAATGGAGAAGATGCTGCTCAGGGCAGCATCTATAGTGGAAGAAGGGAAACCCTGTTCTGTGAAGAAGGAGGAGACCTCTGATATCCTAGAATGAAAAACTGCATCCTGGGATATGAAGGAATGGAAAAAAGGGAATAACATTTTTACAAGAGACAGGGTGGGAAGAGTCAAGGTAACTGTGGAAATTGGTAGGTTTATGAAAGATGTCAGTTGACAGTTTGTCTCTAGAGATGGAGACAGAGAGAATGAGAAAGGGGAGGGAGGTGTCAGTGATGAAACAAGTGTATTTAAGGGCAGAGTGGAAGCTGGAGGCAAAGTTGATGAAATTGATGAGCTCAGCATGGGGGCATGAAGCAGCACCAATGCAGTCGTCAATGTAACAGAGGAAGTGTTGGGGAGCATTACCAGGGAAGCCTTGGAACATGGACAGTTCTGCATAGTCAGCGAAGAACCATGTGGGCTCCCATGGCTACCCCTCGAGTCTGGAGAAAGTGCGAGGAGCTGAAGGAAAAATGGTTGAGGGTGAGGACCAGTTCTGTCAGATGGAGGAGGGTGTTGGTGGAGGGGAACTGGTTGGATCTTCTATTGAGAAAGAAGTGGAGAGCTTTGTGGTCTTCTTGACGGGGGCTAGATGTGTGTAGGGACTGGACATCCATGGTGAGAATGAGGTGGTCAGGGTCAGGGAGTTACTGAGGGAATTGCGAGCATGAGAAATGTCACCAGTGTGGTTGGGAAGGCATTAGACTGAGGGGGAAAGAATGGAATGAAAGCAATGCCTGTGAATTAGGGTGAGGTGTTCAAAGGGGTAAAGTTCAGAATCTGTGCTTTCGAATGGTCTTGAACAGGTTTGTCTAGCCTACAGCCCAACTGAGATACACCGCTCCACTTTGTGTACCTTCAGCGAGTCAGGTTTTGCCTGAGCTATAATGACATCATAACTTTCCCCTTCATTGACCGCGGCAATTGAGGTCGGTCTTAAACTGTAGGGAATTGATCTTGGTCATTAATCCCTAACGAAAATGGCAGAAGTTGATCAAAAGGAAAAGGAGTTTAGACAGTATAGTGTGGAGTATCTGAAAATGGATTTATAGCAGCACCAAACAACCAGCTGCAACCAATGTGTCAGTTGTGAGGAAAAGTTTTTCAGATGAGGCATTTAAACCATCCTTGGACATTTGAAGAGAATACACTCTGATAAAACAAACAAGAAATTTGGCTTATTTTCAGTCATTTTGTGAAAACTTTCAGAAACAGGAAATACTTCAAAACATGTTTGCCAGCACTTCACAACAAAACAGTGATGGTTTGCACACTTCATACATTTCATTGCTCATTGCTAAATCTGGGAATAATTGAATAATTGGAGAAGAATTGATTCTGCCAGCAGGAAGGGAGGTTCTGAGAGCAGTTTTCCATAAGTCACCAGGTCAAATAATTAAAGCAATTCTACTCAATGACAACTCTGTTCAAAGATGAATAGATGAAATGTCTGAGAATGTGGAAGACACATTGTGCAACGTACCTAGGACAATGGAATTTGCTGTGTTGTAGGATCAGGTAATTAATCTTTGCTTCGTGGTTATGTTTGTTTCATAAAAGAGTTGTTATTTGTCAGGGGACCAGAAACAGGTTCGAAGGGAGAGTCAATATCTTGGGTGGGGGAGCAATTTTTCAAAGAGAAAGACATGCCGCTCACCAACATTCTCCAGTTGTGAAACAAATGAGGCCCCATCAATGACAGGACACCACTGTGGGGTTATCACTTTCTTAAAAATAGCTACACATATTTATAATTCACAGACATCTTCTTACAAAAAAAAGCAAGCGATCAGATGCACAAATCATTAAATACTGTTATCACAGTGGTAAGTAAAATCCAGTCCCATGCTTCATTTCTCGACAATCCTGAGAGCTTTGTATTTGGAATGATGAACAGTTTGAGGGCTTCCAGTAGCACGCAGCTCCCAAAAGGAAACTGCCTGAGACACTTTTAATGTGCTTTTTGAAACAGTGGTAACATTCTTTCAAGAGTTGAATGCTTCATTCAGTAATCAACACAAGAATATTAGGCATGGTGTTGCTTATTTGTCAGAATTATTTGCAAAGTTGAATAAAATCACTCTTCAATTGCAAGGAAGCGATGTGAACCTTATCAAAGTCAAGTCAGTTGTCTCCACATTTATGTATTTATTATTTATTTAGCAATACAATGCAGAGTAGGCATTCCAGCCTTTTGAGCCATGCTGCTTAGCAACCCCTGACAACCCCGACTTGACGCTTACCCAATCACAGGTCAGTTTACAATGACCCATTAACCCGCCCAGTAGGTTGGGCTGTGGGAGGAAACCAGAGCGTCTGGGGAAATCTCATGCAGTCCATGGGGAGGACATACAGAGTTCCTTACAGAGGATGCTAGGATTGAACACTGAACTCCGACACACTGAGTTGTAATAGCATTGCAGTACCACAGCGCCCACGGTAACGTCCAAGTTAACCCTACTTAAATGTGCCATTGGTTGTCACAACCATTCCCAGTTTCCGAGCCTCTCTGAGTTGGAAGAGAAGGGAAGAATTCCAGATGATGATCTTCACTTTCACTGTGTCTACCGGGGTGAGCTGCGTCGGAGTGAAAACGCAATGAAGTAGAGAACAGTTGGACCACCAATGTACGCTCTGAAATTATTGATGAAATTTGTGTTTACTGTAATTACAGAAATCATTTTATTTGTAGTTTTAAATGTTGTTTTCAATTATTTGTCTTTGCTTTGAAGTTGCCGTTCCTGTTGTTTTTCACTGTGCATTGCAAATCAAAATTCATTATTGTTTTTATGTAAATGGCTGGAAAGGGAGAGGAGAGCTGGGGATGTGGTCTGGGAGCCAAGGGGACGTCATCCAAAAAGGTTTTGGAAGCACTGATCTAGTATTTCAGCATCTGCAGAATCTCTTGTGCTTGTGGAATCGGTTTATTGTTGTAGTGAGTGAAGTTACCCACACTGGTTCAAGAGCCCGATGGATGTAGGGTAACCTGGTGGTTTGGGTCCTGGCCAGTCCATGAACCCATTAACACTTCCACTTTGTTCCTTTTTAAAGCATTATTTTGCAGTTTATAATAACGTTATGTCTTTGCGCTGTACAGCGGCCGCAAAACAGATCTCGTGAGATAAATCAGTGATAATCTGACTCATTCCTAGAGAACAACTGAATGCCCATAATGAAAGCCCTTGCCAAAAATATTTGCTGCTTTCTCATTTTTGTGTTTCTTTCTCTCTGACTAAACTTCCGCAAGAACAATTCTTCACTCCGTGGCTGAACATCGCAGCACTGAGCTGTTCCACACTGTGGCTTCACTTTCTGCGACTCTACGGATTATTATTGGCTTGTTATTGTCTGTACGATTTGTTCCTTCTTTTTGGCACAGTGGATGTTTGTGGTGTGTGTGTTTTTTGTGAACTCTACTCTGATCCTTTGTTTTGTGGCAAGGAGATGAATCTCAAGGTTGCAAGTAGCATACATGCTTTGGTAATAAATGTACTTTGAATGTTGGCATTTATATATGGATTTGGTAAGGCCAGATTTCCATCACTCAAACTGTTGTATTGGACAGTAAACTGAAAGAGAACACAGTGAAATAACGTTAGTTTCATACACAACACATTTATTTAGTTTATATTAGGTTAACAGTGTTTGTGCTGTGTTTAACATCTTGGCTGGTTTGCACTGCAGAAACCAGTTGTGTTCAGTACAATTGCATTCAGTACTGTATGTTAGTTGTGGGGAAGCAGGGGTTATCAGAGTTGTACTAGGGGCACACTCTAGCCCTCTGTGAAACCTTCACCTGTCGCATGTGCTTACGGCTTCCGATTGTTAGATAGCCGACCAAGGATGGTCTCAGAGTTCCACGGATTCTGGGAGAGGAGGCCCTGTCCATCCTCGGGGCAGGCGGTTGAAACAGCGCCTGTTGGCGAACCGCGGAGTCTCGACGACGATGGGCTCCATTGGCATCAGCATGGTCTCCGGGCCGTTCACCTCAGACAGCCTCCTGTAGGCGCCCGGACCACCAAACGGTGTGGCAGCTCTGGGGAAGGGGGAAGGAACACAAATCGTGACTGTTTAGACATCAGTTGCCGTTTCTGCAGCACAGGAACAGACCCTTCAGTCCACAATGCTTGTACTAACCCACGATGCCAGTTTAAACTAACCCCATCTGCCTGTCCATATCCCTCCATTTTCTACACATTCAAATTCCTGTCTGTCTCCACCACAGCCCCCTGCAGTGTGTTCCAAGCACCCACCACTAAAAAAAATACCTCCTAGATCATAAACACAAGATTCTGCAGATGCTGGAAATCCAGAGCAACACACACAAAATGTTGGAGGAACTCAGCAGGTCAGGCTGCATCTATGGAAATCGGTCCGAGACCCTTCAACAGTTCCCCCTAAATGAACTGTTCTGAAGAAGGGTTACGGCCTGAAATGATGACCGTTTATTCCCTTCTAGATGCTGCCTGACCTGCTGAAATCATCCAGCACTTTGCGACTCTTCCCCCTCCCCCACCTTAATCCTAGTATTTGGCATTTCCACCCTACGGAAAAGACTCTACCTGCCCTATTTATTTATTTAGATACAGCATGGAACAAGCCTTTCCAGTGAGAACAACCCACCCACTTAACCCTAGCTTAGTCACAGGAAAATTCACAATGACCAATTAACCTACCAACCGGTAGGTCTTTAGACTGTGGGAGGAAGCTGGAGCACCCGGAGGGAACCCGTGCACACACAGAACGGGACGTATAAACTTTCTTTCCGAGGACATTGGTATTGGATCTCTGAGGCCCGGCCTGCGATAGTTATTACTCTTGCATGTTTGAGAACTGTGTATCAGGACAATTTACAATGACCAATTAACTTACTAATCAGTATACCTTTTGGATTGTGGGTGGAAACCGGAGCCCCCGGAGGAAATCCACAGGGTCACAGGGAGAACATACAGACGGCACCAGAAATGAACTCCGAACTCTGACGCCCTGAGCTTTAAGAGCACCATGCTTACTGCTACGCTTCCACAGCACCACAATTATGTCTCACGTGATCTTATATATTGCTCGCAGTTTGCCCTCACCTTCTGACGCTCTGGAGGACATCAGCCACGTTTTCCACCTTCCACCTTTTCATATGAAGAAAGACTGGATCGACTAGGCTTATACTCACTGGAATTTAGAAGATTGAGGGGGAATCTTATTGAAACGTATAAAATTCTAAAGGGATTGGACAGGCTAGATGCAGGAAGATTGTTTCCGATGTTGGGGAAGTCCAGAACGAGGGGTCACAGTTTAAGGATAAAGGGGAAGCCTTTTAGGACTGAGATGAGGAAAAACTTCTTCACACAGAGAGTGGTGAATCTGTGGAATTCTCTGCCACAGGAAACAGTTGAGGCCGGTTCATTGGCTATATTTAAGAGGAAGTTAGATATGGCCCTTGTGGCTAAAGGGATCGGGGGGTATGGAGAGAAAGCAGGTACAGGGTTCTGAGTTGGATGATCAGCTATGATCATACTGAATGGCGGTGCAGGCTCGAAGGGCTGAATGGCCTACTCCTGCACCTATTTTCTATGTTTCTAAGTGCCCCTTGTGTTATATATAAATGGTATGGATGTGAATATGGATTGTCTAAGTTTGAAGGCAACACAAATAATAACTAATACTGGAGGACATCCTTTTAAGACAGGGAGATGCAACCCCTTTTATGCAGTGGACCAATGCCATTAAGCGGGGTCCGTGGACCCCAGGTTGGAACCTCTGGTTAAGGTGATTTGAGAAAAGTATAGGGGGATGTCAGAGGTACGTTTTATTACACAAAGAGTGATGGGTGTGTGGATCAGCATACCGGAGGTGTTGATAGTTGCTGACACATAGAGTCATAGAACAGTACAACATCCATAAGACAAAGGAGCAGAAGTCGGCCATTCAGCCCATCGAGTCTGCTCTGCCATCTTATCATGAGCTGATCCATTCTCCCATTTAGTCCCACTCCCCCGCCTTCTCACCATAACCTTTGTTGCCCTGGCTACTCAGATACCTATCAATCTCTGGCTTAAGTACACCCAATGACTTGGCCTCCACTGCCACCTGTGCCAACAAATTCCATAGATTCACCACCCTCTGGCTAAAAGAATTTCTTTGCATCTCCGTTCTGAATGGGCGCCCTGCAATCCTTAAGTCATGTCCTCTCGTACTAGACTCCCCCACCATGGGAAACAACTTTGCCACATCCACTCTGTCCATGCCTTTCAACATTCAAAATGATTCTATGAGGTCCCCCTTCATTCTTCTAAACTCCAAGGAGTACAGTCCAAGAGTGGTCAAATGTTCCTCATATGTTAACCCTCTCATTCCCGGAATCATTCTAGTGAATCTTCTCTGAACCCTCTCCAATGTCAGCACATCCTTTCTTAAATAAGGAGCCCAAAACTGCACACAGTATTCCAAGTGAGGTCTGACCAGTGCCTTACAGAGCCTCAACATCACATCCCTGCTCCTATACTCTATTCCTCTAGAAATGAATGCCAACATTGCATTCGCCTTCTTCACCACCGACTCAACCTGGAGGTTAACCTTAAGGGTATCCTGCACGAGGACTCCCAAGTCCCGTTGCATCTCAGAACTTTGAATTCTCTCCCCATTTAAATAATAGTCTGCTCGTTTATTTGTCCAAACAGTTCCTTTGGCCCATCTAGACCATGCAAACTGCCTGCTCCTATCGACCTGCACCTGGACCAGATCCCTCCATACTTCTATCCATGTACTTATCCAAGTTTCTCTTAAATGTTGAAATCCAACCCCCTTCCACCTCTGGCAGCTCGTTCACACTCACACTATCCTCCGAGTGGTTTCCCCTTTTACCCTTAACCTCTAGTTCTAGCCTCACCCAACCTCAGTGGAAAAAAGCCTGCTTGCAATTATCCTATCTATGCCCCTCTATCAAACCCCTCCTCTTTGTCCTATACCCCAGGGAATAAAGTCCTAACCTATTCAGCCTTTCCCTATAACTCAGGTCCTCGAGTCCTGGCAACATCCTTGTAAATTTTCTCTGCACTCTTTCAACCTTATTGACATCTTCCCTGTTGGTAGGTGACCAGAACCACACACAGTACTCGAAATCAGGGTCACCAGCATCTTATACAGCTTCAACATAACATGAAGGTCATCGAAGAGACTCTTAAATAGGCATATGGATGATAGGAAAATGGAGAGACATTGATTGTGGAGTTGGTTAAAAGGTCTGCACTACATGGGTATATTTAAAGAGGAGATTGGCAGGTTCTTGATTAGTCAGGGTATCAAAGATAATGGGCAAAAGGCAGGAGAGTGGGTTTAAGAGGGAAAATGAATTTGCCATGATCGAATGGAAGAACAGACTTGATGGGCTGAATGGGCTAATTTTGATCTCCCTTCTCTGGCAACCCCTTGCCTCTTCTCACCTCTCTCTGGTTCCCCTCCTTCCCTTTCTCCCATGGTCCACTCTCCTCCCATATCACAGTCTTTCTTCATCAGCCCTTTACCTTTTCCACATCTCACCTCAGAGCTTCTCACTTAATGACCTCTCGTCCACCCACCTGGCTTCACCTATCACTTTCTAACTTGTACTCCTTCCATTCCGCCTCCTTATTCTGGTTTCTTCCCTCTTCCTTTGTCGTCCTGATGAAGGGTCTGGGCCCAAAACTTCAGCGGACTGTTCATTTCAATGGATGCTACCTGACCTGCTGAGATCCTCCAGCGTTTTGTGGCCATTGCTCTAACTCTGCTCCTATGTCTTGTTAAGAGACTGCATGGTCACTTTGAGTTGTAAACTCTCTTTCCTAGCACGGACCCGATGGTCAAGTGGCCTCACTCTTTACACCTTCATCTCCAGCCTTCCCTCCAGGTCAGCCACCGTTCTTGGAGCTACATCGTTGTTACTTCATGGCTGCAGGGTCTAAATCCCGGAACCTCACCACCAGCACCATGGCATCACCTTCCCCAGAAGGAGCACAGCAGTACAAGGTGGCGGCTCACCCCCACCTTCAAGGGGAAACAGGTGTGGCCAGTAAAGGTATACGAATAAAACAACCCAAGAGACACGCACAAAACGCTGGAGGAACTCAGCTGGCCAGGCTGCATCTGTGGAAAAGAGTAAATAGTCAACCTTGTGGGCCGAGACTCTTCATCAGAATGGAGAAAAAGGAAGATGAGAAGTCAGAGTAAGAAGGGGATGAGGAAGTACAAGGTGGTAGGTGATAGGTGAAACTGGGAGAGGGAAGAGGTAAAGAGCTGGGAAGTTGTTTCCCAGTGAAAGAGATACAGGACAGGAGATGCAGGGCCCAGAGAGTGGCTCAATTGTGGCTAAAGAGGTGGCCATGGACTAACATGTCAGCTTAGGGTCTTCTATGGTCAGTTTAGACTTTGTGTTACCTTCTCTTGAGGGCAGCGAGACCGCCCATAAAGGATTATTATTGGGTTAGCAATTTCTATATTTTTTATTTATATTTATTTTATTTATATTCTATTTTTTATTTATTTTATATATTATATTATATATATATATAATATATCTATATTATATATATATTATTTTATAATATTCTATATATTTTATTTATATTCTAAATATATATTTCTATATATATAGCAAATTCAAATATCTCTATTTCTGCACTCTGAGCCCAGTTTAGATCATATGTTCACTACGGTCCAAAGCAGTGAAATCACTCAGACCGGAATACACCAGTTAGGTCTCCAACGTGTACAGATGGAGCGTGTGGTTAATGAATTACCTCAGGATAAACCTGCGCACACAAGTTACTTGAACAGGCCACGGGATAGGTGATCTGGTAGTGTTGTGGCTGGGACTCCCTGGTTGTCCAGGACCCGAGGAGATGCACCCATCATGCCTTCAGTTCAGAATTGGCCTGCCCACAGGAGGCAGAGGGTGGTTGTAGATGAGAGTAAGCTACCTGGAGGTTGGTGACCAGAGATTTTGTTCTGGGGAAGGTCCTGGATAAGGAAGTGGATGTGATTGAACACCATCGGCCACTTCTCACACAAAGACAGCAGATATGCCCTCTGCACCCCATCTAGAGCTTCCATACCTTTCTTATAATGAGACCTTGTCCCTGGACCGTAGCCTGCTATACCCCTCCCATCCATGTATCTATCCAGACTTCTAGAATGTGGAACATAGAACAGTACATCACAGTACAGTTCAGGCCCTTCGGCCCACAATGTGGTGCCGACCTTTAAACTTACTCTAAGATCAATCTAACCCTTCCCTCCTGCCCAGCCCTCCATTTTCTCTCATCCATGTGCCCATACAAGAGTCTCTTAAATGTCCCTAATGTATTTGCCTCTAGCACTGCCCCCGGCCGTGTGTTCCACACACCCACCACACTGTGTAAAAAAAAACTACCTCTGGCATCTCTCCTATACAGTAAGTGTGAAGTGATTCACTTCGACAGCAGAGTTCAGGGTTAATGGCAGGATCTGCCTCTAACACAACCCTGTTCCCAACAGCCGCCACTCTTTGTGTAAAAAAAAACCCACCTCCGAGATACCCCCTATACTTTCTTCCATTTCCCTTAAAATTATGCCCCTCGTGTTGGTCATTTCCACCCTGGGAAAAAGTCTCTGGCTGTCCACTCGATCTATGCCTCCTATCATCATACACACCTCTATCAAGTCACCTCTCATCCTCCTTCACTCCAAAGAGAAAAGCCCTAGCTCACTCAATCTGTCTTCATAAGACATGCTCTCTAATCCAGGCAGCATCCTGGTCAATCTCCTCTGCACCCTCTCTAATCCAGGCAGCATCCTGGTCAATCTCCTCTGCACCCTCTCTAATCCAGGCAGCATCCTGGTGAATCTCCTCTGCACTCTCTCTAATCCAGGCAGCATCCTGGTGAATCTCCTCTGCACCCTCTCTAATCCAGGCAGCATCATGGTAAATCTCCTCTGCACACTCTCTAATCCAGGCAGCATCCTGGTAAATCTCCTCTGCACCCTCTCTATTCCAGGCAGCATCCTGGAAAATCTCCTCTGCACCCTCTCTAATCCAGGCAGCATCCTGGTAAATCTCGTCTGCACCCTCTCTAATCCAGACAGCATCCTGGTAAATCTCCACTGCACCCTCTCTAATCCAGGCAGTATCCTGGTCAATCTCCTCTGCACCCTCTCTAATCCAGGCAGCATCCTGGTAAATCTCCTCTGCACCCTCTCTATTCCAGGCAGCATCCTGGAAAATCTCCTCTGCACCCTCTCTAATCCAGGCAGCATCCTGGTAAATCTCGTCTGCACCCTCTCTAATCCAGGCAGCATCCTGGTGAATCTCCTCTGCACCCTCTCTAATCCAGGCAGCATCCTGGTGAATCTCCTCTGCACCCTCTCTAATCCAGGCAGCATCCTGGTGAATCTCCTCTGCACCCTCTCTAATCCAGGCAGCATCCTGGTAAATCTTCTCTGCACCCTCTCTAATCCAGGCAGCATCCTGGTAAATCTCCTCTGCACTCTCTCTAATCCAGGCAGCATCCTGGTGAATCTACTCTGCACCCTCCCTGATCCAGGCAGCATCCTGGTAAATCTCCTCTGCACCCTCTCTAATCCAGGCAGCATCCTGGTGAATCTCCTCTGCACCCTCTCTAATCCAGGCAGCATCCTGGTGAATCTCCTCTGCACCCTCTCTAATCCAGGCAGCATCCAGGTAAATCTCCTCTGCACCCTCTCGAAAGCTTCCACATCCTTCCTGTAATAAGCTGATGAGAACTGAACACAATGCTCCCAGTGTGGTCTAACCAGGGTTTTATAGAGCTACAGCATTACCTCACGGCTCTTGAACTCAATCCCAACTAATGAGGCAACCCCATGAACTGAGACACAATGGAAAATCTTGTGACAGTTCAAGTATTTTTCTATGGTTAGTGATTACCCTCCACCACCCTTCTGGGCAGAGGATACCAGAGATTCATCACCTCTGACAGAAGAAATTTCTACACCCTCAGTTTTAAATGACCGGCCTCTTATTTGGTAGCTCTGTCCCCTTGTTTGTTATTCTCCTACCAGTGGGTACAGCTCAACCTGTGACAAAACATATCGATGAAGGTAGAGCAGTGCATGTGGTGTAAATGGAGTTTAGTCAGATGTTTGACAAGGTTTGCCATTGTAGGCTCATTGAGAAAGTCGGGAGGCATGGGACCCAGGGAAACCCGGCTGCGAGGAGACAGAATTGGCTTGCCCACAGAGGGCAGAGGGAGGATTCTGCCTGGAAGTTAATGACCAGTGATTTTACACTGGGATCTGTTCTGGGACACGTGCTCTTTGTGATTTTTATCAATGACTTGGAAGTGGAAGGGTGGGTTAGTAAGTTTGCAGATGACATGATGGTCGGTGGTGTTGTGGACAGCGTAGAAGGTTGTCGTAGGTTACAACAGGACATTGACAGGATGCAGGGCTGTGCTGAGATGTGGCAGATGGAGCTCAATCTGGAAATGTGTGATGTGATTGACTTTGGAAGGTCAATTTTAAAGAAGGTGGCATCCATCATTAAGGACCCTTACCACCCAGGACATGCCCTCTTCTCATTGCTACCATTGGGGAGGAGGTACCAGAGCCTGAAGACACACACTCAATGTTTCAGGAACAACTTCTCCCCCTCTGCCATCAGATTTCTAAACGGTCCATGAACACTACCTCACTATTTCCTCTTATTGCACTATTTATTTTGTTATTTATAGTAATTTTACATCTTAACACTGCACTGCTGATGTAAAAACATGAATTTCACATCCTGTTGGATGGTGACAATAAACCTGATTCTGATTCTCTCTCCACAGATGCTGTCGACCCGCTGAGTATTTCCAGCATTGTCTGTTTTTATTTTAGACTTTCATCATCTGCAGAATTTTATTTGTTGCTGTAGTTTCTGGTCTAAAACTTGAACTCTTCCTAGATTTCCAATAAGTGTCTTTGCACTATACTGCTACCGCAAAACAATAAATTTCATATCATAGTGGTCAGTGATAATAAACCTGATTCTGATTCCTAAACGTTCACAGGGAGAGCGTACAATCTCCACACAGATAGCTGCGGGGGTCAGGATTGAACCTAGGTCTCTGGAGCAGGCCCTTACACCAGCAGGCCCAAGGACTGCTACACCACAGAAACAACTGGTGCAACACACAACACTCGAGAAACTCATAGAGTTCTGGTCACCTCATTATAGGAAGGATGTTGAGGCTTTGGAGAGGGTGCAGAAGAGGTTCACCAGAACGCAGCCTGGATTGTGTATAGTTCTGGTCACCCCATTATAGGAAGAATGACAAGTTTTGGAGGGGGTGCTGCCTGGTTTAGAGGGCATGTGCCATAACAAGATGTTGGACAGTATTGGGTTGTTTTCTCTGGAGCGGCTAAGGCCGAGGGGAGATCCAATAGGGGTTTATAAGATAATGAGAGGCATAGATAGAGTAGACAGACAATATCTTTTCCCAAGAGTTGAAATGTTTAATACCAGAGGGCATGCATTTAAGGTGAGAGGGGCAAGTTTTTTAATACACAGAGAGTGGTGTGTGCCAGGAATGTGCTGCCTGGGGTGGGGGTAGAGGCAGATACATGAGAGACTTTTAAGAGACATTTAGATAGGCAGATGAATGTGAGGAAAATGGAAGGAGATGGACATTGTGTAGACAGAAGAGATTGGTTTCGTTGGCCATTTGATGACTAATTTAGTTGGCTCAGCATGACATAGTGGGCTGAAGGGCCTGTTTCTGAGCTGTACTGTTCTATGTTCTAGGCCAGACAGCGTTGATGGATGGGAATAAACAACGGACATTTCACCAGGACTTTGCGCTCCATCCCGGAGTGGAAGCCAACCCTGTGAGTTTGGAATGGGGGAGGGAGGTGTGGGCTGATGTTGGGAGGGAGTACGTGAGGATCAAGAGCAGCTCGCCGAGATTTACCTGTTGAAGCACTTGTAGGCCTGGGCCTCGGCCTTTGCAGGGGCCTCTGGCAGTTGAGTCATCACAGTTTCCAGGATGTCTGCCTGCTCATCGAGTGCCTCAGCCCAGGGTGATCGGTAGGATCTGGGAATGGCCGTGACATTGAACTTCTCCGGCGGGATTTCCTTCAGGGGGCCAGAGTAACCTGGTCAGAGAGGAGAGAGCACAGTGAAACCTGATCCACACTCTCACTTCTTTCCCAGCCGCTGACCATAAGACATAGGAGCAGAATCAGGCCATTTGGCCCATCGATTCTGCTCCGCCATTCCATCATGGCTGATTTATTAACCCTCTCAACCCCATTCTCCAGCCTTTTTTTGTCTATGTTTTACCCCGTAACCTTTGACGCCCTGACTAGACAGGAACCTACCAACCTGCACTTTAAATATACCCAATGGCTTGGCCTTCACAGCCGTCCACAGAGCTGGCAAAAGAAATTGACTTTATTTAGAGATACAGTGCAGAACTGGCTGCCCCAGCAACCAAGCTATTTTTAACACTATTCTGATCACAGGACAATTTACAATGACCAATTAACCTCTAACAGGTACATCTTTGGACTGAGGGAAGAAACAAGAGAAAACCTCTTTTAACTGATCTCTGTTTCAAAGGGAATTCCTTCTATTCTAAGGCTGTGCCCTCTGGTCCTAGACTCCTTCACTGTTAGAAACGTCCTCTCCATGTTCTCTCTGTCCAGGCCTTTCAATATTCAAAAGGTTTCACTGCGATTCCTCTCTCATTCTTCTAAACTCCAGCGAGTACAGGCCCAAAACATCAGACACTCCTCATACATTAACCTTTTCATTCCCAGGGTCATTCTCATGAATCTCCTTTGGACCCTCAGAACGTCAGCACATTCTTTCCTAACTGTGGAGCCCAAAACCGCACACAATGCTCCACATCCACATCCCTTACACCATGCATACCAGCAGGCCCAAGGACAGACAATGTCCACATCCCTTCTTTCATTTATGGCACCAGACTCAAGGACAGCTTCTACCCCGCAGTCCCCAGACTCTTCCCCAGGCCTCTAATCAAGATCAGGATTAATATCAGAATCAGGTTTATTATCACATGAAATAAACATGAAATTATGACATGAAATTTGCTAACTTGGCAGCAGCAGTTCAATGCAATACATAATATAGAAATGAATAAAATAATAATAATAAATAAGTTAATCAATTACAGTATACATATATTGAATAGGTTAAAAATGTGCAAAAATCAGAAATACTGTATAGTTAAAAAAGTGAGGTAGTGTTGAAAGCTTCAATGTCCATTTAGGAATCGGATGGCAGAGGGGAAGAAGCTGTTCCTGAAACGCTGTGTGTGTGCCTTCAGGCTTCTGTACCTCCTACCTGATGGTAACAGTGAGAAAAGGGCGTGCCCTGGGTGCTGGAGGCCCTTAATAATGGACGCTGCCTTTCTGAGACACTGCTTCCTAAAGATGTCCTGGGTACTTTGTAGGCTAGTACCCAAGATGGAGCTGACTAGATTTACAACCCTCTGCAGCATCTCTCAGTGCTGTGCAGTAGCCCCTCCATACCGGACAGTGATGCAGCCTGTCAGAATGCTCTCCATGGTCCATCTGTAGAAGCTTTTGAGTATATTTGTTGACATGCATAAGTCTGGCATATGTCGTGAAATTTGTTGTCTTTGAGGCAGCTGTACAATGCAATACATGATAACAGAGAACTGTGAATTACTATATATGTATATATATAATAGTTAAAATAATTAAGTAGTGCAAAAATAAAAATAACAAGAACTATTAAGGTAGTGTTCATGGGTTCAATGTCCATTCAAAGTCTGATGGCTGAGGGGAAGAAGCTGTTCCTGAATCATTGAGTGAGTATCTTCAGGCTCCTGTACCTCCTCCCTGATGGTAGCAATGAGAAGAGGGCATGTCCTGGGTAATGGGGGTCATTAATGATGGATGCCACCCTTTTGAGGCATGGCTCCATGAAGATGTCCTGGAGACTACAGAGGCTACTGCCCATGACGGAGCTGACTACGTTTACAAGAATCTGCAGCTTATTTTGATCCAGCGCAGTAGCCCTTCCCTCTCCCACACAATGAATGCCAACTGATGAACTCACAATCTACCCCATCTTGCCGTTTGCCCCTTATTGTCTGCCTGCACTGCACTCTCTCGGGAACTTTATTCTGCATTCTGTTTTCCTTTATACTGCCTTCATGTCTTCATGTATGGAATGATCTGTCTGGATGGCATATTGAAAAAAATCTTTCACTGCATCTTGCTACAATAATATGACAATAATAAATCAATTGGAATTGGTAAATTTGTTTAATATTGTTACAGGGAAAAGCTTGTCTTGTATCCTGTTTTACAGAGATAAAATCATTACGCAGTGTATTGAGGTAGAACAAGGGAAAAACCTCTGACTTCTGATTAAGACCATAAGATAAAGTAGAAAATTTAGGCCATTTGGCCCATCGAGTCTGCTCTGCCATTTCCTGACTGACCCACTTTCCTCTCAGCCCCAATCTTCTGCCTTCTCTCAGTATCCCTTTATGCCCGGACTAATCAAGAATCCATCAACCTTTGCCTTGAATACACCCAATGACTTGCTGGGTTATGGACCACAGTTTATAATGGACTCTAGATCATATGGGTTGTGTGTGGGGGGGCTGATGCTTTCTGCTGGGAAAAGTGGGGGGAGGGTTTCTGTTTTGCTGCTGCTGGTGCATGGGAGGAAGGAGGAGGGCTTTGAGGTTCTAAAGTTTTCTGCCATTCATTCTTTGGAGTTTTTCTTCCGTTTCAAGGATGTCTGCGGAGAGCAAGAATTTCGGGCTGTATACTGTGTACATTCTCTCATATCAAATGGAACCATTGAGATTGATCTTAGAGTTGGTTAAAACGTCAGCACATTGTGTGCTGAAGGACCTGGACTGTGCTGTAACATATATATTTTATATATGTTTCTAAAAGATATATATAATTATCTGGATAGACAGGGTCTGATTAGGAACAGTCAACATGGATTTGTGCATGGAAGGTCATGTTTAACAAATCTTATTGAATTTTTTGAAAAGGTTACTAGGAAAGTTAAAGCAGTGGATGTTGTCTATATGGACTTCAGTAAGGCCTTTGACAAGGTTCCGCACGGAAGGTTAGTTAGGAAGGTTCAATCGTTAGGTATTAATATTGAAGTACTAAAAGGATTCAGGGGTCAGCAGGAGACGCTCATGGGGTGAGTACTGTTTCAGATTTGCTCCATAACCTTTACTTTTTTTAACCTATGATCACCCTTATTTAACTTATTTTTACCTACACCAAAAGATTCTTGCTACTTTTTTGGACTTATCTTTAAGAGTTTATTGTGAATTTTTGAAGAAATGAATACAGAAATGGCTCTTAGATCTAAAGGGCGAGAACCTGGGAAGGATCCTAATGGGAACGGGAAGAAAAAGCAGACCGATCCTAAGTGTACTGAATTGACTTATGAAATATTATTGGAGGTTTTAAATCAAAAATTTGAAGAACAACGACAAATTTTTAAACAAGATATAAAGGCTTTTCAAGATTATATGGATAAGACGGATTCAGCAGTTAACCAGCAGCAAGTTCTAATCGCAACTCTGCAAGAAGATGCTCGGAAGCGAGACTTGATAATTGAAAAACTGCAGCAGAACTTACTTTTGACGATTAAACAGGTGGAAACACTTAAAGCCAAGAGTGTTGACTTTGAGAATCGGTCCAGAAGACAGAACCTACGCATACTTGGTCTCCCCGAAGGTATTGAACAAGGGGACCCCTCGAAGTACTTTGCTCATCTTTTAAAGGATGCGTTCCCTTCTGTATTTCCGGACAGTCCTCCGTTACTCGATCGCGCTCACAGAATTATGCGTCGATCACCAAGTGCTTCAGCTAAACCACCGGTTGTAATTGTCCGATTTCATTATGTGCATGTTAAAGAGCAACTTATTCGTGTGGATCGGCGTGTAGGGATGGTCAAATTTCAAGATCACAATTTTCAATTAGTAGAAGACTTTAGTCCAGAAGTAATGAAGGCAAGGCTTCTTTTTAAACTTCTGATGTCTGAATGTTATGAGAAAAATCTAAAACCTGCGCTCTTATACCCTGCGAAGCTCAGAATCTCGCCTCCGAATGCTCCACGTCGTGTTTTTCTTTCTACATCTGAAGCGAGAAGCTTTCTGAAGGAGAACTTCCCTACTGCTACGGACACTCATCTCTAATAAATGAGTGATTTTGATCGTGCAAGATGGTTTTTATTTCCAAAACCAGATTTTGTTTCTGGCTATTGGTGTAGGTTTACTCTATATTTTATACTCTAGTTAAAGATTTTACTTACTTCAACCACTGTACTTTATCTTTGGTTATTATTATTAATCCTTCGAAGGTGAATTTTTAATCCTTCGAAGGTGAATTTTTTTTTACTAAGATGGCGGTTTTTTCTCTAAAATATTTTGGGCTTTTTTTTATTTCGCCTTTTTTTTCTCTCGTCTTCTTCCTATAATGCATCTCCTATCACAGTTAAAAATTTTTTGGTTTGTTTGGGTTTTAACCCGATTTATAAGTTACTAGTGATTATATTCTTTTTGGGTTTTTTTTACTACCAATTATATTAAGAAGTTTGGTTTTAGTATAGTGATTATAATTTCTTTAGAGTTTGGGTGGATTTTTTTTTATCCTTTATATACGGAGTTGTCTTCTGCTGATATGGGGGTAGATTTAGTTTCATCTTTCCCTTTTCCCAGCCTATACTTGGCTGAGGTGGTCTTTTTTTTCCCTCTTGGGTGGGGGGTGGGAGGTCTTTTTCTAAATCTTATGTTTCTTATATCAGTTTTTTTTCAGTTTTTTCATTTGGGCTGATTTTAAACTACAAAAATGTCCGCGATGTCATCATTTCCGGGTCCACTCCTTATTTTTGTTCCTCTTCTGGGTGCATGAGTTCATAATTTGGTTAACCCTTTATATACCAAAGGGTTGATTTCAGAAATATGGCTCAGACCATTAATTTTGTCTCTTGGAATACTAATGGCTTAAACCATCCGATTAAACGGAAAAAGATTTTCAAAGTATTCCAAAGACTTAATGCTCATATTATTTTTGTACAAGAAACTCATGTGAGGAAAGAGGATAATTATCGCTTTTTTAGGTTTTGGAGGGGTCAACAGTATCATTCGAATTCGAATGCCAAAGTAAAGGGAGTTTCAATTATTATTGACTCCTCTATTGCATTTGTCCAACAGGATATCTTTTCGGATCCAAATGGTAGATTTTTGTTAATTACTGGCTTACTTTTTAACAAAAAGGTTGCTATGGTTAATGTTTATGCTCCAAATGTGGATTGTCCTGATTTTTTTAAGTCCTTATTTACATCTCTACCTAATCTAAATGAATATAAGTTAATAATGGGTGGTGACTTTAATTGTTGTTTAAATCCTTTAATGGACAAATCTATATCTACTCAGACTTTACCCAATAAGTCAGCCACTTGTATTAACTCTTTTTTGACTGATAATGGAATTTTTGATATTTGGAGATTTCGGCATTCTAAGGACAAAGAGTTTTCATTTTTCTCACATGTTTATCATTCCTACTCGAGAATTGATTATTTTTTTATTGACTTGTTTTATTCCATCAGTAATTGGTTGTAATTATGATATTATAGCCATCTCTGACCATGCTCCATTAAAACTTTCTATTAAATTTACGGATACAGCTTCTAATGCTAGACAATGGCGATTTGATTCTACCTTACTGCAAGATCCGGACTTTATTAAATTTATGAAGGAACAGATCGATTTCTTCTTTTCAACTAATTCCATGGATGATATTTCTTGCGGAACACTCTGGGACACTTTTAAAGCATATATACGTGGACAGATTATCTCCTACTCTGTCGGTCTGAGAAAACGCATTAAGAAGGAAACTCTTTTATTGGTTGATAAAATTAAAGAGATTGACAAGAAATATTCAATCACTCCTAGTAAGGAGCTTTACAAACAAAGGGTTGAACTTCAAACGGAACATAGTTTATTACTTACATCTTCGATTGAAAATCAATTAATGAAAACCAGATCTGATTTTTATATACATAGTGATAAATCGGGTAAACTGTTAGCTAGTCAATTGAAGAATGCTTTGGTTAAACGTCAAATTACTAAGATCCATCAGGAGAATGGGGATCTGACAGTTAACCATGATGAGATAAATAAATAATTTCAAGATTTTTATACCTCCCTGTATCATTCTGAATTCCCTCATGATCGTAATACCATGTGTGATTTTCTTGGGAAATTGAATTTTCCAAAATTATCATCAGTTGATCTTTCAATATTAGAAACTCCTATTACGGATGCAGAAATTAAAGGGATTATTTCCTCAATGAATTCTGGGAAAGCACCAGGTCCAGATGGGTATACAGTAGAATTTTTAAAATGTTTTTCCGCTACTCTTTCTCCTTGGTTATGCAGGGTTTTTGAAGAAGCAATTAGATTGGGCAATCTACTCCTGCTCCTATCTCTTATGTTCTTATGTTCTATTTGCCACAATCTTTTTATAGAGCTTCCATTTCTTTAATATTGAAGAAAGATAAAGACCCTACTGACTGCGCATCCTATAGACCAATATCTTTATTGAATGTAGATTCCAAGATCTTTTCCAAGTTACTGGCATCCAGGCTGGAGAAGGTATTACCCCAAATTATTTCGGAAGATCAAACCGGTTTTATTAAAAATCGCTATTCTTTTTTCAATGTTAGGAGATTATTGAATATTGTTTATACTCCTTCTCATAGCACTTCAGAATGTGTTATTTCATTAGATGCGGAGAAAGCATTTGATAGAGTTGAATGGCCATACTTATTTAATGTGCTTGAGAAGTTTAATTTTAGTCCGACATTCATTTCCTGGATTAAACTGATATATCATACTCCAGTAGCCTCGGTGCTTACTAACAATCAAAGATCTCCCTTTTTTCATTTATTTCGGGGTACTAGACAAGGCTGTCCTCTTAGTCCATTATTATTTGATATTGCTTTAGAACCCTTGGCAATTGCTATCAGAGAATCACAGAATATTTTTGGCATTAATCGTGGGACAGATATACATAAGTTATCATTATATGCAGATGATTATTATTATTTATTTCTGATCCTGAGAAATCCATTCCTACAGTTTTATCATTGTTGGCTCAATTTAGTGATTTTTCTGGGTATAAATTAAATCTTAATAAGAGTGAATTGTTTCCTTTAAATAGACAGGTTCCAATTTATGGAAATTTACCTTTTAAATTAGTTAATGACTCTTTTATTTACTTAGGGATTAAAATCACAAAAAACTATAAAGACTTATTTAAGGTTAATTTTTTACCCTTAATCGATCAGATTAAATGTTTGTTTACTAAGTGGTCACCACTATCTTTATCTCTGATAGGTCGGATTAATGCTATTAAGATGGTTATTTTACCCAAGTTTTTATATATATTTCAAGCGGTACCAATTTTTATTCCGAAATCTTTTTTTGCTAATGTTGATTCAAAAATTTCCTCATATATATGGCAGAATAAAAATCCTAGGTTAGGTAAAATATATTTACAGAAGGCATATGTTCTGGTCATGTCCGCTTTTGAAAAAATATTGGAAAGATATTTTTGATATTATTTCTGCGGTATTGAACATTGATTTACAACCTCATCCTATTACTGCAATTTTTGGTTTACCAATGATGGACTCATTCCATTTATCCTCTTCCGCTTCTCGAATGATTGCATTTCTTACACTAATGGCTAGAAGATCTATTTTGTTGAATTGGAAAGAAATTAATCCTCCTACTGTATTTCATTGGTTTTCTCAAACTATGTTATGTCTAAATTTAGAAAAAATTAGGTGGTGTATTTGATACTTCTATTAAATTTGAAAAGATATGGAGACCATTTATTCAATATTTTCATATGATGTAATATGACCCTGTTCCAAGCCTATTTGATTTTCCAGTTTCGATTTTATATATGTTGAGAGGATCGGAGTTGACGACACTGATGATTTTGTATTTTTGTGAGATATTATAAACAGCCTTTTTTTCTTCCATTTTTTCTTTTTGTGTTTTTTTTCCTTATTAGTTACTAGACTATTAGATTAGTTTTTTTTGCATAATTTTTTTTCTGTTTTTTTTAAAATTATATACTATGATATACCTAGGTTTGCCTTGTTTATTTGTATATTGTATCGTCCATGATTTGGGAATACTCATTTATATTGTAATCATTGCTTATGTATTCTTTCATGTTCAGTTGAAATGTCTATGTTTGTAATCCCATTATCTATGTATCAATTTTATTTTGTTGATATTAATAACAATAATAAAAAGATTGAAAAGGATTCAACAGTGGCTGGATGGGAGATGCCAGAGAGTAGTGGTGGATAACTGTCAGGTTGGAGGCCCGTGACTAGTGGTGTGCCTCAGGGATCTGTATTGGATCCAAAGTTGTTTGTCATATACATTAATGATCTGGATGAAGGGATGGTAAATTGGATTAGTAAGTATGCAGATGATACTAAGATAGGTGGCATTGTGGACAATGAAGTAGGTTTTCAAAGCTTGCAGAGAGATTTAGGTCAGTTAGATGAGTGGGCTGTAAGATGGCAGATGGAATTTAATGCAGATAAGTGTGAGGTGCTACATTTTGGTAGGAATAATCCAAATAGGACATACATGGTAAATGGTAGGGCATAGAAGAATGCAGTAGAACAGAGTGATCGAGGAATAATGGTGCATAGTTCCCTGAAGGTGGAATCTCATGTGAATAGGGTGGTTAAAAAAGCTTTTGGTACGCTGGCCTTTATAAATCAGAGCATTGAGTATAGGAGTTGGGATGTAATGTTAAAATTGTACAAGACATTGGTAAGGCCAAATTTGGAGTATTGTGTCCAGTTCTGGTCACCGAATTATAGGAAAGATGTCAACAAAACAGAGAGAGTACAGAGAAGATTTACTAGAATGTTACCTGGGTTTCAGCAACTAAGTTACAGAGAAAGGTTGAACAAGTTAGGTCTTTATTCTTTGGAGCGTAGAAGGTTGAGGGGGGACTTAATAGAGGTATTTAAAATTATGAGGGGGACAGATAGAGTTGACGTGGATAGGCTTTTTCCATTGAGAGTAGGGGAGATTCAAACAAGAGGATGTGAGTTGAGAGTTAGGGGGCAAAAGTTTAGGGGTAACACGAGGGGGTACTTCTTTACTCAGAGAGTGGTAGCTGTGTGGAACGAGCTTCCAGTAGAAGTGGTAGAGGCAGGATTGGTATTGTCATTTAAAGTAAAATTGGATAGGTATATGGACAGGAAAGGAATGGAGGGTTATGGGCTGAGTGCAGGTCGGTGGGACTAGGTGAGAGTAAGCGTTCGGCATGGACTAGAAGGGCCGAGATGGCCTGTTTCTGTGCTGTAATTGTTGTATGGTTGTATCTCCTTTCAGTCCTCTGAATTCCAGTGAGTATTGTCTGGGGCGATTCCATTTCCAACTGGAGTGGTGACCTTTCTCTGATAATCTTCTCCATACCCAGGTGAAGATCTAGTCTGTTAGGTCCTGACTTTGCGACCCTCACCCATCTTGCCAGTATGCAGAGATGGCTGCTTCAGTATGACCGTGGTGGTGGGGGGTTGGGGCGCGGTGGAAGTTACCTGGAGCAATGATGTTAGGGTTCAGCACAACCTTGATGTTCTTGGCGGCAGAGAGTTTGCCGAAGGGTTTGGGGGGGACAGCTGGCCCAGAACCTTTACCGGGGTGCATGATGTGGACCTCTGTTCTGTAGTTCTCCTTCAACCCGTCCACATATTGACCAGCGCCCTGTGGAGAGGGAAAGCAATGAATGAGATAACATATGATGACACTGGGCCTGCACTTGTCGCTATATATCCAGAGACACAGGTTCGATCCCAACCTCAGGAGGAGTGGGAGTGTGTGTGAAAAATGTACACATATGATATTTTATATATAACAAATATAAAACACAAAATAATTGATTGCATAAGTACATAAGCAATAGGAGCAGGAGTCGGCCACCTGGCCCATCGAGCCTGCTCTGCCATTCAATAAGATCATGGCTGATCTGGCCATTGACTCATCTCCACCTACCTGTCTTTTCCCCATAACCTTTAATTACCCTACTATGCAAAAATCTTCACCCCCTTCAAGTCAGTATTAAGTAGAAGCACCTTCAGCAGCAATTACAGCCTTGAGTCTGTGTGGACAGGTCTCTATCAGCTTTGCACATCTGGACACTGCAATTTTTCCCCATTCTTCGTTACAAAACTACTCAAGCTCTGTCAGATTGCATGGGGATCGTGAGTGAATCTTTACAAAACTACTCAAGCTCTGTCAGATTGCATGGGGATCGTGAGTGAACAGCCCTTTTCAAGTCCAGCAACAAATTCTCAAATAGATTGAGGTCTGGACTCTGACTTGGCCACTTTGTTGTTTTTAAGCCATTCCTGTGTAGCTTTGGCTTTATGCTTAAGGTCATTGTCTTGCTGGAAAACAGGTTTTCTCCCAAGTCGCAGTTCTCTTGCAGACTGCATCAGGTTTTCCTCATATTTTGCTGCATTCATTTTACCCTCTGCTTTCAGAAGCCTTCCATAAAATTTAGTCTGATGGCCAAAAATCTCAATTTTGGTTTTCTTCAGGCGATAGAACCTTCTTCCAGCTGACTTCAGAGACTCCCACATGCCTTCTGGCAAACTCTAGCTGAGATTTCATGTGAGTTTATTTCAATAGTGGCTTTCTCTTTGCCACTCTCCCATAAAGCTGTGACTGGTGAAGCACCCGGGTAACAGTTGTTGTATGCGCAGTCTCTCCCATCTCAGCCACTGAAGCTTGTAACTCCTCCAGAGTTGTCATAGGTCTGTTGGTGGCCTCCCTCACTAGCCCCCTTCTTGCTCAGTTTTTGAGGACGGCCTGCTCTAGGCAGATTTACAACTGTGCCATATTCTTTCCATTTCTTGATAATTGATTTAACTGTACTCAAAGGGATAGTCAGTGACTTGGAAATTTCCTTGTATCCATCTCCTTATTTGTACTTTTCAATAACCTTTTCGTGGAGTTGCCTGGAGTGTTCCTTTGTCTTCATGGTGTAGTTTTTGCCAGGATACTGACTCACCAGCAGTTGGACCTTTCAGATACAGGAGTATTTTTACCACAATCAATTGAAACACACAGGTGATCTCCATTTAACTAATTATGTGACTTCTAAAACCAATTGGCTGCATCTGGGATGATTTGGTGTGTCACATTAAAGAGGGTGCAATCAATTATTTTGTGTTTTATATTCATAATTAATTTACATCACTTTGTAGAGATCTGTTTTCACAAAAGAGTCTTTTTCTGTTGCTAAGTATCTAAAAAGCCAAATTGAATCCACTGCGATTCAATGTTGTAAAATAGTAAAACATGAAAACTTGCGGGGGGGGGGGGGTGAACAGGCACGTTACATATATGTGTATGTCTAAATGAGGAGGTTCACAAGAATGATAGGGTTACCATATGAGGAGCATTTGCAGGATCTGGCCTGGACTCGCTGGAGTTTAGAAGAATAAGGGGAATCTCACTGAGACCTATCGAATCCTGAAAGGCCGAGTAAGAGTGGATGTGGAGAAGATGTTTCTTATAGCGGGACCAGAGGACACAGCCTCAGAATAGAGAGACGTCCATTTAGAATGGAGATGAGGAGGAATTTCTTTAGCCAGAGGGTAATGAACTGTGGAATTCATTGCCACAGATGGCTGTGGAGGCCAAGTCATTCATAAGGGTGTCAAAGGTTATGGAGAGAAGAATGGGGGTGCAAGGGATAATAAATCAGCTATAATGGAATGGTGGGGCAGACTAGATGGGCTGAATGGCCTCATTCTGATCCTATGTCTTATGGAAACTCAGTTATATTTTTGGAGAAGGTGACCAAGGCAATTGTCCGAGTTAAAGTTAAGTTTATTGCTGTGTGAACGTCACAGGCACACAGCATCAGATGAGCAGCATTCACACGAAGAACATAAATTATTATCTTTTATAAACCTACTGATTCCCACAGTTGCCTCTTCCCACCCTATCTCCTGAAAAAATCCTATTCCCTTTCCTCAGTTCCTTCGTCTTGGCACGTCTGTTCTTTTCTGTTCCAGGACATCAGGGATGTGAGCTCCTTCTTCAAACCACAGGGTTTCCCTCCTCCACTACTGATGTTCCCCTCACCCACATTTCCTCCATTTCATGAACATCCACACTCTCCCCATCTTCCTACCATCTTAACAGTGTCCTCATGTCCTACCACCCCATGAGCCACCACATCATCCTCCGCACCTTCTGCCATCCCCAAAGGGATTCTACCTCTAAACATATCTTTACCTCCCCTACCCTCTCTGCTTTCCACATGGATCGCTCCCTCCACGATTCCCTTGTCCATTCGTCCCTCCCGGCACATATCTCTGCAAGCGGCCAAGGTGCTAAAACTGTCCATAAATATCCCTCACTTCCATTCGGCCTGTGAATCTGTTGGGGTTGTCTATTGTGTCCGGTGCTCCTCTGCACTGGAGAGACCCGTCATAAACTGGGGACCCCTTTGTCGAGCACCTCCGCTCCATCCACCAAAAACAGAACTTCCCAGCGGCCAAACATTTCAGTTCCAATTCCCGTTCCAACATGCTGGTCCACAGCTTTCTCTTGTGCCACGATGAGGCGTCCCTCACGGTGGAGGAGCAACATTTTACATTAAATGGGTAGCCTCCAACCTGACGGCATGTACATTGACTTCTCCTTGTGCTAAAAAAATTCCCTCCCCCTTCTTCTATTCTCCACTCTGGCCTCTTGCCTCTTCTCCCCCGCCTATCACCTCCCTTTGGTTCTCCTCCTCCTTCCCTTTCTCCCATTGTCCACTCTCCTCTCCTTTCTTCTCCAGCTCTTGAGCTTTGCCACACATCTAGCTTCACCTTCCAGCTATCCTCCTTCCCTCCCCCCATACTTTCATTCTGGTGCCCTGCCCTTCCTTTCCAGTCCTGAGGAAGGGTCTCGGCCCAAAACGGCAACTGTTTATTCATTTCCTCAGGTGCTGCCTGACCTGAGTTCCTGCAGCATTTTGTGTGTATTGCCATAAATTATACTTTTGTTGTTTATTCTTCTCTTGGAGTGTTGTGTTTGGTTCTGGTCATCTCATTACAGGAAGGACGTGGAAGCTTTTGAGAGGGTGCAGAGGAGATTCACCAGGATGCTGCCTGGATTAGAGAGGGTGCAGAGGAGATTCACCAGGATGCTGCCTGAATTAGAGAGGGTGCAGAGGAGATTCACCAGGATGCTGCCTGGATTAGAGAGGGTGCAGAGGAGATTCACCAGGATGCTGCCTGGATTAGAGAGGGTGCAGAGGAGATTGACCAGGATGCTGCCAGGATTAGAGAGGGTGCAGAGGAGATTCACCAGGATGCTGCCTGGATTAGAGAGGGTGCAGAGGAGATTCACCAGGATGCTGCCTGGATTAGAGAGGGTGCAGAGGAGATTCACCAGGATGCTGCCTGGATTAGAGAGGGTGCAGAGGAGATTCACCAGGATGCTGCCTGGATTAGAGAGGGTGTAGAGGAGATTCACCAGGATGCGGCCTGGATCTGAGAGCCTGTCTTCTGAGGATAGGTTGAGTGAGCTCGGGCTTTCCTCTTTGGAGTGAAGGAGGATGAGTTGATTTGATAGAGGTGTACAAGATGATAAGAGGCAGAGATTGAGTAGAAGATAGAGACTTCTTCCCAAGACGGTAATGGCTAATACAAGGGGGCATAATTTTAAGGTGATTGGAGGAAAGTATATGGGGGTGGGGGGAGGATGTGAGAGGTACTTTTATCCCTTTTACACAGAGAGTGGTGGGTGTTTGGAACACACTGTCATGGGTGATGGTAGAAGCAGATACCTTAGGGTCATTTAAGGGACTCATTCCACCTGGGGACCATTGAGTCCCCCTCCACCCAGGGACCATTGAGTCCCTCAGCACCCAGGGACCATTGAGTCCACCTCCACCCCCCTGAGACCATTGAGTCCCTCTGCACCCTGAGACCATTGAGTTCCCCTCCACCCGGGGACCATTGAGTCCCCCTCCACCCTGAGACCATTGAGTCCCTTCCACCCGGGAACCATTGAGTCCCTCTGCACCCAGGGACCATTGTGTCCCTCAGCACCCAGGGACCATTGAGTCCACCTCCACCCCCCTGAGACCATTGAGTCCCTTCCACCCAGGAACCATTGAGTCCCTCTGCACCCTGAGACCATTGAGTCCCCCTCCACCCTGAGACCATTGAGTCCCTTCCACCCGGGAACCATTGAGTCCCTCTGCACCCTGAGACCATTGAGTCCCCCTCCACCTGGGGACCATTGAGTCCCCCTCCACCCTGAGACCATTGAGTCCCTTCCACCCGGGAACCATTGAGTCCCTCTGCACCCTGAGACCATTGAGTCCCCCTTCGTCCAGAGGCAATTGAATCCCCTTCTGTTCAGGGTCCAGTGATTCCCACTTCACACATGGATCATTAAATTCCTCCTGTCAGGTGAGAATTTATTCCCCTTCTGTCCACTAACTTGGGTCCATTGATTCTTGTTCTGTCCAGACAGCATTGACTCTCCCTCCATCTGGAGACCATTAAATCCTTCTCCATCAGGGGATCGTTGATTTCTCCCTCTGTCCAAGGACCACTCAATCTTTCTCTGTCTGACCCATTGATTCCCCCTCCACATGGGGACCACTGATTCTTCCCTCCACCGTGGGACCATCAATCTACCTCTGCCCAGGGGTTTTTGCTTCTCCCTCACCACCGTGGGACCATCAGTCTAGCTGTGCCCACGGACCTTGACTTCCCTCACCACTGTGGGACCATCGACCCTCCACCCAAGCCCCAGAAAGCCAATCAGTGCTCATCTCAGCAATGTTAATTTACCACGTGGCCTTGGCCGGGATACTCTCCAGCATTTACGCCACCTTGAGGGCCACTCCCTGCCGCTTGTCCTCCTATCCCTTCCACTGTGAACTTGTCCACTCTCTTCTGCCGCCTCTGGAACATCATGGATCCTTTGTTGGTGAGAAGAGAGAGTTCCTCCATCATCACATCCTGTGGTACACTGACCTTCTTTCCCAGGTCAAGCTCGACCACTTATTGAAAACAGAGAGAGAGAGAGAGAGAGAGAGAGATCACAAATTTTAGACCAGAAATTGGAGCAACAAAAAAAAAGCTGCAGCTGATGAAACTCTGAAATAAAAACAGACAGTGCTGGAAATTCTCAGTAGGTCAGGCAGTATCTGTGGAGAGAGGATCAGAATCAGGTTCATTGTCACCATCCTATAGGATGTGAAGTTTTTTAAAAATTTTGCAGCTGCATGAAGTGCAAAGACATAAAAAAGGAATAATGAGGTATTGTACATGGACCATTCGGAAATCTGAGGGCAGGTAAGAAGTTGTTCCTGAATTATTGTGTCTTCAGGCTTCTGTAGCAACTCTCTGATGGTGGTAATAAAAAGAAGGCATGTCCCAGATTGTGAGGGTCCTTATCCTTGGTGATGGATGCCACTTCCTTGAGGCACTGCCTCCTGAAGGTGTCCTCGATGGGTTATGTCCATCCTGGCTGGCTGTATCTACAACCCTGTTGTGATACTGTGCATTGGAGTTTCCATACCAGGCGATGATGCACCCAGAGGGTGCTGTTCCTCAACACTGCCTCACTCTGTCCGAAGGGTGGCCTGATCCTTATCTCTCTGGGAGAAAAATCTCCAACCAGGACGTGGAAAATTCTCCTCATCTCAGTCCCAAACTGTCACCTTCTCTTCCCGAAGCCTTGTCCCTTAGTCTAGGACTTTGTTTAGGCCACAAGAAAGCAACATTCTTCACAAGACCTTATTCCCTGTACTGTGTGCAGTGTACAGAATAAGATAGAAGAACTTGCAGCAATTTCAGATTGGCATGTGTTCCCTTGTCTTACCCTTTCTGAAGTTTACAATCCGTTCTTCGGTCTTACTGTTGAGTGCAAGATTGTTGTTGCGACACCACCCAACTAGCTGATACATCTCACTCTGTATCTGTCTGTATATTGTTGTCTGTGTCTGGGGTGTTTGAGGCAGTGAGGTGAACAATGTTTAAGAGATACTTGGGCTGGACAGGTACATGGATAGGGAAGCTTTAGAGGGCAATGCACCAACTGGGACTGGTTTATGCCGGCTCCTCGGTTGGTAGGGTAGATTGGACAGAAGGGTATAGTTCTGTTTTGTGTGACTCTCACTCTCTGGATATCTTCGACCCTTCTCCCTCAATGGTTCCTCAAGGTTATCTCAGCCGGTGGCGGGGGGAAGGTGGGTGTGGTTAGTGGGGATAAGCCCTATTACCTACCAAATGCACCTTTATATTCTGTTTTTTGCTCGTTTTTTTGCCATTTGCATGATTTGTTCTTTTTTTACACGTTGGGTGCTTGGCGTTTTTCTTCAGACAGGTTCCATGGAGTTTATTTGTTTTGTGGATTCTGTGGAGATGTTGAATTTCTGGGTTGTGTACTATGTACATACTTTGATAACAAATGTACTTTGAATTTCTGCATTGCTCCCAATGGTTTGCATCTGACACAGCCTCTGACAGCCAAGCACAGTTCCTGGCCTTCACATGTGGCCTAGCTACTAAGCTTGGCGGAACTATTTCTACCGACAAAGGTGGGGCAAAGGGGCGAAGGTGGGCTACTGACACCTTAAAACCAGTCACTTCAGGCAGATGGGGCTAATCAGCCATGGTTGGCAGCTCACCTAGGAGAAGGAAAACTCTGATCTCAAACCTCCGCTGCCTTGCAGCTGAACTCACTCATAGGGGAGGCTTTGGGAGTAAACCCCGAGGGAAAAATCCGGAGCTGGGCAACCTAAAGCAGTCCAACGGTGAGTTCGACGCTAACTGACAATAGACAATAGACAATAGATGCAGAAGTAGACCATTCGGCCCTTCGAGCCTGCACAGCCATTTTGAGATCATGGATGATCATCTACTATCAATACCCGGTTCCTGCCTTGTCCCCATATCCCTTGATTCCCCTATCCATAAGATACCTATCTAGCTCCTTCTTGAAAGCATCCAGAGAATTGGCCTCCACTGCCTTCTGAGGCAGTGCATTCCAGACCTCCACAACTCTCTGGGAGAAGAAGTTTTTCCTTAACTCTGTCCTAAATGACCTACCCCTTATTCTCAAACCATGCCCTCTGGTACTGGACTCTCCCAGCATCTGGAACATATTTCCTGCCTCTATCTTGTCCAATCCCTTAATAATCTTATATGTTGCAATCAGATCTCCTCTCAATCTCCTTAATTCCAGCGTGTACAAGCCCAGTCTCTAACCTCTCTGCATAAGACTGTCCTGACATCCCAGGAATTAACCTCATGAATCTACGCTGCACTTCCTCTACAGCCAGGATGTCCTTCCTTAACCCTGGAGACCAAAACTGTACACAATACTCCAGGTGTGGTCTCACCAGGGCTCTGTACAAATGCAAGAGGATTTCCTTGCTCTTGTACTCAATTCCCTTTGTAATAAAGGCCAACATTCCATTAGCCTTCTTCACTGCCTGCTGCACTTGCTCATTCACCTTCAGTGACTGATGAACAAGGACTCCTAGATCTCTTTGTATTTCTCCCTTACCTAACTCTACACCGTTCAGATAATAATCTGCCTTCCTGTTCTTATTCCCAATGTGGATAACCTCACAACTGGACAACTCCTGCAACATCACTGGTGCCAAACTATATTGGTCTTTGCCGTTCCTGTGCACTCATCAGCTGTGTGGAGACAGCAACAGCTTGCTCTCCGTATCATACTGCCCTGGCTTGTGTACCGGTGTGTGTAAATTGACTGACAAGGTAGACAACCAGGGTGCAATATCAGCCCTGACCAGCAGAGGGCCTCCTCTCTCAATACAGCCTCACTCTTTCCCAAATCTCTCCAGGAGAGGTAGTTCTAAAATCAGATTGCCTTCATATGTGGGAAATTCTCCTCATCTCAGTCCTAAATAGTCTCTCCATTTTCATGAGATCTGGGACTGGAGGTTCCAAACTCGGACTTTCCAAGCAGGTAGAGTCAAATGTTCACAGTTAAATTCTCTCCCTGCTTCCTTACTAAGTAACACTCTCCTTCCACCAATCAAAACAGCGGTTAAATTAGGCACTGTTATCCGAAACCCCGCAGCTGTGCACAGCGTCGATGTTTGAGGGTTGAGTGAGGATCCCGGGAGTGCTGTTGCACTTGGTGAAACTCGAGAGCTCTCTGTGACCTGAGTCCCACTTCTGTGATCGGGCCTGACATTATTTTCTCCCCTCCTCTTCCACCCAGTTCCTGCTACACCCTCCCCAGCCCCCATGTATGGCACAGCACTGGCCCTTCACCCACAATGTGGTGGAGACCTTCTAACCTCCTCTGGGATTAGTCCGACCTTTCCCTCCACACAATCCTGACATCCATCTGTCTCTTAAATGCCCCAAATGTATCTGCCTCTACCACCGCCCTTGGCAAGCCGTTCCACACACCCAGCACTCTGTGTAAAACCCTGCCTCTGACATGCCCCATATACATACTTACCCCCAACCACTTAAAATTATGGCCCCTTGTATCAGCCATTTCCACCCTGAGAAAAAAATCTCCAGTTGTCCATTATCTATGCATCTTATCATCTTGTACACCTCTCATCCTTCATTCCAACCTATCCTCATAAGAAATGTTCTCTTAGTCAACCTCTTCTGCCCTCTCTCTAAAGCTTCACATCCTTCCTATATTGAGGCAACCAGAACTGAACACAATGCTCCCAGTGTGGTCTAACCAGGGTTTTATAGAGCTACAACATTACCTCACGGCTCTTGAACTCACCCCTCACCTGGACCCACCCATCACCTGCCAGCTCTTGCTCCACCACTTCCCTTCACCTCCACCACAGTGTCACTATTCCCACTGTCAGAGGGGCAGCACTGAGGGAGGGTCACGCTGTCACCCTCGTAAATTTTCTCTGCACTCTTTCTAGTTTAACTGCTTCGAGGCACATGATGAAATAGGTTGTAGTCAGCATGGTTTCAGCAGGTTACAAGCCCATGATATTACAGGAAAGATTGTAGCATGGAGAAAGTGGTGGCTGATTGGCAGGAGGCAAAGAGTGGGAATGAAGGGAGACTTTTCTGACTGGCTGCCGGTGACTAGTGGTTTTCCACAGGGGTCTGTGTTGGGACAGATTCTTCTTGTGTTTTATCAGAATCAGGTTTATTATCACCAGCATGTGTCATGAAATTTATTAACTTAGCACCAGCAGTTCAATGCAATACATAAGAAGAAAATAAATAAATCAATCATAGTGTATGTATATCGAATATATTAAAATCGTGCAAAATCAGAAATAATATATATTTAAAAAGTGAGGTAGTGTTCATGGGTCCAATGTCCATTTAGGAATCGGAAGGCAGAGGGGAAGAAGCTGTTCCTGAATCGGTAAGTGTGTGTCTTCAATATGTCAATGATTTGGATGACGGGATTGATGGCTTTGTAGCCAAGTTTGTGGACAATATGAAGATAGATGGAGGGACAGGCAGCTTTGAAGCTGCAGAAGGACTTGGACAAATTAGGAGAATGAGCAAAGAAATGGCAGATGGAATACAGGGTCAGGATGCACTTTGGTAGAAGGTGTGTCACATCCAGAATTATTTCCAGGTAGCAGACGATTTCCTTCCACACCGCTCTGACGTATTGGAAAATCGCGTACTAGGCAAGTTACAGCAGTGGTTTGCCATTGCCTTCTGCTGGGTGAGTTATTGTAAAGAGATCACCAGCTCTTAACAGGAGCCGGCTGGATTCGAACCCGGGACCTCTCGCCCCGAAGTCCAGCGCTGATGGACTTCCAGCCAAAGAAATGAAAGGGTTGACTATTTTCTAGCTGGAGAGAAAATTCAAAATCTGAGGTGCAAGGGGATTTAGGAGTCCTTGTGCAGGATTCCTTAAAAGTTAGTTTGCGGGTTGAATCCGTTGTAAGGAAGGCAAATGCATTGTTAGCGTTCATTTCAAGAGGTCTACAAGGATGTTGCCTGGATTGGAGAGTGTGCCTTATGAGAATAGGTTGAGTGAACTCGGCCTCTTTGCCTTGGAGCGATGGAGGATGAGAGGTGACCTGATAGAGGTGTACAAGATGAGAGTCATTGATCGTGTGGATAGTCAGAGGCTTTTCCCCAGGGCTGAAATGGCTAGCATGAGAGGGCACAGTTTTAAGGTGCTTGGAAGTAGGTACAGAGGAGATGTCAGGGGTAAGTTGTTTTTACTCAGAGAGTGGTGAGTGCATGGAATGGGCTGCCAGTAACGGTGGTGGAGGCAGATACGATAGGGTCTTTTAAGAGACTCCTGGATAGATACATGGGGTTCAGAAAAATAAAGGGCTATGGGTAACCCTAGGTAATTTTTAAGGTAAGGACATGTTCGGCACAGCTTTGTGGGCCGAAGGGCCTGTATCGTGCTGTAGGTTTTCTATATTCTATGAATCCTAAGGAACAGCGGAGACTGATACAGTTTGGCACCAGCAGCCGTGCAGGAGTTGCCAGTCAGCATTGAACTTAACATATTGCCTTAGGGACTCCAGCTCTGGGTTTTTCCTTGTAGTTTATTCCCGAAGCCTTCCTAGAGTGGGTATCATCGCATGGCAGAGGAAGTCTGAGAGCAGAGTTTTCTTCTCCTAGACAATGGTACATGGAGCTTAGGAAATAAAGGGCTATGGGTAACCCTAGGTAATTTCCAAAGTAAGTACATGATCGGCACAGCATTGTGGGCCGAAGGGCCTGTATTGTGCTGTAGGTTTTCTATCTTTCTATGAGCTGGCATATACGGCTGATAAGCCTCATCTGCCTGACGTGACTGGTTTTAAGGAGCCAGTAACCCGCCTTTGCCCCTTCTCCTGTCAGTAGAAATGGTTCCACCGGGCTTAGTGGCTAAGCCACACGTGAAGGCCAGGAGCTGGACTTGGTTGTCAGAGGCTATTTAAGGTACACACCATTGGGAGCATTTAATAGGTAGTGGGAGCTTATCCCCATTACCATCCCTGGCTATAACAACCTTAAAGAACTTTTGGCTGTATTTAAGGGTATTCATGTGTGGTTGAATGACAATTGAACTTGAACTTACTTACTTTCAATTACTAGATTAGTTAGTTCAAGACAACATCACTGACAGTAGACCCTGCTCCTGGTCTGTGTTCTATATTCTACATCGAGGCAGTACAGGACTAACAAATATCCAATGTGCAAAAGAAGACAAACTGTGCAAATATAAAAATTAATACTACGAACATAAGTTGTAAAGAGTTCCTGAAGGTGAATCTGTAGGTTGTAGAATTCAGTTCAGGGTTGAGGCCAGTGAGGTTATTCACGCCTGTTCAGGAGCCTGATTGCTGAGTGGCAAACCCTGCAGAGGATAGTTTGACCACCGAGAGGATCACTGGGTCTCCCTCCCCCTATTTGTGACATTTACCGGGAGCGTTGTAGACGAGGAGCTCAAAGCATTGTTGAGGATCCCTACCACACATCCCACAATCTCTCTGACCCACTACTATCAGGAAGGAGGTACAGGAGCATCAGGACTAGGACTGCCTCTTCCCCTGGGCTGTGAGACTAACGAATACCCTGCCACCACCGGGGTCTCGTCACCAGGACAGCGAGCTGCTCACTGTTTCCTGTACTGGTTTACTATTTGTTCTTTACCTGTGCTGTGGTTATATACATTTTGATTTATATTTTATTAACTTGCAGTATTTGAGGTAATGTTTTGTTTTACAGCATGTGCTGTGTGTGATATCTGTATAATGGGTGCACCATGGCCCTGAGGAATGTTGTTTCATTTGGTTGTATATATGTATAATCAGACGACGATGAACTTTGTCAGAATTTGGAAGAAAATACAATAAGCATAATAAATTGATTGGTAATTTTATTATCATCACCCGGTCAGACATACAGTGGAAAAGCTTGTCTGTCACACCCTTCACACCGTTCATCTCATCACCACAGTACATTCAGCATTTGGGCTGCAAGTACATTTATTATCAAAGAAATTATACAGCCTTGAGATCTGCTTGCTCACAGGTAGCCTCAAAGCAAGAAACCCGAAAGGGCCCAATTAAAGAAAAAAATAACAAAAATGAGAGTAAAAGACCAACACCCGATGTGCAAGAGAAAGAAATAGAAATATAAATCATGCAAACAACTGAAGCGAACAACAGCATTCCGAACCAAAAGTGATCCTCATATTGGAAAGCCCGGAGTAGGCCCAAAGCCTCCCGTATCAATTCATCGCATTAGCAGGTATGGAGCACCATAGCCAGGGCGGTCTACATAGCCTCAGTGCCATGGAGACGATCATTGTGGACATTGAAGGAAAACTAACAGTGGAATGCAGGATTAAGTGTAACATCTATAGAGAAAGTACAATTGAGGCAAAGGTAATGGCGAGGTAGATTGTGAGGCCAACAAGATGTTTTCACCTCATTAACGTACAGTCTATTCAGGCCAGAATAAACAAGACGTGCCAAATGGCCCCCTTCTGTTCTTAAATAACTGTTCTGACAGTCCTTACCTCCTCCGTGGAATTCCCGGGCAATGGCCGAAGCCTTCTCCTTTCTCTCCCTGATCAGTGAGGCGTACGACATTATTCCCTCTTCCTTCTCCAGCATCGAGAGGCTGGGGAGAGAAGTTAGACAGAAGTGAGCCACGCTGTGCTTCCAGGCACACTTGACACTCAAAGAAAAGAGATTCTGCAGATGCTGGAAATCCAGAGTAACACATCCAAAATGCTGGAGGAGCTCAGCAGGTCAGGCAGCATCTACGGAGAGGAATAAATAGTCAATGTTTCAGGCCAAGATCCTTCATCAAGACTGGAAAGGAAGGGGGCAGAAGGCAGGTGGGGTGAGGGGAGAGAGTACAAGCTGACAGATTGATGCACCATCAATAACTCTCGGAGACGGGAAGTGAACGATAGGCTTTTATTAACAGCGAAGAGGGAGCACGATCATGTCGAAGACAGAGGGAGGAGCAGTGCCCCAATCACCTTTATACAGGGGTCTGTGGGAGGAGTCACAGGAGCAGTCAGCAGAGGGGCGTTTCCAGACAGGTATACATAGTTTACCACACAGATGATAGGCGAGACCAGATGAGGAGCAATGGGAGAGGGGGGATATAGTGAGAAGCTGAGAAGGTATAGGTGGAAGCTGATGGGAGATGGGAGCGGACCACGGGAGAAAGAGAAGGAGACCGGGAACCAGAGGGAGGTGATGGGGAAGGGACTGCGTGAGAGAGAACTAGAATGGGGAATGGAAAAAGGAAGAAGGGGGGAGGGGGCGATCACCGGTCTCGAGGGCTACAGTCTGACTGTGGGGCCTGGAATATTGATCCAGCCACATGTCACTGCTTTTGTAACCTGTTGCTTCGGGCAGAAGGGGCTCGGCAGCCGTGGATGACAGTTCATCTGGGAGAGGGAAAACTCTGATCTCACACCTCCTCTGCCTTCCGGCTACACCCACTCATGGAGAAGGCTTTGGGAGTAAACCCAAGGGAAAAATCAAGAGCTGGAGTCTTACATTGAGCTCCACACTGACCGGAACTCCTGTGATGCCCCTGTTGGCAAAACTGTACCGGTCTCTATGTTCCTTTGGGTTCATCAGCTATGAGGAGAGGGCAAGCCCGGCACACGGGCAACAGCTTACATTTCAAGTTGTTCTGCCCTGGCTTGTGTACCACACGGACAGCTAGGACACAACATCCATGGTCGGCCCCGACCAATGGAGAGACCTCACGAGGAACTGCTTCTCAGCACAACTGGTTCATCACAGTAACGAGACAATCTCTGGTCTGTCGATCACACTCACTCTCAATGGGTTTATAAACCTTGTCCGGTTTACAATATCCCTTCAGGAGAGAGCCTCTTACTCCACAGTACAACTCATGTTATCTCAAACTTCAGCTACTTCTACAGATGCACAGTGGAGAGTTTCCTGACTGGTCACTTCCAAACCTGGAATGCCCAGGGACAGAAAAGCCTGCGTACAAACAGTGGTGGACACAGCCAAGCCCATCACGGGAAAATCCCCCCCCCCCCCCCCCCCCCATCATCAGCAGACAGTACATTGTGAAATTTGTTGAACACATCTATATGGAACACTGTTGCAGGAAAGCAGCACATTTCATTAAAGACCCCCACCATCCAGGACATGCTCTCTTCTCACTGCTACCACGAGGGACGTACAGGAGCCTCAGGATACACGCCACCAGGTTCAGGAACAGTTATTATCCCTCAACCATCAGGCTCCAGAACCAACATGGATAACTTCACTCACCACTACTCTGAACCTATTCCACAATCTATGGACTTACTTTCAGCAACTCTACACACATGTTCTCAGTATTATTTATTGTTTTTATCTTCAGAAATGGAGTTCTTTTGCACATTGGTTGTTTGTCAGTCTTAGTGTGTATTTTTTTCATTGATTCTGTTGTATTTCTCTGTTCTACTGTCACTGCCTGCAAGAAAATGAATCTCAGGGTGATATGATATATGATGGTGGTTGTCCATCGTGTATTCAATGATGACGGGAAACCTGTGTGGGAGAGTTTTTAAAGTGGAAAAGCTATTCCACTGGGGCAGTTCCACTCTCTCCACCTCAGAAGTCCAGGTCCAGTGGAACGAACGAGCAATGAACTGGGGTCTTCCTTGGTTGCAGTAGATGACCATGATGTCTTCTGAGCCTTGTCATGCTCTTCGCTCTCCACAGAGCGTCGCAGTACCAGCTTCCTGGCTGTTGGATCTCGCAGTAGATGTCATCTGCCCATGAGGCTGTTGGCTACCCACTGACATAAACTATGAACTCTGTCAGTGTCAGTCATAGAATACAGAACCAGGCCCTTCTGCCCACATCATCCATGCTAACCTCCTTGCTCATCTATACCAATTGCATTTACTCACATTACATGGAATATAGAACACAGCGCAAACACATCAAATTTCAAAATAAATAAATCTTGCCAAAAAAAAGGAATACTGAGGTAGTGTCCATGGCTTCATGGACTGTTCAGAAATCAGGTGGCAGAAGGAAAGAAGCTGTTCCTGAATTGTTGAGTGTGTGCCTTCAGGCTCCTGTACATTCTCTCCGATGGTAGCAATGAGAAGAGGCCATGTCCTGGATGGTGAGGACCCTTAGTGATTGATGCCTTCTTGAGGCATCAACTCTTGAAGACGTCCTTGGTGCTGGGGAGACTGGTGTCTATGGTGAACACTGGTGCCCACAACCCTTCATGGCTTTTTCCGATCCTGGGTAGTGGCCCCTCCAAATCTGGCGGTGATGCAGCCATTTGGAAGGCTCTGTGCAGTACATCTGTAGAAATTTGTGAGAGTCTTTGGTGAGATACCAAACCTCTTCAAACTGCGAATGAAGTAGAGTGACTGGCTTCTTTGTGATTTTGCATCAGAATCAGGTTTAATATCACTGGCTTATGTTGTGAAATCTGTTGTTTTGTGGCAGCAAGGAATGTGTTCATGGAGTCACTGTCCATTCAGAAATCTGATGGTGGAGGGGAAGAAGCTGTTCCCGAATCATCGAGTGTGTGTCTTCAGGCTCCTGTCCCTCCTTCCTGATGGTAGCAATGAGAAGAGAGCATGCCCTGGGTGATGGGGGTCCTTATTGATGGTTGCTGCCTTTTTGAGGCATTGCTCCATGAAGACGTCCCGGATTTTGGGGAGGTGAGTGCCCATGATGGAGCTGACTGAGTTTACAACTTTCTGCAGCTTATTACAGTCCATTGCAGAGCTCCCCCACCCCGCCATACCAGATGGTGATGCAGCCGGTTAGAATGCTCTCCACGGTGCATCTGTCTTTTTTTTGTGACGCCCCAACTCTCCTCAAACTCCTCATGACATGTTGACACCCAGGAACTTGGCACTGCTCATCCTTCCCATTACCGATCCCTCGATGAGGACTGGCGTGTTCCCTCATCTTACCCTTTCCGAGCTGGATGTTTTGGGCCCAGGGCCAATCATTATAAACGAATTAGATCAGTGTTGAGATGAGTTCAGGAACTTGATGGTTGAAGGGTAATAACTGTTCCTGAACCTGGTAGTGTGAGATCTAAGGCTCCTGTTCGTCCTTCCCAATGGCAGCAGTGAGAAGTTAGCATGGCCTGGGCTGGGATTCCAGTTCTATCTCACTGTTATCAGACTGTTGACCAGACATTTCATACTCTAAACACTGAACTCTTGATCCCCCTGCCCACTTCATCGTCACATTTGAATGCTGCTTGTCTGCCTGCACTGCACATTCTCCGTGTCGGTAACTGCATTATCATCATGTGTACTGAGGTACCGTGAAAAGCTTTGTTTTGCATGTCAGCCGTACAGATGACTTCATTACACAGTGTGAGGCTGCTGGTACCAAACTCTACCGGTCTCTGCCGTTCCTTTGGGATCATCAGATGTGTGGAGAGAGGGAGCCTGCTACACGGGCAACAGCTTGTTCTCCGTATTGTACTGCCCAGGCTGGCGTATCTACACAGCTAGGATGCAATATCCATGGTCAGCTCTGACCAACAGAGGCCACAGACCCAGACGTTGCAGTAGAACAAGGGAAAACGATAACAGAAAGCAGAATAAAGTGTTACAGTTACAGAGAAAGTGCAGCGCAGGTAGGCAATAAGGTGTGAGGTCATAACGAGGCAGACTGTGAAGTCAGTCGTCCATCTTATCACGCTCAGGAGCTGTACTAACATAGACAGTGAGGGCAAAAATACTTGTTGGTCAAAAATTGATTTCTCTAACTTCTGATAATTTCCCCACTCCCCCCTTCCCTCTTCCTCCATTCCCCACTCTAGCACCTTCTGTATCTCTCCTCTTCTCCTCTCCTACCATTTCCCCACCACTTTCACCCATTGTCCACACTCCTCTCCATTCCTGCCCTTACCTGTTCCACCAATCCCACCCTAGCTTCTCACTTCATCCCCCCACCCACCTTCCCCTCATCTGGTCTCACCTATCACCTCCCAGTGTCTCACTTCATCCCCTTCCCCACCCACCTTCCCCTCACCTGGTCTCACCTATCACCCTCTGTGTAAAAAAACTTACCCCTGATGTCTCCCCTAAACTTCCCTCCCTTAATTTTGTACATATGCCCTCTTGTGTTTGCTATTCGTGCCCTGGGAAACAGGTACTGACTATCCACCCTATCTATGCCTCTCATAATCTTGTAGACCTCTATCAAGTCCCCTCTCATCCTTCTATGCTCCAAAGAGAAAAGTCCCAGCTCTGCTAACCTTTCCTCATAAGACTTGTTTTCCAATCTAGGCAATATCCTGGTAAATCTCCTCTGCACCCTCTCCACAGCTTCCACATCCTTCCTATAATGAGGTGACCAGAACTGAACACAATACTCAAGTGTGGTCTCACCAGAGATTTGTAGAGTTGCAACATGACCTCTCTACTCTTGAACTCAATCCCCCTGTTAATGAAGCCTAGCATCCCATAGGCCTTCTTAACCACCCTATCAACCTGTCCAGCGACCTTGAGGGATGTATGGATTTGAACCCCAAGGTCCCTTTGTTCATCCACACTCTTAAGTAACTGACCATTAATCCTGTACTCAGTCTTCTGGTTTGTCCTTCTAAAATGCATCACCTCACACTTATCTGAATTGAACTCCATCTGCCATTTTTCTACCCAACTCTGCAGCCTGTCTATATCCTCTTGTAACCTTCAACAACCTACAGCTCCATCCACAACTTCGTGTCATCCGCAAACTTACTCACCCATCCTTCCACCTCTTCATCTAGGTCATTTATAAAAATCACAAAGAGCAGGGGTCCCAGGACAGATCCCTGCTGCACTCCACTAGTCACCAACCTCCAGGCAGAATACTTTCCTTCTACAACTACCCTCTGATTTTTTCCTTTAAGCCAATTTTTTATCCAGACAGCCAGGGTTCCATTGATCCTATGCCTCATGACTTTCTGGATGAGTCTCTCATGAGGGACCTTGTCAAATGCCTTGCTAAAATCCATGTAGACCACATCTACCACTCTACCCTCATCAATTTCTTTTGTTACCTCTTCAAAAAGCTCAATTAGGCTTGTGAGGCATGACCTCCCTTCACAAAGCCATGTTGACTATCCATAAGTAGACTGTACTTCTCCAAATGCTCGTAGATCCTATTTTTAAGAATCCTTTCCATTAGTTTGCAGACCACCGATGTAAGACTCACCAGTCTATAGTCCCAGGATTCTCCCTATTATCTTTTTTAAACAAGGGAACTACATTTGTCATTCTCCAATCCTCCGGCACTTCCCCTGCAGCCAAAGAGGATTCAAAGATCATAGCTAATGCTCCAGCGATCTCTTCTCTCACTTCCCACAGCAACCTGGGGTATATCACATCCGGCCCTGGGGACTTATCAATCTTGATGTTTTTAAGAAGATCCAACACTTCTTCTTGCTTAATCTCCACATTGTCCAGCATACAGGCCTGTTCTATTTCGACCTCACCCTGATCAAGATCCTTTTCACTTGTGAATACTGAAGCAAAGTATTCATTTAGGACCTCCCCAACCTCCTCCACCTCCAGGCACATGTTGCCTTCTTTATCCTTTAGTGGTCCCACCTTCGTTCTCATCATCCTCCTGTTTTTCACATACGTATAGAATGCCTTGAGGTTCTCCTTAATCCTACATGCCAAGGCCTTCTCATGCCCCTTTCGAGCTCTCCTAAGTCCTTTCTTAAGCTCCTTCCTGGCTACCCTATATTTCTCAGGAGCCCTTCCTGCTTCCTGCTTCTTATATCTAACATAAGCTTCCTTCTAAACACAAAGTACACTGCAGATGCTGTGGTCAAATCAACACATACAAATAAGCTGGATGAACTCAGCAGGTCGGGCAGCATTTGCTGAAATGAGCAGTCAACGTTTCGGGCCAAGACCCTTCGTCAGGACTGAAGAAGGTGGGGGGAAGGTGGAAAACCAATCAGAGGAAAGATCAAGGGGTGGGGGAGGGAAAGCAGGGAGGGGATAGGCAGGAGAGGTGAAGAAGGAATCTAAGGGTAAAGCACTATGGGTAGTAGAAGAAGGCAAAATTATGAGAGAGGTTCAACTCAACTTCAACTCTGCTTCACATTCCCATTCAGATATGTCCATACATGGCCTCCTCTACTGCCATGATGAGGCCAAACTCAGGCTGGAGGAGCAACACCTCATATACCATCTGGGTAGTCTCCAGCCCCTTGGCATGAACATTGAATTCTCCAACTTCCGGTAATTCCCTCCCTCTCCCTTCCCCCATCTCAGTTTCACTCTGTCTCCTCTTCCAACTGCCCATCACCTCTGTCATGGTTCTGCCTTCTTCTACTACCCATAGTGCTTTCCCCTTACATTCCTTCTTCACCTCTCCGGCCTGCTTCCCCTCCCCCACCCCTTGATCTTTCCTCTGATTGGTTTTCCACCCTCCCCCCACCTTCTTTATTGGGCCCCTGCCCCCTCCTTCTTCAGTCCTGATGAAGGGTCTCGGTCCAAAACGTTGACTGCTCATTTCAATGGATGCTGCCCAACCTACTGAGTTCATCCAGCTTGTTTGTATATGCTTCCTTCTTACTCTTGACAAGTTACCTCACGTATTTCGTCAGCCACGGTTCCCTTTTCCTACCATTTTTTCCTTGTCTCAGTGGGACAAACATATCCTGAACCCAGCACAAGTGGTCCCTAAACTTCCTCCATATTACTTCTGTGCTTTCACCCTTGAACATCTGTTTCCAATTTACTTTTGCTAGTTCCTGCCTCATCCCTTCATAGTTGGCCCTTCCCCAGTTAAGCACTTTCCCATTTTGTCTGTTTTTATCCTTTTCTATAGCTATGCTGAAGCTAAGGGAGTTGTGGTCGCTCTCACCAAAATGCTCCCCCACCAAGAGGTCTGTCACCTGACCAGGTTCATTACCCAGAACTAGATCCAGTATGGACTCTCCTCTCGTCGGTTGGTCCACTTACTGTGTCAGGAATCCTTCTTCAACACACCTGACAAATTCAGCCCCATCTATCCCCCTTGCACTCAGGAGATGCCAGTCAATATTCTCCTCCCTCCCCCCACCTTCTTGTTCTAGCTTCTTCCCTTCCTTTCCGGTCCTGATGAAGATTCTCGGCCTGATAATGCCGACTGTTTATTCCTCTCCATGGACGCTGCCTGACCTACTGAGTTCCTCCAGCATTTTGTGAAAGTTGCTGCTGGTCAGCAGATACTTGACGGGTGAAGGGCCTGTTTCTGTGTTGTCTGACTCTCTGATCCTCCAGCTCTAAGATTGGAGTAGAGTGGCGTAGCTGGCTGCAGTTACTCGTACCGTCCCTGTAAGGCTGATCACATTCCCCCACGTAAGCACTAAGTAAATTGGGAAATGGAAGGCGGGGGATAAATCAGTCCTGTCAGTCATCATTGTCGCCACGGCTGGCACGGAATATTTATCTTCTCAGCTTTACGGTCTCAAATAGAATGGAACTCGAGGGACTGCGGTGGGGAGGAGATCGAGAGCCTAGTCACAGCCACCTTCCCTCAAGGTCAGCAACACAAAGGAGCTCCTCATTGACTTTGGGAGGGGGGAGGCGGTTCATATATGGGATACACTCAGTGGCCAGTTTATTGTGTACCCCCTTACCTAACAAAATGGCCACTGACTGTATGCTCATTATGAGGAGTATAGTAGGGTAAATGCAAGCAGAAATTCTCCATAAAGGTTGAGTGAGCATACAACTAGAGGTTAAGGGTGAAGGGTGAAATATTTAGGGGGAACCTGAGAGGGAACAACTTCACTCAGAGGGTGGTGAGAGTGTGGAACAAGCTGCCAGTAGAAGTGGTGGATGCGAGCTCGATTTCAGTGTTTAAGTGAAATTTGGAAGGCAGGTAGATGGGAAGGGTATGGGGGTGGGGCTGTGGTCCCAGTGCAGATTGATGGGACCAGGCAGTTTAAATAGTTCAGCATTGCCTGGAAGGGCTGAATAGCATGTTTCTGTGCTGTGGCTTTCTATGACTTTGTGATTCTGTGGTCTTCTGCTTCTGTAGCCCATCCACTTCAAGTTTCAACATGTGCATTCTGAGATGCTCTTCTGGGCAGCACTGTTGTAACGTGTGGTTATTTGAGTTACTGTCACCTTCCTGTCAGCTTGAACCAGTCTGGCCATTCTCCTCTGACCTCTCTCATTAACGAGATGCTTTCCCCCACAGAACTGCCGCTCACTGGATTTTTAAAAATGTTTTCTGCACTATTCTCTGTAAACTCTAGGAACTGTTATACACGTAAATTCCAGGAGATCAGCAGATTCTGAGATACTCAAACCACCCTGTCTGGCACCAACAATCACTCCACAGTCAGAGTCACTCAGATCACATTTCTTCAGCCTTCTGATGTTTATCTAACTCTTGACCATGTCTGCATGCTTTTATGCATTGAGTTGCTGCCACGTGATTGGCTGACTGGACATTTGCATTAACGAGCAGGAGTACAGGTGTGCCTGTAACATGGTGTTGAGGATGAGGGGTTGTTCTCCTCAGATTAAGCTTATGATTAAAGTGTCACATCTCCATTGAAACATCAAAACACACAGTGAAATGAGTCGTTTGCATCCACAACCAACACAGCCCGAGGGTTATGTTGGGGCAGCCTGCAAATGTTGCCACATTCTTGGCAACATGGCATGTCAACCACTCACCAACCCAACCCGCATGTCTTTGAAATGTGGGAGGAAACTGGAGCACCTGGAGGAAACCCAAGTGGTCATGGGGAGAACATTCAATCTCTTACATACAGTGGCATAAATTAACCCCGATCGTTGGGGTTGTAATATTGGTGGTTGCCTATTGTGTCTAATGATGACAGGAGCCCTGCGCAGGAGAGCTTTTAAAGTAGTGCATTGGGGCACTCAGATGTCCAGGTACAGTGGTACAAGTCATCCTCACAAATGGGTCCTCCTTGGTTGCAGTGGACGACAGTGAGTTCTTCTGTGCCTCATCATTGTCTTCGCTCTCCGAGCAACACTGCAGTATGGCATCCCTGGCCATCGGATGTCACTGTGGCTCTCATCTGCCCTGTCAGCCGGAGCTATGGAGACATGTCCCTATCTCACTGGGGTATGAGGCCCACTGGCTACCCTCTCCTGGTTTAGCCCGCCTGTCAAAGTGGTGTACCGGGATGTGGCCACAGTTGCATGCAAACAGCTACTTGGAACCACAAATGAGCATTGAATGTCCTGTGAGTTCCCAAAGGTGAGTGAGCTGCCCCAGACTGGACACGACAAGCCCCTTCACCAGAGGTGCCACCCCTCCCTAACACCCCAACTGTAAAGCATTATGCTAACTGCTGCACTGTGTGTGCTAGCCAGAACTTCAAGGCCCTAGTAGTGACATCAACAAACATGTGGAACCAAGCAATCTCATGGCCAATAAAGGTCATCAATGTCTCTACTTCCTCAGGAGGCCAAAAGAATTCGGTATGACCCCTCAACCCTTGTCAATTTTTATCGATGGACTATCGAAAGCACCCTATCTGGATACAACACACAGAAGATGATGGAAAAACTCAGTGGATCAGGCAGTATCTACGGAGAGAAACGAACAGATGACATCTCAGGTCGAGACCCTTCATCAGGACACGCTTCAGTAGTGATCTTTCAAGAATAACTAGATTCTGACATGATTCCAGGGGACTGGGAAATTACAAATATCATTCCACCCTTTAAGAAGGGAGAGAGGCAGAAGTAAGTAAATTACAGGTCAGTTGGCCTGAGTGGTCGAGCAGATGTTGGAGTCCATTATTAAGGATAAGGTTTCACAGCACTTGAAGGCACATGGTAAAATAGGCTGAAGTCAGCATGGTTTTCTTAAGGAGAAATCTTGCCTGACAAAACTGTTGGAATACTTTAAGGAAAATAAGACAGGATGGACAAAAGGAAATTAGTGAATGTGGTTTACTTGGATTTTCAGAAGACCTTTGACAAGCTGCCACACATGAGGCTGCTTCACAAAATAAGAGCCCATGGTATTATAGGAAAGATACTGGCATGGATAGAGCAGTGGCTGATTGGCAGAAGGCAAAGAGAGGGAATAAAGGCGACCAATTCTGGCTGGCTGCTGGTGACTAGTGGTGAGGGGAAGAGGTGTAGCGAAGGCTGGCGGGTGACAGGTGGACCCAAGTGAGAGTGGGAATGGTGTAAAAAACTAGGAGGTTATAAATGCACATGAACAAGAGCGGAAGAAGTTGGAATTTGATAGGAGAGGATAGTGGAATAAAGGGAGGGAGATGGGGAGAGGATCCAGTGGGAGAAACATGAGGGTGATGAGGAGATTAAGAGGGCAGAGGGGGAAAGAAAGGAGGTGATGGGAGTTGGTGGGATAAGGGGAAAAATGGGGCAGAGCAGCATGGTTACCTGAAGTTAGAAAAATCGATGTCAGGTTGGAGACCCACATGTCTTTGGGTTATGGGAGGAGACCTGACCAACTGGGGGAAAGCATGCATTCACAGGGAGAACATGCAAACTCCACACAGACAGTGGTAGTGGTCAGGATCAAGCTGGGGACTCGGGGATCTACACACTGTGCCATCTTGCTGTCCTTGTCATGTCAGAGGAGACATGGCACTTGGTATGTCAACTGAAGACGGAACTTTGGCTGAGAAACCAGGGCTCTTCTAGGGGCCCCATCAGAGTGAATGCACACAGGTATTTCCACAGGATTCCCATTCACTGTGTAAAAAATCTTCTCTGACTTTCCTCCAACATCTTAGAAATATGTTCCTCATTATTAGCCATTGATGGGAAAAAGTCTCTGGCTGTCAACTCGATCTGTACCTCTTATCATCTTGTACACCTCTATCAAGTCGCCTCTCATCCTCCTTCACTACAAAAAGAAAAGCCCTAGCCCACTCAACCATAAGACATGCTCTCTAATCCAGGCAGAATCCCGATAAATCTCCTCTGCACCCTCTCTAATCCAGGCAGCATCCTGGTGAATCTCCTCTGCACCCTCTCTAATCCAGGCAGCATCCTGGTAAATCTCCTCTGCACCCTCTCTAATCCAGGCAGAATCCCGATAAATCTCCTCTGCACCCTCTCTAATCCAGGCAGCATCCTGGTAAATCTCCTCTGCACCCTCTCTAATCCAAGCAGCATCCTGGTAAATCTCCTCTGCACCCTCTCTAATACAGGTAGCATCCTGGTGAATCTCCTCTGCACCCTCTCTAATCCAGGCAGCATCCTGGTAAATCTCCTCTGCACCCTCTCTAATCCAGGCAGAATCCCGATAAATCTCATCTGCACCCTCTCTAAAGCTTCCACATCCTTCCTATAATGAGGTGACCAGAACTGAACTCACTTACTCCAAGTCTGGTGTAACAAGGGTTTTATAGAGATGCAAAGAGGAATAGTTAACCCAAACATGGACAATTCCTTTCCACCCAGAAAAGCTGCTTGACCCACTGAGTAGATTGTTTGATGCCCCAGACACCAGCATCTGCAGCCTCTTGTGTTGTCTGCATTTAAAGAGGTCCCGTTTGCCACTCAGAGAGTTGTGGGTTTATGGAATGACCTGCCAGAAGAAGTGATATACATGTTGGAAAAGAGTGTAAAATTGTTATATTTTTAACTTTTCCTATGCTCGCTAGTATTTTTATATAATGTTTATATATTTAAAAGTTCAGTGAAACTTTTGGTAATTGCAATATAACTGATTCATAGAGTCATTGAATTCAATAGGACAGAAACAGCCCATCTAGTTAGTGCCAAACCATTAACCTGCCTGGTTCCAACAACCTGTACTTGGACCTTAGCCGTCCATACCCTTCCCATCCGAGTATCTATCCTCATTTCTCTTAAATGTTGAAATCAAACCCACATCCACTACCTCCACTGGCAGCTCGTTCCACACTCTCACCACCCTCTGAGTGAAGATGTTCCCCCTCATGTTCATTTTAAACATTTCACCTTTCACCCTTAACCCATGACCTCTAGATCTAGTCTCTCCAAACCACAAGGGAAAAAGTCTACCCTATCTATACCCCTCATAATTTTGTATACCTCTATCAAATCTCTCCTCATTTTCCTACGCTCCCGGGAATGAAGTCCTAACCTATTCAACCTTTCCCTTTAACCCAGGTCCTGAAGCCCTGGCAACACCCTTGTAAGTTTTCTCTGTACTCTTTCAATCTTATTGACATCTTTTCTGTAAGTAGGTGACCAGAATTGCACAGTCTTTGCTTTTTATTCTGATAGGAACATACAGTACAAACTCTGTATTCTCAATATTTCACTTTTGAAGGTCTCCCACTCACACCTTCGCCAGAAGATAACTTATACCAATCCACACTTGCCAGATCCTTTCTGATGCCGTCAAAATTGGCCTTTCTCCAAGTTAGAATCTCAAATGGAGGCCCTGACCTATCCTTTTCCATAATTACTTTGAAACTAATGACATTATGATCACCAGGTGCAAGGAGTTCCCCTTTCCAAACTTCTGTCACCTGTCCTGTCTCATTCCCCAATAGGAGATCCAGTTTCACTCTCTCTCTAGTTGGGACTTCTATATCCTGCCGAAGGGTTTCAGCCCGATATGTCGACTGTACTTTTTTTGCTGAGATTCTGCCTGGCCTGCTGAGTTCCTCCAGCATTTCCGGCATCTGCAGATTTTCTCTAGTATGTGCTGATTGAGGAAACTTTCCTGACCACATTTGACAAACTCTTTTCCATCCAGCCCTTTTACAGAGTGGGAGTCCAAGTCACTATGTGGAAAGTTAAAATCACCTACTATCACAAAGTGTTTCACTGTATTTTAATACTTAATACTTTATTGTCACCAAACAATTGATACTAGAGCGTACAATCATCAGAGTGATATTTGTTTCTGTGCTTCGTGCTCCCTGAAGTACAAGTCGAAGTAAATATAATAAAAATTTAAATTATAAATCATAATTAGAAAATAGAAAAGGGAAAGTACGGTAGTGCAAGTCAGGTCTGGATATTTGAAAGGTACGGCCCAGATCCGGGTCAGGATCTGTTCAGCAGTCTTATCACAGTTGGAAAGAAGCTGTTCCCAAATCTGGCCCTATGAATCTTCAAGCTCCTGAACCTTCTCCCGGAGGGAAGAGGGACAAAAAGTGTGTTGGCTGGGTGGGTCTTGTCCTTGATTATCCTGGCAGCACTGCTCCGACAGCGTGTGGTGTAAAGTGAGTCCAAGGATGGAAGATTGGTTTGTGTGATGTGCTGGGCTATGTTCACAATCTTCTGCAGCTTCTTCCTGTCTTGGACAGGACGACTTCCATACCAGGTTGTGATGCACCCCAGAAGAATGCTTTCTACAGTGCATCTATAAAAATTCTGATACATGTGACAGATTCTTGACCTCACAATCTACCTCATTATGATCTTGCACTTTATTGTCTGCCTGCACTGCACTTTCTCTGTAACTGTGACACTTTATTCTGCATTCTGTTATTGTTTTACTTTGTTCTATCTCAATGCGCTGTGTAATGATCAGGTCCCAGTTTGTGACGCTTGTTCAAACCATTGGACCCACACTTCCGAGGACGAGAGAGTGGAACTGGCCCAGTGCAAAGCTTTTCCACTTCAAAAACTCTCCTGCATAGTTCTGTCATCACTGGGTACGTTGAACAACCAACAATTTTTCGATGAGTTCCTCTGCGGCAGGTGTCACATCATTGAATCTGGCTATTAATTGTTATCACTGGAATGTCTGTCTAATCTGAATGAGCTTTCTAGTATGGGATCACCATTACTTCTTTGTTCCTATATCACAGTGTAGATATGCAGACATCCCACCTCTCTTGGGACTTCCGGGAGCCTCCCGCATATTGATAGCGGCACCCTGACGCCCACAAATTATGTACCGTATCCTGGAAATCGATTTTTTTGAGAGCGAGTGAGCAAGAGGGAGGGGGAGTGAGAGGGAGAGGGGAGAGGGAGGGAGGGGGGGAGAGGAGAGGGGAGAGTGGAGAGGGGAGGGGGAAGGGGAAGGGGGAAGGGGAGAGGGGGTGGAGGGGGAGGGAGAGGGAGAATCCTGCATCCTGATTGGTCTCTCTTTGTGCTAAGTAGACCTATCAGTTTTCTCTGCGGGTGGGCTTTACAGTCAACCTCTCTCTCTCTTTCATTGTCCATCGGTTCAGTTTAGTGTCCTGCAGCACCATGGCAGAGTGTTCCAAAAGAATAAAATATAAAACATACTTCACCCCAGACGTGGCACTGGAACCTGAATGTTCAGAGGATCTGTACAAGTTCATCCGGACAGGAAAAAGGCTGTACAGTATTTTGATTGACGAAAGCAACAATATCATGTGTGAGAAGGAATGTGCCATTTTATCCAGGTACTATAATGAAACACAGGATAAGGTAACAGTTGGATTTGTAGACATGCCAGTGTGCAATGATGCCAAATCTGAAAACATATTCAACCGCATTGCATCATCCATGCATGACAAAGGCCTTGATTGGTCTAATTGTGTAGGATTTAGCAGTGACAACTGCAATGTGATGATTGGCAAAAACAACTCTGTCTTATCAAGCACAGGCTCCTCACATTTACAGCGTTGGCAGTCCATCATCTGGTCAACATTTGTGCCAACACTGCTGCTAAGGAGCTGTCAGTGTCACCTGAGGAACTGCTCATTAACATCTACTACTACTCTGAGAAAAGTTCCAAACGAAGAGAGGACCTAAAACAGTTTCAGGAGTTCTGCAGTGTTGCCCAGCAGAGAGTACAAAAGCATTGTCCTGTACGCTGGCTTTCTTTAGGAAAAGGTTTGGACCATCTGCTCCACCGATGGCCAGCCTTTATTTCATAGTTTGAGTCCAAGAGTGAGAATCAGAAGTCATCTCATATTCAGAAGAGGCTGGAAGACCCTCAAATGAAAATATACACACGCTTTCTCCATCATGTCACACAATGTTTTGACAAATTCAATTTGATTTTTCTAAATAAGGCACCTATCCTCTTCAAGTTGGATCAGAGTGTAGCAGAGCTCCTGCGTGACATAGCAAGCAGATTTATTGAGCCAAAGGTATTGAGAGAACAGAACGTTCAGGGGATCGATGTGAGCAACCCTGAAATTCACCGCCCAGATGAAGAGATTTTTACTGGGTACCTGGCAAGGAGGCAGTTGCTCAGCGAGGAAGCACAAGAGATCCCCCCTTACAAGACAAAGTGGTTCTTCAAAGATGCCAGAGTATTCTATGTCAGGTGCTTTTAAAAAATCTTGCAGAAGTTCCCAATGAGAAACCAAATCTTGAAAAATCTGTCAGTGGTCAATACAGAGTCAATGATGAGGTGAATCCAGAGCAGACTTTGACTTTGGCAGAGAGATTTCCAAATGTGATCAAGGCAGGTGCAAGAGAACAGCTCCACTTGGAAGTCCTGGATTATGTCTCAACTAACCTTGAAGGACTGGTGCCAAATGACAAAAGTTTGCCAGGTGATGAGTTCTGGGGGAAGCTGTCCAAAGTAAAATCTATGAGCACAGGGCAGTTGAGATTCAAAGAGCTCTGCCAGTTGATGAAGCTGCTTTTGGTGCTGCCAAATTCTAACTGTGATGCAGAAAGGGCATTCAGCATGGTGCGTCACATTAAGACAGAATTCAGAAGTTAGCTGTCTCACAAAACACTTATGAATCTGATGTCTTCAAAATTAACAAATTCATTGACAGACTGCTATGAGGTTGAGACTTCCGGCAAAATGCTCAAATCTGCCAAGCAAGCCACATCACAGTACAAGGAAAGTTTGCAAAAGAAATAGAAAGCTATTTGCATTAACATTTAGATATTAGCATTGAGACTGCCAACAAAATACTCAACAAGGAATATATATATGTATGTGTGTGTGTGTGTAAATAGTTTCAATATGTGATCAAATAAATTGTTGTGTTCTTTTATAATCAAATGTCAAATGTCCTATGTACATACACGGGGTGGGGGTGGATATGGGGTTGTGGGGGGCGGGGGTGGTGGTGCTACCTCCCTGAAATGAGTTTTTGCAGGGTGGGATGTCTGGATATATAGTAAATGAGGGTAAATGTAAGCAGGCTTTTTCCACGGAGGTTGACTGAGATTAGAACTAGAGGTCATGGGTTAAGAGTGAAAGGTGAAATGTTTAAGGGGAACGTGAGGGGGAGCTTCTTCACTCAGAGTGTGGAACAACTTGCAGAAGTGGTGGATCCAGGGTTGGTTTCAACATTTAAGAGAAATTTGGTTAGATACCTGGATGTGAAGGGTATGGAGAGCCATAGCGATGGGTCTGGTCAGTGGGACTAGGCAAAGTAATGGTTCAGCATAGACTAGATGGGCAAAAGGGCCTGTTTCTCTGATGGAGTGCTCTATGACTTTGTGACTCTATAACACTCATAAAAATGGTCATAACCAGCAAGGTTTATGCTTCATTCTTGACCTGAAGAACCTCTGCATTGCAAGGATCTCCAGATCTAACAGGCAGGTACAATAATGGGCTGCAAATACAGTATATATTCTAGAGATACAGCACAGTAATGCCCAAAGAGCCAATTAACCTTCTAACCCCACTTGCCTTTGGACTGTGAGAGGGAACTGGAGCAACTGACTTGTAGTTTCCTTTCTTCTGCCTCCCTCCCTCCCTTCTTGAAGAGTGGAGTGACATTTGCAATTTTCCAGTCCTCTGGAACCATTCCAGAATCCAGTGATTCCTGAAAGATCATTGCTAATGCCTATACAATCTCAAGAGCCACCTGTTTCAGAACCCCGGGGTGTAGTCCGTCTGGTCCAGGTGACCTTACCTACCTCCAGACTTTTCAGTTTCCCTAGAACCTTCTCCCTAGTAATAGCAACTGCACTCACTACTGCCCTCTGACACTCTCAAACTTATGGCACACTGCAAGTGTCTTCCACAGTGAAGACTGAAGCTATATATTTATTAAGTTCCTCCACCGTTTCTTTGGCCCTCGTTACTATCTCTCCAGCGTCATTTTCCCGCAGTCCGATATCTACTCTTGCCTCTTTTTTACTCTTTATATTTTTATAAACACTTCTGGCATCCTCTTTTATATTACTGGCTAGCTTACCTTCATCTTTCATCTTTTCTGTCCTTATGATTTTTTTAGTTGCCTTCTGTTGATCTTTAATGCTGTAACTTCCCACTAATGTTTGCTATGTTATATGCCCTTTCCTTTGCTTTTATGCTGTCTTCGACTTCCCTTGTCAGTCACGGTTACCTCATCCTCCCTTTTGAATATTTTTTCTTTCTTACATAGAGTGATAGAACACTGCAGCACAGAAACAGACCCTTCAGCCCATCTAGTTCATGGCAAACTATTAATCTGCCTAATTCCGTCAACCTGCACCTGGACCATACCCCTCCCATCAATGTACCTATCCAAATTTGTCTCGAATGCTAACACTGAATCCACATCCATCACTTGTGCTGGCAGCTCCCTCCACACTCTCAACAACCTCGGAGTGAAGAAGTTCCCCCTCATGCTCCCCTTAAACATTTCACCTTTCACCCGTAACCCATGACCTCTAGTTCTAGTCTCATCCAGCCTCAGTGGAAAAAATCTGCTTGCAATTGCCCTATCAATACCCCTCATAATTTTGTATACCTGTGTACCTGACAATAATAAACCAATTTCAATACCAGTGCATGAAGCCACTGCACAATCTTCACATCAGGAACAAAAGGCAGAGGAAGTAATTTTATTCTGTGAATTATTAACACAAACACAAAAATAGCAATATGTAACTAAAGGCAGTAATTCTCTGCCCTATCAAAAGTGTTCATCTCTTTCCTAGAAAAATTAATTGTTCTTTCCCCTGTGTTCCTCTGCTCCTCTAGATTCTGTGCAGCCTGGAGCAAAAGAGTTACAAGTTTTCCATCTCTTACCTGAGCTTCGGTCTTTGGTAAATCCCACTTTTTAACAACTTTCTTTACGTTGCCTTCTAACTTTCGTTCAGAAATCAGCCTGTTCCCACAGAGGCGGTGAAATGTGTGTGGGTCCTAATTGCCCTCTCTCAGACTCTCCCAGTCCCAGAAGCGGGTCTAATCAATTCCAAGTTCTTGTGCATCCTACATCAGTCATATATTTAGTTCAAGACATCTTTGTCGCCTCTCGCCTGCGATGTGAGCGTGCAGCTGTCTGGTGCTTTGAGTTAACAGAGAGTAAAGCTGACAGAGGGAAAAGGGCGGCTGAAGCCATTGCCTTAAAAACCTGAGAAGGATTAGCGAGGGCCCGTTACGTCACGAGTATGAATATACAAAATAAATCAATTACAGAGATAGGCTCAGTGGCCACTTCATAAGGTACTTCCTGTGCCAGTAAGAGTGTCTCTGCGTTGAAGCAAAGGTATAATTGTTCATCCTTTAGTTTTTTTTTACGATTGCCAAATACTGCTGGTGAAGTACGGCAGACCTACTCCAGGAGCCGGTTGCTCATCGCAGTGGAGCTGGACTCGCTGGGCCACCCGGGGAAGAAGGTGCCAGCGGCGAGGCGTGCCACCCCAACAAAAGGTGTGAGCGGTTGTCTGTTGTGATCGCAAAGCCCTGTTGGCCATTTCCAACGTACAATATTGTGAGTCTGATTCACTGATGTGTTGGCGAGACCGACGGCGGGGCCTCGGTTGTGGTGCGGACCGGCTCCTGTGCCATGGAGATGTCTGCCAGAGCTGCTGTGAGCCACTGGATTCTGCGCTGGGCGGGGGACAGGCCCCTCCCGTGTTTGCTGGTGGAAGACAAGCTGGACTGCTTCCATCTGCAGCTGCACTGGTGCAAGATGAGGAACTGCTGCGGGCTTCTTCTTGCAGAAACCTGGCTCCAGGCCAACATCCCATGCACCATCAATGTACAGGCCATGAAACTCAGGGGCTTGGGCTATTTTGTTATTTTTTAAATATGTTTTTGTAACTATGTCTTTCTGCTATAGGTGCTGTGTGCTGTGTGTACCTTCGCCCTGGAGGAACACTGCTTTTTTTGGCTGTATATATGTGTGTGGTTGAATGACAACGGAACTGGAATTTGTACCGAATAAAGTGACCATTGAGTGTATGTTTGTGGTCTTCTGCTGCTGTAGCCCATCCACTTCGAGGTTCGATGTCTTGTGCGTGGAGAGATGCTCTTCTTCACATCACTGTCGTATCGCATTGTTATTAAACGCCTTTATTCTGACTACCAAAGTGCAGAGCATTAGGGTGAGAGGGGAGAGAATTATTTCTGTTATTTATTTAGAGATGCAGTGCAGAACAGGCTCAACAATCCACCTATTTAACTGTAGCCTAATCATAGGACAGTTTACAATGACCAACTAACCTACATCTTTGGGACTGTGGGAGGAAACCAGAGCACCCGGAGGAAACCCGGGCAGTCATGAAAAGGACACACAAACTCCTTACAGACAGCATCAGAACTGAACTCCAAACTCCGACACCCAGAGCTGTAATAGTGTTGCAACAACTGCTACAGTACCATAGCACCCCAATAGAAACTGATGAAGAATTGTTCCATTGAACGAGTTGGGGTGTATGTGAAACGAGCTTCCATTGAGAGAGTGGGGTGTATGCGGAATGAGCTACCATTGAGAGCTATGATGTGGTGGCCATTACAGAGACTTGGATGGCTCAGGGACAGGAATGGTTACTTCAAGTGCCGGGTTTTAGATGTTTCAGAAAGGACAGAGAGGGGGGCAAAAGAGGTGGGAGCGTGGCACTGTTGATCAGAGACAGTGTCACGGCTGCAGAAAAGGTGGACGTCATGGAGGGATTGTCTACGGAGTCTCTGTGGCTGGAGGTTAGGAACAGGAAGGGGTCAATAACTTTACTGGGTGTTTTTTTTTATAGGCTGCCCAATAGTAACAGGGATATCGAGGAGCAGGTAGGGAGACAGATTCTGGAAATGTGTAATAACAGAGTTGTCATGATGGTAGATCTTAATTTCCCAAATATTGATTGGCATCTCTCTAGAGCAGGGGGTTTAGATGGGGTGGAGTTTGTTAGGTGTGTTCAGGAAGGTTCTTTGACACAATATGTAGATAAGCCTACAAGAGGAGAGGCTGTACTTGATTTGATATTGGGAAATGAACCTGGTCAGGTGTCAGGTCTCTCAGTGGGAGAGCATTTTGGAGATAGTGATCATAATTCTATCTCCTTTACAATAGCATTGGAGAGGGATAGGAACAGATAAGTTAGAAAAGTGTTTAATTGGAGTAAGGGGAATTATGAGGCTAACAGGCAGGAAATTGGAAGCATAAATTGGGAACAGATGTTCTCAGGGAAAAGTATGGAAGAAATGTGGCAAATGTTCAGAGATATTTGTATGGAGTTTTGCATAGGTACGTTCCAATGAGATAGGGAAGTTATGGTAGGGTACAGGAACCATGGTGTACAAAGGCTGTAATAAATCTGGTCAAGAAGAAAAGAAAAGCTTAATAAGGTTCAGAGAGCTAGGTAATGGTAGAGATCTAGAAGATTATAAGGCTAACAGGAAGGAGCTTAAGAAGGAAATTAGGGGAGCCAGAAGGGGCCATGAGAAGGCCTTGGCGGGCAGGATTAAGGAAAACCCCAAGGCATTCCACAAGTATGTGAAATGCAAGAGGATAAGATGTGAGAGAACAGGACCAATCAAGTGTGACAGTGGGAAAGTGTGTATGGAACCGGAAGAGATAGCAGAGGTAATGAATACTTTGCTTCAGTATTCACAATGGAAAAGGATCTTGGTGATGGTAGTGATGACTTGCAGTGGACTGAAAATCTTGAGCATGTAGATATTAAGAACAGGGATGTGCTGGAGCTTTTGGAAAGCATCAAGTTGGATAAAGCACTGGGACCAGATGAGATGTGCCCGAGGCTACTGTGGGAGGCGAGGGAGGAGATTGCTGAGCCTCTGGCGATGATCTTTGCATTATCAATGGAGACAGGAGAGGTTCCGGAGGATTGGAGGGTTGCAGATGTTGTTCCTTTATTCAAGAAAGGGAGTAGAGATAGCCCAGGAAATTATAGACCAGTGAGTCTTACCTCAGTGGTTGGTAAGTTGATGGAGAAGATCCTGAGAGGCAGGATTTATGAACATTTGGAGAGGTATAATATGATTAGGAGTAGTCAGCATGGCTTTGTCAAAGGCAGGTCGTGCCTTACGAGCCTGATTGAATTTTTTGAGGATGTGACTAAACACTGTTACGTATCCCGTAACTGGGTCACTTACCAGCAAAGATAGAGAGGTCCGTTGAAGTCTGATGGTACTATTTTTAACGGTATTTATTGATAAAAATACACAAAAATAATATCAATGCAAACATACAGATAATATACGTCGTCAATACGTATATTGACGTATTATAAAAGCGCGGGTATAATAATAATCAATAAGAAATAGCTCTATCGTTGTCTAGGGGATAATGTATTGTCCGATGGAAATATAAAAGTCACTTTAGTTCATTCAAGCTGCAGCTTTTGGTTGGAGAGAGAGACGATGTTTTTAGAACTTGCCCGGTTTTCCGTTTTATGATGTCGATCCTTCGAAATGGCGTCTGTGGTGATCTCTTCCTTAGCTAAGCCGCATTCCGTGGTAGGGCCTCAATCCCGGGGCAATGGGAAAGGACACACGTGGGCCCTCCACCGGCTGTCGCTATTAAACGCTGTCACGGGACTTCTAGCGTTTCTCCTGGAGCGTGTCAAGGGCTGTTTCCCAGACCCTCTTTTATCCCCACTCATGGGGTTTCAGATGTCAATCAGGGTGGAATGATGCCATCCCCCAACCAGCCCACGTTTGCCCGAGGGCTTCCACGAAGCACAGTACACAATACACAATTCCGTCTCCAAGAGACAATAGCCGTTATCAATGGTTCCGCCTTTTGGAGGCCAGGACACATTCCAAACCTGTTTGTGGATTCTGCATGTCTTTCTCTCATTTCCTGGGTCTCCTGACCTGACTTAATAGCGATCTTGTAATTCTCAAAAAGGAGGGGGGGGGGGGGAAGCACAGGCGTAACAACACGTTGATGAAGGAAGAGCAGTAGATGTAGTGTATATGGATTTCAGCAAGGCATTTGATAAGGTACCCCATACAAGGCTTATCGAGAAAGTAAGGAGGCATGGGATCCAAGGGGACATTGCTTTGAGGATCTAGAACTGGCTTGCCCACAGAAGGCAAAGAGTGGTTGTAAATGGGTCATATTCTGCATGGAGGTTGGTGACCAGTGGTGTGCCTCAGGGATCTGTTCTGGGACCCCTACTCTTCATGATTTTTATAAATGACCTGGATGAGGAAGTGGAGGGATGGGTTAGTAAGTTTGCTGATAACACTAAGGTTGGGGGTGTTGTGGAAAGTGTGGAGGGCTGTCAGAGGTTACAACGAGACATTGATAAGATGCAAAACTGGGCCAGGAAGTGGCAGATGGAGTTCGACCCTGCTAAGTGTGAGGTGGTTCTTTTTGGTAGGTCAAATATAATGGCAGAATATAGTATTAATGGTAAGACTCTTGGCAGTGTGGAGGATCAGAGGGATCTTGGGGTCCGAGTCCATAGGATGCTCAAAGCAGCTGCGCAGGTTGACTCTGTGGTTAAGAAGGCGTATGGTGTATTGGCCTTCATCAATCGTGGAATTGAATTTAGGAGCCAAGAGGTAATGTTGCAGCTATATAGGACTGTGGTCAGACCCCACTTGGAGTACTGTGCTCAGTTCTGTTCGCCTCACTACAGGAAGGATGTGGAAACCATAGAAAGGGTGCAGAGGAGATTTACAAGGATGTTGCCTGGATTGGGGAGCATGCCTTATGAGAATAAGCTGAGTGAACTCAGCCTTTTCTCCTTGGCGTGATGGAGGATGAGGGGTAACCTGATAGAGGTGTATAAGATGATGAGAGGCATTGATTGTGTGGATAGAGGGTTTTTTTTCCCCAGGGCTGAAATGGTTGCCACAAGAGGACACAGGTTTAAGGTGCTGGGGAGTAGGTACAGAGGAGATGTCAGGGTTAAGTTTTTTACGCAGAGAGTGGTGAGTGCGTGGAATGGGCTGCCGGCAACGGTGGTGGAGGCGGATATGATAGGGTCTTTTAAGAGACTTTTGAATAGATACATGGAGGGCTATAGGTAAGCCTAGTATTTTCTAAGGTAGGGACATGTTCAGCATAACTTTATGGGCCGAAGGGCCTGTATTGTGCTGTGGGTTTTCTATGTTTCTATGAGAGAGTGGGGTGTATGTGGAACGAGCTTCCATTGAGAGAGTGGGGTGTATGTGGAACGAGCTTCCATTGAGAGAGTGGGGTGTATGTGGATCGAGATTCCATTGAGAGAGTGGGTTGTATGTGGACTGAGATTCCATTGAGAGAGTGGGGTGTATGTGGACTGAGATTCCATTGAGAGAGTGGGGTGTATGTGGATCGAGCTTCCATTGAGAGAGTGGGGTGTATGTGGTCTGAGATTCCATTGAGAGAGTGGGGTGTATGTGGTCTGAGATTCCATTGAGAGAGTGGGGTGTATGTGGTCTGAGATTCCATTGAGAGAGTGGGGTGTATGTGGTCTGAGATTCCATTGAGAGAGTGGGGTGTATGTGGTCTGAGATTCCATTGAGAGAGGGGTGTATGTGGTCTGAGCTTCCATTGAGAGAGTGGGGTGTATGTGGTCTGAGATTCCATTGAGAGAGTGGGGTGTATGTGGAACGAGCTTCCATTGAGAGAGTGGGGTGTATGTGGAACGAGCTTCCATTGAGAGAGTGGGGTGTATGTGGAACGAGCTTCCATTGAGAGAGTGGGGTGTATGTGGAACGAGCTTCCATTGAGAGAGTGGGGTGTATGTGGATCGAGATTCCATTGAGAGAGTGGGTTGTATGTGGACTGAGATTCCATTGAGAGAGTGGGGTGTATGTGGACTGAGATTCCATTGAGAGAGTGGGGTGTATGTGGATCGAGCTTCCATTGAGAGAGTGGGGTGTATGTGGTCTGAGATTCCATTGAGAGAGTGGGGTGTATGTGGTCTGAGATTCCATTGAGAGAGTGGGGTGTATGTGGACTGAGATTCCATTGAGAGAGTGGGGTGTATGTGGTCTGAGATTCCATTGAGAGAGGGGTGTATGTGGTCTGAGCTTCCATTGAGAGAGTGGGGTGAATGCGATCTGAGATTCCATTGAGAGAGTGGGGTGTATGTGGTCTGAGATTCCATTGAGAGAGTGGGGTGTATGTGGTCTGAGATTCCATTGAGAGAGTGGGGTGTATGTGGACTGAGATTCCATTGAGAGAGTGGGGTGTATGTGGTCTGAGATTCCATTGAGAGAGTGGGGTGTATGTGGATCGAGCTTCCATTGAGAGAGTGGGGTGTATGTGGATCGAGCTTCCATTGAGAGAGTGGGGTGTATGTGGATCGAGCTTCCATTGAGAGAGTGGGGTGTATGTGGATCGAGCTTCCATTGAGAGAGTGGGGTGTATGTGGATCGAGCTTCCATTGAGAGAGTGGGTTGTATGTGGATCGAGCTTCCATTGAGAGAGTGGGGTGTATGTGGATCGAGCTTCCATTGAGAGAGTGGGGTGTATGTGGATCGAGCTTCCATTGAGAGAGTGGGGTGTATGTGGATCGAGCTTCCATTGAGAGAGTGGGGTGTATGTGGATCGAGCTTCCATTGAGAGAGTGGGGTGTATGTGGATCGAGCTTCCCAAGGAGGTGGTCAGGACTAAAAGGCACACGGTTTTGATGGTGGTGTCTGAGGACTCTCAATGGGTCGCTGCGTGCGCCCCAATGACAGTACAAGGTGCTGCGAATGAGAATGGTTGTGCATGAGGTGTCTATCAGGACGGCTGCATCACCACTGAGCCTGCGAGGGTTGTTGAAGCCACACTCACCCAGGCAAGTGTTGAGCGTCCCGTCACACACCTGGCTTGAAACCTGTAGATGGTGCACAGGCTTTGGGGAGTGAGGAAGGGAGATACTCACCACAGGATTCCCAGTCCTGCTCTTATAGCCAGGAATGTGAATAATGTGAATGTGAATAACAAGAGATTCTGCAGATGTTGGAAATCCAGAGCAACACATAAAATACTGGAGGAACTCAGCAGGTCAGGCAGCATCTACAGAGAGTAAGAAACAGTCAATGTTTTGGACGTTTCATTCCTGATTTGATGACTCTGGGCCTGTACTCGCTGGTGTTCAGAAGAATGACACCATAACAAATCAAGAACCTATCAAATTCCACAATGACTTGACCTCCATAGCCACCTGTGGCAATGAATTCCACAGATTTACCACCCTCTGGCTAAAGAAATTCCTCTTTATCTCTGTCCTAAATGTGCATCTGTCTACTCTAAAACTGTCCCCTCTGGCCCTGGAATCCCGTGCTATAGGAAACATCCTCTCCACATCCACTCTATCGAGACCTTTCAATATTCGACAGGTTTGAATAAGATCCTCACTCATTCTTCCAAACTACAGTGGGTACAGGCCCAGAGCCATCAAACGCTCCTCATATATTAATCCTTTTATCCGTGAGATTATTCTCGTGAATCTCCTCTGGACCCTTTCCAATTCCAGCACACCTTTTCTTTGATAGGTGGCTCAAACTGCTCTCAGTACTCCAAATGCAGTCTGATCAATGCCTTATAAAGCTTCAGCATTAAATCCTTGTTTTATTTATTTATTATTTACAGTGCCTATAAAAAGCATTCATTCCCCCTTGGAAGTTTTCATGTTTTATTGTTTTACAACATTGAATCACAGGGGATTTCATTGACACTGATCAGCAGGAAAAGACTCTTTCATGTCAAAGTTAAAACAGATTCTACAAAGTGGTCTAAATTAATTACAAATATAAACACAAAATAATTAAATCCACTGTGATTCAATTTTGTAAAACAATAAAACATGAAAACTTCTAAGGGGGACAAATACTTTTTATAGGCACTGTATTTGTTGAGATACAGCGTGGAAAAGCCCCCTCCGGCTCTTCGAACCGTGCCACCCAGCACTCCAAATTTAATCCTCACCTAACCATGGGACAATTTACTATGACCAATTAACTTAGTATGTCTTTGGACTGTGGAAGGGAACTAGAGCACCCGGAGAACGTACAAACTCCTTACAGGCAGCGGTGGGGATTGAACCCAGGCTGCCTGTACTGTAAAGCATTGTGCTAACCATGCCACCCACAGAAAAATGCTCATTACATTCTAGTCCTTTTGAGATCGCAATCGAAGCTGCATCCGGGGAGATGTGAAATCAGTTGAGGCCGCACGCAGGTCGATGGAGCAATACCTTATCTCCCGCCTGGGTAGCCTCCTACCTGCCGGCATGAACATCCAACTCACAGACCTCCATTGATACCCCTGCCCCCCCTTACCCCCATCCCTATCTATTATTTCAGTCTGCTTCTCTTTCTCTCTCTTTTTTCCCTCTCACTATAATCTCCCCCCAGCCCTACCTTTCTTTCTCTTTTATTTCCCATAATTCTCCACCTTCCCCCAGTCCATTTCCCTCCAACCTATCACTTCCCAGCTCTCTACTTTATCCCTCCCCCCACTTCTTATACCCCCTCGACCATCCCATGTTACTTCACTCCTGATGAAGGGTTTCGGCCCGAAACGTCCTCACTACCTCCTCCCATAGAAGCTGTCTGGCCTGCTGAGTTCTGCCAGCATTTTGTGTTTTTATTTATTTCCAGCATCTGCAGATTCACTCGTGTTGTTGTGATTAACTGGGAATTACTTTGAAACATCACAGGAAGAAATTTAGACCACATTGAACCAGTTCTCATCCATAAGTTTATATATATACTAGAACATTTCATTTACATATAAAAATGATTGCAATCTTTTATAATTCCAAATCTGCTAGACAGTAAGGTGCGTAGACAGGAATGGTTGATGTGGTAAGTGTACATGTTACATCTCAAATGGAGAAAGCAGGATTAAAGGTGTACATTATGTGGTGACGAGTTAAAAAAGGTGGATTTCAGAATGGTTAACTCTAACATTGGAGTGCTTGTTAAGAACAGGTTTTGCCCTTTGCTTGTTTAATATGTCTTCAGGTGCACACTTTTATTTAGAGATGCAGCGTGGCCAACGAGCCACCCTGCCAAGCAAGCCAGCAATTTAACCCCTGCCTAATCACAGGACAATTTACAATGACCAATTAACCTACTAACTGGTACTCCTTTGGATTGTGGGAGGAAACTGGAGCACCTGGAGGAAACCCACAGTCATGAGGAGAACGTACAAACTCCTCACAGAGGACGCTGGAATTGAACTCTGAACTCTGATATGCCCCACATTGTAATAGCGTTGCGCTAACTGCTGTACTACCATGAGGCCCTGTTTTAGACCATTGATACTAGATTCCATTCAGTACTGACAATCACAAAGCGTAGCCTGGAATTAATCACGTTAGAATTCAGTCCTTAGAGAAATTATAAATTAAAACCAGTCTTGGTCGACATTACTTGCAGTCCTTTCAAACCATACTAACACCCAACAATCCCATTCTCCTCTCTTTCCCATGTAGTTTTCTTACCCATTCTCACTCGTCACTGACTCCCTTTTGATTTATTTTGCCTCTTGGTTCTCTCTTCTCCCCCACTCCCATCAGGCAGAAGATACAAAAGCCTGAAAGCACGTCCCACCAGGCCCAAGGAAAGCTTCTACCCCACTGTTACCAGTGAAAGCACGTCCCACCAGGCCCAAGGACAGCTTCTACCCCACTGTTATCAGTGAAAGCACGTCCCACCAGGCCCAAGGACAGCTTCTATCCCACTGTTATCAGTGAAAGCACGTCCCACCAGGCCCAAGGACAGCTTCTACCCCACTGTTATCAGTGAAAGCACATCCCACCAGGCCCAAGGACAGCTTCTACCCCACTGTTATCAGTGAAAACATGTCCTACCAGGCCCAAGGACAGCTTCCACCCCACTGGTATCAGTGAAAGCACGTCCCACCAGGCCCAAGGACAGCTTCTACCCAACTGTTATCAGATCCTTGAACAGACCTTTAATACAATAAGATGAACCTCACAGTCTACCTCATTATGACCTCACACCTTATTGTCTGCCTGCACTGCACTTTCTCTGTAACTGTGACACTTTATTCTGCATTCTGTTATTGTTTTCCCTTGTTCTACCTCAATGCACGGTGTAATGATCTGATCTGTGTGAACAGTGTGCAAGACAAGTTTACGGTATCTCAGTACGAGACAATAATAAACCAATTCCAATTCCAGTGGCATATTCACTAATCTTTAGGATGTGGGAGAAAACTGCAGCACCCAGGGGAAACACACCGGGTCACAGAGAGAACATGCAGACCCCACTCTCACACACAGACACACACACACACTCACACTCACACACGGACACACACACACACACTCACACTCACTCACAACGGCATATGGACACACACACACACACTCATTCTCACACACAGACACACACACACACTCACACTCACTCTCACACACAGACACAGACACACACTCACACTCACTCACAACGGCATATGGACACACACACACACTCACTCTCACACACAGACACACTCACACACTCACACTCACTCTCACACACAGACACACACACACACTCACACTCACTCACAACGGCATATGGACACACACACACACTCACTCTCACACACAGACACACTCACACAGCGCGCCAGAGGCCAGGACTGGTGGGATGTTGTAGAAACACTAGCCACTGTGACACTTTGTCATTTGCCTGGATTCAGATGTGCATCAAATGGTTTGCAACCCATGTTTTGTACCTTTGGTTAAAGATTAAAGATTAGCTTTATTTGTCACATTTACATCAAAACTTACAGTGAAATGTATTGTTTGCATCAACAACCAGCAAAGGTCACCACTTGGCACTAAGATAGCACGCCCACAATTCACTAACCCTGACCCATCTGTACATCTTTGGGATGTGGGAGGAAACCAGAGCACCCGGAGGAAACCCACACGGTCACAGGGAGAACGTACAGACAGCAGGGGGAATTGAACCCCGACTGCAGGTGCTGTCAAGCGTTACGTTAACTGATGTGCTTCTGTACCAGCCTTGTACTTGAGCACAGTACAATAAACTCGACTTTAAATTTGAACTTTTTTTACTCGGAGGGTGGTGGGTAGACGGGATGAGTGGCCAGAGGAAGTGGTAGAGATGGGTACAAGTTTGGAAGGGTACGTAGATAGGAAAGGTTTAGAGTGGGTGTTTCCAACATTGTTTCATGCCATGGACTCCTACCATTAACCGAGGGGTCTGTGGGCACCAGGGTGTGAACCCCTGCTGTAGGGATACATGGGCTGAACACGGGTAAATCGCCTGGCTCAGGTTAACAGCTTGCTGTCTCTTAAAAGAAAACCGAGATGTCAACCTCAGATAGTCCTATTTGCCAGCAAATGGGTTATATCCCTCTAAGCCAGGGGTTCCTTCAGTTAATGATAGGGGTCCAAGGCATAAAAAAACATTGAGAACTCCCTGCTTTAAACCTTTGATTGGTACGGAGAGGAATCTGTCAATAAACATTCACAAAGAGCAAACATTACGGGACCTTCTGCTGTGATCACACCACTCCACAAGGCAATTGCAGAACCCCGTAGGGGTTTGACCCGAAAGGTCGAAAATTCCTTTCCTCCCACCAATGCTGCTCGACCCGCTGAGTTCCTCCTCCTCCTGCTCCTTCCAAGCCCATCATATGTGAGCATAGGCCATTGACAGCAGCTCTCCAGAATCCTCCATCCTGCAACAGTCTTTCACATTGTCTCCAGGTTAGTCCATCTTCTTGGCGTTTTCTTCCTCTCCCAGGGATGATGTCTTTGCAGCTTCTGCTGGCATTTCCGTAGCTCTGGGTTTTTATGGGATAGGTTTGCTAACCACATGCCCAACGCTCCCGCTTTTCTGCCAGCTTTGGGATCATCATGACAGAGTCAGCTGAATTCCTCCACATTCACTGCTCCAGATCCCAGCATCTGCCATCTCTTGTGTCTCCAGTAACATGGGAAACCTCTTCATAGCCGTGCAGCCAAGATTCCCCAAAACTGGCCCTTTCTCCAAAGGATTTCAACTGAATTTAATCCTGGGCATCTACCTGTCAGGTCATAAGGGAGTCCTTCAGACAAAGAAGATCCATCACCTTGTTGCAGAGGAGTCATCTTGGAATAGGTTAAAAGATTGGCACAACATTGTACCTTTCTATGTAATAAAGCAACTTGTTAGGCTAGTGGGATGCAGAGCAGTGGCCAAAGGCAGGCGAGGGGAGTGATGGTAGGAGAGCCCGAGGAGGGTGTGGTCATGAGATGGAGGATTGGGAAAATGGACAGTGGCTTACTGATGGTCAGTAAGGCAAGAGCTTAATGAAAACCCTAAAGAGAACGTTCCTCCAGAATTAGTGATTGGGGTCCAAGGTAAAATAGAGCCAGTGATCTTTAGTACAAGGTACTTCTGTGCCTTTTTCTGAGTATCAAGAATCACTAATCATAATTCCTCACCCATAACCGTTGCAGAGGTGGGTGGGGCGGGGGAGGTGAGCCACCATCTTGAACCACTATGGTCCTTCTGAGGAAGGTGCCTACCCCCCCCCCCCCATGTGCTAATGGGGAGGGAGGTCCACGATTTAGGCTCAGCAACGAGGAAGGGACAGTAATGCGCTTCCAAGCCAGGATAGTCCGGGACCTGGAGGTGAATCTGTGGAATTCGTTGCCACAGGCAGTTGTGGTGGCCAAGTCGTTGAGTATATTCAAAGCAGAGGCTGATAGGTTCTTGATTAGTCAAGGTACACAGGCTACATGGAGATGGCAGGAGAATGGGGTTGAGAGGGATGATAAACCAGCCATGATGGAATGGCCTCATTCTGCTCCAATGTCTTATGATCTTATGAAACTGGTACTGTGGGGGGTTGGGGGGGATTTTCTAATGTATCTGCTGCCTTCATCCTTGGCATCTTTGGTGGGTTTGTGAGGCTTTGTTGGAGGGGTCTGGACAAGAAATCACAAAACACCTTCCAGAAAATGGCAGAGGGGGAAGGGGCAGCGAATGCTTGGGGTGGTAGAGGGACTAATAGTGCAGGAGAATGGTCTTGAGAGGGGTAATGTACCAACCGCAGTGGAATGATGGAGCAGACTCGATAGGCTAAATGGCCTAATTATGTTCCTATGACATGGTCAGGATTTAATCCACCTGAAAATACTTTCCCTCTCCACAGAAGCTGCTGAGTGTTTCTGGCATTTTAATTCCTGGTTTCCTGCCTCTCCCAGTGTGCATACACCTTATTGTCCACCTGCACTGCACTTTCTCTGTAACTGTGACACTTTATTCTGCATTCTGTTATTGTTTTCCCTTGTTCTACCTCAGTGCACAGTGTAATGATCTGATCTGTATGAGCAGGACACATGACAAGCACAGGAGTCATACCAGATGATCGGTGGATGTCAAATGTTATTCCTCTGTTCAAGAAAGGAAGTAGGGATAACGCAGGGAATTATAGACCAGTGAGTCTTACTTCAGTGGTGGGCAAACTATTGGAGCGAATTCTTAGAGGCAGGATTTACAAGCATTTGGAGAAGCATTGTCTGATTCGGGATAGACGGCTCGGCTTCGTGAGGGGCAGATCTTGCCTCACGAGCCTGGCTAAATTCTGCGGGGATGTGATAAAGCACATTGATGAAGGTAGAGCACTGGATCTGGTGCAGATGGATTTTAATCAGGTGTTTTATAAGTTTCCCCGTTCAGACAGTCAGGAGGCATGGGGGCCAGGGAAACTTTATGGTGTGGATTCAGAATTGGTTTGCTCATGGTAGGCACGTAGGTCGAAAGGTTGGCACGACATTGTGAAACTCTGCTGTGGGCAGTCCCAAGCCTGCCAGTGAAAGGAGAAGGTTTGGACTTAGGGATAATAATCCCATTCCGGAAAACCCCAGTGCTACAGAAAGGACAGCAGGAGCTCTGAAGACCTCATCCCTATGAGTGCAAGGAGAAGATGGGCTACACCTGGGGACAACGCGAAGGACTGACCCAGGGCAGGGGATACTGTCGAGCTGCTGTCGGCAGCCCGTGTCCCAGAAGGGATGGTGAGCTTAACTAACTGAACCACAACCTCGTGAGCTGAAGAGTCTGCCCTGTTCTCTGTTACCCCAAAGCACCCTGTCTCAGCACCTGACAATAATAAATCTATATCAATTACAGTGCATAAGATGGACTGCAGTTCAAAATCTACTTTGCACATTATTGTCTACCTGCACTGCACGCTCTCTGTAACTGTAACACTCTATTCTGCATTCTGTCACTCTTTTCCCTTGTTCTACCTCAAGGTACTGTCATGATCTGATCTATAACACCAGACACATAGAACAAGAACAGGAACAGGTGGTCCAGCCCTCATGTTGTGCTGAACCACTTAAATTAGTAAATAAACTAATCCCCTCTGCCTACACAATGTCCACATCCTTCCATTTTCCTCACATCCATGTACCCATCTAATCGTCTCTTAAAAGTTCCTAATGTTTCAATCTCGACCACCACCCTAGGCAGCACATTCCAGGCACCCACCAACTCTCTCTTGAGTGAGAAAAAACTTGCCCCTCACATCTCCTTTGAAATTACCCCCTCTCACCTTAAATGCATACCCTCTGGTATTAGGCATATCAACCCTGGGTAAAAGATACTGTCTGTCTACTCTGTTTGTGTCTCTCATAATCTAGTAAACCTCTATCAGGTCTCCCCTCAGCCTCCACTGCTCCAGAGCAAACAACCCAAGTTTATCCAACCTCCTGCTATAGTACATTCCCTCCTATCCAGGCAGCATTCTGGTAAACCACTTCTGCACCCTCTCCAAAGCCTCAACGTCCTTCCTATAACATGGCGACCAGAACTATATACAATAGTCCAGATGTGGCCTAACTGGAGTCTTATAAAGCTACAACACAACTTCCTGACTTTTGAACTCAATGCTTTGACTAATAAAGGCAAGCATGTCATACACCTTCTTAACCACCCTATCTGTATGATCTATATAAACAGAATGCTAAAGACAAGCTTTTCACTGTATCTTGGGACATGACTAATAATCCAAATCCAAACGGTTCCCTTCTCGTTTTCATTGACCCTCCTTAGGGAAGTTCAGATGGGATTAGCCCACCTTCAGCATCCTCCCTCAACAGGCCCCTCTTCACTTACTCTGCCATTCAGATCTCCTGCTCTCTGCCCTGTAATGGATGATCACAACCATTTAAAACACGCCTGATTTCCTCCTGGGTCTGCCTCCGTGGACACTGCCTGACTTACTGAGTACCCTCTAGCATGGCCTGGTTTGGTGTCAGATCCCATTCCTTTGGAACTCCGACGGTCCCAAGCCCGGCTGTGAAAGGAGGAAGGTTGGGCAAGAGGCTAACAACCCCCATCCGGTAACCCAGTACTACAGAAATACCAACAGAAACTCTCAAGACCTCATCCCTGGGAGAGGAAGAAGAAAATAGGAGACAACGTGAAAGACTAGCCCAGGACAGAGGATCCTGGCAGGCTGCTGTCAGCAGCCTATGTAAGCCAATCCCTTAGCCATCTATTCCGCCCCACCATGCTTCTCCATCTCTCCAGGGGCTGGGGGCAGTGTTTTAATCACTGCTCACTCTGCCTCACCCTGCTCCCTGTCCACCCCCTGGGGCAGAAGTTGTGGTAGCCAGGGGACCGGGGTCCAGAGCCATCTGACCCCAGTGAAAACTCAGAATCAGTCAGGGAGCGACGGTAGAGCCTGAGCGGGGAGCGGACGTGGGTGACAGGGGAGGGGGAGCCGGGCGAGGGTGGGGTGGTGAGGGGCGAGAGGCAGTCACTGCGAGGGCTGAAGGGGGAAAGAATCTCCGAGGGGCTGCCGGGGGAGGTGGCCGATCTGCTCAGCTTCTTGCGGCGGGCTGCGCTGACCACGTTCTTGGCCAGCAGGTCCTTCAGTCGCTGGCCCTCGCTCGAGCCAGGCGCTTGCTCAGTGGGTGGGGTGCAGCTGTTGGGTGACGGTGAGTAGGAGGGCGTCTGGGGACTCTGCGGGGGTAGTATCGCTTGCCCGGTCTGGCTGGATGGTCTCCAGGTAGGTCCTGGGGATGCTTGAACTCCGAATAATGGTGGCCTTCCAGGGTGGAGTCACTGGAGATGTCCAACCCTGCTGGGAGAAGGAAAGAAACCGTTAGATCTCCTAATTCCATTTACAAGCAGAGCAAAGACCTGTTCTATGGACACCACAGGAACCAGTCTCCCCTTTTGAACTTCTCACTGCCTCAATAAACCAACCAGCATAATCAGACAGAAGATTCTAAAGCCTGAAAGCCCATCCCATCAGGCCCAAGGACAGCTTCTACCCCTCTGTTATAAGTGACAGCACGTCCCACCAGGCCCAAGGACGGCTTCTACCCCACTGTTATCAGTGAAAGCACGTCCCACCAGGCCCAAGGACAGCTTCTACCCCACTGTTATCAGTGAGAGCACGTCCCACCAGGCCCAAGGACAGCTTCTACCCCACTGTTATCAGTGAAAGCACGTCCCATCAGGCCCAAGGACAGCTTCTACCCCTCTGTTATAAGTGACAGCACGTCCCACCAGGCCCAAGGACAGCTTCTACCCCACTGTTATCAGTGAAAGCACGTCCCACCCGGCCCAAGGACAGCTTCTACCCCACTGTTATCAGTGAGAGCACGTCCCACCAGGCCCAAGGACGGCTTCTACCCCACTGTTATCAGTGAAAGCACATCCCACCAGGCCCAAGGACAGCTTCTACCCCACTGTTATCAGTGAAAGCACGTCCCACCAGGCCCAAGGACAGCTTCTACCCCACTGTTATCAGTGAAAGCACATCCCACCAGGCCCAAGGACAGCTTCTACCCCACTGTTATCAGTGAAAGCACGTCCCACCAGGCCCAAGGACAGCTTCTACCCCACTGTTATCAGTGAGAGCACGTCCCACCAGGCCCAAGGACAGCTTCTACCCCACTGTTATCAGTGAAAGCACGTCCCACCAGGCCCAAGGACAGCTTCTACCCCACTGTTATCAGTGAAAGCACATCCCACCAGGCCCAAGGACAGCTTCTACCCCACTGTTATCAGTGAGAGCACGTCCCACCAGGCCCAAGGACAGCTTCTACCCCACTGTTATCAGTGAGAGCACGTCCCACCAGGCCCAAGGACAGCTTCTACCCCACTGTTATCAGTGAAAGCACATCCCACCAACCCCAAGGACAGCTTGTACTCCACTGTTATCAGTGACAGCACATCCCACCAGGCCCAAGGACAGCTTCTACCCCACTGTTATCAGTGAAAGCACGTCCCACCAGGCCCAAGGACAGCTTCTACCCCACGGTTATCAGTGAAAGCACATCCCACCAGGCCCAAGGACAGCTTCTACCCCACTGTTATCAGTGAAAGCACGTCCCACCAGGCCCGAGGACAGCTTCTACCCCACTGTTATCAGTGAAAGCACGTCCCACCAGGCCCAAGGACAGCTTCTACCCCACTGTTAGCAGATATTGAACAGACCTCTTGTACGATAAGATCGACACTTAGTCTCATAATCTACCTCGTTATGACCTTGCACCTAAAAGTCTGTCTGCACTGCACTTTCTCTGTAACTGTGACACTTTATTCTGCATTCTGTTATTGTTTTCCCTTGTTCTACCTCAAATCACTGTGTAATGATCTGATCTGTCTGAACAGTGTGCAAGACAAGCTTTTCACTGTATCTCAGTACATGTAATGGTGCTATACCAAGTTAACAAAACTCTTCACAGTCAATCATGATAGAAAAGCCTGAAAGTACATGCCACCAGGCTCAAGGACAACCTCTATCCCACTGTTATCAGACTCTTGAATGGACCTCATTATGATCTTGCACCCTAGGTTTACCCGAACTGCACTTTTTCGGTAATTTTTACTCTTTAAAGGTGAGCTCTATTTGTCACGTGCACATCAAAACACTGAAACATACAGCGAAGTGCATCAGTTGTGCTGAGGATATGCGGGGTTGGGGTGGGGTGGGGGGGCCGGACAGTCCACAGATGTTGCCACACTTCTGACACCAACATAGCATGCCCACATTCTACTCAGCCTAACCATTTGCTTCCGGACTGTGAGAGGAAACCCACACAGTCACAGGGAGAACAGACAAACTCCTTACAGACAGCCGCAGGAATTGAACCTCAATCTTACAGCCGTTGCGCTGTACAGCGTTACGCCAACTGCTATGTTACTGCACCATCCTGAACACTTCATTCTGCCTCGTAATTGTTCTACCTTGTTCTACCTCAGTATACTGTGTAAAGATCCAATCTGAACACTATGCAAGAGCAGCTTTCCACGGTATCTTAGACCTCTACCAGATCTCCACCCAGCCTCACCACTCCAGAGAAAACAACCAAGTTTATCCAACCCCTCATATGCCCTCTAATCCAGGCAACATCCTGGTGAACCTCTTCTGCACCCTCTCCAAAGCCTCGACATCCTTCCTATAGTGGGACGGCAGAACTATACGCAATCCAGGCAGCATCCTGGTAAATGTCTTCTTCAGCCTCTCCAAGCCTCGACGTCCTTCCTGTAAACGGGTTGACCAGAATTGCACACAATACTCCATGTGAAAGCCCACCCAAAGTTTGGCCATAACACCACCTCCTGACTCTTATACTCAATGCCCCCACCTCGCACTAAGGAAGACAAGCATGTCATGTGCTTTCTTTATCACCCTCTCAACTTCTATGGCCACATTCAGCAAGCTGTGGACTTGGACCTCAAGGTCTCTTTGCTATTGAAGTGCAACACCTCACATTAAACTTCAGCTGCCATTTCTCCACCCATATCTGGCCATTCTCTCCACCTGCACCCTCATAATTTTACACTACTCCATTAGGTCTTGCCTCAGCCCTCTCAATTCCAAACAATCCCAGCCTCTCCAATCTTTCCTCTTTCCAGACTTGATTAGATCCTTGTAAAACTCCTCTGCATCCTCTCTAATCAACCTCATCTCCTGTAGTGTGGTGACCAGAACTGTGTGTTGAGCCAAAGCTGATGTCCAACTAGGGTAACCTTCTTGCTCTGATATTCTCAGCCTCGGATAGTGAAGGGACTGTGTGTGTTTTTCAACCACCTTATTGGCACTCTTCTTGTTACTGCCAAGCAAACACTGGGGCTGAGCCCTGTGAGGAGATATTTAAGCTGGTGACCAAAGGCTTGTTCTGATTTTAACAAGAATCTATAAGTGAGGTAGAGAGGCAGAAAATTTGAGCATAGATCCCTGGAAGCTGAAGACAAGGATCTTCGAGGTTTATCTGGGTAATTCCCTCTTCTCATTATGACCGTCAGGGAGGAGGTACAGGAGCCTGAAGACCCACACTCAGTGGTCCAGGGACAGTCTCTTCCCCTCCGTTATCAGATTTCTGAACTATCCATGAACACATGATCCCTGTCTTTCTTTTGCCTTATTTATTTTGTAATTCATAGTAATTTTATGTATCGCTCTGTAGTGCTGCCACGGCAGATTTCAGGCATGATAAGCCTGAGCTGCTCCCTTTAAAGATCTGTGGATGTACGCTTCAAGCTCCTGCACACTAAATTGGGGTTTTGTGTGCCGTTCTGGTCACTTACCAACAGGAAAGATACCAATAAGATTGAAATAGTACAGAGAAAATTGACAAGGATGTCGCCAGCACTTGAAGACTTGAGTTATAGGGAAAGATTGAGGGCTTTATTCCCTGGGGTGTAGGAGAGTGAGGGGTGATTTAACAGATTTTAGATTTAGAGACTGGTATCAGGTCCTCTGGGTCCAACACAACTGTGCTGCCCAGTTACAGCATTTCTGTTTTTGCACATTTTTAAAATCTATTCAATATATGTAGTTTATTTACTTGTTTATCATTATTATTTTCTTCTCTCTGCTAGATTATGTACTGCATTGAACTGCTGCTGCCAAATTTACAAATTTCACATCAGATGCCAGTGATAATAAACCTGATTCTGATTCCGATCTTGAGAATGTGGGAAGAAACCGCACGCAGCACCCGGAGGAAACCCATGTGTTAATGGGGAGAACACACAGTAGCTGGAAGTACAGAAAACTGTGAGGGGTATAGACAGGGTAAATGTAAGCTGGCCTTTTCCACTGAGCTTGGCTGAGATTCAGGATCAGTTCCTGAGGATTGGAGAATGGCTAATGTTATCCCACTTTTTAAGAAAGGAAGGAGGGAGAAAACAGAGAACTATCGACCTGTCAGCCTGACATCAGTAGTGGGGAAGATGCTAGAGTCCATTATTAAAGATGAAATAGTGGCATATCTAGATAGCAGTGATAGGATTGGGCCGAGCCAGCATGGATTTACCAAGGGTAAATCATGCTTGACTAATCTATTGGAGTTTTTCGAGGATGTAACCAGGAAGTTAGACAAGGATGCAGTGGATGTAGTGTACCTCGATTTTCAGAAGGCATTCGATAAGGTCCCACATAGGAGATCGGTGGGTAAAATCAAAGCTCATGGCATTGGGGGGAAGACATTGACATGGATAGAAAACTGGTTGGCAGATAGAAAGCAAAGGGTAACGGTGAATGGGTGTTTCTCGGACTGGCAGATGGTGACTAGTGGGGTGCCACAGGGCTCGGTATTGGGACCACAGCTGTTTACGATTTACGTCAACGATTTAGATGAAGGCATTGAGTATAACATCAGCAAGTTTGCTGATGATACTAAGCTGGGTGGCAGTGTAACATGTGATGAGGATGTTAGGAGAATTCAGGGTGACTTGGATAGGCTGGGTGAGTGGACAGATACTTGGCAGATGACGTTTAATGTGAATAAGTGTGAGGTTATCCACTTTGGGAGTAAGAACAGGAAGGCAGATTATTATCTGAGTGGTGTAAAGTTAGGTAAGGGAGAAATACAAAGAGATCTAGGAGTCCTTGTTCATCAGTCACTGAAGGCGAATGAGCAAGTGCAGCAGGCAGTGAAGAAGGCTAATGGAATGTTGGCCTTTATTACAAAGGGAATTGAGTACAAGAGCAAGGAAATCCTCTTGCATTTGTACAGGGCCCTGGTGAGACCACACCTGGAGTATTGTGTACAGTTTTGGTCTCCAGGGTTAAGGAAGGACATCCTGGCTGTAGAGGAAGTGCAGCGTAGATTCACGAGGTTAATTCCTGGGATGTCCAGATTGTCTTACGCAGAGAGGTCAGAGAGACTGGGCTTGTACACGCTGGAATTAAGGAGATTGAGAGGGGATCTGATTGCAACATATAAGATTATTAAGGGATTGGACAAGATAGAGGCAGGAAATATGTTCCAGATGCTGGGAGAGTCCAGTACCAGAGGGCATGGTTTGAGAATAAGGGGTAGGTCATTTAGGACAGAGTTAAGGAAAAACTTCTTCTCCCAGAGAGTTGTGGGGGTCTGGAATGCACTGCCTCGGAAGGCAGTGAAGGCCAATTCTCTGGATGCTTTCAAGAAGGAGCTAGATAGGTATCTTATGGATAGGGGAATCAAGGGATATGGGGACAAGGCAGGAACCGGGTATTGATAGTAGATGATCATCCATGATCTCAAAATGGCGGTGCAGGCTCAAAGGGCCGAATGGTCTATTTCTGCACCTATTGTCTATTGTCTATTGAGATGATGGTGTACAAGATGATGAGGCATTAATCGTGTGGATAGCCAAAGGCTTTTTCCCAGGGCTGAAATGGCTAACACGAGGGGATAGAGCTTTAAGGTGCTTGGAAGTAGGTACAAGGGGGATGTCAGGGCTAAGTTTTTCACACACAGAGTGGTGGGTGCGTAGAATGCACTGCCATTGATGGTGGTGGAGCCAGATACAACAGGGTCTTTTAAGAGCCTCGTGGATAGGTACATGGAGCTGAGAAAAATAGAGGGCTATGCGGTGGGGAAATTCTAGGCAGTTTCTAGAGTAAGCTACATGGTCGGCACAACATTGTGGGCTGAAGGGCCTGTAATGTGCTGTAGATTTCTATGTTCTATGAGACTGGAACTAGAGCTCATAAGTTAAGGGTGAAAGGTGAAATATTTAATAGACAATAGACAATAGGTGCAGAAATAGACCATTCGGCCCTTTGAGCCTGCACCGCCATTCTGAGATCATGGCTGATCATCTACTATCAATACCCGGTTCCTGCCTTGTCCCCATATCCCTTGATTCCCCTATCCATAAGATACCTATCTAGCTCCTTCTTGAAAGCATCCAGAGAATTGGCCTCCACTACCTTCCGAGGCAGTGCATTCCAGACCCCCACAACTCTCTGGGAGAAGAAGTTTTTCCTTAACTCTGTCCTAAATGACCTATCCCTTATTCTCAAACCATGCCCTCTGGTACTGGACTCTCCCAGCATCTGGAACATATTTCCTGCCTCTATCTTGTCCAATCCCTTAATAATCTTATATGTTTCAATCAGATCCCCTCTCAATCTCCTTAATTCCAGCGTGTACAAGCCCAGTCTCTCTAACCTCTCTGCATAAGACAGTCCAGACATCCCAGGAATTAACCTCGTGAATCTACGCTGCACTTCCTCTACAGCCAGGATGTCCTTCCTTAACCCTGGAGACCAAAACTGTACACAATACTCCAGGTGTGGTCTCACCAGGGCTCTGTACAAATGCAAGAGGATTTCCTTGCTCTTGTACTCAATTCCCTTTGTAATAAAGGCCAACATTCCATTAGCCTTCTTCACTGCCTGCTGCACTTGTTCATTCACCTTCAGTGACTGATGAACAAGGACTCCTAGATCTCTTTGTATTTCTCCCTTACCTAACTCTACACCCTTCAGATAATATTCTGCCTTCCTGTTCTTACTCCCAAAGTAGATAACCTCACGCTTATTCACATTAAACGTCATCTGCCAAGTATCTGCCCACTCACCCAGCCTATCCAAGTCACCCTGAATTCTCCTAACATCCTCATCACATGTCACACTGCCACCCAGCTTAGTATCATCAGCAAATTTGCTGATGTTATTCCCAATGCCTTCATCTAAATCGTTGACGTAAATTGTAAACAACTGTGGTCCCAATACCGAGCCCTGTGGCACCCCACTAGTCACCACATGCCATTCCAAGAAACACCCATTCACCGCTACCCTTTGCTTTCTATCTGCCAACCAGTTTTCTATCCATTTCAATGTCTTCCCCCCAAATGCCATGAGCTTTAATTTTACCCACCAATCTCCTATGTGGGACCTTATCAAATACCTTTTGAAAATCGAGCTACTCCACTGGATCTCTCCCGTCTAACTTCCTGGTTACATCCTCGAAAAACTCCAACAGATTAGTCAAGCATGATTTACCCTTGGTAAATCCATGCTGGCTCAGCCCAATCCTATCACTGCTATCTAGATATGCCACTATTTCATCCTTAATAATGGACTCTAGCATCTTACCCATCACCGATGTCAGGCTGACAGGTCGATAGTTCTCTGTTTTCTCCCTCCCTCCTTTCTTAAAAAGAGGACATCTTCACTCAGAGAGTGTTGTGAACGTAGAATGAGCTGCCAACTGAAGGGATGGACAAGGGTTTGATTTCAACTTTTAAAGGAAGTTTGGACAGGTACATGGTTGAGAGAGGTATGGAGGGTTATAGCCCAAGTGCAGGTCAATTGGACTAGGCAGAATAATAGTCCAGCAAGGACTAAATGGGCTGAAGGGCCTGTTTCTGTGCTGTAGTGTTCTATGACTACTCAACACCCTCCCATTTATTGTACATCCATGTTAAGCCTATTTCACCACCCTACACGGCACTGAATTAAACTTCATTTGCCACCTCTCTGCCCAGCTCATCAGACCATCAATACCCCGCTGAAGTCTAAAGCAGTGGTTCCCAACCTTTTGTATCCCACAGACCCTTACCATTGACCAAGGACCCCAGGGTGGGAACCCCTGGTCTAAAGCTATCCCTCACTGTCAACCACATGATCAATTCTTGAATCATCAGCAAACTTCATCACATCTACATTTGAAAATAATAACTTAATTATAGAGCATTTTTATACAAATGATGTAGTTCAAAGTGCTTTGGACACTGGACACAATTTACAATAGGATAAAGTGCAAACTTGAAAATAAAAGACAAAAAGATGTTTGTTAAAAGCAAGGTTAAATAAATAGGTTTTGAGCTACTGTTTAAAAGTGCCAACCAAGTCTGTATCTCTTATAGTCTTAAGTATTGATTTCCACTGTTTGGGAGTGTGGTTCAAAAAAACCTTACATGCCAATTATCTTTGTTTAAATTTCAGAGACTGGATCATTAAAATCATTAATGTACCTAGAGCCACTGCCTCACAGCCTGGTTCAATCCTGACCTCTGGTGCTGTCCTCTGTGGAGTTTGCATGCTCTCCCTGTGACTGTGTGAGTTTCCCCAGGTGATCCAAAGCTCACCAGTCAGCAGGTTCTCTGGCCTCTGTAAACCCTCCCCAGATTTACAACGTATTTTCTGTAACAGGGTGGCTAAAACTATACACAATACTCCAACTGTGACCTTACCAATGATGTATACAACCACAACACAATGTCCCAACAACTAAATTCAATGCCCTGACTGACGTAGGCCAGCACGTTAAAAGCCTTCTTCACTACCCTGTCTGCTTTGTGGCTGCTCCCAGCAAACTCTGCACTGGCATAGTACTCCCAGGTCCCTCTGTTCTGCACCATACGTCAGCACCTTGCTATTCTCTGTATAGGACCCACGCTGATTTGAATGTCCAAACATCACTCCAATATCACTCCACACATATCTAACTGTATATTTAATCCAGAAAAATGTGAAGTTAGTCACTTTGGAAGGTCAAACTTGAAGGCAGGGTGCAGGGTTAATGGTAGAATTAACCCTGTGGAGGAACAGAGGAATCCTGGAGTCCACATCAATTGATACCCAAAGTTGCAGTGCAATTTGACAGGGTGGTTAAGAAGGTGTATGTTGCATTGGCCTCTGTTAGTTAGGGGAATGGGTTCAAGGCCGTGAGGTAATGTTGCAGCTCTATAACACCCTGGTTAGACCACACTGGGAATATTGAGTTCAGTTCTGGTCACCTCATTATAGGAAGGATGAGGAAGCTTAGACAGGGGGCAGAGGAGATTTACCAGGATGCTGCCTGGATTAGAGAGGGTGCAGAGGAGATTTACCATGATGCTGCCTGGATTAGAGAGGGTGCAGAGGAGATTCACCAGGATGCTGCCTGGATTAGAGAGGGTGCAGAGGAGATTTACCAGGATGCTGCCTGGATTAGAGAGGGTGCAGAGGAGATTCACCAGGATGCTGCCTGGATTAGAGAGGGTGCAGAGGAGATTCGCCAGGATGTTGCCTGGATTAGAGAGGGTGCAGAGGAGATTTACCAGGATGCTGCCTGGATTAGAGAGGGTGCAGAGGAGATTCACCAGGATGCTGCCTGGATTAGAGAGGGTGCAGAGGAGATTTACCAGGATGCTGCCTGGATTAGAGAGGGTGCAGAGGAGATTTACCAGGATGCTGCCTGGATTAGAGAGGTAGCAGAGGAGATTGACCAGGATGCTGCCTGGATTAGAGAGCATGTCGTATGAGAAAAGATTGAGTGAGCTCGGGCTTTCCTCTTTGGAGTGGGGAGGATGAAAGTTGACAGATGTGTACAAGATGAAAAGAGGTATAGATCGAGTGGCTAGCCAGAGACCTTTTGCCATGGCGGAAATGGCTAATATACATAAATGGCAAAATTTTAAGGGGATTGGAGGAAAGTATAGAGGGAATGTCAGAGATAAGTTTTTTTTTAAAACACAGAGAGTGGTGGGTGTGTGGAACACCCTGCCAGGGGTGGTGATAGAGGCAGATACATTCCGGACATTTAAGAGACTCTTAGATAGGCACATGGGTGATAGAAAAATGGAGAGCTATGTTGGAGGGAAGGGTTAGATTTTTCTTGGAGTAGGTTAAAAGGTCAGCGCTACATTGTGGGCTGAAGGGCTGCAGTGTTCTGTGTTCTATGAATTGTTGTTGTTGTTGTTCCAGTCCACACTTGTGGCACGTCAGGTGGCAATCTTGCCGTTTCTGTAGTACTTTTGTCTGTTTTTTTATGAGGCCGAGTTGCTACCTCGACACTCAACCCAGCACGGATGGAAAGCTGTAAGGAGCCAGCCAGATTCGAACCCAAGACCACTAGCCTTGCAGTCAAGTGCAAATGTCATTACACCATCGGCTGAATGTTTTATGAACGTGGAGGTTACAATTGGTCAGTCAGGATGTTCTGACAGGCTTTCCAGAGCCAATGATTAACTTTAGCTCTTCTTTCAAGGATTTGTAAATAAGTGCACGAGTTGCCACCCAACTCCACTTTCTTGCTTGATATCTTACAGTCTCAGCCCTTAATGGGTTTAGCCGTGACTGCACCCACTGTTCAGTGTGGGAGAGGATACCGAGGGTCTCACCACTCAGTCTAAAATGGACAAATGGATAGGTTTCTTCTTGCTGTTGCCATTGGGAAGAAGATACGGGAAGTTCAGGACCCACACCACCGGGTTCAGCAACAGTCATTACCCCTCAACCATCAGGAAGGAGGTACAGGAGCCTCAGGACCCACACCACCGGGTTCAGCAACAGTCATTACCCCTCAACCATCAGGAAGGAGGTACAGGAGCCTCAGGACCCACACCACCAGGTTCAGGAACAGTTATTACCCCTCAACCATCAGGCTCTTGAACCAGAGAGATATCTTCACTCAGTTACACTCACCCCATCACTGAACTGTTCCCACAACCCATGGACTCAATTTCAAGGACTCTTCATCTCATGTTCTCGATTAGTTACTAGTTATTAGCTATTAGTTATTATTATTTTTTGTATTTGCACAATTTGTTGTCCTTTGCACATTGGTTGTTTGTCCTGGTGGATGCAGTCTTTCACTGATTCTATTGTGGTTCTTAAATTTACGCCTGCAAGAAAACATATCTTAAGGTTGTATATGGTGACATATATGTAAGACCATAAGATATAGAAGAATTAGGCCATTTAGCCCATTGAATCTGCTCTGCCACTTCATCATGGCTAATCCAATTTTCCTCTCAACTCCAATCTCCTGCCTTCTCCGCTTATCCCTTCATGCCCTGACCAATCAATAATCTAGCAACCTCTGCTTTAAATACAGATAAAGACCTGGCCTCCACAACCATCTGTGGCAAAGAATTCCACAGATTCACCACCCTCTGGCTGAAGAAATTCCTCCTCATCTCTGTTCTAAAAGGATGCCCCTCTATTCTGAGGCTGTGTCCTCTGGTCTTAGATTCTCCCACCACAGGAGACAACCTCTCCACATCCACTCTATCAGGGCGTTTCACCATTCAAAAGAATCAATGAGGTCACTCCTCATTCTTCTGAATTCTAGAGAATACAGGTCCAGAGTCATCAAGCGCTCGCATATGACAAACTGTTCAAAAGTGGAATCATTTTTGTGAACCGTCTCCAGTTTCAGCAAATCCTTTCTAAGATATGGGGCCCAAGCCTGCTCACAATACTCCAGGTGAGGCCTCACCATCATCCAAATCATGGACATATAATGTAAAAAGAATCTGTCCCAACACAGACCCCTGTGGAACACCCCTAGTCACCGGCAGCCAACCAGAAAAGGCTCCTTTTATTCCCAGTCTTTACCTCCTGCCAATCAGCCACTGCTTTATCCATGCCAGGATCTTTCCTGCTCATAGCTTGTTAAGCAGCCTCATGTGTGGCACCTTGTCAAAGGTCTGATTCTTCTTTGTCTATCCTGCTTGTTATTTCTTTAAAGAATTCCAACAGATTTGTCAGGCAAGATTTTCCCTTGAGGAAGACATGCTGACTATGGCCTATTTTATCATGTGCCTCCAAGTCCCTGAGAGTTCATCCTTAATAATCGACTCCAACATCTTCTCAACCACTGAGGTCAGACTAACTAGCCTATAGTTTCCTTTCTTCAGCCTTTCTCCCTTCTTGAAGAGTTGAGTGACATTTGCAATTTTCCAGTCTTCTAGAACCATTCCAGAATCTAGTGATTCTTGAAAGATCATTATTAATGCCGCCACAATCCCTTCAGCCACCTTTTTCAGAAATCTGGAGTGTAAACCACCTGGTCCAGGTGACTTATTTACCTTCAGACCTTTCAGTTTTCCAGGCACCTTCTGTCTAATTCTGGTAACTTCACACACTTCACGCCCTGACACTTGGAACATCCACCAGACTGCTCGTGTCTTCCACAGTGAAGACTGATGCAAAATACTTATTCAGTTTGTCCACCATTTCCTCGTCCCCCCATTACTACCTCTTCAGCATCACTTTCCAGTGGTCTGATGTCCACTCTCACCTTTCTTTTGCACCTTATGTATCTGAAGAAACTTTTGGTATCATCTTTAATATTATTAGTCAACTTACTTTCATATTCCATATTTCCCTTTTTAATGACTTTTAGTTCCCTTTTGTTGATTTTTAAAAGCTTCGCAATCCTCGAACTTCCCACTAATTTTTACTCTATTAAATGCCCTCTCTGGCTTTTATGTTGGCTTTGACTTCTCTTGTCAGCCACGGTTGTGTCATCTTTCTTTTAGAATACTTCTTCCTCTTTGAGATGTATATATCCTGTGTCTTCCGAATTGCTTCCAGGAATTCCAGCCATTTCTGCTCTGCCGTCATCCCTGCCAGTGTTCTTTTCCAATAAACTCTGGCCAACTCCTCTCTCATGCCTCTGTAATTCCCTTTACTCCACTAATACTGATACATCTGACTTCAGCTTCTCCTTCTCAAATTTCAATATGAATTTGATCATATTATGATCACTTTCCCCTAAAGATCCTTTTACCTTAAGCTCTCTGATCAATTCCGGTTCATTGCACAACACCCAATCCAGAATAGCCGATCCCCTAGTGGGCTCAACCACGTGCTGCTCTTAAAAAGTCATCTTGTAGGCTCTCTAGAAATTCCCCTTCTTGTAATCCAGCACCAACCTGATTTTCCGACCCGTCACCGCTTACTAATGATTTGATTTCATTTTTTACCAACCAAGAAACGCTGCCCCCTCTGCCTTCCTGCCTATCCATTCGATACAATGTGAATCCTCGACTGATAAGTTCCTAGCTACAAACTTTCAGCCATGACTCACTGATGCCTACAACATCATAGCTGCCAATCTTTAACTATGCTACAAGTTCTGTACCTTATTCTGCATGCTGTAAGCATTCAGTTACAGTCCTGTATTCACCCTTTTCAATTTTGTCTACCTTTTACATTGCAACTCATCCTGTTGACTGCAAATTTGCCCTATCAACAGCCTCTCCTCACTATACATTGCCCCTGTTTATGAACCAACTACCTCATCCTCAGCACTATTATCTGCCTTTCCTACGATACTTCTTGCATTGAGATACAGGCAGCTCAGGATGCCAGTCGCACCATGCTCAACCTTTTGATTCCCAACTTTGTCTGAAGTCTTACCAACATTTGCCTTCACAACCTCTCCACTAACTGTTCTGGCACTCTGGTTCCCATCCCCCTGCAACTCTAGTTTAAACCCCACCGTGCAGCATTAACAAATCATCCCACTAGGATATTAGTCCCCCTCAAGTTCAGGTGCAAACCATCCCTTCCTGGTCCCACCCTCCCTGGATGGGAGACCAACGATCTGAAAATCTTATGCCCTCCCTCCTACACCTTAGTCATGATTTAAACTGGACAATCTTCCTATTTCTGGCCTCACTAGCACATGGTACGTAGCAATCCTGAGATCACAATGCTGGACATCCTGGCCTTTAACTTAGCACCTAACTGCCTGAACTCCCTATGCAGAACCTCATCACTCGTCAAACTCTTGTCATTGGTACCTACATAGACCATGTTAACCCTCCTACTTAAGGATGCTGAGGACTCAGTCCGAGATATCCCAGACCCTGGCACATGGGAGGCAACATCCCATCTGAGAATCTCGTTCTTACCTGTTGTTAAGAGGGATGGCCACAGCGGTACTCTGCACGGACTCCTTAACCCCTTTCCCCTTCCTGACTGTCACCCAGTTCCCTGTGTCCTGCACCTTGGGTGTAACTACCTCTCTATGTGTCAAATTTATCACCTCTTCAGCCTCCCGAATGATCTGGAGTTCATCCAGTTCCAGCTCCAGCTCCCTAATGCGGTTTGTCAGAAGCTGCAGCTGGAAGCAGTTTTCACAGTTGTAGTGATCAGGGACATTGGAGGTCTCTCTGACTGCCCACATCCCACCAGAGAAGTATCCCACTATCCTGCCTGGCATCTCTACTGTTTGAGCTGAGCAGATGTATAGAAGGAAAAAAGTTGGACCTTTTCTTTACTTTCTCTTTCCTTAAGAGCTAAAGCCTTAAGATCACGACTCTGACTAATTCCACTCTGCCGACAGCTGCTGCACTTGCCCCTGCCCTCCTTTACCCTCGGGCTGTGGACCTGATTGAAGTCCCTTCCTCTCCAGACTTCCGATATCTGGATTGGCCACTGGTCAAAGCCCTACATACTTTGATAATACATTTCCTTTGTGATTTTCCTGTGACCTCTGTCTAGCTTTACATACAATCTTCCTGAGCACCAAACCACAGCAAACAGCTCTCTTTCATCAGGAGTTGAAGAGCATTTGGTACGATACCAAATACCCCAACAGATTTCTACAAGGGCACCATGGAGAGCATTCCAACCGGCTGCATCACCGTCTGGTGTGGAGGGGACACTGCACAGGATCGGAACCAGCTGCAGAGGGCTGTAAACTCAGCCAGCTCCATCATGGGCACCAGTCTCCCCACCATCGAGGGCATCTTCAAAATGAGATGCCTCAAGAAGGTGGCATCAATCATGAAGGACCCTCACCATCCAGGACGTCCTCTTCTCATTAATACCATCAGAGAGGAGCTACAGGTGTTTGAAGAGACACACGCACTTGACCTGGTTATGACCTTGATGTTGTAAAACTATTGAGTGACAAGATGGACTCTTGCCCTCACAATCTACCTCATTATGACCTCACACCTTATTGTCTGCCTGCACTGCACTTTCTCTGTAACTGTGACACTTTATTCTGCATTCTGTTATTGATTGACCTTGTTCTACCTCAATGAGTGTGTAATGATCTGATCTGTATGAGCAGAGTGCGAGACAGGTTTCTCACTGCATCTCGGTACGTGTGTCAATAATAAACCAATTTACCAATTTGAAACTGACCTTTCACATCCGTGGTTTTACCACCCAGTCCTTATTTCTCCTTGGTGAGTAGAGAGAACAGTAACTACTGTACTAGTGTCTTCAAAAAGGCGGCATCCATCATTACGGACCCCCATCACTCAGGACAAGCCCTCTTCTCATTGATACCATCAGGGTGAGGAGCCTGAAGACACACACTCAATGTTTCAGGAACAGCTTCTTCCCCTCTACTGTCAAATTTCTGAATGGACAAAGGACCCACGTACACTAGCTCACTATTTTTTTTCTTGCTCTCTTTTTCCAGTTATAATTTAACTTTATACATCTTTCTTATTGTAACTTATAGATTTTTAAATTATGTATTGCAATGTATTCCTGCCACAAATAAACATATTTCACAGCATGTACTACAGCAGCCCGTGGAAGGTCGCCACGTTCACCAGCGCCATATTGGATATTAAAACTGATTCTGTACCTCACCCACAACCACCAGTCTTCTCCCTCATCCCCTGTCCTTGATATCTTTTCATTTTGTATTGCAAAGTCACTGTGGAAAGTGAATGTGATAGTGAGCGAGAGAGAGAGAGAGAGAGAGAGAGAGAGAGAGAGAGAGCTTGTGGAGTAAAAATCATTAGGATGTGAATGAGGCTGACAGACATGAAGAGGAGAGAGAGCAAAAGAGAGAGAGATTGAAAGAAATAGCTTTATTAAAGTGCAGAGTACAATCCATATGAGGTACAGTAGAATTTATAGATTACAGCAGAAACCGATAAGGCCACAAGCCATAGGCTTAGAATTAGGCCATTCGGCTCACCGAGCCGTTCCATCATGGCTGATTTATCATCCTCCCCAACCCCGTTCTCCTATCTCCTCTCCGTAACCTCTGGCGCCCTGACTAGTAAAGAACCCAAGAGGAACAGAATCACAGTTCATTGCAAAATATTCAATAAATTACAGAAAGAGAATAAAAAGCAAGAAGAAGGGGTTTTAGCAGAGTGGATTACCCAGCAAGTCAAGCAGAAATACATTTACTCCAGGGTCATGATGACTGCAGACAGCTACAAGTTCCAGATCCTGAGCAGGTGGGATCCCAAACCTTGCTCATACCTTAGTGCTAGCCACCTGCGAAGCCCCCACCCCATCCTCTCACTGGCCCAAACATGAAACCCTGTCGCTCACACTGGAGTCTGTGTCACCTTGCTACAGCAGAGATGACACGGAGGTCGAAAGGCCACAGGGGAGATCGATGAGGATGTTGCCGGGACTTGACGGATGGAGATGGTGGGAGAAGCTGAGCAGGGTAGGACGTTATTCCTTGTAGACAGAGGGGTGGCCTCACAAAGGGAAGATGAAACCACAAGGGTTTGGATGGGATGAGTGTGTACAGTCTTTTCCACAGGTAAAGGGAACCAAATATTCTCTCACCCCCATTCTCCTGGTTTCAGAGGGCTCAGCCTCTGAATAGAGGGACATCCATTTTGTTCACAGATGAGGTGGAATTTCCTTAGCCAGAGGGTGGTGAATCTGTGGAATTTGTTGTCACAGTTGGCTGTGGAGGCCACGTCGCTGGGTGTATTTAAGACAGAGGTTGATAGATTCGTGATTAGTCAGGGTGTGAAAGCTTATGGAGAGAGGGCAGGAGATTGGGGTTGAGGGAGAAATGGATCAGTATGATGAAATGATGGAGCAGATTCGATGGGCTAAACGACCTAATTCTGCTCTGATGTCTTAAGCTGTAAATATGGGTAAGTACCTGGATGGGGGGGATATGGAGAACTGTGGTCCAGGTGCGGGTCGATGGGACCTGGCAGAATAACAGTTTGGCACGGACTAGAACGGCCCGTTTCTGTGGTATGATGAGAGGACACGGGTTTAAGGTGAGAGAGGAAGAGATTTAAAAGGGTTTTAAGGGGCAACTTTTTCACACAGATGGTGATAGGTATCTGGAACGAGCTGCCAGAAAAGGTGGTTGAGGCAGGTATCATAATATTAAAGGGTGTCTGGACAGGTACACAGATAGGAAAGGTTAAAGAGTGTTTGGACAGGTACACAGATAGGAAAGGTTAAAGGGTGTCTGGACAGGTACACAGATATGAAAGGTTAAAGGGTGTCTGGACAGGTACACAGATAGGAAAGGTTAAAGGGTGTTTGGACAGGTACACAGATAGGAAAGGTTAAAGGGTGTCTGGACAGGTACACAGATAGGAAAGGTTAAAGGGTGTTTGGACAGTTACACAGATAGGAAAGGTTAAAGGGTGTTTGGACAGGTACACAGATAGGAAAGGTTAAAGGGTGTCTGGACAGGTACACAGATAGGAAAGGTTAAAGGGTGTTTGGACAGGTACACAGATAGGAAAGGTTAAAGGGTGTCTGGACAGGTACACAGATAGGAAAGGTTAAAGGGTGTTTGGACAAGTACACAGATAGGAAAGGTTAAAGGGTGTTTGGACAGGTACACAGATAGGAAAGGTTAAAGGGTGTCTGGACAGGTACACAGATAGGAAAGGTTAAAGGGTGTCTGGACAGGTACACAGATAGGAAAGGTTAAAGGGTGTTTGGACAAGTACACAGATAGGAAAGGTTAAAGGGTGTTTGGACAGGTACACAGATAGGAAAGGTTAAAGGGTGTCTGGACAGGTACACAGATAGGAAAGGTTAAAGGGTGTCTGGACAGGTACACAGATAGGAAAGGTTAAAGGGTGTTTGGACAGGTACACAGATAGGAAAGGTTAAAAGGCACATCAATTGGTACATGGACTGGAAAGGTTCGGACCAGAGGTTCCCAACCTTTTTTATATCATGAACCAATACCATTGGCCGATGAGTCCATGAACCCCAGGTTGGTAATCCTGAGCAAAATGCAGCTGAGATGGCCAGTTTGGTTGGGATGGGATTTTCAATGGATGCTGCCCAACCTGCTGAGTTCATCCAGCTTGTTTGTACGTCTGGATTTGACCGCAGCATCTGCAGTGCACTTTGTGTTTGGTTGGGATGGACCAGGTGGGCCTGTTTCTGTGCTGTTTGGCTCTATGACTCCTGCACACCGTCCTTCCCATTTCAGTCAGTGTAAAATAAGCTCACTATGGTTAGAGATCCCACATTCCAAAGATGTAGGGTTAGGGTCAGTGAGCTGCGGGCAAGCTTTGTTGGCGCTGGAAGCTCGGTGAAGCCCAGCAGCACATCCTTGGACTGTGTTGGTCGGCCCTTCGAGCATCACCGCCCAGTAACCCCAGTCTAATCACAGGACAATTTACAATGGCCAATTAACCCACTAGCTGGTATGCCTTTGTGAGAGGAAACTGCAGGAAACCCTCACATATACAGGAAGGAGCGTATAAACTTTTCTTACAATGAACGCCAGAACTGAACTCGAATTCTGATGCCCCAAGCTGGCCGCCGCACTACAGTGGCGCTCCTTCAACGAAAATTTGTCAACACTGGGGGCATATTTCACTCCACGTACACGTGACAAATAAAGATGATCTTGTTTTAAAATTTCTTTATGTGGAAGCCTCGAAAGGAAATTTCTGGGGGGGTGGTGGCGGCAGATATGCAGAAGGGAGGGGTGGGAGAACAGGCAGGCTGGGACAGAGCAGTGGCTTCACAAGAGACGGCAGGCTCTGGAATGTGGGGCAACACACAATCTGCTGGTTGAACTCAGCAGGTCGCGGGGCATCCACGGGGGACACTGAGAGCCGAGAGCCTCAATCAGCACTGAAAGAGCAGGGAGAGCCCGTGTGAGGTGATGAGGGGAAAAGGTGGAACAACTTATGCTGAGGGAACTCAGCAGGCCAGGCAGCATCCTTGGAAAAGAGGACAGTCACCATTTCGGACTGATACCCTTCTTTAGGCCGCATCAATGGAGGGAAATAGACAGTCGATGTTCCATACCGAGACTGAAAGTGGAAAGATAGTCAGTATAAAGTGATTGGGGGAACAGCTGGGAGGTGATGGGTTGATAGGCAGATGGAGGAGGGGAGAAGTGGGAATAGTGACAGAGGCTGGGAGGTGATGGGTGGATCCACTTGAGGGGGGGGATGATAGGCAGATGGAGGAGGGGAGATTCTCCTGCCTTCTCCCCATAACCTTCGATACCCTTATGAACAAAGAACCTATTAACCTCCACTTTACAACCATGGGGGGGATGCGAAGAGCATGGGCCTGAGCATGAGGAGATAATGTGTGTGAGGTACACATGCACACCTGTGAGAGGGAGGGGAGGGGTGGAAAGGAGGAGGGGAAGATGAGAGGAGGAGAGAGCGCAGAGGGAGGAGGGGAAGAAGATGGGAGAAGGAGGGGATGGCCTGCCTCCAGAGGGAGGGCTGAGGCCAGGGTGGGGCCTACTGCTCCATTGTCACTTTGGGACACCCACAGTTCGGGCTGGCACTGTGTACGCACGTTCTCCAAACTCTACTCCATTGGGTACGTAAACCTCCACCCCCTTCCTCAGATGGATGCCTTCCCTTCCTACACCCCACGGGAACGTGTGCACGCTATTAACGTCCCCTTTCAGAGAGACAGGCCACAGGGCCTCCACACCTGGGCCTCGAGTCCGGCTCTCCGTGCCGAGAAGGTGGGCCGTGGGGCCTGTGTTGCTTCTGAGGACCTGGGGGCAGCTGGTGGTAGCGTGGCTCTGTCAGGAGAGGAGGCATGCACTGGCTGGAACTCCTGTCTTCGGTTTTCGCTGGTAGTGAACCCATTAAGCCTCGGGCGTTGTGGCTTAGCGGCAGTCGGAGGAGGAGGCGATGGCTTTGAGTTGAGTTTAGCGCCTGTGGCTACGGGTGGAGGCGAGATGACAAAGGAGGCCGAGCTGAGGTGGCGGCGGCCTAATGGGGGGGCAGCCTTGATGTCACAGGCTGAGGCCTCGGGCTTGGTGCTGCACTTCCAGCCAGCGGGCAGTGAGGCAGTGGGTGAGGGAGGCCGTGGAGGTGGGGTTGGGGCTTCCAGCGTAAAGCGTTCCATCCGTGTTTGGCGCCGGGCAAACAGCTCGGCCCCTTTGCCCCGCACCTCAGCCAGGCCATGTGGAGTGGTGATGGGCCTGCGGTGAGGCCGCAGCTCGGGTGGCTTCAGGCATGAGGCCCATTCGGGTGACGGCCGCTCCTCACCCGCGGTGACGGCCGGGCTCAGGGCCGGAGCTGCAGCTGGGCCTTTGGCCTGTGCTAGCATGCAGGCTTCAGCACCCAGGCCCAGGCCTTCATCTCCTCCAACTTCCCCTCTGCCTCCTCCCTCAGCTTTGCGCTGCACGTCAGTGCCGTGGACCAACGACAGCAGCTCAGGGTTGGGCGCTAGCCTTGGCCTCTCATGGAAAGTGAACATTGGCTTCCAGCCAGGCTTGCGTATCCTCGATTGTTCCAGGATGCCCGTTCGGCCGAGTGTCAATGGTGGGTTTGGCAGAGGAGGTCGAGCAAAGCTTGAGGCCTCGGCATCCCTCCGGGCCTCGACGTCCCTCCGGGCCTCGACAGGCATCTCCAAGTAGACCTGAGCAGGTGGCGGTCTCACTGGAGCCACAGGGGCCTCAGGCCCTGTTTCAGACTGGCGGTTCTCCATCTGCACAGCTGCCTCGGCCTCAGCTGCCACTTCTTTCAGCTCCTCCTCCTCCTCCATGCTGGCCCGCTGCTCGAAGTAAGGCACGGCAGCCTCTTCGTCGGCTACACGGGCCTTGGGTTGGCCGGCGTCTCCATCCAGCGGCCTGCCGGCCCTAGGGCCGCCCAGGGTGAGCTCGTCCACCCTCTGCTTGCGGCGGTTGAACAGCAGGACCCCCTTGGAGCTGAGGCCAGGCGGGGGGGTGGGCTGGGTGGCAATCTTCTGGCTCTGGAGCTGAGCCCCTTCTGTCTCCTGCTCGCTGGCACCCTGGGGACCTGTGGGAGGGACGAAACACAGGGTTAGTGGATGTCCCCAACACTCGCAGACACCAGAATCTTCTCACCGCTAACCAAGAAATACACTGCATACTTACGGAGGGGTGAGGGGTCCCCATCCTGGACCAACACAACAGAAAACTCTCCATGCCTACCTACCGAGTATCAAATAGAGTAGCTGTGGAGAGGATGTTTCCTCTAGTGAGGGAATCTAGGACCAGAGGGCACAGCTTCAGAATAGAGGGACATCCATTTAGAACAGAGATGAGGAGGAATGAGGAGGGTGACTTCAATTCACACCACAAAAATGCCCGGTCAACAGGCGGCTCACATGCTCAGCTCCAGAAGGAATGTTGATTGCAATGATCATATGCGGGAAAAAAGTGTGATTAATGCAGTAATTTATAGTTTTGCTTGCTTTCTTTGCATTCAGCAAGTCGTCACCACAAGACATAGGAGCAGAATTGGGCCATTCAGCCCATCGAGTCTGCTCTGCCATTCCATCATGGCTGATCCTGGATCCCACTCAATCCCATACACCTGCCTTCTCACCATATCCTTTGATGTCCTGACCGATCAGGAAACGATCAACTTCTGCCTTAAATATACACACAGACTTGACCTTCACCACAGTCTGTGACAGAGCATTCCACAGATTCACTACTGTCTGGCTAAAAAAAATTCCTCCTTATCTCTGATCTAAGAAGTTGCCCCTCAATTTTCAGGCCGTGTCCTCTAGTTCTGGACACCCCCACCATATCTAGTGCACCTTATCGAGTCCTTTCAACGTTCAGTAGGTTTCAATGAGATCTCCCTGCATTCTTCTAAATTCCAGTGAGTACAGGCCCAAAGCTACCAAATGCTCCTCATATGTTAACCCCTTCATTCACAGAATCATCCTCATGAACTTCCTGTGGACCATCTCCAATGACAACACATCCTTTCTGAGATGTGAGGCCAAAACAGCTGACAATACTCCAAGTGCGGCCTGACTGGTGTCTTATAAAGGCTCAGCATCATCCTCTTGAAATAAATGCCAACATTGCATTTGCCTTCTTTACCACAGACTCAACCTGGAAATTAACCTCTAGGGAGTCTTGTGTGAGGACTCCTAAGTCCCTTTGAACCTCTGATGTTTGAACCTTCTCCCCATTTAGATAAAAGTCCACACTATTGCTCCTTTTACCAGAATGCATTATCATACATTTCCCAACTCTGTATTCCATCTGACACTTTTTGCCCATTCTTCCAATTTGTCTAAGTCCTGCTGCAATTGCATTGTTTCCTCAGCGCTACCTATTCCTCCACCTATCGTCATATAATCCACAAATTTTGCCACGAATGTGAAACAATGTGAAAAGTAGCAGCCCCAATACTGACCCCTGAGGGACACCACTGGTCACCGGCAGCCAAGCAGAAAGTGCCCCTTTACTCCCACTTGCTGCCTCCTGCCTGTCAGCCATTCCTCTATCCATGCCAGTATCTTTCCTGTAGCGCCATAGGATTTTATCTTGTTAAGCCCCTCATGCGTGGCATCTTATCAAATGACTTCTGAAAATCTAAGTAAATGACATCCACTCCTCTCCTTTGTCCTCCTTGCCTGTTACTTCCTCGAGGAACTCTAACAGATTTGTCAGGCAAGATTTCCCTTTACAGAAACCATGCTGAATTTCACTTACTTTATCATTAGTCTCCAAGTGCCCCAAAACCTCATCCTTAGTAACAGACTTCAACACTTTCCCAACACTGAGGTTGGGCGAACTGGCCTACAATTTCCTTTCCTTTGCCTTTCTCCCTTCTTAGAGAGGGGAGTGACATTTGCAATCACCCAGTCCTCGGGGACCATCCCAGAATCAAGTGATTCTTGAAAGATCATGACTAATGCACCCATTGTCTCTTCAGAAACCTCTCTCAGGACTCTGGGATGTCGTCCATCTGGTCGAAGTGACTTATCCACCCTAATACCTTACAGTTTGTCTAGCACTCTTTTCTTTGTAATAGCAATGGCACTCGTTCCTGCTCCCTGACACTCATGGACTCCTGGCACACTGTTCGTGTCTTCCACAGAGAAGATTGATGCAAAGTACTCATTAAGTTCATCTGCCATTTCTTTGTCCCCCATTACTACATCACCAGCATCATTTTCCTGTGGTCCAATATCAACTCTCACCTCCCTTTTACTCTTTATGTAACTGGAGAAACTGCTTTATATTATTGGCTAGTTTGCCCTCATATTTCATCTTTTCCCTTCTTATAGCTTTTTTAGTTACTTTTAAATTGGATTTTAAAAGCTTCCCACTCACTTTTGCTAAATGACATGGCCTTTCCAAACTCCAGCGAGTTTGATAGAGGTAAACTGTTTGCTTATTTACTTGTTTATTTCGCGATACAGTGCGAGTAGACCCTTTTGGTTCTTCGAGCCATGCCACCCCAGCAACGCCTGACAAATCCAATTTAACCCTAAACTAATCACAGGACAATTTACAATGACCAGTTAACCTACCCAGTACACCTTTGGGTTGTGGGAGGAAATCGAAGCACGCGGAGAAAACCCACACATTCCACGGGGAGAACGCACAGAGACTCCTTATAGACAGGCACAGGGATTGAACTCTGAACTCTGACGCCCCGAGCTGTAATAGCGTCACACTAACCGCTACGCTCCCCTGTGTCCCTGAGTGATGGGCAGGCGTGGGTAAACGCAAGCAGGCTTTTCTGCAGAGGGTTGAGTGAGACAAGAACTAGGGTCATGGGTTAAGGGTGAAAGGTGAGATATGAAGGCCCCTTTCCTCCCTCCCACCCACCCACTCACAATGCAATCCTCCGCCCCCAGGTCGTACTTCGGCCGAGGCCTGCTTGTTGTAAGTTGGTTCATTACTGTCACATATAACAGGACAGAGTAGTACAACCTGCCCTGCATTCTGTCTGTCTGTACGTTACACAGCGCATCGAGGCGGCACAGAATCAGGTTTATTGTGGCTGACACAAGCAAGGATGTAACGCTACGGCTTTATTAGGCACTTGAGCACCGAGAGTAGTTTTGGGCCACTTATCGAAAAAAGTATGTGCTGGCTTTGGAGGTCATTGAGAATCATTCTGGGAATGAAAGGGTTAACTTATAAGGAGCATTTGATGGCTCTGGGTCTGTACTCGCTGGAGTTTAGAAGAATGAGGGGGATCTCATTGAAACCTATTGAGTATTGAAAGCCCTTGATAGAGTGGACGTGGAGAAGATGTTTCCTGTGCTGGGGAATCTAGGTCTGCGGGGCACAGCTTCAGAACAGAGATGAGGGGGAGTTTCTTTAGCCAGAGGACAGTGAATCTGTGGAATTCAATTCCATAACATCTGTTGAGGGGAAGTCATTGAGTATATTTAAAGCAAAGGATAAAAGGTTCTTGATTAGTCAGAGTGTCAAAGGTTACAGAGAGAAGCCTGGAGACTGGGGTTGAGGGATAAAATGATGGAATGGCAGAGCAGACTCGATGGGCTGAATGGCCTAATTCTGCTCATGGTCTTATTGTCAAAGAGCAGAAGGGAAAAGAGACGGTCAGATAGATTGGCCGTTCACTGTGGACCCACATAAAGACCATGGACGGGGAGGTGATTCCAGCAGGATTTGGCTCTCGATCCAAGAACACCAGCTCCCTGCTCTGAGGCATGTCTGCCTTAATCCTCATCATTTTTTATTGATTCATCACAGAAAACTTCCTGTCCAGATGCATCACAGCTTTGTACAACAATTGCTCTGCCCGTGACCACAAGAAACTGCAGAGTTGTGGACACAGCTCAGCACATCACGGAAACCAACCCTCTCTACACTTCCCACTGTCCCATTATAATCTTGCAACTTATTCCACCCTGTAACTCACCCTCCACATCCCCAACACTACTACTTTATAACCTTATGTGCAGACACGCCTGTGCCTGGCGTCACTTTATGGACATACAATCGAATGTATAGAATCAAGCTATCTTATGTATTTATATTTATTGTGTGTTGTTTATTATTATATTGTGTTCTTCCTCTTACTGTGGTGTTTTTGTGCTGCATCGGATCCAGGGTGACAGTTATTTCACTCTCCTTTACAATTGTGTACTGGGAATAACATTAAACAATCTTGAATCTTGACTTTTGTCTACCTTGTCATGTTTTCCCTTGTTCTACCTCAATGCACCGTGTAATGAATCAATCGGTATGAACAGTGTGCAAGACGAGCTTTTCACTGTACTCTGTACACAGAACAGTACAGCACAGTACAGGCCATTCGGCCCCCCATGTTGTGCCGACCCTTTAACCTACTCTAAAATCAATCTAACCCTTCCCTCCCACATACCCTCCATTGTTCTATCACCAATGTGCTGATCTAAGAGTCTTTTAAAAGTCTCCAATGTATCTGCCTCTACCACCACCCCAGGCAGCACCCACCACTCTCTGTGTAGAAACGTCTCCAATGTATCTGCCTCTACCACCACCCCAGGCAGCGCACACCACTCTCTGTGTAGAAACGTCTCAATGTATCTGCCTCTACCACCACCCCAGGCAGCGCACACCACTCTCTGTGTAGAAACGTCTCAATGTATCTGCCTCTACCACCACCCCAGGCAGCGCACACCACTCTCTGTGTAGAAACGTCTCAATGTATCTGCCTCTACCACCACCCCAGGCAGCACCCACCACTCTCTGTGTAGAAACGTCTCAATGTATCTGCCTCTACCCCCACCCCAGGCAGCGCACACCACTCTCTGTGTAGAAACGTCTCAATGTATCTGCCTCTACCACCACCCCAGGCAGCGCACACCACTCTCTGTGTAGAAACGTCTCAATGTATCTGCCTCTACCACCACCCCAGGCAGCGCACACCACTCTCTGTGTAGAAACGTCTCAATGTATCTGCCTCTACCACCACCCCAGGCAGCGCACACCACTCTCTGTGTAGAAACGTCTCAATGTATCTGCCTCTACCACCACCCCAGGCAGCGCACACCACTCTCTGTGTAGAAAACTTGCCTCTGACATCCCCCATATATCCCTTGAACCAGCTGAAAATTATACTCGTTCCCCCCCCCCCCCCGTATCAGCCACTTCCACCCTTGGAAAAAGTTTCTGTCCACTCAATCTCTGCCTCTTATCATCTTGTACACCCCTATCAAGTCACCTCTCATCCTCCTTCACTCCAAAGAGAAAAGGCCCAGCTCACTCAACCTATCCTTGTAAGACACACTGTCTAATCCAGGCAGCCTCAGAGTACGTGTGAGGATAAAAATCCCATTTCCCAGTTCAGCAGAGCTAAATGACTTCTCGCTCTAGCCTTGTGTCAATATTTACCCCCGCACTAACATCGCTAAAACATCTGTTTGTTTTGGCTTTGTTTCCTAAGCATCATTTGCCAGCAGGTATCTTGCGTTGAACGGTGCTACAGAAATGCATGCCCAGCAACAAGGACATCTCCAAAAGTTGATGCCTCAAAAAGGCAGCATCCATTATTAAGGACCCCCAGCACCCAGGCCATGCCCTGTTCTCATTGCTACCATCAGGTAGGAGGTACAGCAGCCTGAAGAAACTCATTCAACGATTCAGGAGCAAACATGAGGAAATCTGCAGATGCTGGAAATTCAAACAACACACACAAAACCTGACGAAGGGTCTCGGCCCGAAACGTCGACAGCGCTTCTCCCTATAGATGCTGCCTGGCCTGCTGTGTTCCACCAGCATTTTGTCAATGATTCAGGAACAGCTTCTTCCCCTCTGCCATCCAATTCCTAAATGGTCCATAAACCCATGAGCACTTCTGTACCTCACATTCTTCCCCTCTTTTTGCACTACTTAATTAAATATAATAAATAAGTAAATAAATATCTAAATTACTAGTGAGCTTATTATCAAAGTACATATATCTCACCATATACAACCTCCAGATTCATTTTCTTGTGGATGTTAACAGTAAATCCGAGAAACACAATGAAAGGCCACACCCAACAGGGCCAGTGTGCAAAAGACAATGCATTGTGCAAATCCCAAAAATAAAGAACAAGAAAAATAACGATAATAATAAATAAGCAATAAATAAGGAGAACACGAGATGAAGACTCTTTAAAAGTGAGACCACGGTTTGTGAGGACTGTTCAGTGATGGGGCAAGTAAATTTGAGCGAAGTTATCCCCTCTGGTTCAGGAGCCTGATGGGTGAGGGATGATAACTGTTCCTGAACCTGGTGGTGAGGGTCCTGAGGCTCCTGATGGCAGGGGTGAGAAGAGAGCGTGTCCTGGGTGGTGGGGGTCCCTGATGATGGATCCTGTGACAGTGTTTCATGTAGGTGTGCTCTATGAGATATTTATATATTACAATAAGAAATACATATTTAATGAGATATAATTAAATATGTATTCCTCGCTGTAATTTATAGTTTTTAACGTATTGCCATGTACTGGTACCGCAAAACGAATTTCACGAAGCACGCCAGTGATTTTGATTCTGGACGGGTCGCCCCGCACCTCTGGAGATGTGAGAACCACCAGGAGATGGCGCCACATGTACAGGGAGGGCTAAACAGAGTCCGGCTCAGCCGCAGAATTAAACAGCAGAAAACAGTGAACAATTAAAACGCCGCTAACCTGTCAGTAAGCGAGTCTTCAGAACGCATACAGCCCCCAAGGAGGCGGACAACTCCTGTCTGCTCTGTCGGGAAAATATCCCATCTAATGTGATGGTGTTAAAACAGATTTCTCCTCACTACGCTCCTAATTAATAACATTTCAAAACCTACTTCCCGCAGTTCTCTCTCTAAAAACAAAAAAAGTCTGATTTAACACAGCATTTAATTAATCTGAGAAATTTTATTTCATAATTAGTTCCAATTTAACGTCGCTACCAAATTTATAACTTTTTAAAAGTTTTAAAGCATTCTAAAGTTTATTAAGCAAAGATATTTTTAACATTTAATTTTGTAGAGATCTTTATTTACTGTTTCTGTAGTTGAAAAAAAAATGTAGGATTAGTTATTCAGTCCTATTTTTTTCTGTTTCTTACCTTCGCCTCTTAGTTGAGATCAAACGTTAAAAGTTGTCCACTGCTCTTTGGAAATCAGAAACGCCCTTTTTATCTTGCCAGGGTGCTATTAGATCGCCGACAGCAGATGTATGCGTCTGTCAAACTAACTTGCTGTACGGCGCAATGAAATCACCGGAGCGGATTAAATAGCAAAGAATCTCAAACGAACTGAATCGCGATCCAAATTTGCAGCGTACAGAAACCAAACCCAGACAGCGACGATTTTTCCCCTCCCGGGTCATAGCGCCCGCCCTGTTACACGCCTCCTCTTAAAGCAACGAATTGCGCAATGCTGGTATTATTTGTAATTTTGATCCTAGCTCTTAAATATGTTTCAGACTGGGCTGATCTAAAATTATCTTAATTACAGCGAAAACAAGGTGAATTTTCGCATATTTGAGCTTTAGACGAATCCAGGCCTGTACTCACTAGAGTTTAGAAGAATGAAGGAGGATCTCAGTGAAAACTATTGAATATTAAAAGGTCCAGATACAGTCAACATGTAGAAAATATTTCCTACCGTAGGGGAGTCTAGGACCAGAGGGCACAGCCTCGGAATAGAGGGACATCCACTTAGAACAGAGATGAGGAGGAATTTCTTTAGCCAGAAGGTGGTGAATCTGCAGAATTCATTGCCACAGATGAGTGGCAAGTCACTGGGTATATTTAAAGCAGAGGTTGATAGGTTCTTGATTAGTAAGGTTAGCAGGAGAACAGTGAAAGGTCAAGAGGGAAGACCGGAGAATGGGGCTGAGAGAGATAATGAGTCAGCCATGAAAGTGTGGCAGGCAGACTCGATGGGCTGAATGGCCTATTTCCGCTCTGATGGCTTATGGTCTTTAATTGTGGGTATGTAACGGCAATGAGGGGGATGTTCTGATTTCTTGAAAGTGGCATCACAGGTAGATGGGGTCGTAAAGAGCTTTTGGCACATTCATAAGTCAATGTATTGAGGACAGGAGATGGGATGCTATGGTGAAGTTATATAAGACATTGGTGAGGCCCAATCTGGAGTGTTGTGAACAAGAGAAAATCTGTAGAGCTGGAAGTCCAAGCAACACACAAAATGCTGGAGAAACTCAGCAGGTCAGGCAGCATCTATTGGAAAAGAGTAAACAGTTGAAGGGTCTCGGCCCGAAACGTCAACTCTACTTTTTTTCCAGAGATGCTGCCTGGCCTCCAGAGATCCTCCAGCATTTTGTTGGAGTATTGTGTGCGGTTTTGGTCACCCACCAACAGGAAAGATGTAAGAAAGAGATTGAAGGAGTGCAGAGAATGTTTACCAGGATGTTGGTGGACTTGAGGATCGGAGTTATAGGGGAAGGTTGAACAGGACAGGACTTTATTCCCTGGAGCGTAGGAGAATGAGGGGGGATTTGATAGAGCTATATTCAAGCTGGCTTTTTCCACTGAGGTTTGGAGAGACTACAACCAGAGGTCATGGGTTAAGGGTGAAAGGTGAAATGTTTAAAGGGAACCTGAGGGAGAACTTTTTCACTCAGAGGCTGGTGAGAGTGTAGAATGAGCTGCCAGTGGTGGGTGAGGGATTTGATTTCAACACTTAAGAGAAGCTTGTATGGGTACGTGGATGGGAGGGGTATGGGGCTATGGTCCAGGTACAGGTCGATGGGAACAGACCGAAGGACACTTTGGCACTTACTAGATGGGCCAAATGGCCTATTGCTGCTCTGTACTGCTCTATAACTCTATGTCATTAGTTGTAACTTCTCCTGGTGAGAGCAGTTAGGTACCGTGTTTCCTGCTTTCACAGAACACAGAACAGTATAGCGACAGACCACTCTGCTCAGCATGTCTGTGCTGACCAAATCAAAGCTGCACATTTGCCTGAGCACAGTCTATATCTCCCCATTCTCTGTCTGACCGCCTCTTCTACACCTCCTTTTTATCTGCTTTCAACCCTACCCTGCCAACACGTCCCAGGCACCCAGCCATCCCTGTGTTAAAAAATAATTGTCTCATAAATCTCCTTTTAAAATTTTTCCCTTGTGCCGTATAACTGTGCACATTCCCACAACTATTTGACATTCCCACCCTGGAATAAAGACTGACTATCCAGATAGCCCCAAGCAACACACACAAAATGCTGGAGGAACTCTGCAAATAAAGCAGTATCTATAGAGGGGAATAAATAGTCAATGTTATCTCTGTCTCTCTCCCTCTATCTCTGTAATTCTATCTCAATCACTCTCCACCTCACTTTCTACATTTTTGCTATCTCTCTCGTAATCTCCCTCTCTCTGTATCACTCTCTCTCTCTATATATATATATATATATATATATCTTTCTCTGTAAGTCTTTCTCTCTTTATAAATAGGTGAGATTCTGCAGGTACTGGAAATCCAGAGGAAAACACACAAAATGCTGAAGGAACTCAGCAGGCCAGGCAGCATTTAAGGATGTAAGTAAACTATCGATATCTCTCTTTTTCTGTCTCTCCCCCCTCTCTCTTTCTCTGTAGCTTTATCCCACTTTATAAACACAAGAGATTCTGCAAATGCTAGAAATTTTGTGCAACACACACAAAATGCTGCAGGAACTCAGCAAGTCAGGCAGCATCTATAGAGGGAAATACTGTTGACGTGTTGGGCCAAGACTCTTCATCAGGAAAGTCAAAAGGCCTAAACTGAGCTGTACCATTGTATGTTCTGCGTACCACATCCTACACATTGCTGTTTCCTGAATCGTGCTTTCACACACTGAACAGCAGGGAGTTCACTCTACAGTATCTGAGTCCAATGTTTATCCCCTTGCCCATGTTATTAACACATTCAAAGTTCAAAGTAAGTTTTATTATCAGAGTACATAAATGTCACCACATATAACCCTGAGATTCACTTTCTTCAGGTATGCTCAGCAAATCTGTAGAACAGTGACTGCAACAGGATCAATAAAAAATCAGGTAGACCATAGGAGATAATGCAAAAGTAAATAAATAACAAGAACATGAGATAACGAGATAAAGAGTCTTGAAAGTGCGATCACTGGTTGTGGGAACATCTCAATGGACAGACAAGCGAATGCACTTCTCCCTTTTGTTCAAGAGCCTGATGGTTGTTCAACCTGGCGGGATCCCATCTCAGGAGATAATGAAACCATTAATTCACCAATTCAGCCCGGTCCATCATAGGCATCGTCCTGCCCACCACTGACAGCATCTACAGGAGACCTTGCCTCGAGAAGGCAGCATCTACCACCCATCACCTGCTCAAGATTTCCAGTCCTACAGAACCTCTTATATTTACCAATATCTTACTGGTGTATGGGAACATTTTGCTGTGTGAAAATGAGGCACCAATTAGCTGGGTATTCATTGGCTGTGAAGCATTCGGGGTGGAGGAAGCTGGGACAGTTGTTCTGACTGGCTGCATTACCATCTGGTGGCAGTGGTGTGTGTGTGTGTGTGTGGGGGGGGGGTCTATTGCACAGGACTGAAAGAAGCTACAGAAAGTTGTAAAATTACTCAGCTCCATCTCGGGTACTCGCCTCCCTCGTATCCAAGACATCTTCAAGGAGCGGTGCCTCAGAAAGGCAGCATCCATTACTAAGGACCTCTAGCACCTAGGACATTCCCTCTTCTCACTGTTACCATCAGGAAAGGGGTACAGGAGTCTGAAAGCACACACTCAGCGTTTCAGGAACAGCTTCCTCCCCTCTGGAATATGATTTCTAAATGGACATTAAACCCATGAACATTACCTCACTTTTTAAATTATTTCTGTTTTTGCACTATTTTTAATATACTATTATATATATTACTGAAATTCAGTTTTTTCTCTATTATCATGTATTGCTGGCTCAAAGACAACAAATTCTGCGACGTGTGCAGACGATGTTAAACTTGATTCTGATTGATACTGCTTTATTACCCTCACATGTTCCACAGCAGCTTTGGCTCGGCACGCCATCTAAACTTTGACAAACTTCTGTAGATGTGTGATGGAGAGTACGTTGACTGTTGCATCACAGTCTGCTATGGTACTAATCCTACAAAAAATAATGGATACAGCCCAGTCCATCACAGGTAATGCTCTCCCCACCACTGAGCACTTCTACATGAAACGGTGTCGCAGGAAAGCAGCATCCATCATCAGGGATCTCCACAACCAGGACTTGCTCCCTTCTGGCTGCTGCCATCAGGAAGGAGGTAGAGGAGCATCAGGACCCTCACCATCCCGTTCAGGAACAGTTATTACTCCTCAATCACCAGGCTCCTGAACCAGAGGGGGTAACTTCACTCACCCCATCACTGAACTGTTCCCACAACTAATGGACTCATTTTCAAGGACTCATCATCTCATGTTCTCAATGTATTCATTATTTATGTATTTATTTGCTTATTATTATTATGCTTCTTATTTGTAATTGTACAATCTGTTGCACGTTAGTTGTTTCTTTGTCTTTGTTTTGTGGTCTTTCATTGGCTCTACTGTATCTATGTGAATGCCTGCAAGTAAATAAATTTCGGGATTGTATACAGTGACACATTGGTACTTTAACAATAAATCTACCTTGAACTTTTAACAGTAACAATGCAGAATAAAGCGTAAGAATCATGGAGGAAGTGCCTGCGGGTAAATAATAATGTGCAAAATCATAATGAGATAGACTGTGAGGCTATGGTACCAGAGGTCCATTCAAGAGTCTGATAACAACGGGATAGAAGCTGTATTTGAACCTAGTGATATGAGATTTTCTGCCCGACAGGAGAGGGGGGAAGAGAGAATGTCTGGGGCGGGTGGGGTCTTTGATTCTGCCGGCTGTTTTACTGAGACAAGTGAGAAGTGTAGACAGAGTCCGTGGAGGGGAGGCTGGTTTCCGTGACGTGTCCACAACTCTCTGCAGTTTCCTGTGGTCACGGGCAGAGCCATTGCCGTACCGAGCCGGGATGCAGCTGGAGAGGATACAGTCCATGGTGCATCGATAAGAATGTGAAAAGCAGAAAGGCGAGTTCTCCACCTCTGTGGCGAACGTACTCTCAGCAGAACTCACTTTATTAGTACATCCCATACCTAATGAAGTGGCCATTGTGTCTTCTGCTGCTGTAGGTTTGTCAGAAATGCTGTTGTAACTTGTGGTTACTCGAGTTACTAACACTTCCTATCAGCTTCAAAGTTCAAGTTCAAAAGTTCAAAGCTTGAACCAGTCTGACCATTCTCCTCTGACCTCTCTCATCCACAAGGTGTTTTCACCCACAGACCTGCCGCTCACTGGATGTTTTATGTTTTTTGTTCCTCGCACCATTCTCTGTAAACTCTAAACTGTTGTGCGTGAAAATCTCAGGAGATCAGCACTTTCTGGGATACTCAAACCACCCCATCTGGCACCAACGATCATCCCACAGTCAAAGTCACTTAGATCTCCATTCTAATGTTTGGTCTGAACAACTGAACCTCTTGTCCATGTCTGCATGCTTTTATGCATCGGGTTGCTGCCACATGATTGGCTGGTTAGATATTTCCATTAACCAGCAGGTGTACAGGTGTACCTAATAAAGTGGCCACTCAGCACGTGTCAGATCTTGCTAATTACAAACTCACTGACTCATTCACTACACCAAACTGTGACCACATAGACAACGCCGAGTGAAAATACTGTGGGTACTTCACTCACCCCAACTCTGAACTGATTCCTCAACCTACAGGCTCACAGACTCTAAACTCATGTTCTCAGCATTATCCATCTTTCTACCCCTCTCTCTCTCCGTCTATCTAGCTATCTATTTATTTATTTGTTATTTTCTATTTGCCTGTTGGCAGAGTTTGCCTGTTGCATATTGGTTGTTTGTCAGTGCCTGTTTATAGTTTTTCACTGATTCTGTTGTATTTCTTCATTTTGCTGTAAATGCTACAAGAAGATGAATTTTGAGATAGTGTATGGTCACCCAGGACATGCCCTCTTCTCATTGCTACCATCGGGGAGGAGGTACAGGAGCCTGAAGACACACACTCAATGTTTCAGGAACAATTCTTCTCCGCCATCTGATTTCTGAATGGACAACAAACCCATGAATTACCTCCCTACTTTTCCTCTTTTTGCACTATTTGTTTAATTTATCATATTTATAGATACTTGTTGTTGTAATTTATAGTATTTTATTATTATGTATTGCTTTGCACTGTGGCCGTAAAACAACAAATTTCATGACATATGCCGGAAATATTAAACCCGTTTCTGATTCTGACATACGTATATGCACTTTGATAATAAATTTACTCTGAATTTTGAATGTCCATGGATTTAAGGGTTTCTCATTCCAGTGTTCTAGCGATTACATACTGTAAAACTAAAGCTCCCAAATTCACTCATCTCTTGGCTGTCCAAGTGCCACGTGCCGTCTCCCTTGTAACTTTAATTGTCTAGAGACGTGACGCATGCCTAGCTGGTTTACAATGTCAGTACTTTGCTGACCAGTGTTTAACAAGTGCACTGTCCTTTGCGGTTTGTCACCAGTCACAGAGAGAAGCAAACTATTGTTCCAGGAGACACGTGGCTCTTGGAATATTTGTTCTCTCTAATCCTCCAGCCCTCATCTGCCAGATTAAATCACCAGATGCTTACCCTAGAGTGGTTTAAATTAGCAGTCTCGATGATCCCTTTTAAACACTGTATGTTCTCCTCTCCCATTACAAATCCGTACTTTCACCTCTAACTCGGGGGTTCCCAACCTGGGGTCCACAGTCCCTCAGATAACGGTCAGGGTCCATGGCATAAAAAAAGAAGGGAACCCCTGTGTTAAGTTTATTTTGATATAATTCTTCATTCTTTATCATTGTTGAATGTTGCTTTTTGTTGCATGTCATCCCTGACCGACACACCACAGCAAATTCCTAATCCATGTAAGTGTGTATATCGAATAAAGTTGATCCTTGATCCCTATTCACCTTGTCTGTCTATGCCCCTCATGATTATAGAAACCTCTATAAGGTCGTCCTTGCTCTCCTACACTCCAGGGAAAAACAATTTGCGTCAGGTTGGTTCCTGCATTGGCAGATTTGCTGGATGATAAAATCGTGTTGATTAGTCCTGTCTAGGCCTCAGCCTTTTAGAGTCACAGAGTTGTACACCATAGAAACAGGCCCTTCAGCCCATCACATACATGTTGGCCAATATGCCTATCTACACTAATCCCACTTGCCTGCACAAACTCTACAGTACTGTGTAAGAGCCTTAGGCATGTATGTATATCTCGAGGTTGCCTAACACTTCTGCACAATACTGTAGTACAGCGCCTATAAAAAGTATTCTCCATCCTTGGAAGTTTTCACGTTTTATTGTTTTACAACATTGAGTCACAGTGGATTTAATTTGGTTTTTTTTACACTGATCGACAGAAAAAGGACTTTGGTGTCAAAGTGGAAACATATCTCTACAAATTAATTACAAATATAAAACACAAAATAATTGATTGCATGTGAACATATGAAATAGGAGCAGGAGTCGGCCACCTGGCCTGTCGAGCCTGCCCCGCTGTTCAGTAAGATCACGGCTGATCTGGCCATGGACTCATCTCCACCTACCTGCCTTTTCCCCATAACCTTTCATTCCTCCTTCAAGTCAGTATTTAGTAGAAGCACCTTTGGCAGCAATTACAGCCTTGAGTCTGTGTGGATAGGTCTCTATCAGCTTTGCACATCTGGACACTGCAATTTTTCCCCATTCTTTACAAAACTGCTCAAGCTCTGTCAGATTGCACGGGGATCGTGAGTGAACAGCCCTTTTCAAGTCCAGCCGCAAATTCTCAATTGGATTGAGGTCTGGACTCTGACTTGGCCACTCCAGGACATTAACTTTGTTGTTTTTAAGCCATTCCTGTGTAGCTTTGGCTTTATGCTTGGGGTCATTGTCTTGCTGGAAAGCAAATCTTCTCACAAGTCTCAGTTCCCTTGCAGACTGCATCAGGTTTTCCCCCAGGATTTCCCTGTATTTTGCTGCATTCATTTTACCCTCTACCTTCACAAGCCTTCCAGGGCCTGATGCAGTGAAGCATCCCCACAGCATGATGCAGCCACCACCATGCTTCACGGTCGGGATGGTGTGTTTTTGATTATGTCCAGTGTTTGGTTTATGCCAAGCATAACGTTCGGACTGGAAGCTCAATTTTGGTTTAATCAGACCATAGAACCTTCTTCCAGCTGACTTCAGAGACTCCCACATGCCTTCTGGCAAATTCCAGCTTAGATTTCATGTGAGTTTTTTCCAACAGTGGCTTTCTCTTTGCCACTCTCCCATAAAGCTGTGACTGGTGAAGCACCCGGGTAACAGTTGTTGTATGTGCAGTCTCTCCCATCTCAGCCACTGAAGATTGTAACTCCTCCAGAGTTGTCATAGGTCTCTTGGTGGCCTCCCTCACTTGTCCCCTTCTTGCACGGTCACTCAGTTTTTGAGGACGGCCTGCAGTAGGCAGATTTACAGCTGTGCCATATTCTTCCCATTTCTTCATGACTGATTTAACTCCAAGGGATATTCAGTGATCTGGAAATTTACTTCTATCCATCTCCTGACTTGTGCTTTTCAATAACCTTTTCATGGAGTTGCCTGGAGTGTTCTTCTGTCTTCATGGTGTAGTTTTTGCCAGGATACTGACTCACCAACAGTTGGACCTTCCAGATACAGGAGTATTTTTACTACAATCGATTGAAACACACAGGTGATCTCCATTTAACTAATTATGTGACTTCTTAAACCAATTGGCTGCATCAGTGATACTTTTGTATGTCATATTAAAGGGGTTGAATACTTATGAGGAGCTGGGAGGTGATAGGTGAGACCAGGTGAGGGAAAGGTGATGAAGTGAGATACTGGGAGGTGATAGGTGAGACCAGGTGAGGGGGAAGGGGATGAAGTGAGACACTGGGAGGTGATAGGTGAGACCAGGTGAGGGGGAAGGTGGATGAAGTGAGACGCTGGGAGGTGATAGGTGAGACCAGGTGAGGGGGAAGGTGATGAGGTGAGACACTGGGAGGTGATAGGTGAGACCAGGTGAGGGGGAAGGTGATGAGGTGAGACACTGGGAGGTGATAGGTGAGACCAGGTGAGGGGGAAGGTGGGTGGGTAAGTGGGGGATGAAGTGAGACACTGGGAGGTGATAGGTGAGACCAAGTGAGGGGGAAGGTAGGTGGGTGGGGTGGGGAGGGGGATGAAGTGAGACACTGGGAGGTGATAGGTGAGACCAGGTGAGGGGAAGGTGATGAGGTGAGACACTGGGAGGTGATAGGTGAGACCAGGTGAGGGGGAAGGTGGGTGGGTGAGTGGGGGATGAAGTGAGACACTGGTAGGTGATAGGTGAGACCAGGTGAGGGGGAAGGTAGGTGGGTGGGGAGGGGGATGAAGTGAGACACTGGGAGGTGATAAATGGAAGAGTTAAAGGGCTGAAGAAGAGGGAATCTGATAGGAGAGGAGAGTGGACTATGGGAGAAAGGGAAGGAGGAGGGGTACCTGAGGGAGTTGATGGGCAAGTGAAGAGAAGAGAAGGGGTGAGATGGGAGCTGGATGAGAAATGGAAGACAGAGAGGTGGAAACGGGGGGGGGGGGAGAAATTACTAGAAGTTAGAGAAATCAATGTTCATGCCATCAGGTTGAAGGCTACCCCCCTCTTCATATTCTGGCATCTGCCCCTCCCTTTCCAGTCCTGCCGAAGGGGTATGACTGGTAACATCAGCTGTTTATTTCTCTCCTTAGGAGCTTTTCCTTCTCACATGAAAACAATGCCCTTTAGTTTTTGGTTCCCTTTCACTGAGAAGAAGACTATATGTGCTCGCCTGTCTACGTCCTGTACAATTTTATAAACTCCTTCAGACCTTTTGATGGTCGGGGTCAACTATGGTATTGCATCCCAGCTGTCTACATGATACGCAGGCGAGGAGGATTTGATATGGAGAGCAAGCTGTTGTCCATGTGGCAGTCTCCCCCTTCTCCACGCAGCTGGTGAGTCCAAAGAGACTGGTACAATCTGGTACCAGCAGCGCCACAGGAGTTGTCAGTAAGCATTGAACTCAATGTCGGACTGCCTCAGGGTCTCCAGCTCTGCACTTTTCCTCAGGGTTTACTCCCCAAGCCTTCCCCATGACTGGGTATAGCCACAAGGTTTGAGATCAGAATTCTCCTTCTCCTATATGACCTGCCAGCCATAGCTGACGTGCCCCATCTGCTCAAAGCGACTGGTTTTAAGGTGCTAGTAAACCACCTTTGCCCCTTCTCCTGTCAGTAGAAATGGTTCCACCAGGCTTAGTAGGTAAACCAAATGTGAAGGTCAGGAGCTGGGACTTGGTCGTCAGAAACTATCTGAGGTGCACGCCATTGGGAGCTTATCTCTACTACCACTGTAGGCAGTAACAATCTTCAGGAACCTCAGCCTCCTACGCTCCAAAGAACAAAGTCCCAGCCTGCCCAACCCTCTCCCTAGAAGTCAGGCCCTTGAGTTCTGGCAGCATTTGAAATGTTCTTTGAACTCTCTCCGGCTTAATAATGTTCTTACCGTAACAGGTAACCATCACTGTACAGAATCCTCCAGCAATGGCCTCATCAAAGTTTAGTAAGCTTCCTCAAGGTTGTCATTGAGGTTGGCATTCTTCAAGGTTAAGGCTGAGAATTGGGATGGCCCCTTTGACAGTTCCCTTAATTGGTCTTGTTCGTATTGGAGGCAATTCTCTAAGAGATACAATATACCTTTTGATGTTGCTCAGGGAAGCTGTCTTGGCCCTTACTTGTCTCTACACATACTTCCCTTCAGAGACATCATTCAAGAGCATAAACTTGATTTTCACAGCTGTGCAGAAGAAACACAATTGTATATCTGATGACAATAACACCCTCTCTGATATGGTGCAATAAACAAATCAATGAGCAATAATTCTTAAAACTGAGTGCAGATAACACTAAGATACTTCTGGCTGGTCCAAAAGCTCAGAGATAAACTTCTAGATAAATTTTGCAACTTGGCTTCCTTTGTAAAGTCAGAAGTAACAAGCCTGTGTTGATTCCGATTTGAATTTTAAATCCCACAAAGGAAGTAAGCAGAGCAGCATTTCTACACTTGAGAAATATTGCAAAGGTATGTTCGCTTCTGAAGCTGAAAAGCTAATTCACACTTTTATTTTGAATAGATTAGATTACCGCAATGCTCTTTGTACTGGCCTTCCAAAGCAATCTATTGACAAACTTCATCTCATTCAGTACACCGCTGCGAGACTTTTAACTGAAACAGGATGAGGAAACATATTATTCCTGTACGAGCTACTCTGCATTGGCTTCCTGAATCTTTTAAAAATCATTTTAAAGTTCTCTTACTTGTTTGTAAAGCTCTCAATGGTCTGGGATCAGAGTACATCACTGAACCGTTTTTGTTTTATAATCCAGCGAGCTGCCTTAACGACTATCGTCCAGTATCTCTCACATCTATGTAATGAAGTGCTTCGAGAGTTTGGTTATAGCTAGAATTACCTCCCGTCTCAGCATGGACCCACCGGAATTTGCCAATTGCCACGATAAGTCTAGGGCAAATGCGATCTCATTGGCTCCTTAGGCGGTCACCTGGACAATACTAATACTCACATCAAGTTGCAATTTATTGACACTCACAGAACTCAGCAGGCCAGCAACATCTAGGGAAAAGAGTACAGTTGACGTTTCAGGCCAAGGCCCTTCGTCAGGACTGGAGAGAAAAGGAGGAGGAGTCAGAATTAGAAGATGGGGAGGGGTGAGAGGAAGAAACACAAGGCGATTGGTGAAACCGGGAGGGGGAGAGGTGAAGTAAAGAGCTGTGAACTTGATTGGTGAGAGGTACAGGGCTGGAGAAGGGGGAATCTGATAGGAGAGGACAGAAGGCCTTGGAAGAAAGGGAAGGGGGAGGAGCACCAGAGGGAGATGGTGGGCAAATCTGGAGATAAGGTGGGAAAGGGAAATGGGAATATGGGAATGGGGAATGGTGAAGGCATTACCAGAAGTTCAAGAAATCGATGTTCATGCCATCAGGTTGGAGGCTATACAGATGGAATACAAGGTGTTGCTCCTCCAACCTGAGTGTGGCCACATCCTGACAGTAGAGGAGGCCATGGACTGACATGTTGGGTTGGGAATGGAACGTGGAATTAAAATGGCCTCTGGGCAATCGCACTCTTTCTGATGGACGGAGCGTGGGTGCTCGGTGAAGCGGTCTCCCGATCTACGTCGAGTCTTACCGATATACAGGAGGCCACACTGGGAGCACCAGCTACAGTAGATGACTCCAACAGTCTCACAGATGAAGTGTTGGAAGTACTGTTTGGTGCTCTAAATGGCAGTGAGGGAGGAGTTGAAGGGTACCTTCCAGGTGAGGCGACACTACACCTGTGAGTCTGTTGGGGTCATTTACTGTATAGAACATAGAACAGTCCCTTTGGCCCACGATGTCTTGCCTACTCCAAGATCAATCTAACCCTTGCCTCCCACATAGTCTTCCACGGCACTGGGATGCGTGGCGACACACATCTCCAGCACATCCTCAGGTTATTATATTTGTTAGAGCAAATTACATGTCTCACCATATCTGATAAATAAATCTGAATCTGAATCTATATTATTTATATGTATATAATATACATGTATGTGTGTTAGATATAACAAATTAAACTCAATTTTTACAAACTTCTATAGAATTATTGACTGGTTGTATCACAGCCTGGTTTGGAAATACCAATGCTCTTGAATGGAAAATCCTGCAGAAAGTAGTGGATGCGGCCCAGCCCATCACGGGTAAAGTCCTACCAGCAACTGAGCAAATCTATACAGAGCATTGTCGCAGGAAAGCAGCATCCATCGTCAAGGACCCCCACCATCCAGGACAGGCCTTCATCTGGCTGCTTCCATCAGGAAGGAAGCACAGGAGCTTCAGGCCCCACACCACCAGGTTCAGGAACAGTTATTACCCCTCAACCATCAACCTCATTTACCCCATCCTTGAAATGTTCCCACAACCCATGGGCTCACTTTCAAAGACTTTCATCTTATGTTCTCAATATTTATTGTTTATTTATTGTTATTATTTCTTTCTTTTTTGCTTTTGTACAGTTGGTTCTCCTCTGCACACTGGTTGAACACTGGTTTTGAGTGGTCCTTAATCAATTCTGTTATGGTTATTATTCTATAGATTTATTGAGTTTGCCCACAAGAAAATGAATCTCAGGGTTGTGTATGGTGACATTTATCTACTCTGATACAAAATTTACTTTGAACATATAATATGCTACATGATAATATATATAATGTAATATAATAAGATTATATATATTTTTGTAATTTATTAATATAGTTTATGAAATATTGTTATATTAAATAATATATTATTTATATTGCTTATAATATATTATATATTACATTATACCTGATGCTGTGAGCTGCTACAAGTAAGTTTTTCCTTGCACCTGTCTACACAAGGACTCGTAAAGATGACAATACTTTGTTTTTGTCTATCTCCAACTCAGCCTATCGAGTGACTCTGGTTCTCCGTTTGTGCTTGTTTTTGCTTTGGAAATACATTCCTTTGCCATCAGTGGGTCTGAATCCTGGCACTCCCTCCCCGAGCGTGTGCAGGAAGTACCTTCCGCTGAAGCACCGCAGCGGTACACGAGGATGACTCAACCCCACCTTCACGTGGGAGGTTAGGGCCGATCTGGCAACACCTAGGCCCTGTGAATTAATAACAGAAGTGATCTGCAGACTGCTTGCAGAATTATCACAGGACCTTCCACAGATAAGCACATGTCAGGGTGGTGTGGCAGGATGAAAAGGGAAAGTTCTCACCTCTCAGCAAGTAGGAGGGGTAAAGATCAGCGAGTACAGTGGTCGATGCTTTTTGTTAATACTGTCGCGTGTACTGAAGTACAGTGGAAAGCTACTGGTTGCATGCCACCTAGACAGATCATTCCATAAACACCCCATTGCAGTTAAAATGAAAATAAATTTCCAATTATGGTGTTATAGAAAGTGTGCTACAAATAATCACAGAAAGTGCAAAGGTCACAATGAGGTATATTGGGAGATCAAAGGTCCACCTCTAGTGTATGGGAGGTCTGTTCAAGAGTCCAGCAGTGAGATGCAAGCTGCCAGGGTGGTTTGTATCTTCAGGGAGAGGGGGGAGAGAGAATGTCCGGGGTGGGTGGGGTCTTTGATTCTGCCGGCTGCTTTACTGAGACAGTGGGAAGTATAGACAGAGTCCGTGGAGGGGAGGCTGGTTTCTGTGACGTGTCCACAACTCTCTGCAGTTTCCTGTGATCCACGGAATGGAGACTGGCTGCTGTGATGGACCAGATTACGTCCACAACTCTGCAGTTTCTTGTCATCTTGGGCAGAGCAGTAAGATTCATGGGTAAAGGTTTATAATTCACAGATAGGTTAGTCCAGATGTAAACCAAACTCAAACACACATTGAACTAACATAGAGTGAGGTCAGCTGAATAGAACACATTGCACAGGCCCTGTCTGCAGAAAATGTCTTACTGAGTGTGTGTTGTGACATTTGTTGTTTTGTAGCAGCAGTACAGTAAAAAAATAAAAAAATCTCTTTAAGAAGAAATGTACAAAATAACTAGTTCAGAGATCTGATGGTGGAGGCAAAGAAGCTGTTCTCAAAATGTTGAGTGTGCATCTTCTGGTGGCGTTGTGGAAACACAATGGCCAGGAACAGAAACATCTGCAAAAAGTGATGGATATCCCACTCTCTGACAGGAAAAGCCCTCCCCACTATGGAACTGTGGTGAACTACATATACCTGTCTGGACTGCTCCTGTGGCTCCTCCCACAGACCCCTGTATAAAGGCGATTGAGGCCTGATGCCTGGCCTCATTCTCCAGGATGTAGTATTGTTCATTCTTCCAGTCAATAAAAGCCGATATCTCGCTTCTTACGTCTCAGAGTGAGTTATTGATGGTGCATCAGGAACACACCTCCATTGAGCCCTGTCACAGGAAAGCAGCATCCAGTTGTTACCCCTCAACCATCAGGCTCGAGAACCAGTGTGGATAACTTCACTCACCACAACTCTGAACTGATTCCACAAACTACAGACTCACTTTCAAGGCCTCTATAACTCATGTTCTCGGTATTATTTATTTATTTATTTAATTTTGCACGATTTGTCTTTTTTTGCACATTGGTTATATGTCAGTCTTTGTTTGGAATAGTTTTTCATAAACTCTGTTGTCATTATTTTCCTGTCAATGCCTGTAAGCACTGTACATGATGAGATATAAGTACTTTGATCACAAATTTACCTTGAGATTGACTTGTCTTTGACTGCCGATGGGACTAGTGGGAAGAGCGCATGGCCTGGATAGCACACGTGGCTTTCCTTTGGAAAAAGAAGAGCTGCATACAAGCATACCTTTCCAGTTATAGCCGCACGAGCTTCTTCTACACAATCTGTTTCTTCTACCCAGAACCAAAACACATTTTGGGATGCAAAAATGAATGAAGTTGCTCAGTTTCTGGATCGAATTGGGAATGACTGACAAACACCTAGACAGAGACCATCAGACCACACAACATAGGAGCAGAGTCAGGCCATTTGGCTCTATGGGTCTGTCCGCCATTCCATCATGGCTGATTTATTATCCCCACTCAACACCACTCTCCTGCCTTCTCCCTGTAAGTAAAACCATAAGAGAGAGAACATGTTCAAACTAACTCGGTTACATCAAATTCTAGTTCATTATAATCTGAACAGAACAACCTTTCTCCAGACCATGACACACCCACAAAACATATATCACACACAGCACATAAACCACAAATAAGTTAATAAAAATATAATTCAAAATGCATGTAGTGCGAGCACAAGTAAACAGTAATCAGCTCGCTGTCCTGGTGACGAGACCCCAGTGGTGGCAGGTAGTCATTAGTCTCAGAGCCTGGGGGAAGAAGCTGTTACCCAGTCTGACAGTGGACCCATTTCCAATGGGGGCAGCACTAATACAGCGACACCACCACCTCTGAGCCGTTTTAGGTTCTCTCCTGTTATTACCACCCACCTCCGCCTTCCCCTTTGGAGCCTGTATGTTGAAAAATTTCTTCTGGATTTACCAGTAGATCAAAGAGACGTCAGGAGTGAGAGCCAATCACTCGGCTCCTCAAAACCCTTCTGATCGAGGAGACCATATTGTCCCTCTTTAGTGCACGCTCCTGTCCATCTCCTCAGTTTCTGTCAGTATCACAGAACATTACAACATTGACTATTGCCCTGCCCCATGTATAAAACAGATAATGGTAGTATGTGTTCCTACAATGAAGGCGTGTCCCCTCTCCACCAAAGATCAAAGTTCAAAGTAAATTTGTTATCGAAGTATGTATTTGTCACCATGTACAGTATCACCTTGAGATTAACGTTCTTGCAGGGATTTAGAGGAAAGTAAAGAATTACACTGGAGTTTATTACAAACTATACATAAACAAAGACGAGCAAACCACTAATGTGCAAAAAAGTCAAACTTGTGCAAATAAATAAAGCAATGATTCTGAGAACATGAGTTGTAGAGTCCTGTCCTTGACAGAGAGTCCATTGGATTGTGGAATCAGTTCACAGTGGGTGTGAGTGAAGTTCTCCATGTTGGTTCAGGAGCCTGATGGTTGAGGGGTAATAACTGTTCCTGAACCTGGTGGTGAGGGTCCTGAGACTCCTGTACCTTCTTCCTGATGGCAGCTGTGAGAAGAGAGCGTGTCCCGGGTGGTGGGGGTAACTGATGGATGCTGTGAGAAGAGAGCGTGTCCTGGGTGGTGGGGGTAACTGATGGATGCTGTGAGAAGAGAGCGTGGCCCGGGTGGTGGGGGTAACTGATGGATGCTGCTTTTGTGGCAACACCTTGTAGATGAGCTCAATGGCCAGTCCAATAGTGCAACACTTTACAGTGTGACCCCCCTCAGAAACTCCCCTCCCTCAGTAGCACCCCTCCCACAGTGACCATCCCACAGGACCACCCCTCCCACAGTGACCATCCCACAGGACCACCCCTCCCACAGTGTGACCCTTCCTCAGTACCACCCCCCCCCACAGTATGACCCCCCCTCAGTACCACCCCTCCCACAGTGACCATCCCACAGGACCACCCCTCCCACAGTGACCATTCCACAGGACCACCCCTCCCACAGTGTGACCCTTCCTCAGTACCACCCCCCCCCACAGTATGACCCCCCCTCAGTACCACCCCTCCCACAGTGACCATCCCACAGGACCACCCCTCCCACAGTGACCATCCCACAGGACCACCCCTCCCACAGTGTGACCCTTCCTCAGTACCACCCCTCCCACAGTGTGACCCCCCCTCAGTACTGCCCCTCCCACAGTGTGACCCTCTCTCAGTATCACCCCTCCCACAGTGTGACCCTTCCTCAGTACCACCTCTCCCACAGTGTGACCCCCCCCCCAGTACTGCCCCTCCCACAATTCTGTGCTCACATGGGACTCTGGGACTTTCATTGCGAATAGCCCAGGATTTAGTGAACTCCCATTGATAGGGTAACTGTGAGCTTCTAATGATCTGTGCATGCGGGATATGAGGTACCTACTTTTACTGCTTGGAATCCGCCAAGGTTCAATCTGTCCATTTCCATCCAGGTTCCGCGTCCGAGAACACTTCTCTTCACTTGCTTCCAGCGAGCAGTGGGCAGCGAGAGAGTTTTCCTCCACCTTCCTGGTCACCATCTCGCTGGTAGTGGGGCATGTCGCTCTGTATCCGAAGATTTCAACAGGGGTACGCTGTCTGTCCACGTCTGCCTCTCCAACCTTGTGTTCATCCACGTTCTCCCAGATCCTGATATCTGATGGAGGTGAGTCAGCCTCTCCCATGGACCATCCAGACGTTGGATTCTGTCTGATGTAACCGTACGCACGCACGTCGCCGTCCACCTGCATCTGCCTGGGGTCTTCTGAACAGACGGGCAAACAGGAGACAACAGAATGTTCTCGTCCAGCACCGACGTCTGGCTGTGGAAGAAAGGAATGGAGTTTTCTTTCTGATTGTCTCAACTACACTGTCTGTATCTGTTGGTGTGAGCTCCTGCAGTCGAGGATTCAGAGTGTTGGGAATGACTGGCTTCAGCTGCCTGGCAAAGGAGGTGCCAGTACTGTCCGTGTCCTCAGGAGACAAGCTGTAGGAGAGGTGGGAAATGAAAAAATGGTTAAATGAAGTTTGCGTGGATATTTTATCTTGTTTTCAAGATCAAGTTCAAGTTTAATTGTCCTTCAACCATACATGAATACAGACAAATGAAACAGTGTTACTCCAGGGCCAAAGTGCTAAACACAGTACCAACAGTTATTCTCAGCACAATGCTCATACAGCGCATATACAGTCTCACAAAAATAGATATGCCCATGAATGTTGCAGCTGTTTGCAGTCCAACGTAACACTGCTTGTCCTCCTCCGAGCAAACACTGGCGAGCAGCATGGACAACGCACCACACCACCTCTGGGACCAACTCCGCCGTTGGCCCCACCGATAAACACTGAATCAGACCTGCCAGCCTTCCACAGCACCAACTCATTCCACGTTTCTGTTCCAGGGCACTGCTGTTTCCATACCAGGCCAAGATGCAACCAAGCTGTGTATTGCCCATCTGATGATGATGCCTGTGAGGTCCTACAGAAGTCTGTGTGTGCTTGTCTGGATTTCTAGCATCTCCTTTGAACCTACCCCCTTCTCACCTTAAATGCATGCCCCCTGGTATTAGATATTTCAACCCTGGGTAAAAGACACTGTCTGTCTACTCTCTCTATGCCTCTTGTAATCTTCTGTCAAGAAAGAAAGATTTAGTTTATTTGTCACATGTAGATGAAACATCAAAGCACAGTGAAGTGTGTTGTTGGCGTCAACAGCCAACACAGGCCGAGGATGTGCTGGGGGCAGCCCGCAAGTGTCACCCCACTTCCAGTGCCAACATAGCATTCCCACAACTCACTAACCCTAACCCATACATCTTCCTGGAACGTGGGAGGAAATCGGAGCATCTGGAGGAAACCCTGCAGCTGACTGAGATAACGTCGTACAGAGAGCGGTGGGAAATGAACCGTGAGCTCGCGATCGCTGGTGATGTAACACGCTCCAGCCTCCTTCCAGCTCTGCCACTCCAGAGAAAACTGAAAGATGTTCTTTGGGGTGGCAAGGATAGCGTAGTGGTTAGCACAATGCTTTACGACACCAGCGGCCCTGGTTCAATTCACGCCACTGTCTGTAAGGAGTTTGTACGCTCTCCCCATTACTGTGGGTTTCCTCCGATGCTCCAACGTCCAAAAACATGCTGGGTGATGGTTAATTGGTCATTGTGAATAGTCCTGTGATTAGGCCAGGGTTTAATCGGGGGTTGCTGGGTGACGTGGCTCAAAGGGCAGGAAGGCCTGTTCCACACCGTACCTCAATCAATAAATAGATAAACAAACAACCCCCTATGTTTGTCCAAACTCTCCCTCAGGCTCTTAGCCTCCAACCTGTTGAACCTCCTTTGCACCCTCTCCACAACCTTCCTATAACTGAGTGCAATACTCCAGATGTGGCCTAACCAGGGTTTGATAAAGCTGTACCACGACTTCAGGACTCGTTAATGCGATACCACGAATAACAAAGGCAGGCCTAGCATTTGCCTTTTTTACCACCCTTGGGACCATTGAGTTACGGACTTAGGCCCCCAAGATCCCTCTGTACATCAGTGCTGTTTTAAAGATTGGCTTTAGTTATCACACATACATCGAAATATCAAAATGCATCATTTGGTTCAACGGCCGAGGATGTGCTGGGGGCAGCCGGCAAGTGTCACCACTCTTCAGGTACATCATAGCATGCCCACAGCTCATTAACCCTATCCGGTACATCTTTAGGATGCGGGAGAAAACTGGAGCACTTGAAAGAGACCCATGTGGTCATGGAGAGAACATAGAAATGCTACCATTCTGCCTTGATTTTTCTGGTTTTACTTCAGCATGCCACAACTGTTCTGCTTTTCGAAGGCTAACGCACCAGTGGTTCTGACAGGACTGACTTTGTCACCCAACTTGGTACGTCATCAAAGACTCTCGCAAGTTTCTGCGGAAGTAATGTGGAGAGTCTTCTGACTGGTTGCATCACCGTTTCGTGTGGAGGGACCACTGCACAGGGTCAAAATATGCTGCAGAAAGCTGTCAACTCAATCAGCTCCATCACGGGCACATCCCACCACCATCAACCCTCCCCCAGTGTCGAAGACATCTTCAAAAGGCGATGTCTCAAAAAGGTGGCATCTGTTATTCAGGACCCCAGTCACCCAGGACATGTCAGGGAGAAGGTACAGGAGCCTGAAGACACACACCCACCATTTCAGGAACAGCTTCTTCCCTCCACCATCCGATTCTGAATGGACAATGAACCCAGGAACACCTACCTCACTATTTTTTGCTCTCTTTTTGCACTACATATTTAATCTATTATGTATATACTTGTTTTTTTATTTACAGTTTTTATTATTATATATACATTTTTTCTGCTGCCACAAAAACAACAAATTTCACAAAATATGTTGGTGATGTTAAACCTGATTCTGATTTTGATTCACCCTCTTAACTGTTCTCTTTCCAAAGTTGTGAAGCTGGGAGCGCCTCCCTGCAGGGAGGGGATGTGAGCGATCATGGTCCTATCCTCCCACTGCCAGCCAGCGCATCTCCTCTGACCGCAGAGACCATGGCAAAACACTGTGAGAGGAGAGGTTAGCGGAGACACAACCCCTCTGAAGGTTGCTCATCCCTGGGTGCACCTTTTGCTTAGTAGCTCGTTTATTATTTGTTTATCCGTGCAGGGGTTTCCAATCTTTGCTAGGCCACCGGCTTCAGAGACACAGGACTCAACAGGCCCTTCAGGCCCATGAGCCTTGCTGCCCAGCAACCCTCCGATTTAACCCCAGCCCAATCACAGGACAGTTTACCTGTGATTAACTGGGTAATTAACTGACTAACCAGTACGTATTGGACTGTGGGAGGAAAACCACACACTCAGAGGGAGGACATACAAACTTCTTAGAGGACGCTGGAATTGAACTCTGAACCCTAACAAGCCGAGTTGTAATAGTGTCACGCTAACCGTTACGTTACCATGACGTCCCAGGTTTACTATTGTCCCGTGTACCAAGGTTCAGTGAAAATGTTTGTTTGTATGCCATCCATACAGATCGGATCATTACACTGTGCATTGAGGTAGAACAAGGGAAAACAATAACAGAATGCAGAATAAAGTGTCACAGTTACAGAGAAAGTGCAGTGCAGGCAGACAATAAGTTGTGAGGTCATAATGAGGTAGATGGTGAGGTCATGAATTCATCTTATTGTGCCAGGGACCATTCAATAGCGTTTTTAACAGCAGAATGCAAGCTGTCCTTGGGCCTGGTGGGACGTGCTTTCACTGATAACAGTGGGGTAGAAGCTGTCCTTGGGCCTGGTGGGACATGCTTTCACTGATAACAGTGGGGTAGAAGCTGTCCTTGGGCCTGGTGGGACGTGCTTTCACTGATAACAGTGGGGTAGAAGCTGTCCTTGGGCCTGGTGGGACGTGCTTTCACTGATAACAGTGGGTAGAAGCTGTCCTTGGGCCTGGTGGGACGTGCTTTCACTGATAACAGTGGAGTAGAAGCCGTCCTTGGGCCTGGTGGGACATGCTTTCACTGATAACAGTGAGGTAGAAGCTGTCCTTGGGCCTGGTGGGACGTGCTTTCACTGATAACAGTGAGGTAGAAGCTGTCCTTGGGCCTGGTGGGACGTGCTTTCACTGATAACAGTGAGGTAGAAGCTGTCCTTGGGCCTGGTGGGACGTGCTTTCACTGATAACAGTGGGGTAGAAGCTGTCCTTGGGCCTGGTGGGACGTGCTTTCACTGATAACAGTGGGGTAGAAGCTGTCCTTGGGCCTGGTGGGACGTGCTTTCACTGATAACAGTGGGGTAGAAGCTGTCCTTGGGCCTGGTGGGACGTGCTTTCACTGATAACAGTGGGGTAGCAACTGTCCTTGGGCCTGGTGGGACGTGCTTTCACTGATAACAGTGGGGTAGAAGCTGTCCTTGGGCCTGGTGGGACGTACTTTCACTGATAACAGTGGGGTAGAAGTTGTCCTTGGGCCTGGTGGGACGTGTTTTCACTGATAACAGTGGGGTAGAAGCTGTCCTTGGGCCTGGTGGGACATGCTTTCACTGATAACAGTGGGGTAGAAGCTGTCCTTGGGCCTGGTGGGACGTGCTTTCACTGATAACAGTGGGGTAGAAGCTGTCCTTGGGCCTGGTGGGACGTACTTTCACTGATAACAGTGGGGTAGAAGCTGTCCTTGGGCCTGGTGGGATGTGCTTTCATTGATAACAGTGAGGTAGAAGCTGTCCTTGGGCCTGGTGGGACGTGCTTTCACTGATAACAGTGGGGTAGAAGCTGTCCTTGACCCTGGTGGGATGTGCTTTCATTGATAACAGTGAGGTAGAAGCTGTCCTTGGGCCTGGTGGGACGTGCTTTCACTGATAACAGTGGGGTAGAAGCTGTCCTTGGGCCTGGTGGGACGTGCTTTCACTGATAACAGTGGGGTAGAAGCTGTCCTTGGGCCTGGTGGGACGTGCTTTCACTGATAACAGTGGGGTAGCAACTGTCCTTGGGCCTGGTGGGACGTGCTTTCACTGATAACAGTGGGGTAGAAGCTGTCCTTGGGCCTGGTGGGACGTACTTTCACTGATAACAGTGGGGTAGAAGTTGTCCTTGGGCCTGGTGGGACGTGTTTTCACTGATAACAGTGGGGTAGAAGCTGTCCTTGGGCCTGGTGGGACATGCTTTCACTGATAACAGTGGGGTAGAAGCTGTCCTTGGGCCTGGTGGGACGTGCTTTCACTGATAACAGTGGGGTAGAAGCTGTCCTTGGGCCTGGTGGGACGTACTTTCACTGATAACAGTGGGGTAGAAGCTGTCCTTGGGCCTGGTGGGATGTGCTTTCATTGATAACAGTGAGGTAGAAGCTGTCCTTGGGCCTGGTGGGACGTGCTTTCACTGATAACAGTGGGGTAGAAGCTGTCCTTGACCCTGGTGGGATGTGCTTTCATTGATAACAGTGAGGTAGAAGCTGTCCTTGGGCCTGGTGGGACGTGCTTTCACTGATAACAGTGGGTAGAAGCTGTCCTTGGGCCTGGTGGGACGTGCTTTCACTGATAACAGTGGGGTAGAAGCTGTCCTTGGGCCTGGTGGGACGTGCTTTCACTGATAACAGTGGGGTAGAAGCTGTCCTTGGGCCTGGTGGGACGTGCTTTCACTGATAACAGTGGGGTAGAAGCTGTCCTTGGGCCTGGTGGGACGTGCTTTCACTGATAACAGTGGGGTAGAAGCTGTCCTTGGGCCTGGTGGGACGTACTTTCACTGATAACAGTGGGGTAGAAGCTGTCCTTGGGCCTGGTGGGATGTACTTTCAGGCTTTTGTATCTTCTGCCCGATGGGAGAGGGGGGGAGAGAGAATGTCTGAGGTGGGTGGGGTCTTTGATTCTGACAGCTGTTTTACTGAGACAGTGGGAAGTGTAGACAGAGTCCATGGAGGGGAGGCTGGTTTCCGTGACGTGTCCACAACTCTCTGCAGTTTCCTGTGGTCTCGGGCAGAGCAGTTGCCGTACCGAGCCGGTTGCATCGGGATAGGATGTGTGGTGTGTCGATAGAAATCAGTAAGGGTCAAAGGGACACGGCAAATTTCTGTGTAACTGACACAAAATGTTGGATGAACTGAGCAAGTTGGGCAGCATCTATGGACGGAAATAACTTCTTCCCTTCCATCATTAGATTTTTGAGTGGACAATGAACCCATGAGCACTACATCACTTTTTCCACCACATATTTATTTTTCTAATATGGATATTTTCTATGTATAGTAATTTTTTATGTCTAATACTGTACTGCTGCAACAACACGAGAGATTCCGTAGATGCTGGAACTCTTGAGATCCAAGTAAAGTGGAGGCTTTACTTACGGACAATACCGACAGAACTCAGCTGGAGGAACTGTTAAAACAGTGGCAATTAGGGCACTCTGCAGCACCACTGGATCACTATGTACCCAAACTTCTCTCAGTCAGAGCGAAGGGTTAGGTTGATCTTAAAGCAGGTTAAAAGGTTGGCATAACATTGTGGGCTGAAGGGCCTGTACTGTTCTATGTAACTCAGCAAGGCAAACAGCATTCCTCCCGTGGAGGGGAATAAAGTGTTGGCGGCTCAGACCAAGATCACTCACCAAGACTGGGAAGGAAGGGGAACAAGAAAGGGAGTAAGGGGAGGGGGTCACAAATTCCTTTAGCCTCCTGTGGTAGCGGAGGAGAGGGCTCGTTCATCTTATATTCTCACATTCACATGTGCAGAGAAGGATCCCACCCACCCTGCTCATGGCCTGTTTGTCCCATTCCGATCAGGGAGGAGTCTACGTACCATCCACGCCAGGAACACCAGACTCAAAAACAGTAACTTTCCCCAAGCCGTCAGGCTAATCGACCACTCCACCTCCGACCACTACAGACACATAATCTAGTATCACTTTATGTACATACAATTAGTCTCTGTACACTCAGTAGTCACCTCCTGTACCTAATAAAGTGGCCACTGAGTGTACGTTCATGGTCTTCTGCTATTGGAGCCCATCACTTCAGGGTTCGATGTGTTGTGCATTCGGAGATGCTCTTCTGCACACCACTGTTGTAACGTGTGGTTATTTGAGTTACTGTCACCGTCCTGTCAGCTTGAACCAGTCTGGCCTTTCTCCTTCGACCTCTCTCATTAATGAGGTGTTTTCCCCCTCAGAACTGCTGCTCACTAGATGTTTTTTGTTTCTCACGCCATTCTCTGTAAACTCTAGAAACTGCTGTGCATGAAAATCCCAGGAGATCAGCGGCTTCTGAAATATGCAAATCATCCCATCTGGTACCAACAATCATTCCACAGTCAGAATCACTTAGATCACATTTCTTCACTGTTCTGATGTTTGGTCTGAACAGCAACTGAACTTCTTGACCATGTCTGCATGCTTTAATGCATTGTGTTGCTGCCACATGATTGGCTGATTAGATATTTGCAGTAATCAGGTATGTACTTAATAAAGTAGCCACTGAGTTTACACAAGAGTTACTCAAACATTGCATTGTATAAGATCGTTTTTATATAGCATTGATATTTATTGTGTTTTGTTTATTGTCTTTTTTATCTTATTGTGTTTCTTTGTGCTGCATCAGATCCAGAGTAACAGTTACTCTGTTTGGTTTACACTCGTGTTCTGAAGAATGGCAATAAACGGTCTGGAATCTTGGATTTTGACGTGTAAGTTGGAAAAGAGTGCAAGACCCTGCTGGGCATTGGTAAGAAGAATACTGCAAATCCAGTTCACTGCTTTACTGGTGAGACGGACGGCGGGGAAATTGTGTGGCCTTGGCTGCAGTGCAGACTAGGCCTCATGCTGCCTGTTGCAAGTCAGGTCAAGTCACTTTTATTGTCATTTCAACCATAACTGCTGGTACAATACACAGTAAAAATGAGACAACAGTTTTTCAGGACCATGGTGTTACATGACACAGTACAGAAACTAGACTGAACTACGTAATAAAACAACACTAGAAAAAAAACTACACTAGACTACAGACCTACCCAGGACTGCATAAAGTGCACAAAACAGTGCAGGCATTACAATAAATAATAAACAGGACAATAGGACAGTAAGGTGTCAGTCCAGGCTCTGGGTATTGAGGAGTCTGATAACTTGGGGGAAGAAACTGTTACATAGTCTGGTCGTGAGAGCCCGAAAGCTTTGGTGCCTTTTCCCAGATGGCAGGAGGAAGAAGAGTTTGTATGAGGGGTGCATGGGGTCCTTCATAATGCTGTTTGCTTTGCGGATGCAGCGTATAGTGTAAATGTCCGTAATGGCAGGAAGAGAAACCCCGATGATCTTCTCAGTTGACCTCACTATCCACTGCAGGGTCTTGCAATCCAAGATGGTGCAATTTCCGAACCAGGCAGTGATGCAGCTGCTCAGGATGCTCTCAATACAACCCCTGTAGAATGTGATGAGGATGGGGGGGGTGGGAGATGGACTTTCCTCAGCCTTCGCAGAAAGTAGAGATGCTGCTGGGCTTTCTTTGCTATGGAGCTGGTGTTGAGGGACCAGGTGAGATTCTCCTCCAGATGAACACCAAGAAATTTTGTGCTCTTTACGATCTCTACCGAGCAGCCGTCGATGTTCAGCGGAGAGTGGTCGCTCCGTGCCCTCCTGAAGTCAACAACCATCTCTTTTGTTTTGTTCACATTCAGAGACAGGTTGTTGGCTCTGCACCAGTCCGTTAGCCGCTGCACCTCCTCTCTGTAAGCTGACTCTTTGTTCTTGCTGATGAGACCCACCATGGTCGTGTCATCGGTGAACTTGATGATGTGGTTCGAGCTGTGTGTTGCAGCACAGTCGTGGGTCAGCAGAGTGAACAGCAGTGGACTGAGCACGCAACCCTGGGGAGCCCCCGTGCTCAGTGTGATGGTGTTGGATATGCTGCTCCCAATCCGGAATGACTGAGGTCTCCCAGTCAGGAAGTCTAGGATCCAGTTGCAGAGGGAGGTGTTCAGGCCCAGTAGGCTCAGCTTTCCAATCAGTTTCTGAGGGATGATTGTGTTGAATGCTGAACTGAAGTCTATGAACAGCATTCGAACGTACATGTCGCCCAGGAGGGTGGTGTGGCACGGTGTCCATGCTGGCTCCTCCCGTCAGTGCTGCCCTCCTGTGTTTGTTCGGTGGAATGACAAGCTGGATTGTGTGCATGCGTTTGTCTGTCGACTGCTGAGGGCCTATTGAGGGCCAACGACATCCGGGCACCATCAGTTTACAGGATATGTTGCTCAGCAACTTGGGCGATATTATATTTTTTTGTGTGACTGTATGTTTACCTCTATCTTATATGTGCGGAAGAATACTGTTTCATTTGGCAGCATTTATGAATGGTTCAATGACAATTAAACTTGAATCTGAACTTGAAAATCCTACAAAAAGTAGTGGATACGGCCCAGTCAATCACAGGTAAAGCCCTCCCCATGACAGAACATTGCCACAGGAAAGCAGCATCCATCATCAGGTACCCCCACCACACAGGTCATTCTCTCTTCTTGCCAATGCCATCAGGAAGAAGGTACAGGAACCTCAGGACCCACACCACCAGCTTCAGGAACAGTCATTACCCCTCAACTATCAGGCTCTTGAACCAGCGGGGGTAACTTCACTCACCTTCACTCAACCCATCACTGAACTGCTCCCGTAACCAATGGACTCACTTTCAAGGATTCTTCATCTCATGTTCTTGATATTTATTGCTTATTATTTATTATTCATTGCTTATTTTCTTTTATTTCCTCTTTTTGTATTTGCAGTTTGTTGCCTTTTGCCCATTGACTGTCCATCTTTGTGTGTGGTTTTTCATTGATTCTACCGTGTGTCTTCATAGTTACTGTAAATGCCCACAAGAAAACAAATCTCAAGTTAGCTTGTGATGACATATCTGTACTTTGATAATAAGTTACATTGAAATTTGATGAAGGGTCTTGGATGAAACCTAGGTTGTTTATTTCTCTCCTCAGGGTTCCCAACTGAACTCCACGGACCCCTTGGTTAATGGCAGGGGTCCGTGACATAAAAAGGGTCGGGAACCCCTGCCCTAGATGCTGCCTGACCTGCTGAGTTCCTCTGAGATTCTGCAGGTGCTGGGGACATGAGAGGGCAAAGGTTACTCATGAGCTTCTGAGATCTGGGCCTAATAATCTGAGACAGAAAATATTTATCATCGGTTGCCATGCTAAACATTACCAGAACATCTGCCGCTGGTCTTTATCCACCTCCCACACATTCAGTTTGACATACTTCTCGTATTTTGCATATGCTTTCAAAGTGTAAAGAGTTCAAAGCAAATATATTATCTAAGTATATATATGTCATCATATACAACGCTGAGATTCATTTTCTTACAGGCATTCACAGTCATTACAAAAAAACAAAGATAAAACAAAATAATAATAGTAAATTTATAATCAGTGAGAATCAAGAACATGATTTGAAGAGTCCTTGGAAGTGAGTGCATAGGTTGTGGGAACCGTTCAGTGTTGGGGTGAGTGAAGTTATCTTCTCTAGGTCAAGCTTGGAGGAGCTGTGAGCTGTTCTGCCCAAAGGACGAAAGGTTAGAGCAAGAATTCTTCCAGAGAAAAATTCTCCCCCTAATGGACGAGCAGGCTCGAGGGATGAATGGCCTAATTGTGCTCCTGTCCAAATCCCCAGCACGCGGGAACTGTCTGGAACACCGATGAGATCACAGTTAGACAGCACTTCGGCCTGACGTATCCATAACAACAATAACACACACATTTCTACTGCTTGAGTTATGGAGAGAGAGGGGACAGGCCGGGACTGTTTTCCCCGAGGTGCAGGAGACTGAGTGAGGGGTGACATCATAGAGGTTCATAGGGTGTGGATAATGTGACTGGTGAATGCCTCTGCTTTCTGAGGAGGTTGAAAAGAGCTGGGATTTGCACATCTTGTACTCACCTGCATCTACAGATGCGCAGTAGAGAATATCCAAACTTAGTGCATCACTACATGCACTTCAGTGGGTGAGAAGGCTCTACAACGGGTAGTCAAACTGTCCAACGCATCACTGGCACCAGCCTACCCACCTTCAAGGGCATATATATACAGAGAAACACTGGAAAAGGGCCAGTAACATCATGAAGGATCCCACCCGCTCTGCTCACAGACTGTTTGTCCCACTCCCATCATGGGGGAGGCTACACAGCATCAACACCAGGACCACCAGTCTTAAAAACAGTTCCTTTCCCCAAGCAGTAAGGCTGATTAACACCTCCACCCACTAACCCACCCCTCCACACCCCCAACCACCACTACTTTATCATTTCCTGTCAGAGTCATCATATGTACTGATGCTCCTGTGCCTGGCATCACTTTATGGACATAAAATCAATCTATGTATTTAAACAATTTTATGTATTTATATTTTTAAAAATTATTATTGTGTTTTTTTTTGTGCTGCCTCAGATCCAGAGTAAAATTATTTTTCTCCTTTACACTTGTGTGCTGGAAGTTACATTAAACAGTTTTTCAAGTTTTTCAGTTTTTCTCTTGATTTTTCAAGAGAAATATTCTTCACCAAATGGCAGAGCAGAGCAGACTTGATCGGCTGCTTGGCCTAACTCTGCCCTGTGTTTTATGGGTTTATGGTCTAAATCCCCAGGTCGAGGGAACTGTCTAGGACATTGATGAGATCATAGTCAGACATCCCTTCGGCCTATCGTATCCATGACAACCATCCCTACTGCTTGAGTTATAAGGAGAGGCTGGGTTGGATGGGACTGGAGTGCACGAGGCGTTGGAGAGGATCATGAGAATTAGGTGACTGGTCACAGACTCTTCACCATAGTAAAACTAGAGGGTAAAGCTTTAAGCTGAGAGGGGAAAGATTTTAAGGAGTTTTGAGGATCAAGTTTTCACACAGTGAGTGATGTGTGGATGGAATGAGCTGGCAGAGGAAGTGGTAGAGATGAGTACAACTTAACTGTTTAAACCAGCAGAACCAGGCCATTCAGCCCATTGAGTCTGCTCTACCATTCCACCATGGCTGATTTGTTGTCCTCTCAACCCTGCTGTCCTGTCTTCTCCCTGTTAACCTTTGACACCCTGACTATACAAGAACCTATCAAACTCTGCTTTAAACATACCCAATGATTAGATCTCTACAGCCATCTGTGGCAATGAATTCCCCAGATTCACCATCCGGCTACAGAAGTTCCTCCTCACCTCTGTTCGAAAGGGACATCCTCCTGTTCTGAGGCTGTGTCCTCTGGTTCTAGATTCCCCCACCATGGGAAACATGCTCTCTACATCCATTAAATATTCTAGAGGCATAATGAGATGCTCTCCATCCCACCTGCCCCCCATCCATCTAAACTCCAGCGAGTACAGGCCCAGAACCATCAAACACACCTCATGCATTAACCCTTTCATTCCTGGGATCATTTTCTTGAACTCCTCTCCAATGCCATCATATCTTTTCTTAGATAAGGGGCCCAAAACTGCTCACAATACTACAGGTGGGGTCTGAGGCCTTATAAAGCCTCAGTAGACATGAACAATATGCAGGTTCAGAGGAAGCTCCTCTGTCTCCGCACTGGTTGACAAAACAAACAAAATCACAGTAACATCCTCGTGAATCTTTTCAGCACCCTTCCCAGATTAATCACATCCTGCCTCTAGCTGGGCAGCCAGAACTGCACACAATTAATTCAAAGACATTTGGGGGGGGGGGGGGGAGTCTAAAGAGTGGTCACACCAACAACTTGGGTCGGCTCGGTTGCTTAGCAGCAATCGTGACACTTTACAGCACCAGCGATTAGGACTCAATTCCTCCCGTTGTCTGTAAGGAGCTTGTACGTTCTCCCTGTCACTACATGGGTTTCCGCCCACTGGCCAATCACAGCGAGGATTAGTAAGCTGTGGGCAAGCTATGTTGGTGCCCGAAGCATGGGGCACTTGTGGGCTGCCCCAGCACATCCTCACACTGTGTGAATCTTTAACATGAACAACATATTTCATTCTGTTTCCTGTGACAAATAGTTAATATTTATCCGATATTTATTACTCATCTGAACTTCCCTTACAATCAAAACCAGATTCACCACTTCCACTGGCAGCTCGTTCCACACTCTCACCACCCTCTGAGTGAAGAAGATCCCCCTCAGGTTCCTCTTAAACACCTCACCTTTCACCCTTAACCCTTGACTTCTAGTTTCACCCAACCTCAGTGAGAAAAGCCTGCTTGCATTTACCCTCCATTGGTCAGGATTGACCATGGATATTGCGTCCTAGCTGTCTTTGTGGTACACAAGTCAGGGCAGCACAACGTGGAGAACAAGCTGTTGCCCATGTAGTGAGCTTCCCCTCTCCACACATCTGATGAATCCAAAGGAATGGCAGAGACCGATACAGCTTGGCACCGGTGGCATCGCAGGAGTTGCCAGTCAGCATTGAAATCAATGTAGGACTGTCTTAGGAACTCCAGCTCTGGATTTTCCCTCTGGGTTTATTCCCGAAGCCTTCCCCATGAGTGGGTATAGCCACAAGCCAGCGGAGGTTTGAGATCAGAGTTTTGCTTCTCCTCGATGAGCTGCCAAACACAGCTGATGAGCCTCATCTTCCCAAAGCAACTGGTTTTAAGGTGTCAGTAGCCTGCCTTTGCCCTTTCTCCTGTCAGTAGAAATTGTTTCCCCAGGCTTAGTGGCTAAGCCACACACGACAGCTGGGAGATGGATTTGGCTGTCTAAAGCTGTCTGGGAGGATTTAATAGGTAGTGGGAACCACCCAGGCTGTAACAACCAGAGGGAACCACCCTACCTATATCACTCATAATTGTGCAAATCTGCCCTCATTCTCCTATGCTCCGGAGGGTAAACTTGCCCTGCTCAGCATGGAGAGCGGCCCTTTGTCCATGCCGTGCTGGGCTGGGGGTGGCCCCTCCTGCTGGTGCTGCTCTCCAGCGGATAGAGCTGGAGTGTCTGTGACTGACCCAGCGTGAGATGAGGAACTGCTGCGTGCTCGTTCTTACAGAAACATGGTTCCAGGACAACATCAATCTGCAGGCCATGACACTCAGCGACCTGGGCTAGGTTGATTTTTTTTGTAACTATGTTTCTCTCCTATTGTAATTATATGGCATATATATGCCTTGTGTGTGACAGTTGGCTCTGTGTTTTTCACGTTGATCCCGGAGTAACACTAGCTCTTTTGGCTGTATTCAGGTACAGTTGAATGACAGTTAAACTTGTCTACCTGAGCTAGTTATCATACGAGGAACGCTCGATGGCTCTGGGTCTGTGCTCACTGGAATTCAGAAGGATGAAGGGGGGGATCTCATTGAAACCTTTCGAATGTTGAAAGGCCTAGACAGAGTAGATGTGGAAAGGATGTTTCCCATGGTGGGAGAGTCTAGGACAAGAGGGCACAGCCTCAGGATAGAGGGACACCCTTTCAAAACAGATGTGGAGAAATTTCCTTAGCCAAAGGGTGGTGAATCTGTTGCCACATGCAGCTGTGGAGGCCAGGTCGTTGGGTGTATTTAAGGCAGAGATTGATAGGTTCTTTATTGGACACGGCATCAAAGGTTACAGGGAGAAGGCCAGGGAGTGGGGTTGAGGAGGAGGTAGAAATAAAGGATCAGCCTTGATTGAAAGGCAGAGCAGACTCAATGGGCCAGATGGCCTAATTCTGCCCCTATGTCGTATGGTCTTATGGTCTTATATTGCTGGAAGAATTCTGCAAATCAGGCAGCTTCTTATGGAAAGGAATAAAGAGTCAAAGCTTCGGGCCAAAGTTTGACTGTTGCATCTTCCCTCAAATGTCGAGTGGGCAGGATACAGCACCCCGACACTCTCTGATGTAAATGAAAATGGGCTGCGTCATCAGCGGTAACTGAGACTGCTCCCCTGGGCTCTAAATCTACTGATGGAATCTGTTGAATGTCTAATTAGAGGTGGCAGGCTGCCCACTGGATAATTGGATCAAACAGTTGACGGTAACATGAACGATCTGTGGTGACCGTTGGGGTTTGCAAAGCCTTAGAATCCTCGTTAGCCAAGCGGTGCCCAGTGAATTCTGCATTCAGCAATGCTCTTCTGCATACTGCTCTTGAAACGTGTGAGTTACTGTCACCTTCCTGTCAGCTTGAACCAGACTGGCCATTCTCCTCTGACCTCTCTCATTAACAAAGCGTTTCCACCCACAGAACTGCCACTCCCTGGGTGTTTCTGTTTTTCACACCATCCTCTGTAAACTCTAGAGACTCGTGAGTGAAAATCCCAGGAGATCAACAGTTTCTGAGATACTCAAACCACCCCATCTGACACCAACAATCATTTCATAGTCAAAGTCACAATTCTTCCCCATTCTGATGTTTGGTCTGATCAACTGAACCTCTTGACATGTCTACACTGAGTTGCTGCCACATGATTGGCTGATGAGATAATTGCATTAAAAGCAGGTGCACCAGTGTACAGGTATACAGGTGTACCTAATAAAGTGGTCATTGGTGGATGTTACTAAATTGATTTAATTATTTGAGTGCCGTGTGGAACAAGGTCCCTTCCAGACCTTCGAACCATGCTGCTCAGCATTCCCCGATAGAACCCTAATCACAGAACAATTTACAGTGACCAATTAACGTACCAACTGGGACGTCATTCAGCTGTGGCTGCTCCAGAGCCCCCAGAGGAAACCCAGGCGGTCACGGGGAGCACGTACAAACTCCTTACAGACAGCGGAGGGAATTGAACCCAGGTCGCTGGTGCTGTAAAACGTTGTGCTAACCACTACATTACTGTGTGATGGGAATTGAACCCGAGTCACTGGTACTGTAAAACATTGTGCTAACCACTACACTACCGTGCGATGGGAATTGAACCCGGGTCACTGGTGCTGTAAAACGTTGTACTAACCACTACACTACTGTGCGATGAGAATTGAACCCGGGTCACTGGTACTGTAAAACGTTGTACTAACCACTACATTACCGTGCGATGGGAATTGAACCCGGGTCACTGGTACTGTAAATTATTGTGCTAACCACTACACTACCGTGTGATGGAAATTGAACCCGGGTCGCTGGTACTGTAAAATGTTGTGCTAACCACTACACTACCGTGTGATGGGAATTGAACCCGGGTCGCTGGTACTGTAAATTATTGTGCTAACCACTACACTACCGTGTGATGGGAATTGAACCCGGGTCGCTGGTACTGTAAAACGTTGTGCTAACCACTACACTACCGTGCGATGGGAATTGAACCCGGGTCACTGGTACTGTAAAACGTTGTGCTAACCACTACACTACCGTGCGATGGGAATTGAACCCGGGTCACTGGTACTGTAAAACATTGTGCTAACCACTACATTACTGTGTGATGGGAATTGAACCCGGGTCACTGGTACTGTAAAACGTTGTGCTAACCACTACATTACTGTGTGATGGGAATTGAACCCGGGTCACTGGTACTGTAAAACGTTGTGCTAACCACTACACTACCGTGCGATGGGAATTGAACCCGGGTCGCTGGTACTGTAAAACGTTGTGCTAACCACTACACTACCGTGTGATGGGAATTGAACCCGGGTCGCTGGTACTGTAAAACGTTGTACTAACCACTACACTACCGTGTGATGGGAATTGAACCCGGGTCACTGGGTGTGTAAAACGTTGTGCTAACCACTACACTACCGTGTGATGGGAATTGAACCCGGGTCGCTGGTACTGTAAAACGTTGTGCTAACCACTACACTACCGTGCGATGGGAATTGAACCCGGGTCACTGGTACTGTAAAACGTTGTGCTAACCACTACACTACCGTGCGATGGGAATTGAACCCGGGTCACTGGTACTGTAAAACGTTGTGCTAACCACTACACTACCGTGCGATGGGAATTGAACCCGGGTCACTGGTACTGTAAAACGTTGTGCTAACCACTACACTACCGTGCGATGGGAATTGAACCCGGGTCACTGGTACTGTAAAACGTTGTGCTAACCACTACACTACCGTGCGATGGGAATTGAACCCGGGTCACTGGTACTGTAAAATGTTGTGCTAACCACTACACTACCGTGTGATGGGAATTGAACCCGGGTCGCTGGTACTGTAAAACGTTGTGCTAACCACTACACTACTGTGCCATCTGTAAAGCTGCCCTGAGAGCCATTTTCTTGCAGGCATTCACAGTAGAACAAAGAAGTACACAGAATCAACAAAAACTACACACAAAGACTGACAAACAACCAGTGTGTAAAAGATAAAATGTGTAAATAGTAAACCAAATGTGTGTGTGTGTGTGCGTGCGTGCGTGCGTGCGTGCGTGCGTGCGTGCGTGTGTGTGTGTGTGTACGCATCTGTGTATCTGTGTGTGCATGTGTGTGTGTGTGTGTGTGTATGGAACATTCTGCCAGGGGACATGAAGTACATTTAAGCAACTCTTAGACAGGAACATGGATGACAGGAAAATGGAGGGCTACGTGGGAGAGAAGCTACAGAAATGCCAGCAGATGGCATCCCTGGGAGAGGAAGGATCACCTGGGGACAACATGGAGGGCTGACCCAGGATGGAGGGCTCTGCCTAGGCTGCTGTAGGGGTGATGGGCATAACTAACTGACTAATGTGGGAGGGAAGGGTTAGATTGATCTTGGAGTTGGTTAAAGGGTCGGCACAACATCGTGGGCCGAAGGGCCTGAACTGTGGTGTTCTGTTCTATGTTCGAACTCCAACAACAGTCCAGAGGGTGAGCAATCACTGAGTTCAGCACCTTCCCAGCATGCACTCTCCATGCTTATAGTACACCTTTACTCTCCCATGCTGAAATCTAGAGCTGAAAATAAACCACAGGTTTATTCTCGAGCTGCATCGGAGGAGACAGAAGGTTGGTTGTCATTTTGGGTTGAGGCACTGACCATCCAAAGCATCGAGGTGTAGGTCTTGATGTGAAATGTTGACCATCTCTCTACCTCCACAGATGCTGCCTGACCTGCTGAGTTCCTCCCAAAATGTAACTTTCTCTGCTGTTGCCCAGCCACTAGAGGGCGCGTGACTGCATCAGCACAGTGATCTTAACGTCACTCCCTAGTATCACACTGATCACCTCAACACCGAGTGTCTGCCTCGGGAGGGTTTCTTCAGCCATCAACCCCAAGCTCTGGAACACCCCCACTGAACCTCTCCCTTCATTTCTAAGGTCCATCCGCTTTCATCAAGGTCAGTCCACCCTGGTTATCGAGGGGTTTACCAGTACCACACCCATTTACCAAGGGGTTTACTAATACCATACCCAGTTATCAAGGGGTTACTAATGCTACACCTGGTTATGGGGTGGGTTACTTAAAAGTACATCTGGTTATGAGGGGGTTATTAATACTACACCTGGTTATGGAGGGGTTTACTAAAACTACACCTGGTTACTAAAGAGGTTACCAATACTACACCTGGTTAACAAGAGGTTATCAATACCACACCAGGTTATGGAGGGGTTTACTGATACTACACCAGGTTATGGAGGGGCTTACTAATGCCATATAGACCTGGTTACCTCTTCTCATTGCTACCATCAGGGAGGAGGTACAGGAGCCTGAAGACCCCTCTTCCCACTGCTACCATCAGGGAGGAGGTACAGGAGCCTGAAGACACACACTTGATGTTTCAGGAACAGCTTCTTCCCCTCTGCCGTCAGATCTCTGAATGGACGATAGAACCATGAATGTTACTTCACTATTATATATATAAATGTATTTATTATTGTAATTTCTGTATGTATTGCAGTATTCTGCTGCCACAAAACAACATATTTCACAACCTATGTCAGTGATAGTAAACCTGATTCAGTGGCTGTCCTGGGGGGGGGCTGTATCTTAGTGAGATTTTAGTGAGCCCCACTTTGACTTGGCTGTTCTTCCGGGACCCCCGGCACCCCAGTCCAATCCCAGAATCCAGGCTGAGTTCTTGGCTCACTCCTCTTATTCTACACTGTCATCATTCTCACGTCAGCCATTACTGTCTGGTTTGGTGCGGCAACCTCCCACAATATATGAAAACTACGGTGAACTGTCAGGTCAGCAGAAAAGGTGATTGTCTACAGTCTACCATCACCACAGGGCTTGTACATGTCCAGGACACGAAGCGGGCAAGGAAAATCATTGCGGACATTGCCCAATCAACAAACTGCTTTTTCCGAAAGCTCCCCTCTGGAAAGCATTATAAGACTATTAAAACAAGAACTTCACACCATTTTAAAAATTCCTTCCCCCAGGCAGTTAATCGGATCAATCATTCTAGTTAGCCCCACTCCTCGGGTGGTGGCGTGGAGACACGTCTCTGTCAAAGGAGGGGTAAGGCACTCCTTCCTTCCCCCACCCTGCAGGTCACCCCTGGGCAAGATGCAACACCTGCCCAGCCCCCAACCAGGGTCATGTGAAGCCACGGGAGCAGGTGGTGGATGGTCGTGTTAGCAGCCGGTACAGATCACAAGTCCTGGTTCTGTGACCACTGGCGCCAGGCAGACAATCTCTGAAGAGTATTGATAGTGGCTGGGGTCACCCGTCTTGTAAGGACACTGCCCAGAAAGCAGCAACGGCAAACCACTTCCGTAGAAAAAGTTGCCAAGAACAATCATGGTCATGGAAAGGCCTCTATCACCCCCATCACTACACTGTAAACACTTTAAACCACTGTTTATAACGCTGTTGACATTGTAAACACACACTGGTGTTCATGTATTTATTCCATATCCATGCTTCTGACATTATTTTTACACAACTCTTTACTTACTGAATGTTGTATTTTGTAGTACCCTGACCAACACAGCACAGCAAATTCCTCACACATGTCAGTGTATGTGGTGCATAAAGTTGATCCCTGATCCTTGATCGTTCTCCATCGCCACACTCCTCCAGCCTGGAACACTGAAGAGCAGAGGCCTCGTCCCTCTCTGAACTAAGGGGTCTTCTAGCTTCAGGTTACCGCAGAGTAGCAGCAGCCTGCACCACGCTTCTCAGGAGTAGCACCAAGCAAATGCTGCTGTTCAGTCACGTGAGGAGACTAAGAGGCTTGTTCAGACTTTAACGAGACTTTAGGAGTGAGGTAGAGAGGCAAAAAAGAAATTTACAGCATAGGTCCCCGCCAGCTGAAGTCAGGGATCTTCGTGGTTTATTGACCATTTGAGTCTGAAGATACACACACAACAGCTTCTTCCCCTCCATCATCAGAGACTGAACCCATCAACACTACCTGTCTTTGCACTGATTATTTAGTAATCTAAATTAATTTTATGCCTGCACTGTATTGCTGCTGCAAAACAAAAGGAATTACTTTATTTTTAAAATTATTATTTATAGATATGGGGTGGAGCAGGCCCTTCCAGCCCAACGAGCCTCACCGCCCAGCCCAGCAACCCACCGATTTAACCCAAGGCTGATCATTGGACAATTTACAACGATCAATTAACCTACTAACACCTACATCTTTGGACTGTACCCAGAGGAAACCCTCACACACTCAGGAAGAGGGCACCAGAATTAAAATCTGAGCTGTAATAGTGCCACATTAACCACGACGTTATGTTATGTAGGTGAATGTGGCCCAGTCCATCGGGGGTAAAGCCCTCTCCTCCACTGAGCACATCTACATGAAACACTGTTGCAGGAAAGCAGCCTCCATCACCAGGGACCCCCTTCATTCAGGCCACACACTCTTCTCACTGCTGCCTCGAGGAAGGAGGTACAGGAGCCTCAGGACCACACCACCAGGTTCAGGAACAACTATTACCCCTCAACCATCAGACTGTGAACCAGTGGGGATAACTTCACCCACCTTAAAACTTAACTGATTGCACAATCTATAGATTCACTTTCAAACGCACTTTACAACTCGTTTTCTCAAGTTATTTTCTAATTTCACAGTTTGTCTTCTTTTGCACCTTGGCTGTTTGTCAGCCTTCGTGTGTAGTTTTTCATTGATTCTATGTATTTTTCTGTTCTACTGTGAATGCCAACAAGAAAGCAAATCTCCGGGTTGTATACGGTGGCATATATGTACTTTGATTTTAACCTCAGCCCACAGAGGATCTATCTGGGCACAACACATTGGTGCAGTCACACGACAGGCACGCAAGTGGCTCTATGTCATTAGGAGTTTGAGGAGATTTGGTACCTTGACGAAGATTCCAGCAGATTTCTACCATGGAGAGCATTCCGACTGGTTGTCTCATTGTCAGGCATGGAGAGGCCACTGTGCAGGATGGCAGGGGTTGTGAGTTCAGTCACCCCAACACGGGCACAGCCCTCCCCACCAGCAAGGACATCTTCAACAGGCGGTGCCTCAAGGAGGTGGCATCTCTCACTAAGGACCCTCTGGGACATGCCCTCTTCTCATTGCTACCATCAGGGAGGAGCTACAGGAGCCTGAAGACACGCACTCAATGTTTCAGGAGCAGCTTCTTCCCCTCCGCCATCAGATTTCTGAATGGACAATGAACACATGAACCCACACATCCTTATTCCAATTTTGTCAAGTCAAGTCACTTTTATTGTCATTTCGACCATAACTGCTGGTACAGTACACAGTAAAAATGAGACAATGTTTTTCAGTACCATTGTGTTACATGACACAGTACAAAAACTAGACTGAACTATGTAAAAAACAACACAGAGAGAAATAAAAGCAACTACACTAGACTACAGACCTACTCAGGACTTCATAAAGTGCACAAAACAGTGCAGGCATTACAATAAATAATAAACAGGACAATAGGGCAGTTAGGTGTCGGTCTAGGCTTCGGGTATTGAGGAGTCTGATAGCTTGGGGGAAGAAACTGTTACATAGTCTGGTCGTGAGAGCCCGAATGCTTCCGAGCCTTTTCCCAGACGGCAGGAGGGAGAAGAGATTGTACGAGGGGTGCATGGGGTCCTTCATAATGCTGTTTGCTTTGCGGATGCAGCGTGTAGTATAAATGTCCGTAATGGCACTATTTGCACTATTATTTTTTTGTAATTTATACTGACTTTATGCCTTCGCTCAGTACTGATTGTGATAACTTATTATTTTATTAATTCTTACTTCTCTTCTAATATTTGTACGTCTGTGCACTTGTAATGCTACTGTGACCTGTAACCTCCTTTGGGATCAATAAAGTATCTGTCTATCTATCGGGATGCGGGAGGAAGCTGAAGCTCCTATATTCCATTGTTAAGACTATTGAACCATCGCCTGGTGCAATAAAACAGATTCTTGACCTCGCAATCTACCTCAGCATGGCTCTTGCTCCTTATTGTCTGCCTGCACTGCACTTTCTCTGTAACTCTAACCCTTTATTCTGCATTCTGTTAGTGTTTTCCCTTGTTCTACCTCAGTGCACAGTGTAATGATCTGATCTGTATGAACAGAGTGCAAGACAAGTTTTTCACTGTATCTTGGTACGTGGGATAATAATAAACCAATTTACTATTTACTGATTACTGCGAGGCTTCAAAAAAGAAGATGGAATACAGACACTGAACACTACAGCACAGAAACAAGCCCTTCAGCCCATCTAGTCAACGCTGAATTATTAACCTGCCTAGTCCCATCAACTTGCACCTGGACCATAGAGCCCATATCCCTTCCATCCATGTACCGATCCAAATTTCTCTTCAACGTTGAAATCAAACCTGCATCCACCACTTCCACTGACAGCTTGTTCCACCCTCTCACCACCCTCTGGGTGAAGAAGTTCCCCCTCAGGTTCCCCTTAAACATTTCACCTTTCACCCTTAATCTCAGTGGGAAAAGGCTGCTTGTCTTTACCCTATCTACACCCCTCATAATTTTGTACACCTCTGTCAAATCTCTCCTCAATCTTCTCCACGCCAGGGAAAAGAAGTCCTCACCAATTCAATCTTCCCCCTTAACTCAGATCCTGCAGCCCTGGCAACATCCCTGTGAATTTTCTCCGTACTCTTTCAATCTTACAGATACCTTTCCTGTAGGTGGGTGACCAGAACGTCACACGGTACTCAAACTGCACACAGCACTCTGAATACGTGGGGTGTGGGAGAAAAATAGGTCATCCTGTTATTCGATTGCCATGAGTATTGAACGGTCCCCTAGTACAATAAGATGGAATCGTGACCTCACACTCTAACTCATCATGACCTTGCAACTTAAGGTCAGCCTGCACTGCACTTTCTCTGTAACTGTGACACTTTATTCTGCATTCTGTTATTGTTTTCCCTTGTTCTACCTCAGCACATGATGTGATGAAATGATCTGTATGAATGGCATACGAAACAATCTGTTTCTCTGTGCCTCGGTACACCTGTCAAAATTAACAAATTTACAGATTACTGTGAGGCTTCAATCAGGAAAATCTACTGCTGTTACGTGGTTTGGACTGCACCTGACCCACCTTCTCGAGGTTCAGGATGACAGCTTCCCAGCAATTATTATCCAACTCTAAATCTCAACAGAATCTGTAAAACAACACAGATAGAGACCAACGACCCACCGGGCCCAACAGAATCTGTAAAACAACACAGATAGAGACCAACGACCCACCCGGCCCAACAGAATCTATAAAACAACACAGATAGAGACCCAACGACCCACCGGGCCCAACAGAATCTCTAAAACAACACAGATAGAGACCCAACGACCCACCGGGCCCAACAGAATCTCTAAAACAACACAGATAGAGACCCAACGACCCACCGGGCCCAACAGAAACTGTAAAACAACACAGATAGAGACCAACGACCCACCGGGCCCAACAGAATCTGTAAAACAACACAGATAGAGACCAACGACCCACCCGGCCCAACAGAATCTGTAAAACAACACAGATAGAGACCAACGACCCACCGGGCCCAACAGAATCTGTAAAACAACACAGATAGAGACCAACGACCCACCCGACCCAACAGAATCTGTAAAACAACACAGATAGAGACCCAATGACCCACCGGGCCCAACAGAATCTGTAAAACAACACAGATAGAGACCAACGACCCACCGGGCCCAACAGAATCTGTAAAACAACACAGATAGAGACCCAATGACCCACCGGGCCCAACAGAATCTGTAAAACAACACAGATAGAGACCAACGACCCACCGGGCCCAACAGAATCTGTAAAACAACACAGATAGAGACCCAATGACCCACCGGGCCCAACAGAATCTGTAAAACAACACAGATAGAGACCAACGACCCACCGGGCCCAACAGAATCTGTAAAACAACACAGATAGAGACCCAACGACCCACCGGGCCCAACAGAATCTGTAAAACAACACAGATAGAGACCCAACGACCCACCGGGCCCAACAGAATCTGTAAAACAACACAGATAGAGACCAACGACCCACCGGGCCCAACAGAATCTGTAAAACAACACAGATAGAGACCAACGACCCACCCGGCCCAACAGAATCTGTAAAACAACACAGATAGAGACCCAACGACCCACCGGGCCCAACAGAATCTGTAAAACAACACAGATAGAGACCAACGACCCACCGGGCCCAACAGAATCTGTAAAACAACACAGATAGAGACCAACGACCCACCCGGCCCAACAGAATCTGTAAAACAACACAGATAGAGACCAACAACCCACCCGGCCCAACAGATTCTCTAAAACAACACAGATAGAGACCAACGACCCACCCGGCCCAACAGAATCTGTAAAACAACACAGATAGACACCAACGACCCACCCGGCCCAACAGAATCTGTAAAACAACACAGATAGAAACCAACGACCCACCCGGCCCTGGAAAACCATTTTAACTTATTTTATTTTACTTAGAAATGCATCGTGGTCAGGCCGTTTCTGCCCAAAGAGCCAAACCGCTCAACAACCTACGTACTTAACCCTAGCCGAGTCATAAGCCTGGTTCCTCAAGGGTCCCCCTTCCCTCTTCTCCAATTCCCCACTGTGGCCTCTTACCTCTTCTCCTCACCTGCCCATCACCTGCCCCTGGTTTCCCCCCTCTTTCCTTCCATTCTCCTCTCCGATCAGATTCCTTCTTCTCCAGCCCTTTACCGGTTCCACCCATCACCTCCCAGCTCCTTGCTTCATGCTCTCTCCCCCACCCACCGGGCTTCACCGATCACATTCTAGCTTGTTCTTCACCCCCCCACCCCCGCACCCCACCTTCTTATTCCAATTTCTCACCCTTCCTTTCCAGTCCTGATGTAGTGTCCCGGCCCAAAATGTCAACTGTTTACTCTTTTCCATAGATGCTCCCTGGCCTGCTGAGTTCCTCCAGCATTTTGTGTGTGTTGCTCTGGATTTCCAGAATCTGAAGAATCTCTTGGTTTACTGTGTTCCAATACCTGTTTCCACCTTGAATATTTCATGTGGCAAGGCCATTGTCTGTTGAGTCATAGCCAGTGTTTGAAAACTTGACACCGTGCATTCTGTCAGCAGTAGCCAGCCGCTTCTTTCAGAACCTTTATCATCAGGGACCCTGCTCAGACCGAAGGGCAGCAGGGACAAGAAGCCTCAGATCCACGCGGAAAGCAGACAAGCGAGAGCCACGGGGCGGATCCAAGCCAGGTAATTGAGGTTTGCAAAGCACCCTTGCCTCATCCGGGACTCTCCAGTTCTGGGCAGTGAAGGGTTATCCAACATATGTGGATATGTTGCACAGACTGGGAATGTGTCCAGTGATCTGATTGAGATCCTTAAAGAAGGTAAAAGAATTCAGAGAGAGCGCGTGAGAAGCAGAAAGAGGAAAGAGAGTGAGAGGGATGTGAGAGAGAGAGGTAGAGAGAGAGGTGAGAAAGAGGGAGAGAGAAAGGGAGAGAACAGATTGAAAACAGGAGTACGAGACAAAGAGAGAGAAAAGGTGATTAAGATTAAAGACGAGAACATTTGCAAATGCTGGAAATCCAGAGCAACACACACAAAATGCTGGAGAAACTCAACAGGCCAGGCAGCATCTATGGAAAAAAGTAAACAGTTGACATTTTGGATGGAGAAAACCTTCATCAGGACTGGAGAGAAAAAGAGGAAGGTGGGGGGAGAGAAGGAAAAAGAACAAGGTGGTAGGTGATCGGTGAAACTAACAGGAGCGGGGAGGGTAATGCAAAAAGCTGGGAAGTTCATTAGTGAAAGAGATAAAGGGTTGGAGAACGGGAAATCTGATGGGGGAGGACAGAAGGCCATGGAAGAAAGGGAAGGGAGAGGAGCACCAGAGGGAGGCGATGGACAGGTAAGGAGATACGATGAGAGAGGGAACAGGAATGGGAATGGTGAAGGATAGGAGGGAAGGGACCATTACTGGAAGTTCAAGGAATCGATGTTCATGCCATCAGGTCGGAGGCTTCCCAAATACAATGTGAGGGTCCTCCAGCCTCATCCTGGCGTAGAGGAGCCGTGGACTGACATGTCAGCATGGGAATGGGAAGCAGAATTAAAACGGGTGGCCACCAGGAGATCCGGCTCTTTGTGTCGGATGGAGCCAATTAAAGATTAGCTTTACTTGTCTCATGTGCAGAGAAATGCATCATTTGCATCAACGACCGATACAGTCCGAGGACGTGCTGGGGGCGGTTCGCAAGTGTTGCCACGCTGCTGGTACCAACACAGCATGTCCACCTTTACTAACCCTCGCTGTACATCTTTGAACTGTGGGAGGAAACCAGAGCACCAGGAGGAAAGCACGTGATCATGGGGAGAACGGACAAACTCCCGACAGACAACGGCGGGAATTGAATGCTCAGTGAAATGTTTTGCTAACCGCCACACTACCACGACACTATTACAGACATAAAGTGAACCCGTGTGTGGGTTAGTCGGCCAGTGGACTAGGGAGTAATCCAGAGACAAGAGGTCCAATTCCCTGTACAGAAGCAGGTTTAAATTCAGGTAATGTACTTAATAAATCAGGAATCTGAAGAAATGATCAGCTGTTAGGGTTGTGGCCTCATGTATACAGTCATAGAGTTGAACAGCAGACCCTTCACCCCTTCTCTTTCATGCCAGCTCTGATGCCTACTGATGCAACATCCGTCATGAAGGGCCGTCACCGTGCCCGCTTCTCACTGCCACCATCAGGGAGGATCATCACCCAATGTTTAAGCAGCAGAATATCTCCCCTCAGATTTCGGAACAGTCCATGAACACCACTGTACCTCACTATTATTTGCATAACACACACAAAATGCTGGAGAAACTCAGCAGGTCAGGCAGCGTCTATGGAGAGGAATAAATAGTTTGACATTTCGGACTAAGACTCTTCATCACCATCTTTGCTCCCTTTTTGCACTACTTATTATATATATATATATATATATTTCTTATTGTAACTTAGAATAATTTTTTAAAATTTCACAACACATGTCAGTGATAATAAACCTGATTCTGATTCTGAGAAACAGATCACGGTCTCAGAACAACAACACACACAAAATGCTGGTGGAACACAGCAGGCCAGGCAGCATCTATAGGGAGAAACACTGTCGACGTTTCGGGCTGAGACCCTTCGTCAGGACTAACCGAAAGGAAAGATAGTAAGAGATTTGAAAGTAGTGGGGGGAGGGGGAAATGTGAAATGATAGGAGAAGACCGGAGGGGGTGGGATGAAGCTGAGAGCTAGAAAAGTGATTGGCGAAAGTGATACAGAGCTGGAGAAGGGAAAGGATCATGGGACGGGAGGCCTCAGGAGAAAGATGGGGGGGGGGAAGCACCAGAGGGAGATGGAGAACAGGCAAACAACTAAATATGTCAGGGATGGGGTAAGAAGGGGAGGAGGGGCATTAACAGAAGTTGAAGAAGTCAATGTTCATGCCATCAGGTTGGAGGCTACCCAGCCGGTATATAAGGTGTTGTTCCTCCAACCTGAGTTTGGATTCATTTCGACAGTAGAGGAGGCCATGGATAGACATATCAGAATGGGAATGGGACGTGGAATTAAAATGTGTGGCCACTGGGAGATCCTGCTTTCTCTGGCGGACAGAGCGTAGGTGTTCAACGAAACGGTCTCCCAGTCTGCGTCGGGTCTCACCAATATATAAAAGGCCACACCGGGAGCACTGGACGCAGTATACCACACCAGCCGACTCACAGGTGAAGTGTCGCCTCACCTGGAAAGACTGTCTGGGGCCCTGAATGGTGGTGAGGGAGGAAGTGTAAGGGCAGGTGTAGCACTTGTTCCGCTTACAAGGATAAGTGCCAGGAGGGAGATCGGTGGGAAGGGATGGGGGGGGACGAGTGGACAAGGGAGTCGCGTAGGGAGCGATCCCTGAGAAAAGCAGAAAGAGGGGGGGAAGGGAAAGATGTGCTTGGTAGTGGGATCCCGTTGGAGGTGGCTGAAGTTACGGAGTATTATACGTTGGACCCGGAGGCTGGTGGGGTGGTAGGTAAGGACAAGGGGAACCCTATCCCAAGTGGGGTGGCGGGTGGATGGGGTGAGGGCAGATGTGCAGGAAATGGGAGAGATGCGTTTGAGAGCAGAGTTGATGGTGGATGAAGGGAAGCCCCTTAGTTTAAAAAAGGAAGACATCTCCTTCGTCTCAGAACGTTGACTGTCTCCAGCTGCACAGATGTTATCTTATTGGCAAATGACATGCTCTGTGACTCTCTGCTGTTTGATTACGTTCAACGTAATGAAAGGTCTAATTCGCCTTTCTGCTTCCATTTTCCACATTTCTGACTGAGGGTTAAGTTTTAAGTCTCTTTGAGGAGATTTGGTACGTCACCAAAGACACAAGGAAGTTTCTACAGATGTACCATGGAGAGCATTCTAATTGATCGAATCACTGTCTGATATGGAGGGGTCGCTGCACGGGATTGGAAAAAGCTGCCAGACATTGTAAATGCAGCCAGCTCCATCGTGGGTACAAGCCTCCCCATCACCCAGGACACGCCCTCTTCTCATTGCTACCATCAGGGAGGAGGTACAGGAGCCTGAAGACACACACTCAGTGTTTCAAAGTTCAAAGTAAATTTATTATCAAAGTACATACATGACACCATATACAGCCCTGAGATTCGTTTTCTTACGAGCATATTCAATAAATCTGTAGATGAATCACCATAACAGAATCAGTGAAAGACCACACCAACTTGGATGTTCTACTGATTTCAGGAACAGCTTCTTCCCCTCCACCATCAGATTTCTAAACAGACAATGAACTCACAAACACAACCTCACTATTTTTGCTCTCTTTTTACACTACTTATTTAATTTAACTTTATATAAGAGAAAATCGGCGGATGTTGGAAATCCAGAGCAACGCACACAAAATGCTGGAGGAACTCAGCAGGTCAGGCAGCATCTATGGAGAAGAGCACAGCTGACGTTTCAGTCCAAGACCCTTCTGCATACATATATATATATATATATATTATTGTAATGTATAGGTTTTTATTGCTATGTTCTTGCTTCTGCAGCATAAAAACAAATGACGCGATGTATGCGATGTATGGTATTAAAAAATTAGATTCGGACCTCTGCTTGATAAGCACAGTTCCGGACATTGTAAACAAATGCCTCTATCCCTCTAGCTCGCTCAATGTGTGCGGCTCCTGCGACAGCTGGCCGCGGTGGAAGTGCTCCTGTGGTTTTACAACACACTCCTTGGGGGGACGCACTGCGAGTGGAACAGGACTCTGCGCCATTACAAGAGCGAGTGAGCGAGCGGGGGTGGGGGGCAGAGATTGAAGAAAAGGCTGCACAACCTCATTTGAAAGGAATGATTATGAGACCATGTGCGATCAGTTAGAGAGTTTTTACAAGCTCTGATCGGAATTCAGTGCAAATGGGAAGCATTTAGGGCTTAACATGGGCACCTTGCTTCAATAAAGGTACTTTATCCCGGCACAAGTCCAGAACTGAGGCTGTTATTGGAGAACGCCAGGCCTGTACGTGAGCCAACACAGTGGCTTGTTCCAAATACAGCCCATTTTACATAGTTCAGCAACAATCTCCTCTTTCTCTCTCTCGCTGATTCACCTATTTTGAACAGATATTTTTCCAGGCATCAGAAACCATCCTGGTTACTCCTACCTTTGTTGTGTCCAAGGCTATCCTGACAACTGGAATGATGATGCAGTCTCCTCTACACTGGCGATTGGGAGCACCTTCGCTCCATCTGAAACGAGCAAGATTTCCCAGAGGCCAATCATTTTAATTGCAATCCCCACTCCCATTCCACTACGTCAGCCCGTGGCCTCCACTACTGCATGAGGACGCCACTCTCAGGTTCGAGGAGCCACAATTCGTGTTCCATCTGGGTAGCCTCCAACTTGACGGCACGAGTAACTCTAACTTCACCCCACCCCTTCCCACTTCTTCCATTCCCAGCTTTGGCTCACCTCTTATCTCTTCTCCGCACTTGCCCATTACCTCCCCGTGGTGCCCCTTCTCCTTCCCTTTCTCAATCGATCCTCTCCTATCAGATTCCTTCTTCTCCAGCCTTTCACTTTTTCCACCCATCACCCGTCAGCCGGTCCACCTGCTCCTCCTCGCCTTCTTACTCTGACTCCTCCCCCCCCTCCCTTGCCAGTCCTGATGAAAGGTCTCGGCCTGTCCTTTACACGGATGCTGTAGAGTTCACCCAACATTTTGTGTGTGTTTCTCTCTCCTGACAATCCATCTGAGGGAATGTGCCTGGTTTATCCCGTAATCACTAATGCAACCTTAGATATTGGCTCAGGCTCCCTGGGCTGAGGTCCACCCTCTTAAAGACAGCTGGACATTCAAGTCCCAGGAAGGGAGAACTTACGTCAACGTTCAGAGAACTACACAATGCCGATCGAGGACTTACCTCACTTTTGGTGGGGGGAGGGGTTACTGAGGGAGGGTCACTATGGGAGTGGTACTAAGGGAGATTGAAACTGTGGGAGAGTTGGTACTGAGGGAGGGTCACACTGTGGGGGGGTGGTACTGAACGAGGGTCACTGTGTGGGAGGGGTGGTACTGAGGGAGGGTCACACTGTGGGAGGGGTGTTACTGAGGGAGGGTCACACTGTGGGAGGGGTGGTACTGAACGAGGGTCACACTGTGGGAGGGGTGGTACTGAGGGAGGCTCACTGTGTGGGAGGGGTGGTACTGAGGGAGGGTCACTGTGTGGGAGGGGTGGTACTGAACGAGGGTCACACTGTGGGGGGGTGGTACTGAACGAGGGTCACTGTGTGGGAGGGGTGGTACTGAACGAGGGTCACACTGTGGGAGGGGTGGTACTGAGGGAGGGTCACTGTGTGGGAGGGGTGGTACTGAGGGAGGGTCGCTGTGTGGGAGGGGTGGTACTGAGGGAGGGTCACACTGTGGGAGGGGTGGTACTGAGGGAGGGGTCACACTGTGGGTGGGGGTGGTACTGAGGGAGAGTCACACTGTGGGAGGGGTGGTACTGAGGGAGGGTCAGTGTGTGGGAGGGGTGGTACTGAGGGAGGGTCGCTGTGTGGGAGGGGTGGTACTGAGGGAGAGTCACACTGTGGAAGGGGTGGTATTGAGGGAGGGTCACACTGTGGGGGGGTGGTACTGAGGGAGGGTCACTGTGTGGGAGGGGTGGTATTGAGGGAGGGTCACACTGTGGGAGGGGTGGTATTGAGGGAGGGTCACTGTGTGGGAGGGGTGGTACTGAGGGAGGGTCTCACTGTGTGGGAGGGGTGGTACTGAGGGAGGGTCGCTGTGTGGGAGGGGTGGTACTGTGGGAGGGGTCACACTGTGGGTGGGGGTGGTACTGAGGGAGAGTCACACTGTGGGAGGGGTGGTACTGAGGGAGGGTCAGTGTGTGGGAGGGGTGGTACTGAGGGAGGGTCGCTGTGTGGGAGGGGTGGTACTGAGGGAGAGTCACACTGTGGAAGGGGTGGTATTGAGGGAGGGTCACACTGTGGGGGGGTGGTACTGAGGGAGGGTCACTGTGTGGGAGGGGTGGTATTGAGGGAGGGTCACACTGTGGGAGGGGTGGTATTGAGGGAGGGTCACTGTGTGGGAGGGGTGGTACTGAGGGAGGGTCTCACTGTGTGGGAGGGGTGGTACTGAGGGAGGGTCGCTGTGTGGGAGGGGTGGTACTGTGGGAGGGGTCACACTGTGGGTGGGGGTGGTACTGAGGGAGAGTCACACTGTGGGAGGGGTGGTACTGAGGGAGGGTCAGTGTGTGGGAGGGGTGGTACTGAGGGAGGGTCGCTGTGTGGGAGGGGTGGTACTGAGGGAGAGTCACACTGTGGAAGGGGTGGTATTGAGGGAGGGTCACACTGTGGGGGGGTGGTACTGAGGGAGGGTCACTGTGTGGGAGGGGTGGTATTGAGGGAGGGTCACACTGTGGGAGGGGTGGTATTGAGGGAGGGTCACTGTGTGGGAGGGGTGGTACTGAGGGAGGGTCTCACTGTGTGGGAGGGGTGATACTGAGGGAGGGTCGCTGTGTGGGAGGGGTGGTACTGTGGGAGGGGTCACACTGTGGGTGGGGGTGGTACTGAGGGAGAGTCACACTGTGGGAGGGGTGGTACTGAGGGAGGGTCACTGTGTGGGAGGGGTGGTACTGAGGGAGGGTCGCTGTGTGGGAGGGGTGGTACTGAGGGAGAGTCACACTGTGGGAGGGGTGTTACTGAGGGAGGGTCACACTGTGGGAGGGGTGGTATTGAGGGAGGGTCACACTGTGGGGGGGGTGGTATTGAGGGAGGGTCACTGTGTGGGAGGGGTGGTACTGAGGGAGAGTCACACTGTGGGAGGGGTGGTACTGAGGGATGGTCACGCTGTGGGAGGGGTGTAACTGAGGGAGGGTCACGCTGTGGGAGGGGTGTTACTGAGGGAGGGTCACACTGTGGGAGGGGTGGTATTGAGGGAGGGTCACTGTGTGGGAGGGGTGGTACTGAGGGAGGGTCACACTGTGGGAGGGGTGGTACTGAACGAGGGTCACACTGTGGGAGGGGTGGTATTGAGGGAGGGTCACTGTGTGGGAGGGGTGGTATTGATGGAGGGTCACACTGTGGGATAGGTGGTATTGAGGGAGGGTCACACTGTGGGAGGGGTGGTACTGAGGGAGGGTCACTGTGTGGGAGGGGTGGTACTGAGGGAGAGTCACACTGTGGAAGGGGTGGTATTGAGGGAGGGTCACACTGTGGGGGGGTGGTACTGAGGGAGGGTCACTGTGTGGGAGGGGTGGTATTGATGAGGGTCACACTGTGGGAGGGGTGGTATTGAGGGAGGGTCACTGTGTGGGAGGGGTGGTACTGAGGGAGGGTCTCACTGTGTGGGAGGGGTGGTACTGAGGGAGGGTCGCTGTGTGGGAGGGGTGGTACTGTGGGAGGGGTCACACTGTGGGTGGGGGTGGTACTGAGGGAGAGTCACACTGTGGGAGGGGTGGTACTGAGGGAGGGTCACTGTGTGGGAGGGGTGGTACTGAGGGAGGGTCGCTGTGTGGGAGGGGTGGTACTGAGGGAGAGTCACACTGTGGAAGGGGTGGTATTGAGGGAGGGTCACACTGTGGGGGGGTGGTACTGAGGGAGGGTCACTGTGTGGGAGGGATGGTATTGAGGGAGGGTCACACTGTGGGAGGGGTGGTATTGAGGGAGGGTCACTGTGTGGGAGGGGTGGTACTGAGGGAGGGTCTCACTGTGTGGGAGGGGTGGTACTGAGGGAGGGTCGCTGTGTGGGAGGGGTGGTACTGTGGGAGGGGTCACACTGTGGGTGGGGGTGGTACTGAGGGAGAGTCACACTGTGGGAGGGGTGGTACTGAGGGAGGGTCACTGTGTGGGAGGGGTGGTACTGAGGGAGGGTCGCTGTGTGGGAGGGGTGGTACTGAGGGAGAGTCACACTGTGGGAGGGGTGTTACTGAGGGAGGGTCACACTGTGGGAGGGGTGGTATTGAGGGAGGGTCACACTGTGGGGGGGGTGGTATTGAGGGAGGGTCACTGTGTGGGAGGGGTGGTACTGTGGGAGGGGTCACACTGTGGGTGGGGTGGTACTGAGGGAGAGTCACACTGTGGGAGGGGTGGTACTGAGGGATGGTCACGCTGTGGGAGGGGTGTAACTGAGGGAGGGTCACGCTGTGGGAGGGGTGTTACTGAGGGAGGGTCACACTGTGGGAGGGGTGGTATTGAGGGAGGGTCACTGTGTGGGAGGGGTGGTACTGAGGGAGGGTCACACTGTGGGAGGGGTGGTACTGAACGAGGGTCACACTGTGGGAGGGGTGGTACTGAGGGAGGGTCACTGTGTGGGAGGGGTGGTACTGAGGGAGAGCCACACTGTGGGAGGGGTGGTACTGAGGGAGGGTCACTGTGTGGGAGGGGTGGTACTGAGGGAGAGCCACACTGTGGGAGGGGTGGTATTGATGGAGGGTCACACTGTGGGATAGGTGGTATTGAGGGAGGGTCACACTGTGGGAGGGGTGGTACTGAGGGAGAGCCACACTGTGGGAGGGGTGGTATTGAGGGAGGGTCACACTGTGGGGGGTGGTACTGAGGGAGGGTCACGCTGTGGGTGGGGTAAGACTGAGGGAGAGTCACACTGTGGGAGGGGTGGGACAACGAGGGTCACACTGTGGGAGGGGAGGGACTGAGTGAGGGTCACGCTGTGGGAGGGGAGGGACTGAGTGAGGGTCACGCTGTGGGAGGGGTGGGACTGAGGGAGGGTCACTGTGGGAGGGGTGGGACTGAGGTCATGCCCCACTTGGAGTATTGTGGACAGCTATGATCGCCCCAGTACTGAAGGGGTGGAGGTTTTGGAGAAGATGCAGAAGAGTTTCACCGGGAATTTGTCTGGTTTGCAAAGTATCAGCGAGAGGGAGAGGTTGGAGAAAGGTAAGTTTTTTTGTTCTGGAGTTGCAGAGACTGAGCGGGAGAACCAGTATTTTTAAATTGTGAGAGGTGTAGTTAGGGTGAATAGGCAGAATGTCTTTCCCTGGGGTAAAAATGCCAAGTATAATACTGATCATAGAACATACGAGGGGTGATTGATAAGTTCGTGGCCTAAGGTAGAAGGAGTCAGTTTTAGAAAACCTAGCACATTTATTTTTCAACATGGTCCCCTCCTACATTTACACACTTAGTCCAGCGGTCGTGGAGAATACGAATCTTGAACCTCCAGAAAGTGTCGACAGATGGGTGATTGATAGGTTCGAGGCCTAAGGCAGAAGGAGATGAGTTATACAGCTCTCGTTACATGCACATGCAGCTCAACTCTTTGAGTGATTATGCAGAAAGTTTGAAGTTAATAACTTTTGTGGTTTTTCTGTTTCAGATCATTGAAAATTGCAAGTAAGCACTGTCTGAGAAAACGGACAACATCGGCCTTCGTGCAGTCATCCGCTACCTCGGCCTCAAGGGCTTATCACCCAAGGAGGGCCACGAGGACATGGTGGCAACACCAGGGGAGGGTGAAAAATAAATGTGTTACTTTTTCTAAAATTGACTCCTTCTACCTTAGGCCACAAACTTATCAATCACCCCTTGTAGAACAGTGCAGGGTAAGCAACACACACAAAATGCCAGAGGTCAGGCAGCATCTTTGGAAAGGAGTAAGGAATCGATGTTTGAAGGCTGAGACCCTTCATCAGGACAGGAAAAGGAAAGATGAGATAGTACTGTGTACAGTTCTGGTCACCGAATTATAGGAAAGATATCAATAAATTAGAGAGAGTGCAGAGACGATTTACTAGGATGTTACCTGGGTTTCAGCACTTAAGTTACAGAGAAAGGTTGAACAAGTTAGGTCTCTATTCATTGGAGCGTAGAAGGTTGAGGGGGGATTTGATCGAGGTATTTAAAATGTTGAGAGGGATAGATAGAGTTGACGTGAATAGGCTGTTTCCATTGAGAGTAGGGGAGATTCAAACGAGAGGACATGATTTGAGAGTTAGGGGGCAAAAGTTTAAGGGAAACACGAGGGGGTATTTCTTTACTCAGAGAGTGATAGCTGTGTGGAATGAGCTTCCTGTAGAAGTAGTAGAGGCCAGTTCAGTTGTGTCATTTAAGGTAAAATTGGATAGGTATATGGATAGGAAAGGAGTGGAGGGTTATGGGCTGAGTGCGGGTAGGTGGGACTAGGTGAGATTAAGAGTTCGGCACGGACTAGGAGGGCCGGAATGGCCTGTTTCCGTGCTGTGATTGTTATATGGTTATATGGTTAAATGGTTACTGTGTAGTACAGGCCCTTCAGCCCAAGACATTGTGCTGATCTTTTAACCTACTCCAAGATCAGTCGAACCCTACCCTCTACACATCCCTCCACATCTTCCATGTGGCAATCCAGAGTTTCTCAAATGCCCCCAAGTACAGCACTGCAAAAGCCTTAGGCACAGATAACGAAAGTGCCTAAAACTTTTGCACGGTACTGTAGGAATTTTATGCATTGCATTGTACTGCTAGATAGAACAAATTTCATGACATATGTGAGTGATGACAACCCTGATTCTGGTACGGGTGTGTATTGTGGACCCAGAGTGGGAAGGGGGCAGGGAGAGGGGAATCATGGTAGGGGAGAGGGGAGGGAGCGGGAAGCACCAGAGGGACATTCTGTAGTGATCCATAAACCAATTGTTTGGAATGAAATGACCTTGCCTGGTGTCTCTGGGCTGGGAGTGACTGCACCCATGCAACCCTCTGTCCCTGGCACTCCTTCTCTGCCACCTGCCACAAACCCCTCCCACAGCGCTCCACCCTCACCATTCCCAACATTCTCTGCTCCCCCCAGATTTAGAAACTTGCTCTCTGCTCCACGTTGCCAAATACAGTACTGCGCAAAATTCTTAAGCACCCTAGCTGTGTATACTGTATGTGCCTGAGACTTTTGCACAGTACTGTACTAGGTGAGATGCATTTAAGTGAGGGGCATCTTAAAGGAGTTTAAAGGTGGAGTGAGGGGCAAGTCCTTTTACACAGAGAGTGTTGGGTGCCTGGAATGTGCTGGCAGGGCTGGTGGTGGAAAAATGTTTAAGAAGCTTTTAGATCCATGAAAATGAAGGGAATGGAGAGATGAGGATCAAATGTAGGCAGAAGGCATTAGTTTAATTCAGCATCATGTTTGGTATAGGCACTTTGGGCCAGAGGGGCTGTGCTCTATGTTATATTAGAATCGGTATGTCACCAAAGACACTCGCAAATTTCTACAGATGTACTGTGAAAGCATTCGATCTGGCTGCACCACTTTCTTGTATGGGGCTGGGGCATGACTACCACACAGATTCGAAATAAGCTGCAGAGAATCGTAAACATAGTTGGCTCCATCATGGGAACTAGCCTCTGTAGATTGCAGGGCATCTTCAAGGAGTGATGCCTCAAATAGGCACCGTCCACCACCCAATACCCCCATCACTCAGGACGTGCCCTGTTCTCAGGTACAAGAGCCTGAAGACACACGCTCAGTGATTCCAGAACAGATTCTTGCCCTCCGTCATCAGATTTATGAATGACCATAAGACCATCTGGCCCATCAAGTTTGTTCTGCCATTTTATCATGGCCGATCCAATTTTCCTCTTAGCGCCAATTGACTAATCAAGAATATATTTACCTCTGCCTTAAAAATACATAAAGAATGGGCATTGAGTCCATGAACACTACCTCACCACTTTTTAATTTCTATTTTTGCACTAATTATTTAAATATATATATGTATACAAACACACACACACACACACACACACACACACACACACACACACACACACACACACACACACACACACACACACACAAATACACACACGTACAGCAATTCACTTCTTAAAAATTATTTTGTATTGCAATGTACTGCTGCCACAAAGACACCAAATTCCATGACATATGTTGGTGATATTAATCCTGATTCCGATTCTATGTTCTTCCGCTCTCAGCACTTCTTTCCCAGGTGAATCTCTGCCACGATGGAATGCAGAGGAGCCAGGTGTGTCTTTATTGGTTGTAAAAAACTCTTTAAGCTATTAGCCAATAAACAGAGCACTCAGACACAACTGCTTCAGAACGAGGAGAATTGAACATCTGGAAAGACTTTGCAGAGAAGGTCAGAGGTGAGACAGCAAACAAGTTCAGAGGATAGCTGGATCACTACCTGGGAAAGGGAACTGAAACTGGAATTGGAAAGCACCAGGGATTCTACAGATGCTGGAAATCCTGAGTAACGCACACAAAATGCTGGAGGAACTCAGCAAGTCAGGCAGCATCCATGGAGAGGAATAAACATTTGATGTTTCAGGACAAGACCATTCTTCAGGACTGGAAAGGAAGGGGAAAGAAGCTAGAATAGGAAGGTGGGGGGAGGGAAGGAAGGCACAATAAAAGGTGATAGGTGAACTCAGTTGAGTTGGGGGGGTGATAAGGTAAGAAGCTGGGAGGTGATAGGTGGAAGAAGTGAAGGACTGAAGAAGAAGGAATCTGATAGGAGAGGACAATGAACCATGGGAGAAAAGAAAGGAGGAGGGGCACCAAGGAGAGATGATAGACAGGTAAGGAGAAGAGGTAAGAGGCCAGAGTGGTTTATTATTGTCATATTTACAGTGAAAAATTTGTCTTGCACACTGTTCATACAGATCAGATCATTACACAGTGCATTGAGGTAGAATAAGGGAAAACAATAACAGAATGCAGAATAAAGTGTCACAGTTACAGAGAAAGTGCAGTGCAGGCAGACAATAAGGTGTGAGGTCATAACGAGGTAGATTGTGAAGTCAAGAGTCCATCTTATCGTACTTGGTAACTGGTCAAGAGTCTGATAATTGTGGGGTAGAAGCTGTCCTTGACCCTGGTGGGATGTGCTTTCATTGATAACAGTGGGGTAGAAGCTGTCCTTGGGCCTGGTGGGACGTGCTCTCACTGATAACAGTGGGGTAGAAGCTGTCCTTGGGCCTGGTGGGACGTGCTCTCACTGATAACAGTGGGATAGAAGCTGTCCTTGGGCCTGGTGGGACGTGCTCTCACTGATAACAGTGGGGTAGAAGCTGTCCTTGGGCCTGGTGGGACGTGCTCTCACTGATAACAGTGGGGTAGAAGCTGTCCTTGGGCCTGGTGGGACGTGCTCTCACTGATAACAGTGGGGTAGAAGCTGTCCTTGGGCCTGGTGGGACGTGCTCTCACTGATAACAGTGGGGTAGAAGCTGTCCTTGGGCCTGGTGGGACGTGCTCTCACTGATAACAGTGGGGTAGAAGCTGTCCTTGGGCCTGGTGGGACGTGCTCTCACTGATAACAGTGGGGTAGAAGCTGTCCTTGGGCCTGGTGGGACGTGCTCTCACTGATAACAGTGGGGTAGAAGCTGTCCTTGGGCCTGGTGGGACGTGCTCTCACTGATAACAGTGGGGTAGAAGCTGTCCTTGGGCCTGGTGGGACGTGCTCTCACTGATAACAGTGGGGTAGAAGCTGTCCTTGGGCCTGGTGGGACGTGCTCTCACTGATAACAGTGGGGTAGAAGCTGTCCTTGGGCCTGGTGGGACGTGCTCTCACTGATAACAGTGGGGTAGAAGCTGTCCTTGGGCCTGGTGGGACGTGCTCTCACTGATAACAGTGGGGTAGAAGCTGTCCTTGGGCCTGGTGGGATGTGCTCTCACTGATAACAGTGGGGTAGAAGCTGTCCTTGGGCCTGGTGGGACGTGCTCTCACTGATAACAGTGGGGTAGAAGCTGTCCTTGGGCCTGGTGGGACGTGCTCTCACTGATAACAGTGGGGTAGAAGCTTTCAGGCTTTTGTATCTTCTGCCCGACGGGAGAGGGGGAAGAGAGAATGTCTGGGGTGGGTGGGGTCTTTGATTCTGCCGGCTGCTTTACTGAGACAGTGGGAAGTGTAGACAGAGTCCGTGGAGGGGAGGCTGGTTTCCGTGACGTGTCCACAACTCGCTGCAGTTTCCTGTGGTCACAGGCAGAGCAGCTGCCGTACCGAGCTGTGAATACCCTGCTAGCACGCAGTATACATTATTTATGACAACGCCAGCAGCAGTAATACAATTATGAATTTAACTATATGACGTATATTCATGTGACAACTTGTACATCCACAGGATTATTTTATTATCCATTAATATTGTTGTGGTAATGTTTATCATGCCGTGTGTGAGATGTTTTGTACGTTGATCCATGAGGAATGTTGCCTCATTTAGCTGTATGTATGTGTAGTGTTGAATGACGATAAACTTGAACATCATACATCCAGATAGAATGCACGGCCTTCCCCCTCACTCAGAGGACCATAAGACAGGTGTGCTGATTAATCGAGAACCTATCAACCTGTGACTTGGCCCCCACAGCCATCTGTCGCAATGAATTCCATAGATTCACCACCCTCTGCCTAAAGAAATTCCTCCTCATCTGTTCTAAATGGACATCCCACTATTCTGAGGCTGGGCCCTCTGGTCTTAGACTCCCCCACTATAGGAAACACCTCCCCTCCTCCTTCCCTCCCCCCACCTCACCCTTGTGGGGAGAGGTTTGGGGACAGGGGTGGGCAAGAGGATTTTCGAAGTGTTGATTGCCCTTTCCTCTCTGCCCAAAGGTGTTGTGTTTCTCCAGCATCACCCATGTTCCTCTAGTGACAGAGGTGCTGCAGCCCAAAGAGTTAAGAGCAGGGCCAGAAGAACCACTTCACGAGATGTTCCACAGAGTGGGCACCTCAGTAGAGTAGTGATTAGCATCACGCCATTGCAGCTTGGGGCGTCGGGGTTTGGAGTTCCATTCCAGCAACGACTATAAGGAGTTTGTATGCTCTCCCCATGAGTCCTCTGGGTGCTCTGGTTTCCTACCATGGTCCAAAGAGGTACCGGCTAGTAGGTTAATTGGTTATTGTAAGTTATCCCATGAATAGGCGAGGGTTAAATAGATGGGGTGCTGGGCGAGGCAGCTCGATGGGCTGGAAGGGCCCGTTCCATGCTGAATCTCTAAATAAGTACAGAAAGGGCTAAAGTCTTTGGCATCTTAGATTTTCCACCCTAGACTTTTTACGTGGTTTCAGATGGTATGGCCTCAACAGAGCTGTGATCTCAACATCATCGCGGCTGTCTGGGATGACTGAGAGAGACAGAAGCAAGCAAGACAGACCAAGTCCACAGAAGATCTTTGGCAAGTTCTCCAAGAATCTTGGAACAACCTACCAGATGATTTTCTGATAAAACTGCACGACAGTGTACCTCAGGGAATTGATGCAGTTTTAAAGGCAAAGGCTGGTCACGCCAAATACTGATTTGATTTAGTTTTTTACTGTTTACTGCTCTTTATAGTAATTTAATTGATATTTAGAAATCATCATATTTTGAAAGCATCTTCGCTTTACAGATTTGTTTTACACATGCCTAAGGCTTTTGCACCATACTGTAAATAATTACATTACTATAAAAAAGCCAAAGAATTGGTCGTTCTGGAAATGATGGATTTTCGTCGAGGGAGTCGCAGAGGATGGAATTCAATAGAGGCAGCAAGAGATCTTTTCAGAACCAAAGCCGTGCACTACAGAGTCTCTCTTGTTGCAGAGAGTGAGTCACAGAGTCATAGAACACTACAGCACAGAAACAGGCCATCCGGCCCATCCAGTCCATTCTGAGCTGTTATTCTGTCTAGTCCCATCGACCCACACCCAGTCCACACCCCTCCCATCATGTACCTATCCAAACTTCTCTTAAATTATGAAATCCGCCACTTCTGCTGGCAGCTCGTTCCTCACTCTCACCACCCTCTGAGTGAAGAACATCCCCCTCAAGTTTCCCTCAAGTATTTCATCTTTCGCCCTTAACCCATGACCTCTAGTTCTAGTCCCACCCAACCTCAGTGAACAAAGCCTGCTTGCATTTACCCCATCTATACCCCTCATTCTCCTACCCTCCAGGGAATAAAGTCCTAACCAGTTCAATCGTTCCCTAGAACTCAGATTCTCAAGTTGCAGCAACATCCTTGTAGATTTTGTCTGCATTCTTTCAATCTTATTTACACCTCTCCTGTAGGTAGGTGACCAGAACTGCATGTACTACTCCAAATTAGGCCTCACCAATATCCTATACAACTTCAACATAACATCCCATCTCCTGCACTGTACTCAGTACATTGATATGAAGGCCAATGTGGCAGAAACTTTCTTTATGCCCTTATCTACATGTGACACCACTTTCAAGAAATTACTGTCTGTATTTGCAGATCCCTCTTTTTTTAGACAGCGCCGGTGAAAGTGGGGATAGGTTGAACAAATGGACTATGGATATAGGGATCAGAAGGGACTTTGGCCACACAGTGGACAACAGACATGACTGAACAACACACAGAAACTTTCAACTTGCAACTGCTCAGATTCAGGTTAATTTATTTCTCGCACATGCAGTGAAATGTGTAATCTGTTCAAACAACCAACACACCCAAAGATGAGCTGGGGGCAGCCTGTAAGTGTGTCCACACATTCTGGTGCCAACACAGCATGTTCACAATATTCAGCAGAACAACAACAACAGCAAAGCAACCCCTTTCCCACCCACTCACACACGTAGACAGATCCCCAACCACAGAGCAGGCCCTGTCTGGGCCTCCAACCTCCAGTCTACAGCCCCAGAATCACAGACTCGACCTTGAAGTTTCTACCTCCTGATGCACTGACTTTGGCCTTCGACTTCATATCATTCCACCTTCCCCCTCACCTGGTCTCACCTATCACCTCCCAGTGTCTCACTTCATCCCCTCCCCACCCACCCATCTTCCCCCTCACCCGGTCTCACCTATCACCTCCCAGTGTCTCACTTCATCCTCCTCCCCCACCCACCTTCCCCCTCACCTGGTCTCACCTATCACCTCCCAGTGTCTCACTTCATCCCCCTCCCTCACCCACCCACCTTCCCCCTCACCTGGTCTCACCTATCACCTCCCAGTGTCTCACTTCATCCCCCTCCCCACCCATCCACCTTCCCCCTCACCTGGTCTCACCTGTCACCTCCCAGTGTCTCACCATCCCCCTCCCCACCCACCCACCTTCCCCCTCACCTGGTCTCACCTATCACCTCCCAGTGTCTCACTTCATCCCCCTCCCTCACCCACCCACCTTCCCCCTCACCTGGTCTCACCTATCACCTCCCAGTATCTCACTTTATCCCTCTCCCCACCCACCCACCTTCCCCCTCACCTGGTCTCACCTATCACCTCCCAGTGTCTCACTTCATCCCCCTCCCCACCCACCTTCCCCCTCACCTGGTCTCACCTATCACCTCCCAGTGTCTCACTTCATCCCCCTCCCTCACCCACCCACCTTCCCCCTCACCTGGTCTCACCCATCACCTCCCAGTGTCTCACTTCATCCCCCTCCCCCTCACCTGGTCTCACCTATCACCTCCCAGTGTCTCACTTCATCCCCTCCCCCACCCACCCACCTTCCCCCTCACCTGGTCTCACCTATCACCTCCCAGTGTCTCACTTCATCACCCACCTTCCCCCTCAACTGGTCTCACCTATCACCTCCCAGTGCCTCACTTCATCCCCCTCCCTCACCCACCCACCTTCCCCCTCACCTGGTCTCACCCATCACCTCCCAGTGTCTCACTTCATCCCCCTCCCCCTCACCTGGTCTCACCTATCACCTCCCAGTGTCTCACTTCATCCCCTCCCCCACCCACCCACCTTCCCCCTCACCTGGTCTCACCTATCACCTCCCAGTGTCTCACTTCATCACCCACCTTCCCCCTCAACTGGTCTCACCTATCACCTCCCAGTGCCTCACTTCATCCCCCTTCCCCACCCACCCACCTTCCCCCTCACCTGGTCTCACCTATCACCTCCCAGTGTCTCACTTCATCACCCACCTTCCCCCTCAACTGGTCTCACCTATCACCTCCCAGTGTCTCACTTCATCCCCCTCCCCATCCACCCACCTTCCCCCTCACCTGGTCTCACCTATCACCTCCCAGTGTCTCACTTCATCCCCCTCCCCACCCACCCACCTTCCCCCTCACCTGGTCTCACCTATCACCTCCCAGTGTCTCACTTCATCCCCCTCCCCACCCACCCACCTTCCCCCTCACCTGGTCTCACCTATCACCTCTCAGTGCCTCACTTCATCCCCCTCCCCCACCCACCCACCTTCCCCCTCACCTGGTCTCACCTATCACCTCCCAGTGTCTCACTTCATCCCCCTCCCCACCCACCCACCTTCCCCCTCACCTGGTCTCACCTATCACCTCTCAGTGCCTCACTTCATCCCCCTCCCCCACCCACCCACCTTCCCCCTCACCTGGTCTCACCTATCACCTCCCAGCTTGTACATCTCCACCTTCCTCCTTGCTTTCAAGGCTGAAGGTACATTCATTAGCAAAGTGTGTATACAGTATACAACTCTGAGATTCATTTCTCCCGACAGCCACAAACTAGGAAAACCATGGAAGCTGTTCACAAAAAACATCAACACACCCCATGCAAAAAAACACGAATCACACAAAGAGCAACCAGAACATCAACCCCACCCCCCGTGCGCAAAAAAAACTAATCGCACAAATGCAACAAGAAAGGACAGCTGAAAACACAGAATATAAAAACATAAAACTGAAAGAGTCCAGTTGAACGACAGTCCTGAAGAAGGGTCTCGGCCTGTTTATTCATCTCCGCAGATGCTGCCTGCCCTGCTGAGTCCCTCCAGCATTTTGACTGCGCTTTGCTGCGGGTTTCCAGCATCTGCAGAATCTCATGTGACACAGAGCCTGCAACCGTCTCTATCAGGTTACAAGTACCACACTCATTATATCAGCACCGACACTGAACACAGCAGCCAATGGACACATTGATCACTCTCTCAGTTTACTTGTATTTATCTGCTGCCAAGGTGGGTGATGTTATAACTAAAGGAGGGAACTCTAGCATTCAGTCTTAAGATGGCAAACCACATCTGCCCCCCCCATCCCATGAGGCTACTGAACTCCCCCCCCATTCCATGAGGCTACTGAACTCCCCCCCCCCCATCCCATGAGGCTACTGAACTCCCCCCCCATTCCATGAGGCTACTGAACTCCCCCCCCCATCCCATGAGGCTACTGAACTCCCCCCCCCATTCCATGAGGCTACTGAACTCCCCCCCCCATCCCATGAGGCTACTGAACTCCCCCCCCCATTCCATGAGGCTACTGAACTCCCTGCCACCACCCAGGTCACCACCAGGACAATGGCTTTACACTACGCACCTCATGATCAATATCAGTCTTCTTGAATATATTTTATTATTTGTTAATTGTTCGTGGTATATAAATTCATGTATTATATGTGAGTTATATGAAAGCCGATAAGACATAGGAGCAGAATTAGGCCATTTGGCCCATCGAGTCTGCTCCACCGTTCAATCATGGCTGACCCTTTTTTTTCTAACTCCTCCTCAACCCCAGTTCCCAGCCCTCTCCCATAATAGACAATAGACAATAGACAATAGGTGCAGAAGTAGACCATTCGGCCCTTCGAGCCTGCACCGCCATTTTGAGATCATGGCTGATCAATTACTATCAATACCCGGTTCCTGCCTTGTCCCCATATCCCTTGATTCCCCTATCCATAAGATACCTATCTAGCTCCTTCTTGAAAGCATCCAGAGAATTGGCCTCCACTACCTTCCGAGGCAGTGCATTCCAGACCCCCACAACTCTCTGGGAGAAGAAGTTGATACCATGTCCAATCAAGAACCTATCAATCTCTGTCTTAAATACACCCAATGACCTGGTCTCCACAGCTGCATGTAACAAATTCCACAAATTCACTACCCTTTAGCTGAAGAAATTTCTCCGTATTTGTTTTGAAAGCGCACCCTCTATCCTGAGGCTGTGCCCTCTTGTCCTAGACTCTCCCACCATGGGAAACATCCTTTCCACATCTACTCTGTCTAGGCCTTTCAACATTCAAAAGGTTTCAATGAGATTCCCCCCTTCATCCTTCTGAATTCCAGCGAGTACAGACCCAGAGCCATTAAACGTTGCTCATATGATAACCCTTTCACTCTTGGAATCACCCTTGTGAACCTCCTCTGGACCCTCTCCAATGCCAGCGCATCTTTTCTAAGATGAGGGGCCCAAAACTGTTCATAGTACTCAAGGTGAGGTCTCACCAGTGCCTTATAAAGCCTCAGCATCACATCCCTGCTCTTGTATTCTAAACCTCTTGAAATGAATGCTAGTATGGCATTTGCCTTCCCCAACCTGCAAATTAACCTTCAGGGTGTTCTGCACAAGGAATCCCAAGTCCCTTTGGATCTCAGATTTTTGGATTTTCTCCCTGTTTAGAAAATAGTCTGCACATTTATTTCTATTACCAAAGTGCATGACCATGCATTTCCCATCATTGTATTACATTTGCCACCTTCTTGCCCATTCTCCTAATCTGTCTAAGTCCTTCTGCATCCTACCTGATTCCTCAACACTTTGTGTCACCAAGTACTCCATCACCTCATCCTTAACATTGACTCTAACGTCTTCCCAACCACTGAGGTCAGGCTAACTGGTCTATAATTTCCTTTCTGCTGCCTTCCTCCTTTCTTAAAGAGTGGAGTAACATTTGCAATTTTCCAGTCCTCTGGCACCGTGCCAGAGTCCAGTGATGTTTGAAAGATCATTTCTAATGCCACCACAATCTCTACCACTACCTCTTTCAGAACCCCAGGATGCAGTTCCTCTGGTCTGGGTGACTTATGTAACTTTAGGACTTCTAGCTTTTTGAGCAGCTTCTCCCTTGTAATAGTAACTGCACCCACTTCTCTTCCCCCACACCCTTCAACATCTGGCACACTGCTAGTGTCTTCCACAGTGATGTAAAATACTCACTTAGTTCATCTGCCATCTCCTTGTCCCCTGTTATTATTTCTCCAGCCTCATTTTCTAGCTATACTATATCCACTCTCATTTCTCTTTTTACTTGAAAAATGTTTACTATCTACTTTGATATTATTTGCTCGTTTGCTTTCATATTTCATCTTCTCCTGTCTAGTTGCTCTCTGTAAGTTTTTAAAAACTTCCCAGTCCTCTGTCTTCCCACTAATTTTTGATTTGTTGTATGTCGTCTCTTTTGCTTTTACAATAGCTTTGACTTCCCTTGTCAGCCACTGTTGAACTATTTTACCATTTGAGTATTTCTTCCATTTTTGGAATACTCCAGTCCTGCACCTTCCTTATTTTTCCCAGAAACTCACACCATTGTTGCTCTGCTGTCATCCCTGCCAGCATCTCCTTCCAATTTACTTTGACCAACTCCTCTCTCATACCTCTGTAATTTCCCTTACTCCACTGAAATACTGCTACATCAGACTTTACTCTCTCCCTATTAAATTTCAATTTGAACACAATCATATTGTGATCACTGGTTCCTAAGGGTTCTTTTACCTTAAGCTCCCTAATCACCCCCCAGTTCATTACATTACACCCAATCCAGTATAGCTGATCCCCTAGTAGGCTCAATGACAAACTGCTCTAAAAAGCCATCCCTTAGGCATTGAACAAATTCACTCTCTTGAGATCCATTACCAACCTGATTTTCCCAATCGACCTGCATGTTAAAATCTCCCATGACTACTGTAACATTGCCCTTTTGACACACCTTTTCTATTTCCTGCTGTAATCTGTGGTCCACCTCCCAACCACTGTTGGGAGGCCTATATATAACTGCCATTAATGTCCTTTTACCCTTGCAGTTTCTTAACTCAACCCACAAGGATTCAACATTTTCCGATCCTATGTCACATCTTTCTACTGATTTGATTCCATTCTTTACCAGTAGAGCCACACCACCCCCTCTGCCTACCTTCTTATCCCTGTAACTTTGGACATTCAGTTCCCAACTACAACCATCCTTCAGCCACGATTCGGTGATGGCCACAACATCATACCTGGCAATCTGTAATATTACAAGTTCATCCACCTTATTTCTTATACTACATGCATTTAGTTATAACACCTTGAGTACTGTATTTGCTATCCTTTCTGACTCTGCATCCATAATGATTTGATACTCAGCCTGTTGGCTGCAACTAAGTCCCATCACCTGCCTGCCCTTCCTGACAATCTGACTACACGCTATCTTTACTTTTTTACCATCCACATTTCCTGAGCCCCTTCACTCCGGTTCCTTCCCCCCTGCCAAGTTAGTTTAAACCCTCCCCAACAGCTCTAACAAACCTGCCTGCAAGAATATTAGTCCCCCTCAGGCTCAGGTGGAATCTATCACTTTTGAACAGGTCATACCTCCCCTAGAAGAGATCCCAATGATCCAAGAACTTGAAGCCCTGCCCTCTGCACCAGCTCCTCAGCCAGGCATTTATCTGTCAGACCATCCTGTTTCTACCCTCACAGAAATTACTACCCGAGAGGTCCTGCTTCTCAACTTTCTGCCTAGCTCTCTAAAATCTCTTTTCAGGACCTCATTGCTTTTCCTTCCTATGTCATTGGTACCAATATGTACCAAGACATCTGGCTGCTCCCCCTCCCTCTCCAAAATGTTGTGGACACGATTTGAAACATCCTTGACCCTGGCATCTGGGAGGCAACATACCATCCGGGTGTCCCGTTCACATCAACAGAATCTCCCGTCTGGTCCTCTCACTATCAAGTCCCCTATCACTACCACTATCGCTCCCTTCTTCTCTCTCTTTCCCTTCTGCACACGGACCCATGCTCAGTGCCTGTAGCCCAGCCCTGTGGCGTTCCCCCGGGAGGTCATCCCCCACAAAAGCAGTATCCGAAGCAGTATACTTGTTTTTGAGGGGAATGGCCATAGGGGTGCTCTGCTCTAACTGTGTATTTCCATTTCTCCAGACAGTCACCCAGGTACTCACCTCCTGCTACTCTGGGGTGACTACCTCCCTGTAACTCTGATCAATTATCTCCTCACTCTCCCGTACAAGCAGAAGGTTTTCCAGTTGCTGCTCCAGATCCCTAACACGGTCTTCAAGGAGCTGCGGCCGGATGCACTCCACACAGACGTAGTTCCCCAGGAGACTCTGGGTCCCCCAGTTCTCCACATCTAACACAAAGAGCACACCACAGCCATTTAAATCATCCAGTAAGAGAAACCTTAACAGACGCTTTACACAGAGCTGACAGCTCCTCCGAGCCAAAGCGTCTTTTGAGCCAAAGCCTGTCACTTCTACTCTCGCCACTGGCCTACTCCCGACAATGGCTGCTCCGCTTATTCCTTCTGTACTTTTATTTAGTTCACAGAGCTCTGTTGATGCCGCTGATAGGCCCCATACAATGGACAAACACCCGCGAAGCTCTCTTTGTAAATGATCGTCACTGACCTGTGAGAAACAGCTCTTCGTAGAGCTCTGTTGATGCCGCTAATAGGCCCTGTACAATGTAGTGAGTAGCGCACCTTGGTCCGGAGGAACGTTGTTTCGTTTGGTGCTACACATGTGTACGGTTGAATAAGAATAAACCGAACTTGACTTTTGCATTCATCGTCAGTAAGACTGATTGGGGGCTTCAGGAAGGGATAGAGAGGAAACACACACCAATCCTCAGCGAGGGATGGGCACCTTCATGTTCCTGGGTGTCAATATATATATTGTGTGGCTGTATTTTACCAATATCTTATAAGTTTACTGCTCTCTTGTATGTGCTTTGTGCTGTTGGTGCTGTGTCTTGCACCTTGTCCCCGGAGGAATGCTGTTTCGCTTGGCTGCATTCATGTGTGGTTGAATGACAATTACACTTGAAGCTGAACATCTCTGAAGATCAGCCCCGGGCCCAGCGTATCGGTGCAATCATGAAGAAGGCAATCCATCATTAGGAGCTTGGTAAGTCACCAAAGACTCCAGCAACTTTCCACAGATGTACCGCGGAGATCAGTGCGGCACCACCTGCTTTTCGAGTCTCCAACGCACAGGGTTGGAAAATGTTGCAGAGGGTTCTAAGCTCATCCAATTCTATAGCCTCTCCACCATCAAGGACAGCTTCAAAAGGCAGTGCCTCAAGAAGGAGGAAGGGCCCTCACCATCCAGGACAAGCTCCTGTCCCTCCTCCCTGATGGTAGTAATGAGAAAAGGCCATGTTCTGGATGGGGAGGGCCCTTCATGATGGATGCCGCCTTCTAACTCATCCCTCCTACACAGCTCTTCACTATTCTATCATCCATGTGCCTGTCTAAGAGTCTCTTAAGTGTCCCTATCATATCTGCCTCTACCACCACCCCTGACAGGGTGTTCACACACCCACCACTCTCAGTGTAAAAAAGAACCTGACTCCATCATTCCCCCCCCACCATAATACTTTCCTCCAATCACCTTAAAATTGTGCCCCCTTGTATTAGCCATTTCCAACCTGGGAAAAAGTTTCTGCCTAGCCGCATTATCTATCCCTCATCTTGTATAGCTCTATCAAGTCATCTCTCATCCTCCTCTACAGAGAGAAAATCCCGAGCTCACTCAAACTATCCTCATAAAACATGCTTTCTAATCCAGGCAGCATCCTGGTGAATCTCCTCTGCACCCTCTCTAATCCAGGCAGCATCCTGGTGAATCTCCTCTGCACCCTCTCTAATCCAGGCAGCATCCTGGTAAATCTCCTCTGCACCCTCTCTAATCCAGGCAGCATCCTGGTCAATCTCCTTTGCACCCTCTCTATTCCAGGCAGCATCCTGGTGAATCTCCTCTGCACCCTCTCTAATCCAGGCAGCATCCTGGTGAATCTCCTCTGCACCCTCTCTAATCCAGGCAGCATCCTGGTAAATCTCCTCTGCACCCTCTCTAATCCAGGCAGCATCCTGGTGAATCTCCTCTGCACCCTCTCTAATCCAGGCAGCATCCTGGTAAATCTCCTCTGCACTCTCTCTAATCCAGGCAGCATCCTGGTAAATCTCCTCTGCACCCTCTCTAATCCAGGCAGCATCCTGGTGAATCTCCTCTGCACCCTCTCTAATCCAGGCAGCATCCTGGTGAATCTCCTCTGCACCCTCTCTAATCCAGGCAGCATCCTGGTGAATCTCCTCTGCACCCTCTCTAATCCAGGCAGCATCCTGGTGAATCTCCTCTGCAGCCTCTCGAAATCTTCCACGTCCTTCCTATAATGAAGTGACCAGAGCTGAACACAATACTCCAAGTGTGGTCTAACCAGAGTTGTATAGAGCTGCAACATTACCTCACAGCTCTTAAACTCAATCTCCTGAACATAATTTTGGGTATTTCAAATCCATATTACGCCCATCTCCCACTCAAAGTAAATACATTTAGCAGCTTGTATTCTTTACTCTCATGAAATAGTTCATTTCAGCTCTGTAAAACCTCGAGTTTCCCTGTCTCCAATCTGCCTTGAAGCCTGATCAGAAAACAGCGAGAGTTTAAAATCACTGGAGAGGGGAAAGGGCAAGAGCAGAGCGATGTGGAAGTGATGCAGGCAGGGTGTGAAAACGCTCCTTGGGAAGAGAGTGGGAGTCAGCTGCAGCCACCATTGCAGATAGGAACAGGATAGGGTGGGGAGGATGAGCAACTGACCACAATAGTGTGGGACAATATTCGAAGATCCAGCACCACACAATGGGCTGAACAGCCTCATTCTGTGTCTGGAATTCTAATTTCTTCCCAGCAACATACTGAACACGTCACACACCACCTCATTCAAAAGGCATTTGGATACAATCTTTCCACTAATCTGCTTTGCAATAAATCACATCACATTTTAATGACTGAACTGTTCTAATAATCAAGCAAACTAGAGCTTTTCTCTTTGGAAGGTTGAGAGGTGACTTGATAGAGAAGTACAAGATGCTAAGAGGTATAGTTGAAGTGGACAACTAAAGACTTTTTCCCAGGGTGGCAATGGCTAATACCAGCGGGCATAATTTTAATATGTTTGGAGGAAAGTGTAGGGAGGATATCAGAGGTAAGTTTTTTTTACACAGAGAGTGGTGGACGTGTGGAACGAGCTGCCAGGGGTGGTGGTAGGGGCAGATACATTAGGGACATTTAGGAGACTCTTAGATAGGCACGTGGATGAAAGGAAAATGGAGCGTTCCATGGGAGTGAAGGGTTAGATTGGTCTTAGAGTAAGATATAAAGCTGGCACAACATGGTGGGCCGGAGGGTCGGTAGTCTGCTGCACTGTTCTACAGTTTTTGCAAGTTTCTAATTCTCTGTGCTTTCTGCTTGCTGACTTACATAGGTAACCGTTCACTGTTCATTTACAGTTAACGGTGCTGGTCCCTCCCGTAATCTGCCCTGTCCTCTTGTTACCTGGATCTTGCTCACAACTCTGCTGCCCCATTCCAAGTTGCACCCAGCACTGTTTACAAACTGCACCCATTCACTGGCAGCCACATCGGCAACAACCTGGCTTTTTAAATGTTTGTCATCCTTGCCCTTCCATAAAATGGCTGATTTATTATCCCTCTTTGTGGGCATGCTGTGCTCTATGTTCCACATTCTACATTCTGTGTTATACGTGCTACACTCTGCGTTCTGCGTTCTAACATCCCTGTGAAATGAGGGTTAGAATAGCCAGAGGGGGTTAATAATAATAATAAACTTAATAGATATTGCCATTCCAAGCACATATAACTTATCAAAATCAGTAAGTGAAAAACACCAGGAATATGCTGAACTAAAAGAGGAAATTGAAAGACTATGGAACATGAACAGGGACATTACTACTGGCATTGTCCCAGTAGTAATATCTACAACTGGTATCATCCCAAAGTCACTACACAATAACATTATTTACAGTTGAAGTCAGAAGTTTACATACACCTTAGCCAAATACATTTAAACTCAGTTTTTCACAATTCCTGACATTTAATCCTAGAAAACATTCCCTGTCTTAGGTCAGTTAGGATCACTACTTTACTTTAAGAATGTGAAATGTCAGAATAATAGTAGAGAGAATGATTTATTTCAGATTTTATTTCTTTCTTTACATTCCCAGTGGGTTAGAAGTTTACATACACTTTGTTAATATTTGGTAGCATTGCCTTTAAATTGTTTAACTTGGGTCAAACATTCTGGGTAGCCTTCCACAAGCTTCTCACAGTAAGTTGCTGGAATTTTGTTCCATTCCTCCAGACAGAACTCGTGTAACTGAGTCAGGTTTGTACACCTCCTTGTTTGCACATACTTTTTCAGTTCTGCCCACAAATTTTCTATCGGATTGAGGCGAGAGCTTTGTGATGGCCACTCCAATACCTTGACTTTGTTGTCCTTAAGCAATTTTGCCACAACTTTGGAGGTATGCTTGGGGTCATTGTCCATTTGGAAGACCCATTTGCAACTGAGCTTTAACTTCCTGGCTGATGTCTTGAGATGTTGCTTCAGTATATCCACATAATTTTCCTTCCTCACGATGCCATCTATTTTGTGAAGTGCACCAGTCCCTCCTGCAGCAAAGCACCCCCACAACATGATGCTGCCACCCCCATACTTCACAGTTGGGATGGTGTTCTTCGGCTTGCAAGCCTCACCCTTTTTCCTCCAAACGTAATGATGGTCATTATGGCCAAACAGTTCAATTTTTGTTTCATCAGACCAGAGGACATTTCTCCAGATCTTTGTCCCCATGTGCACTTGCAAACTGTAGTCTGGCCCTTTTATGGCGGTTTTGGAGCAGTGGCTTCTTCCTTGCTGAGCAGCCTTTCAGGTTATGTCGATATAGAACTCGTTTTACTGTGGATATAGATACTTGTCTACCTGTTTCCTTCAGCAGCTTCACAAGGTCCTTTGCTGTTGTTCTGGGATTGATTTGCACTTCTGACGCCGAAGTACATTCACCTCTAGGAGACAGAATGCATCTCCTTCCTGAGCGGTATGACAGCTGCACGGTCCCATGGTGTTTATGCTTGCATACAATTGTTTGTACAGATGAACGTGGTACCTTCAGGCGTTTGGAAATTGCTCCCGAGGATGAACCAGACTTGTGGAGGTCCACAATTTTTTTTTCTGAGGTCTTGGCTGATTTCTTTCGATATTGTTTGTAAACTTCTGACCCACTGGAATTGTGATATAGTCAATTAAAAGTGAAATAATCTGTCTGTAAACAATTGTTGGAAAAATTACTCGTGTCACGCACAAAGAAGATGTACTCAACATCTTGCCAAAACTATAGTTTACTAATATGAAATCTGTGGAGTGGTTAAACAATGAGTTTTAACGATTTCAACCTAAGTGTATGTAAACTTCTGACTTCAACTGTATGTAAATCTGTAGAAAGCCACAACTCTAAACACCACGAGAGTAGGCTGAAATTCCCTATAGCAATGGGCCAAAGGGTGTGCTTGGCTATGCAATATCTCAGGTTTAACCAGCTTGAGCTGAAAAAAATACTAATAACTTAGGGAGCTCTTTTCATACAGATGAGGTAGTTCAAAGAGCAAACATGAAAATAAAAGTCAGAAAGATGTTCGTTAAAAGCAAAGTTAAATAAATAAGTTTTGAGCTGTCATTTGAAATTCGGAACTGAATCTGCATCCCTTATAGTTTTAGATACTGTATTGAAATCCACAGTTTAGGAGCATAGTTCAAAAAAGCTGACCTGACCATCATCTTTTGAGGGAGATCGTATAAATTGAAGAGACTGGCGGAAGAACAGCAGAGAGCTTCAGCAGGATCAAAAAACAAAAACAATTCTGTGATGAGCTCCAGTGCCAGACCATTAAGAGCTTTAAAAACAAGTAAGAGAACTTTAAAATCAACTGTAAAAGTTACAAGAAGCCAATTATTCTTTGTGGAAGATTGTTTAAGTTTAAGAGATATTTATAAGATATCTCCTCACCACCTTCTCGAGGCATCTGGGCATGGTTAATAAACACTGGCATTGGCAGACATACCCAAGTTGCAACTCCAAATTAAGTACAGAATATAACTTGCCTCTGCCTGTTATCCTTTGTTCAGACGGGAAGCTTCAGACTGGAACTGCAAGAATTAGTTTCATGTGTTCAGGAGGGATGGGAGCAGCTCTTGACGGTTGAACCTTTCGCAATCCCGTTCTGCCAGAAGCACCTACTGGATGAACCACATCTTGAGGTCCCTGTTGCCACAGAAGGCAGTCTGCAGACACATTGACTCACTCTGTGTGAGATCGTGAAACTGCCGAGATTAAAGTGGAGAGGTTTTAAATGACTATGTATTGCAATGTAGGGTTATCGTAGCCAGGGGAGGTAGTGGAGATACACTCCCACTACCCAATGGCGTGTATCTCAAATAACCTCAGACGACCAAGTGCAGCTCCTGGCCTTCATATCGCACTGCGCTGGCTTGTTCACTGTTTGCGTACCTCGTAGACAGCAGGGAAGCAATGTCCAACCAATCGAAGGTCTAATGATAGGTGGAGACAACATCCCTGTGGTAGTCAGGAGCCGAACTGATGAAGTAACTATGTCTCTAACCAAGCTGTTCCAGTTCAGTTACAACATCTGTATCTATCAGATATGTGGCCAAGGTAAAAATAAGCAGAATAAAATCAAACTGACTACAGATTTTCATGGAAGACAACCCAAATGGATGCATCACAGTGGAATGACATCAACGATAGTCCTGCCTCGCCCAACTCCATAGACACCTCGCCAAGAAGGCTCACCTACTCTGCTTCCTCAGGAGGCTAAAGAAATCTGGTATGTCCTCCTCGACCCTCACCAATTTGTATCGATGCACCATAGAGAGCATCCTATCCGGATGTATCCCGGCTCGGTACGGCAACTGCTCTGCCCGAGACCACAGGAAACTGCAGCGAGTTGTGGACACGTCACAGAAACCAGCCTCCCCTCCACAGACTCTGTCTACACTTCTCACCGTCTCAGTAAAGCAGCCAACAGAATCAAAGACCCCACCCACCCAGACATTCTCTCTCTCCCCTCCTCTCCCATCGGGCAGAAGATACAAAAGCCTGAAAGCACGTCCCACCAGGCCCAAGGACAGCTTCTACCCCACTGTTATCAGTGAAAGCACGTCCCACCAGGCCCAAGGACAGCTTCTACCCCACTGTTATCAGTGAAAGCATGTCCCACCAGGCCCAAGGACAGCTTCTACCCCACTGTTATCAGTGAAAGCACGTCCCACCAGGCCCAAGGACAGCTTCTACCCCACTGTTATCAGTGAAAGCACGTCCCACCAAGCCCAAGGACAGCTTCTACCCCATTGTTATCAGTGAAAGCACGTCCCACCAGGCTAGAGGACAATTTCTACTCCACTGTTATCAGACTATTGAATGGATCCCTAGTACAACAAGATAAGCTCTTGACCTCACTATCTACCTCATTATGACCTCACACCTTATTGTCTGCCTGCACTGCACTTTCTCTGTAACTATGACACTTTATTCTGCATTCTGTTATTGTTTTCCCTTGTTCTACCTCAGTGCACTGTGTAATGATCTGATCTGTATGGATGACATACAAACAAAGAACATCAGTACGCGTGATATTAATAAACTAATTGACCAATTTACTCTCCGAGCTGACACTGAATCCTGTTGTGTGCATGGTTAGGGGTCTATACATTCTCAGAATTCTGATCCTAGTCTGTGCTCTCTCCCCACGGCACTTTCTCTGTAACTGTCACACTTTCATCTGCATTCTGTTGTTTTACCTTGTTCTGCTGGGGTGGAGATACGTCTCTTTCAAAGGAGATGTGAAGCATGCCTTCCCTCTGCTAGCCTGCAGGTTACCCTTGGGGTGTAGCACCTGCTTAAACACCCCCACACCCCCCCATTCAGGATCATGTGAAGCAATAGGAACAGGTGGAGAACGGTCGTATGAGCAACTGCTGCAGATCACAAGTCCTGGTTATGTGACCACTGATGCCAGGCAGACAGTCGCTGAGGAGTATTGATAATAGTTTGTAAAGACACTGCCCGGAGGAAGGCAATGGCAAACCACTTTTTCCTCAGTATATCTAACAATAACAAACACATTTAACAATTTACCAGTGAGGTTAATGCCATTGAAGGGAGCACACTCCAGCGGTGGAGAGTTGTACAGTAGTTAATGGAGGTCAATCATCCCAACCGCAGGACATCACTGAGGGACTGCCTCAGGGCAGTGTTCAACCCATGACCATCTTTGGCCTCTTGGTCAGTGCCCTTCCTTCCATGCAAGGTCAGAGGTGGGACATTCACTGATGCCTGGGCAGTGTTCAGGCTCCTGTATCTCCTCCCCGATAAGGAGTAACAAGAAGAGGGCATAGCCTAGATGGTGTGGATCCTTAATAATGGACACCCCCTCCAGGAGGCATTGAAGGTGTCCTCGATGGAGTGTATGAAGTCTCCATACCAGCCTGTGATTCAACCAGTCAGAATGTGCTCCAGCTTTTGGGGATGTTTACAGCAGTGGCGCTAGACCAGAAGGCAAGAGGGCTTAAAGGTCTTAGGTGTGAACATCACCAATAGCCTGTCCTGGTCCAACTACATAGATATCATGGCCAAGGAATCTCACTGGACCTCATGAGGCTAAAGAGATTTGACATGCCAACATCAACCCTTACAGTTTTTACTGATGCAGCACAGAAAGCAACTGATCTGGACGTATCAGAGACTGGCATGATAGTGTGGTGGTTCACGGGTTCATGGATCATCCAGAAGTCTGATGGCTGAGGGGAAGAAGCTGTTCCTGAATTATTGAGTGTTGGTCTTCAGGCTCCCTGATGGTAGCAATAAGAACAGGGCATGACCCAGGTGATGGGGATCTTAAGTGATCGAAATGTGGATTCGATTGGACCATTGAAACAGAATTGCTGAGCCCTAACTAAAAGCCTTTACTTAAAAGCCTATCACCCACACTGGGGCATCAAGCACCAACAGCAGCTTGATAGAGTCCTCTGTGTTAGGCTAGTCTTTGCAGTTGTAGCCCATCAAAGATCCATCTCAGGGATGGGGTCTTGGGAGCTTCTGGTGGCATTTCTGTAGCTCTGGGCCAACCATCCTCCTCTTGGGATTGTCCATGGCAGAGTTTACAGCACCTGCAGCCTGGGTTGAATTTGCTGCTGTCTGTAAGGAGTTTGCTTGTTCACTATTTGGGTTTCCACTGAGTTCTCTGGTTTCCAAAGCGTAAGTTATGGGCATGGTACAGTGTGTTGGTCAGGTTAGGGTTAGTTAGTAAGCTGTGGGCATGGTACAGTGTGTTGGTCAGGTTAGGGTTAGTCAGTAAGTTGTGGGGATGGTACAGTGTGTTGGTCAGGTTAGGGTTAGTAAGTTGTGGGGATGGTACAGTCTGTTGGTCAGGTTAGGGTTAGTAAGCTGTGGGCATGGTACAGTGTGTTGGTCAGGTTAGGGTTAGTCAGTAAGTTGTGGGGATGGTACAGTGTGTTGGTCAGGTTAGGGTTAGTTAGTAAGTTGTGGGGATGGTACAGTGTGTTTGTCAGGTTAGGGTTAGTAAGTTGTGGGCATGGTACAGTGTGTTAGTCAGGTTAGGGTTAGTAAGTTATGGGCATGGTACAGTGTGTTGGTCAGGTTAGGGTTAGTAAGTTGTGGGCATGGTACAGTGTGTTGGTCAGGTTAGGGTTAGTAAGTTGTGGGGATGGTACAGTGTGTTGGTCAGGTTAGGGTTAGTAAGTTATGGGCATGGTACAGTGTGTTGGTCAGGTTAGGGTTAGTAAGTTGTGGGCATGGTACAGTGTGTTGGTCAGGTTAGGGTTAGTAAGTTGTGGGGATGGTACAGTGTGTTGGTCAGGTTAGGGTTAGTTAGTAAGTTGTGGGGATGGTACAGTGTGTTGGTCAGGTTAGGGTTAGTAAGTTGTGAGGATGGTACAGTGTGTTGGTCAGGTTAGGGTTAGTTAGTAAGTTGTGGGCATGGTACAGTGTGTTGGTCAGGTTTGGGTTAGTAAGTTGTGGGCATGGTACAGTGTGTTGGTCAGGTTAGGGTTAGTAAGTTGTGGGGATGGTACAGTGTGTTGGTCAGGTTAGGGTTAGTAAGTTGTGGGGATGGTACAGTGTGTTGGTCAGGTTAGGGTTAGTAAGTTGTGGGCATGGTACAGTGTGTTGGTCAGGTTAGGGTTAGTAAGTTGTGGGGATGGTACAGTCTGTTGGTCAGGTTAGGGTTAGTAAGCTGTGGGCATGGTACAGTGTGTTGGTCAGGTTAGGGTTAGTCAGTAAGTTGTGGGGATGGTACAGTGTGTTGGTCAGGTTAGGGTTAGTTAGTAAGTTGTGGGGATGGTACAGTGTGTTTGTCAGGTTAGGGTTAGTAAGTTGTGGGCATGGTACAGTGTGTTAGTCAGGTTAGGGTTAGTAAGTTATGGGCATGGTACAGTGTGTTGGTCAGGTTAGGGTTAGTAAGTTGTGGGCATGGTACAGTGTGTTGGTCAGGTTAGGGTTAGTAAGTTGTGGGGATGGTACAGTGTGTTGGTCAGGTTAGGGTTAGTAAGTTGTGGGGATGGTACAGTGTGTTGGTCAGGTTTGGGTTAGTAAGTTGTGGGCATGGTACAGTGTGTTTGTCAGGTTTGGGTTAGTAAGTTGTGGGGATGGTACAGTGTGTTGGTCAGGTTTGGGTTAGTAAGTTGTGGGCATGGTACAGTGTGTTGGTCAGGTTTAGGTTAGTAAGTTGTGGGGATGGTACAGTGTGTTGGTCAGGTTTGGGTTAGTAAGTTGTGGGCATGGTACAGTGTGTTGGTCAGGTTTGGGTTAGTAAGTTGTGGGGATGGTACAGTGTGTTGGTCAGGTTTGGGTTAGTAAGTTGTGGGCATGGTACAGTGTGTTGGTCAGGTTTGGGTTAGTAAGTTGTGGGGATGGTACAGTGTGTTGGTCAGGTTTGGGTTAGTAAGTTGTGGGGATGGTACAGTGTGTTGGTCAGGTTTGGGTTAGTAAGTTGTGGGCATGGTTCAGTGTGTTGGTCAGGTTTGGGTTAGTAAGTTGTGGGCATGATACAGTGTGTTTGCGCTGGAAACACGGTGACACTTGCAGACTGCCCCCAGCACATCCTCGGTCTGTGTCGGTTATTGACACAAATGTCGCATTTTGCTGTATGTTTCCACATACTTGTGAGAAATAAAGCTAATCTTTGTCTTCTCAATTCCATTTGTGACTCTCAGCAGAAGCAGCCCGTGTCTGTGACAGGAAATATTCAGGTTTTGGATGGATCTGCCCCAATGCACAGGATCAGAAGAGGCTGCAGAGAGCTGTAGACTCAGCCATAACCCTCCCACCATCGAGGACATCTTCAAGCAGTAGTGCCTCGGAAGGCAGCATGCACCCTGACGGACCCTCACCATCCAGGACATGCCTATTGTCAACAGGAAGGAGATACAGGAGCGTTGTAGAAAAAACCATGGAGTACTCTTTCTTGTGCTGTTAATTTAGTCATTTATAATCACTTTACGCCCTTGCACTGTACTGTTGGTACAAAGCAACACATTTCATGACATATGTCAGTAATAATAAACCTGATTCCCAGTCTGAGCTGATGGAGATTGTCGGGATATTATTACTGGTTTAACATTGTCACGCATACTGAGATCTAGTGAACAAGTTTTATTCCGCATGCCATCCCGATAGGGGAGGCCTTAATTACTTCCATTTCCCTGAACCACAATAACTTCCCTGTTCCCTTCTTCTCCGTCTCTCCCAGGACACAGACTTCTCTTGTAAGGCTGGAATTTAATGTCCATCCCTGGTTGCCCTGGTAAGCTATCTTCTAGAACTGAAGGCCAATCAGAATCCCCTGATAGAATCTGTTCCCATGTCCCCATTTGCTCTGATAGTCTTGTTCTTTGGTCATTTTAACCTAAGCCCACAGGACATGTCCTCTCCTCATTGCTACCATCAGGGAGGAGGTACAGGAGCCTGAAGACCCCTCTTCTCATTACTACCATCAGGGAGGAGGTACAGGAGCCTGAAGACCCTGCTTCCCATTGCTACCATCAGGGAGGAGGTACAGGAGCCTGAAGACCCCTCTTCTCATTACTACCATCAGGGAGGAGGTACAGGAGCCTGAAGACCCCTCTTCTCATTACTACCATCAGGGAGGAGGTACAGGAGCCTGAAGACCCCTCTTCCCATTGCTACCATCAGGGAGGAGGTACAGGAGCCTGAAGACCCCTCTTCCCATTGCTACCATCAGGGAGGAGGTACAGGAGCCTGAAGACCCCTCTCCTCATTACTACCCTCAGGGAGGAGGTACAGGAGCCTGAAGACCCACACTCAAAGTATCTTCCTTTCCACCATCAGATTTCTGATTGGACAATTAACCCATCAACACTACCTCACTGCTTGTCTTTTGCACTATTTATTTATTTTGGAACTTACAGTCATATTTTATGTATTACACTGTACTACTGCCACAAAATACATTTCATGACATACGTCAGTGATAATGAACCTGATTCTGACTCTGACATCAAGCCACCACTGACCATCTCCATGTAGAAGATGCTGGAATTATCAGCAACAATCAGACTACTGGAGGACCTCAGCAGGTCGAGCAGGATCTGTGGAGGGAGGAGACGTGGTAGGAGCAACTGAGACCCTCCATCAGGACCTGAAACGTCCCTGCCTATCACGGGTAAAGCCCTCCCCACCACTGAGCATCGACATGGAGTGCTGTCGCAGGAAAGCAGCATCCATCGTCAAAGACACCTCACTACCCAGGCCATGCTCTTTTCTCACTGCTGCCATCAGGAAGGAGGTACAGGAGCCTCAGGTCTCACACCACCAGGTTCAGAAACAGCTATTATCCCTCAACCATCAGGCTCCTGAACCAAAGGGGATAACATCACTCAATCCACCTGCTCCATCACTGAACTGTTCCCACAAACTATGGACTCACTTTCAAGGACTCTTCATCTCATGTTTGCGATGTTTATTGCGTATTTATTATTATTATTATTTCTTGTTTTTCTTTTATATTTACACAGTTTGTTGTCCTTTGCACGTTGAGTCCTGGTGCTTCCTGGTGGCGCCTTGTGAACTGCCTGTCAGCCCTTGTGTAGAAGGTATCAACCCAAACCTTCAACCATCCCTCTGCCCCAAGGACGTGAGGATTCGTAGAGTGATTTATATTAGACTCAGCTATCTAGTAGAAAAGGCAGGTAGATAACAACCACCTTATCGACTCATAATCATTAGAAGACTTGGTAGGTACGTAGGTGAGTGGGTGGGAGGGAGGATCGGGGCTGGTTTTACTCTTGTTGTTTTGTTGCTTGTGTTCTGCTGAACACTGTGGGCACGCTGTGTTGGCACCAGAATGTGTGGCGACACTTGTGGGCTGCCCCCAGCACACCCTTAGGTTGTGTTGGTAGTGAACACTAATGACACATTTCACTGTTCTAATCACCCAGGACATGCCCTGCTCTCATTACCACCGTCAGGATGGAGGTACAGGAGCTGAAAACACACACTCAATGTTTCAGGAACAGCTTCTTCGCCTCTGCCATCAGATTTCTGAATGGACAACGAACCCATGTACACTGCCTCACTATTCTTTTCCTCTATTTGCTCTCTGTTCACACTATTTATTGAATTTCCTTTATATATTTATTTCTCATTTTTAGTAATTTATAGTTTTATAATATATAACATCTAGTAACATATAGTTTTGAAATTATGTATTGCAATTTACTGCTGCCACAAAACAATGTTTGATGAAGTATGCCAATAATGTTAAATTTGATTGGATTTGGATGTACACATGATAAATAAATAAATGTATCTGTGTTGTATTTAATTAGGAGTTGTTGGTTTAGTTAGTTGTGCTTTGTGGCAGAAGGGTCTTTCATATGCTGTACTGTTCTACATATGGAGACAAAGGGAGGTGAAAGAATTTCTGGAGAGAAACCTGGCCTCCAGAAAGCTGAGATCTGGTCAGGATTTCAGGGTGGAAACCTGCCTCCGGAACGCTGAGATCTGGTCAGGATTTCAGGGTGGAAACCTGCCTCCAGAAAGCTGAGATCTGGTCAGGATTTCAGGGTGGAAACCTGCCTCCGGAACGCTGAGATCTGGTCAGGATTTCAGGGTGGAAACCTGCCTCCGGAACGCTGAGATCTGGTCAGGATTTCAGGGTGGAAACCTGCCTCCGGAACGCTGAGATCCGGTCAGGATTTCGGGGTGGAAACCTGCCTCCGAAACGCTGTGAGCTGAGTTCCTGTAGCAGTTCACTTTATTTGGCTTCAGATTCCAGCATCTACATTTTTCTGCATCTCTGAGCTTATAAAAATCTGACCCACGACAGTCAGTATATAAACTCTTGACAGGCAAATAACCTCTTCCTCAATGTCATCAAGACAAAGGAGATGGTTATCGAGTTCAGGAGAACTCACACCCTAATTTACATCAGCAGCACAGCAGCGGAACTGCAAGCAGTTTCAAACTCCTGGGAGCGCACTTCTCACACAATCTCTCATGGTCCCAGAATACATCCTACACAATCCAGAAAGCTCATTAACAGCTCTACTTTCTGAGGAGGCTGGAGAAAGCTGGACTATACGCATCTATGCTCATGTTATGAGATGAGGCTGAGTACGGGGCTACGGTGGGAAACTTTGTCACATGTCACTTTGTCATCATCTGCAGCTTAATGTGAAAAAGACTGAGGAGCTGGTGGTGGACCTGAGGAGGGCTAAGGCACTGGTGACCCCTGTTTCCATCCAAGGGGTCAGTCTGGACATAGTGGAGGATTACAAATACCTGGGGATATGAATGGACAATAAACTGGACTGGTCAAAGAACACTGAGGCTGTCTACAAGAAGGGTCAGAGCCATCTCTATTTCCTGAGGAGAATGAGGTCCTTTAACATCTGCCGGACAATGCTGAGGATGATCTACGAGTCTGTGGTGGCCAGTGCTATCATGTTTGCTGTTGGGTGCTGGGGCAGCAGGCTGAGGGTAGCAGACACCAACAGAATGAACAAACTCATTCGTAAGGCCAGTGATGTTGTTGGGGTGGAACTGGACTCTCTGACGGTGGTGTCTGAAAAGAGGATGCTGTCCAAGTTGCATGCCATCTTGGACAATGTCTCCCATCCACTCCATAATGTACTGGTTAGGCACAGGAGTACATTCAGCCAGAGACTCATTCCACCGAGATACAACACTGAGCGTCATAGGAAGTCATTCCTGCCTGTGGCCATCAAACTTTACAACTCCTCCCTCAGAGTGTCAGACACCCTGAGCCAATAGGCTGGTCCTGGACTTATTTCCACTTGGCATAATTGACCTATTATTATTTAATTATTTATGGTTTTATATTGCTATATTTCTTCACTATTCTTGGTTGGTGCGACTGTAATGAAACCCAATTTCCCTCGGGATCAATAAAGTATGTCTGTCTGTCTGTCTGTCTGTTATTCTACAGATATGCAGTAGAGAGTATCCCAACAAGCTACGTCACTACCTGGGTACAGAAAATGCACTGTGGCGGGCAGGAAGCCTCTACGATGGGTAGTCAAATCTGTCCAAGCATCTCTGGCACCAGCCTACCCAGCATCAAGGACCTGTTTACAGAAAAATGCCGGAAAAGGACGGTAACATCAGGAAGGATCTCACCCACCCTGCTCATGGACTGTTTGTCCCACTCTCATCAGGGAGGCATCCACACCAGGACCACCAGACTCAAAAACAGTTACTTTCCCCAAGCAGTGAGGCTGATCAACACCCCAACCCACTAACCCACCCCTCCACATCCCCAACCACCACTACTTTATCATTTCCTGTCAGTCACCTTACAGACACTCCTGTGCCTAGTGTCACTTTAAGGACATGTAGTACAATTAATCTATGTATTTAAACTATTTAATGCATCTGTATTTATCATGTTTTTTAGTTAAAGCATTTCTATTTTGTGTTTTTTATGCTGTATCAGATCTGGAGAAGCAATTATTTTGTTCTCCTTTACACTTGTGTATTGGAAGTAACATTAAACAATCACGATAACAAGGCTGGGAGACCAACTTTCTTTCTGGGAGGCAGCATGGAATAATCCTGGGATAGGTGAAACCAAATTTTGCTTCAAGCGGCAGAGATGTCCCAAACCGCACTTTGCAAACTTGGCTGAGTTCACACGGCAGATGTGACCCAACACGTCTGTACAGACGCCCCTATGAATCAGTGAAATTTACCCTCGGCTTTGACTTACAGCCGAAAAGAGTTTTACGGAGTCAGAATGATCACTCAGATCTTTCCAGATAACAGAAAACAGATGGAAAATGAGTGATTTTTATCTGTCCTGCTTCCTCTTCCCATCTGTGGGTCAGTCTGTACCTGATCACAGAGCAGTGTGTAGACGGAGGTCAGACAGGAATGGAGGGACAGGAGAAACAGCTTATTTTAGGGTTCAGCTGCAAATCCCGAGTTATAGAACATAGAACAGAACAGCACAGGTCAGGCCCTTCAGCCCACAATGCTGTGCCAGCCTTTTAATCTATTTTAAGACCAATCTAACCCTTTGCTCCCACATAGCCTTCCATTTTCCTATCATCCACCTGCCCAGCTAAGAGATTCTTATTTCCCACTAATGTACCTGCCTCGATCACCCCCCCAGGCAGTGTGACTTGCCCACCCACCACTCCCTGTGTAAAAAAACCTACCCCTGGCACCCTCTCCCCCATACTTTCCACCAATTACTTTAAAATTATGCCTCCTCGTGTTATTTCCCAATTTCCTCTTACATCCAATCCTTTTCAAGTTCAAGTTTATAGTTATTCAACCATACACATGTATGTGGCTAAACAAGACAATGTTCCTCCAGGCCAGGGGGCACAACATCGTACATATACTTACACACAACTGTACACATGTTTACCACCAAACGAAACAACGTTCCCCTGGACCAGGGTGCACAACACAGTACATGTAACTCACACACAACTGTACACGTGTATCACCAAATGAAACAACGTTCCTCTGGACCAGGGTGCACAACACAGCACATGTAACTCACACACAACTCTACACATGTTTACCACCAAACGAAACAACGTTCCCCTGGACCAGGGGGCACAACACAGTACATGTAACTCACACACAACTCTACACATGTTTACCACAAAACGAAACAACGTTCCCCTGGACCAGGGTGCACAACACAGCACATGTAACTCACACACAACTCTACACATGTATACCACCAAACGAAACAACGTTCCCCTGGACCAGGGGGCACAACACAGTACATGTAACTCACACACAACTGTACACGTGTACCACCAAACGAAACAACGTTCCTCTGGACCAGGGTGCACAACACAGTACATGTAACTCACACACAACTCTACACATGTTTACCACCAAACGAAACAACGTTCCCCTGGACCAGGGTGCACAACACAGTACATGTAACTCACACACAACTCTACACATGTTTACCACCAAACGAAACAACGTTCCCCTGGACCAGGGTGCACAACACAGCACATTTAACTCACACACATAACACAAAGTAGTTTTACCAGAAATAAATTTACAAACAATCAGGTGCATTTACCACACAAGGTAAAAAGCAAACAGTGTAAAGCCACTGGCGCTTCATGCGTGATGAGACCTGGGTGGCGGCTGGGAGTCTCACAACTTTGGCGAAGAAGCTGTTTCCCATCCTACAGTCCTTGTCCTAATGCTACGGTACCTTCTGCCTGATGGTAGGGGGTCAAGGAGATTGTGGACAGATTGGAGGGATCATTGATGATGTTAAGAGCCCTCTGTACGCAACTCTCTGGATAAATATCTCTGATGGGTGTAAGAGAGACCCTGATAATCCCCTCAGGAGTCCTCGCTATCCTTTGTAGGGACTTGCGGTCAGATGCCCAACAATTTCTGTACCAGTGATGCAGCGGGTGGACACTCCCAATGGTGGGCTGTAAAAATTGGTCAGAAATGGGGGAGGGGGCTTGTTAACCTATTCCAAGATCAATCTAACCCTCCCCTCCCACATAGCCCTCCATTTTTCTATCATCCACGTGGCCATCTGAGTCTCTTAAATGTTCCCAATGTGTCTGCCTCAACCACCACCCCTGCTGTTTCAAAACCCTACCTCTGACATCCCCCCCTGCACTTTCATCCAATAAGATCCCCCCCCACCCCCACCCATTCCTCTAAACTCCAGCGAGAGCCACATACGTTAACCCTTTTATTTCCGGGATCATTCGCGTGAACCTCGTCTGGACCCTGGTCAAACGGCAGAGCGGTCACTCAGTGGACAGAGGCGAGAGGAGAAACAGAGAGAGCGGATCTGCGGAGAGGCAGAGAGAGCGGATCTCCGGAGAGACAGAGAGAGCGGATCTGCGGAGAGGCAGAGAGAGCGGGTCTCCGGAGAGACAGAGAGAGCGGATCTGCGGAGAGGTAGAGAGAATGGATCTCCGGAGAGACAGAGAGAGCGGATCTGCGGAGAGGCAGAGAGAGCGGATCTCCGGAGAGACAGAGAGAGCGGATCTGCGGAGAGGTAGAGAGAATGGATCTCCGGAGAAACAGAGAGCGGATCTCCGGAGAGACAGAGAGAGCAGATCTCCGGAGAGGCAGAGAGAGCGGATCTCCGGAGAGACAGAGAGAGCGGATCTCCGGAGAGACAGAGAGCGGATCTGCGGAGAGGCAGAGAGAGCGGATCTCCGGAGAAACAGAGAGAGCGGATCTCCGGAGAGACAGAGAGAGTGGATCTCCGGAGAGACAGAGAGAGTGGATCTGCGGAGAGGTAGAGAGAATGGATCTCCGGAGAAACAGAGAGAGCGGATCTCCGGAGAGACAGAGAGAGCGGATCTCCGGAGAGACAGAGAGAACGGATCTCCGGAGAGACAGAGAGAGCGGATCTCCGGAGAGACAGAGAGAACGGATCTCCGGAGAGACAGAGAGAGTGGATCTCCGGAGAGGCAGAGACAGCGGATCTCCGGAGAGACAGAGAGAGCAGATCTCCGGAGAGACAGAGAGAACGGATCTCCGGAGAGACAGAGAGAACGGATCTCCGGAGAGACAGAGAGAGTGGATCTCCGGAGAGACAGAGAGAGAGCGGATCTCCGGAGAGACAGAGAGACGCTGGAGGAACTCAGCGGGTCTGGCGGTAACTGTAGAGGGACATGAACTAACCGTATGATACGGAGGGGCCACTGCACAGGATCATAAGCTTCAGAAAGTTGTAAACTCAGTCAGCTCCATCATGGGCACTAGCCCAGTCAAGGTGATGCGTCAAAAAGGCGGCATCCATCATTACGGACCCCCATCACCCGGGACATGCCCTCTTCTCATTGCTACCATCAGAAAGAAAGCACAGGAGCCTGAAGACACACACTCAATGATTCGAGAACAGCTTCTTCCCCTCTGCCATCAGATTTCTGAATGGACAATGAACCCATGAACACTCCCTCAGTATGTTTCTATCTGCACTACTTGTTTAATTTATTATATAAATACTTATTATTGTAATTCATTGTTATTATTATTATTTATTGCGATGTGCTACTGCCGCAAAGACAACAAATTTCACGACATATGCCAGTGATATTGAACCCGATTCTGATGATCTCCTCTGAGAAGATTACTCGGTCCCTTTACCTCGCCGACCCCATTGTACAAGGCACCAACCACCCCCCCCCCCATCTCCTCGCCCGTCTTGCCCTCTATTTTTTGAGTGCATCGTATCGTCTGCATATTCTGGCCCCGAACAGATAAATAATTCTCGGGCGAGCCCTGCTCGCGGGTGGATGGTATTTGAGGGGCAGCATGGGTATGTCGGGCCGAAAGCCGCGATCGGACTCCTGTGTTGCTGACCACTCTGTGGACCTGATGAAGGGTCTCGGCACGAAACGGCGACTGTTTATCCCCCTTCCAGAGATGCTGCCCGACCTGCTGAGTTCCTGCAGCAGTTCCCGTGTTTAGTGTCTGCCCGGAGTTCGCCCTGTCCTCGCCGCTTCGAGCCCGGTTTCTGCCCGCGAACCCGCACCGTGTGCACCAGTGACATCCTACCTGGTCCGTTCCGAGGGGTCGTGCAGCTCGGAGCCGAGACACAGAAAGTGAGAGACAGACAGATGTGTGGCTTCTGTTAGCGGCAAGTCTCTCCCTCGTCGCTGCCACTTACACAGGCGGGGAGGAGAGTGCGGAGGGGAGGGAGGTGAATCTGAAACACTATTTCCTTTGTTGACCTAGTTAGCAGTCCAACTGGGGTTAAACAAACCCAAACTAGTTACAGCTACCGTAGAGTTGCTGACATCTCTCTCTCTCACTGACTCTCTCTCCGTGTGTGTCTTTCTCTCTCTGTCTGTCCCCCCTCTCTCTCTGACTCTCTCTCCCCCCTCCCTCTCTCTCTCTCTCCCTCTCTGACTCTCTCTCTCTCCGTGTGTGTCTTTCTCTGACTGTCTGTCCCCCCTCCCTCCCTCTCTCTCTCCCTCCCTCTCTCCCCCTCTCTTCCCCTCTCCCTCTCTCCCTCTATCTTTCTTTCTCTCCTTCTGTCTCTCTTGCCCCTCTCTCTCTCCTCTCGAAAATATCTTTGTTAGAGAGGAGAGCCAAAAAAAACCTCGGAATTTTTAGATTCACGATTCAAGATAGTTTAATGTAATTTCCAGAGCACAGGATAAAGGAGTTGAAATAATTGTTGCTCCAGATCTGATTGAACACAAAAACACAATAAGATGAAGACCGCAATAATAACAGAAAAACACAATAAATATAAATACATGATATCTTATACACATAGATTGATCGTATGTCCATAAAGTGACACTAGCCACAGGAGTGTCTGTACATAAGGTGACTGGCAGGAAATGATAAAGTAGTGGTGGAGGGGTGGGTTAGTGGGTGGGAGTGTTGGTCAGCCTCACTGCTTGGGAAAAGGAACTGTTTTTGAGTCTGGTGGTCCTGGGGTGGCACATCTGATAGGAATGGGACAGACGGCCCATGATCATATCTTCTCTGCTGAATATATCTTTGTTAGAGAAGAAAGCAAATGACCTCAGACTTTTAAAATGTTTGGGTTACGAGGTTTGAAGAGCTCAAACCTTTACAGTGGTGAGAGGAGACGAGCGAGAACTTGTCTTGAAGTTAGTCATCGCTCTGCGTCTTGGCAAGGTTACCAGCTGGTAGCTGAAGGGTTTTAATTTTTTTTTGTTCTTCATGAGTGCATTAACCTCCCTAGTGAGTCCGTATCTTCCTTGCCATTAGAAGGATCAGTCCATCTTTCCCCTTGGTTAGTTCAGGGGGAAAATATCAAAATCGGAGAGGAAAGAGAGCCCACCCCAGGACTCCCTAAGGACAGGTTTAGGAGGCTGCTGCCAGGACTCCGGGGCCTGCGTCATAGGGAGAGGAGGTCCAGCCTCAGTCTTCATTCCTTGGAATGTAGGAGATGGAGGGGGAGAGACGACCTTACGGAAGGGTTAAAATTATGAGAGGCATAAGGTAACAGTATTTTCCCCAGGGTAGGGAAGTCCAAAAATAGGGAGCATAGATGTAGGGTAAGAGGGAGAAAGAAGATTTAAAAGGGACCTGAGGGGCAACTTCTCCAGCCAGAAGGTGGTGAGTTTACGGAACGAGCTTCCGGAGAAGGTGGTTGAGAAGCACTTGGACAGGTACATGGAGGGGTAGGGGCCTGGAGAAATTTAAAACGCTGGGGACACTTGGTACATCATCTAAAACACTCACAAATTTCTACAGATGCACAGGGGAGAGCAATCTAACCGGTTGCATCACCGTCTGATATGGGGGGGGGGGGTGGTGTTACTCCACAGGATCGGGGTAAGCTGCAGAGAGTGTAAACTTAGTCAGCTCCATCACGGGCACTGGCCTCCCCAGCATCCAGGACATCGTCAAGGAGCAATGCCTCAAAAAGACGACATCCATCATTAAGGACCCCCATCACCCAGGACATGCCCTCTTCTCATTGCTACCATCAGGGAGGAGGTACAGGAGCCTGAAGACCCCTCTTCCCATTGTTACCACCAGGGAGGAGGTACAGGAGCCTGAAGACCCCTCTTCCCATTGCTACCATCAGGGAGGAGGTACAGGAGCCTGAAGACCCCTCTTCCCATTGCTACCATCAGGGAGGAGGTACAGGAGCCTGAAGACCCCTCTTCTCATTGCTACCAGCAGGGAGGAGGTACAGGAGCCTGAAGACCCCTCTTCCCATTGTTACCACCAGGGAGGAGGTACAGGAGCCTGAAGACCCCTCTTCCCATTGCTACCATCAGGGAGGAGTTACAGGAGCCTGAAGACACAAACCCAGTGATTCAGGAACAGCTTCTTCCCCTTCACCATCAGATTTCTGAATGGACAATAAACCCATGATCACTAACTCACTTTTTTTTTGTACTACTTATTAATTCAACTATTTAAAAATAAACATATTTATACCTACTGTAATTCACTGTTTTTCTCTAAAATTATGTATTGCATTGTGCTGCTGTTGCAAAGTTAACAAATTTCACGAGGCATGGCAGTGATGTTAAACCTGATTCTAATTCATCAGTCAGGCCGTTGAGTATTGGAGCTGGGATGTTGTTAAAGTTTAAGGTGTACAAGTTAATAAGAGGCAGAGATCATTGGACTGCAGAGATATTTTTCCAGGGTGGAATTGGCAAAAATGAGGGAGCATAACTTTAAAGTGTTTGGAGGAAAGTATAGGGTGGATGTCAGAGGTAGGTTTTTACACAGAGAGTGGTGGATGTGTGGAACACCCTGCCAGGGGTAATGGTCAAGGCAGATACATAGAAACATAGAAAACCTACAGCACAGTACAGGCCCTTTGGCCCACAAAGCTGCACCAAACATGTCCCTACCTAGGATTATCATAGCCCTCTGTTTTTCTAAACTCCATGTACCTATCCAGGAGTCTCTTAAAAGACCCTATCGTATCCGCCTCCACCACCGTCACCGGCAGCCCATTCCATGCACTCACCACTCTCTGAGTAAAAAAACTGACCTTTAATGTAAACTGCATTAGGGACACTTAAGAGACTCTTAGATAGGCACATTGTTGATAGAAACGTGCAGGATTACGTGGGAGGGAAGGGTTGGATTGATTTGGGAGTAGGTTAAAGGGTCAGCACAACATCGTGGGCCAAGGGGCCTGCACTGTTCTGGGATTTAAGTAAACATGCAGGTACAGCAGGCAGTGAAGAAAGCTAATGGCATGTTGGCCTTCATAACAAGAGGAGTTGAGTATAGGAGCAAAGAGGTCCTTCCGCAGTTGTACAGGGCCCTGGTGAGACCCCACCTGGAGTATTGTGTTCAGTTTTGGTCTCCAAATTTGAGGAAGGACATTCTTGCTATTGAGGGAGTGCAGCGTAGGTTCACGAGGTTAATTCCCAGGATGGCGGGACTGTCATATGTTGAAAGATTGGAGCAACTGGGCTTGTATACACTGGAATTTAGAAGGATGAGAGGGGATCTGATTGAAACATATAAGATTATTAAGGGATTGGACACGCTAGAGGCAGGAAACATGTTCCCGATGTTGGGGGAGTCCAGAAACAGAGGCCACAGTTTAAGAATAAGAGGTAGGCCATTTAGAACGGAGTTCAGGAAAAACTTTTTCACCCAGAGAGTTGTGGATCTATGGAATGCTCTGCCTCAGAAGGCAGTGGAGGCCAATTCTCTAGATGCTTTCAAGTAAGAGTTAGATAGAGCTCTTAAAGATAGCTGAGTCAAGGGATATGGGGAGAGGGCAGGAACGGGGTACTGATTGTGGATGATCAGCCATGATCACAGTGAATGGTGGTGCTGGCTTAAAGGGCTGAATGGCCTACTCCTGCACCTACTGTCTATTGTCTATTGTCTATTTATGAGTTCAAGCTGGCAGGTGACAGGTGTGGCTGAGTTCATCTTATCGTACTAGGTTATCGTTCAATCATGGGGGTGAGTCTAGGACCAGAGGACACAAGATCAGAATACAAGAACATCCGTTTAGAACAGAGATGAGGATTCAGCCAGAGGGAGGTGAATCTGTGGGTTCATTGCCGCAGACGGCTGTGAGGGACAAATCATTGGGTGTAATTAAGGCAGAGGATGAACGGTTCTTCTTCATTAGTGATGGGTCAAAGGTTACGGGGAGAAGGCAGGAGAATGGGATTGAGGGGATAATAAATCAGTCACGATAGAATGGCAGGGCCCTCGATGGGTTGAATGGCCTAATTCTGCTCCTATATCTTCTGGTCAATGGTCAATAGTCTTCCAACAAACTTCTCTCAGGGATAAGAGTACATCAATATAGCCACAGCTGTGCTGTTAATATACTTAATTATCTGCATATTTCTGAAGTTAGCTGAGTTGGAAAAAGTCTGCGTAATAACCACGATTCATTTAAGCTTTATGACATATTTTATAACAAACTGTTTTCGCTTGCAAGAGTCCCAGAGGTGTAGGCCTTAACGAGATGCCGGCTCCATATCCTCACACGGTGTCGTTTGCCAAATGCTGAAACAAAGACATGTTCTATTTTTGTGGTCTTGGCTAATTACCTGGCTCAGCACACTGGAGGTTCATTTCTTGCTGTTAGATTTTCCATTCTAGACCACAAAACATAATAGCAGAATTGGGCCATTCAGCCCATCGAGTCTGCTCTGACATTCAATCATGGCTGATTTATTATCCCTCTCAACCTCATTCTCCTGCCTTCTCCCCGCAACCTTTGATGCCCTCATTAATCAAGAATTATTTTCAGGAACAGCCTCTTCCCCTCCACCATCAGATTTCTGAATGGACATTGAACCCATGTACACTACTGCACTACTTTTTTTTGCACTAGTTAATTTCATGTTTTAATATACAGCATTTCTTATTGTAATTTATAGTTTATTATTATGTATTGCATTGTACTGCTGCCACAAAATAACAGATTTCATGTATGCCAGTGATATTAAACCTGATTGTGATTCTGAACCTATCAGCCTCTGCTTTAAATATACCCAGTGGCTTGGCCTCCACAGCCGTCTGCGACAATAAATTTCACAGATTCACTACTCTCTGGTTAAAGAAATTCCTCCTCATCTCTGTTCCAATGGGATATCCTTGCATTATGAGGCTGTGCCCTCTGGTCCTAGACTTCCCCATTCCATCTGGGTAGCCCCCAACTTGATGGCGTGAACATCGATTTCTTGAACCTCTGGCAATGCATGCCCCCCCACTTCCCTTCACCTTTCCCCATTCCCTTTTCCCTCTCTCACCTTATCTCCTGATCTGCCAGTCACCTCCCTCTGGTGCTCCTCTTTCTTCCATGGCTTTCTGTTCTCTCCTATCAGACTCCTCCTTCTCCAACCCTTTATCCCTTTCACCAAGCAACTTCCCAGCTCTTTAATTCACCCCTACCTCCTTCCTGGTTTCACCTATTGCTCTGTGTTACTTCCTCCCCTCCCCTCACATTCCAACTCTGACTCCTCATTAATTTTTTACTCCAGTCCTGATGAAGGGTCTCAGCCCAAAAAGTCGACTGTTTACTCTTTTCCATGGATGTGGCCTGACCTGCTGAGTTCCTCCAGCTTCTACACCTTTTCCCTTGTTTGTGATAGGAAATATCCTCTCCACATCCACTCTATCAATATTTGATAAGTTTCAATGAGATCCACTCTCATTCCTCTGAACTCCAGTGAGTACAGGCCTAGACAGAGATGAGAATCTGTCTACACATCTCACTGCCCCAGAAAATCAGCCAGTGGAATCAAGGATCACTTCCACTCAAACATGCTCTCTTCTGCCCTCTCAGAAGACATTGAACAGGATAAAACTGAAGAAATTCCTCCTCATCTCTGTTCTAAAGGGACATCCCTGTATTTTGAAGCTGTGCCCTCTGGTCCTAGACTCCCCCCCTCAAGGAAATATCCTACCCACCTCCACTCTGTCTAGGCCGTTCAATATCAGACAGGTCCACGGTGGTGTGTGAGTTGGTCCATAGACCTTCATGGACGAGTTAGGGTTATTGTTGCACCAATGGTGGACTTGCACTTCAAACTGATTTCCCATTTCTGTTATGGTGAAGGACGGGTGAGGAGGTTCCCATTCCGACATGTCGGTCCATGTTCTTCTCTACTGCCACAGATAGGCCATTCTCAGGGCAGAGGAGCCACAGCTTGTATTCCGCCTGTGTAGCCTCCAACCTGATGACATGAACATCAAATGCTCCAATTCCTGGTATTTTCTTCATGCCCCTCTCTTTTTCCATTCCCCATTCTGGCTCTTCTCTCACCTCTTCTCCTATTACTTCCCTCTGGTGGCCTTCCAATTTCACGTTCTCCCATGGTCCATCATTCTCCTATCAGATTCCTTCATCGTCAGCCCTTTACCTCTTCCACCTATCACCTCCCAGCTTCTCACTTCATCTCCCTTCACCCACTCACTCGGATCCCTTCTCCTCCACCCACATACCTTCCCCCTCCCCTGGTTTCACCAATCACCTGCCAGCCTTTACTTCTTCCCTCCCACCCCCCTCACCCATTCTGGTTCTTTCCTGTTTCTTTCCAGCCCTGCTGAAGGGCCTTGGTTGAAGACATTTCTGTAGAAGCTACCTGACCTGCTGAGTTCCTCCAGCATTTTGTATGTGTTCCTGAACCTGGTGGAGTGGGTCTGTGCCACCTGCCCAATGGCAGTATTGAGAAGAGGACATGGTCTTTGGTGATCTTCTTCAGGCAGCACCTCCTGTAGATGCTGTCAGTGGCAGGAAGGCAGTGCCCGTGATGGACCAGGGTGTGTCTACTTTCTGCAGCCTCTTGTGTTCCTGTGCATCCAAACCACCGTATCAGCCTCGCAATGTATCAAAGCTGAGCTCATTACTTCCAGTTTAGAATGTACGAGTTGGGCCGAATGGACAGTTTCTGCGCTGCAGAAGTCAGTGAGGGCCTGGAGTTGTAAGGATTGGGGCAGATCCAGCCCGTGAGATCGGTGAGGGATTTTGACAGTGGGAATTCACGAAAAGCAGATGGAATAAATGTTCGAACAAAGTGTTTCAGAACTCCCTGCTGAGAAGCCTGCCTTTAATCTTTCAATTATTCCCAGTCCTTTCGTCCCCAAAGAACCGTTTCTCTCCATCCATCTAATATATTCTCATTAAAATCCCAAAAACTAATTATATCGACACTTAATATTCCAGTGAACACAGCCCAGGTTGTGCAGTCTCTGTAATTCTATCTCCATTAGTATTTTATTTATTTATTTTAAATGTTGGACTTTCATGTCAGAACCAAGGACTCAGCGGTGGAGTCCGGGCACCCTCGCAGGTGGGCAGCTGAACGCGGTTGACAACAACGCTAGTGACAGACTGCACGTTCCTGTCTGTTTGAGTTTCATTGTGTTTGTGTTTAACTCCCTTCCTTCTGTTTCAGTCTTGTCAAGTCTGGACCAAAGCATAGCAACGACAACGTTCCCAGCTTACCTCAGTCCGCATTCCAGGAAAGCAGATTACAATTTAGATCGATGCTGTGAAGGGGCGGTGTTAGTTCATTATTAAGATATTACTTCCAAGCTGCAGTGACAGTGGTAGGTTTTAGTTTAAGAGTTTTAGTCTTTGTTTGAGTTTCCTTTTGGTCTGTACAGTTCTTATTAAAAGTCAGTGAAGTTCTTTTCGCTGTTGTGTCTGTCCTCTGCACCTGAGCCAGCAGCGAACGCCCTGTCAGGGATAGCATGGAGCAGGCCCTTCTGACCAGCAACCCCGTATCTAACAATAGCCTCATCCTAGGACAATATACGATTAACCTACGTCCACCAGTGGGAAGAAACCGGAGCACTAGGAGGACACCCACACACTCACAGGGAGAACGTACAAACTTCTTACAGAAGATGTCAGAATTGAACTCCAATACCTCGAGCTGTAACAGCGTCGCATTAACCACTACGCTACTGTGGCACCCACAGAAAATTCGCACTTAATATTCTAGTGAATACAACCTTAATATTTCCAGTGAATAGAAAGCTTTTGGCACATTGACCTTCATAAATCAATGTATTAAGTACAGGAGATGGGATGTTATGTTGAACTTGTATAAGACATTGGTGAGGCCTAATTTGGAGTATTGTGTGCAGTTCTGGCTACCTACCTACAGGAAATACATAAATAAGACTGAAAACAAACCCAGAACATTTATACGGATGTTGCCAGGACTTGATTTCTTGAGCTATAAGGAAAGGTTGAATAGGTTAGGACTTTATTCTCCAGAGTGTAGGAGAATGAGGGAAGATTTAATAGCAGTATCCAAAATCATGAGGGGTATAGATAGGGTAAATTCAAGCAGGCTTTTTCCACTGAGGTTGGGTGAGACTAGAACTAGAGGTCATGGGTTAAGGGTGAAAGGTGAAATGTTTAAGGGGAGCATGAGGGGAGCTTCTTCACTCAGAGGGTAGTGGGAGTGGAATGAGCTGCCAGTGGAAGTGGTGGATGTTGGTGAATTGCAAAATTTAAGATAAATTTGGATAGGTACATGGATGAGAGGGGGATGGGGGGCTGTGAAACAGGTGCAGGCTGATGGGAAGAGACAGATTAATGGTTTGGCACTGGCTAGATGGGCCAAAGGGCCTGTTTTTGTGGGGCAGTGTTCTATAACTCTGTGATTCTAACTCAGTCCCAGTTGTATAAAACAGCACCCAATCTATCGTCAGTTTCCAGAGCTGGAGGCTGAAGCAGACTCATTAGGGAGTGAAACTCACACCTCCCTCCCCACGTTCCTCCGGGAGGACCACAATCCTGTCATAGGGCTTGGAGGCTTGTGTGCCTCAGTAACCTGGAGAGCTATGTTGGCTGGAGTCAGGGCTTTACGCTTTGGCTCTCGGAAGGGTCACCATGACAAACAGGTCAAAGGGTAGAGGCCAAACTAAGAGTGGTCCACCAGTCCTCCAGGTTCAGGGGCTCAGCTCAGGGCCAATACCTCTGACTGGTCTACAGAAAGAGCAACGAAGAATCCTTCTACATCTGAGTGTGACGGTATTCCTGAGTCTCCAGTATGAAAACTGAGAGGAAACCACTGGGACGTTGAAGGAAGTCATGAACATTGACAAGACCAAGACCAAAATGGCCAAGAGCTGGCAGAGATAGAGGATGTTCATTGCTGCCGCAAATGCCAGCGGCAAAAGGGGCAGTACAAAAGTACACCCCTCACTTTACTGATGCCCCCAGGAATGGTGAGGGAGGGTTCCAATTTTGCTATAGTTTTGCTGGGGTCTGCAAGAATAGCATCTGTATACCTAACTTCAGGCAGAGGCAGTGCACATGCTCCTGTCTAAATCAACGGTGCTGACGTTGTGAGAGTTGATAACTTTAAGTTCCTAGTAGTGAACATCACCAAGTGCCTCTCCTGATCCAACTACATTGATGTCACAGCCCGGAATGCTTCTACTTCATCAGGAGGACAAAGAAATTCAGCTTGTCCGCATCAATGCTTCACAATGTTTAGCAGTGCACCATAGACATCATCCAGTCCGGATGCATCACAGCTCAGTACAGAACTGCTCTGCCTGAGACCACAGGAAACTGCAGAGAGTTGTGGGCACAGGCCCACAGCCTCAGCCTCGGTTCACACTCAGCGGAGTAAAATGTCGCTGAGCTCATAGACATGAAGCCTGGAGCAGGCCCACAGCCTCAGCTTCGGTTCACACTCAGAGGAGTAAAATGTCGCTGAGCTCATAGACATGAAGCCTGGAGCAGGCCCACAGCCTCAGCCTCAGTTCACACTCAGAGGAGCAGGCCTTCAGCCTCAGTGCGGTGAAGACCGGAGGAAATGTCACAGAACAGCAAGCAGAACCAGCCCGACCCTTGTCTCCGGTCCTGACACCCTGCCTTTTCAATCCATCCTACCCAGCGTTTAAACCATCTTTTAAGTCTGGGTATTAAATGATTCATTGGTCAGTGATGCCCAGATTCCGAATACGAATTTTAAAAAACACAGATGTGGCATTGATTAAGAAGCGGGTTTCTGCAATGGAGGAGAAGGTTTGAATCTGGAGTCATTGTTGGAGTAACACCATGCCCCGCGACAAACAGGCAGAAAGATTCCTGAGGCTTTAAAACCTGATATAAATTCCCCTTGTTTTCTTGGGCTACAGTTTATACGAGGTACAAGTAGCTCTTTCTGTGAGCAATTCCAGACATATGGCTGCAAATTAAATCCAAATGTGAATTTCTACCAGCATTATTGTATTTCAAAGCAAATGGGGTTTGTCCTTGAAAGGAACTGTCTGTGAGAATGAATAACTCGCTCTGTGTATTCCATATTTTTGCAAGTTCTCCAGTGGATCTGGAGGACTCCAGCCGGCGGGACAGATAACAGCACATGGTTCATTGTACAAGCCTCAGCGTCAGGACTGGGGACAAGCAGCTGTGTTCCTGGAAATTCCTTCACAGAGAGAAAGAGAGAGAGAGAGAGAGAGAGAGTGTGTGTGCCTCTGTCTGTATATGTGTGTGAGAGTGAGAGTGAGAAAGAGTGTGAGTGAGTGAGTGAGTGAGAGAGAGACACACACTGTTTGTGTATATGTGTGTCTGTAAGGGTTTATTGGGCTCTGCCTGTGCACAGTTGTAATTGTGTGTCTAAACATCTGCACAATCTTCTTTGTGCGCGTGTGTTTGTGACTGTGTGAGTGCTTGGTCTGTGTGCTTGTGATGTGAGTGTGTGTGAGATTTACTGTAAGTGTAAGTATGTGAGAGTGTGTATCTGAACGTGTATCGGGGAGACGGCACAGACCAAAACTCAGCAGATTCTTCCAGCCCCTATCAGATTTCCAAATGGTCCAAGAAGACGGCCTCACTTGCCTTTCGTTTTCACTGTTTATTGATTTTGTAGCATATTCATGTCCTTGCACTGTACTGCCACAAAACAACATACATAAACTCTTTATTAATGCAGATATTTAATCAGCCAATCACGTGGCAGCAACTCAATATATAAAAGCATGCAGACATGGTGAAGAGGCTCAGTTACTGTTCTGACCAAGCATCAGAATTGGGAAGAAATGTGATCTAAGTGACTTTGACCGTGGAATGATTGTTGGTGCCAGACGGGGTGGTTTGAGTATCTCAGAAACTGCTGATCTCCTGGGATTTTCACTCACCACAGTCTCTGGCGTTTACAGCGAATGGTGTGGAAAACCTCCAGTGAGTGGCAGTTCTGTGGGTGGAAACGCCTTGTTAATGAGAGAAGTCAGAGGAGAACAGCCAGACGGGTTCCAGCTGACAGGAAGGTGACAGTAACTCAAATAACGTGTTACAACAGTGGTGTGCAAAAGAGGGAGAGTCACGTTGAGTCAGAATCACCTGATTCTGACCTTGTACTCCACCAGTCCTGATAAAGGGACTCAGCCCTAAACGCGATTGTTTATTCCTCTCCATAGATGCTGTCTGACTTGCTGAGTTCCTCCAGCATTTTGTGAGTTTTGCTTCGGATTTCCAGACACTGTCTTGGAACTGCTCAGAGAATTGGGCAGACACATTCTTTTCTTTGAGAAAGGAATGGCCCGACCCATCATCCCTTGACTTTTCTCCGAGGAAAGGCCTTACCCTGTCAATCCCTTGTATTTCAAACCGCCATGAGGTCACCTCCAAATCTGGTGAAATCCCACTTGGTTATTCCTCCAAGGAGTTCCTGGGATACAGTAACTCCTGTATGTGGGTATAAAGCTTACAAACCTGGGACAGGGAATCATTGGATGTGTGGTCAGGTTCCGCTCCATGTCCATCTACATGTTCGCAAACAACACCACCATGGTGGGTCATATCCCAGAATCGGAATCAGCTTTAATATTACTGGCATATGATGTGGAATTTGTTGTTTTGTGGCAGCAGTACTTTGCACTATATAACAATAAAAACTATAAATTACAGTAAGTATATAATTTTTATATATATTAATGGATATTTTATTCAATTATATATATATAATTATAATTAAATGAACAGTGTAAAAAGAGAGCAAAAAAATACAGTAAGGTAGTGTTCATGGGTTCAATGTCCATTCAGAAATCTGATGGCAGAGGGGAAGAAGCTGTTCCTGAATCATTGAGTGTGTGTCTTCAGGCTCCTGTACCTCCTCCCTGATGGTAGCAATGAGAAGAGGGGTCTTCAGGCTCCTGTACCCCCTCCCTGATGGTAGCAATGAGGAGAGGGGTCTTCAGGCTCCTATACCTCCTCCCTGGTGGTAACAATGGGAAGAGGGGTCTTCAGGCTCCTGTACCTCCTCCCTGATGGTAGCAATGAGAAGAGGGGTCTTCAGGCTCCTGTACCTCCTCCCTGATGGTAGCAATGAGGAAGAGGGGTCTTCAGGCTCCTGTACCTCCTCCCTGATGGTAGCAATGAGGAGAGGGGTCTTCAGGCTCCTGTACCTCCTCCCTGATGGTAGCAATGAGGAGAGGGGTCTTCAGGCTCCTGTACCTCCTCCCTGATGGTAGCAATGGGAAGAGGGGTCTTCAGGCTCCTGTACCTCCTCCCTGATGATAACAATGGGAAGAGAGGTCTTCAGGCTCCTGTCCCTCCTCCCTGATGGTAGCAATGAGAAGAGGACATGGCCTGGGTCGAGGGCCCTTAATGATGGATGCTGCCTTTTTGAGACATTGCATTTGGAAGATGTCATGGATGCTGGGAAGACCAATACCTATGAAGAAGCTGTCTGAGTTTACAATTTCATTAAAAAAACATCTCAAGCTATGACGAGTTGGAGTACAGGAAGGAGCTGGGGAGCTTAGTGACACATTGTTATGACAACAGCCTTTCCCTCAATGTCAACAGAACAAAAGAGCTGGTCATTGACTTCAGGAAATTGGGGTCCTGTTTACACCAATGGTATTGGGGTGGAGATGCAAGAAAGCTTCATGTTCCTTCATATAAACATCACCAATAGCCTGTCCTAGTCAAAACATGTTGATACTACGGACAAGAAAACTCATTAATGCACCCACTTCTTCAGGAGGCCAAAGTAATTTGGCAGGTTCCCAAAATCTCTTACTGATTTCTATTGTTGCACCATAGATAACATTCCATCCAGGTGTACCTTGGAATTATCAAAGGTGGTGATGAATCATCATGCAGGAGAGAGTGAAAATTTGTCTGAGTGGTGTCGTAACAACGTCTCACTCAATGTCAGCAGCCCAAGGAACTGATTGTAGACTTCAGGAGAGGGAACAAGAGGTCCATGAGCCAGTAATCATCAGAGGGTCTGAGGTGGACGGGGTCAGTAACTTTAAGTTCCTGGGTATTACCATGTTAGAGGGCCTTTTCTGGACCCAACATATAAATGCAGTGCTTCTACCTCCTTAGGAGTCTGCGGAGATACGGCATTGAGAAGGTACAAATGCCTCAGGTTCAAGAACAGTTACCACCCCTCACCCTCAGGCTTTTGAACCAAAGGGGATAACTACACTGACTTACCCATCCACTGAGATGTTTCCACAATCAATGATCTCACTTTAAAGACTCTTTATCTTGTTATCTCATGTTTCTTATATTAATCTATATTTGCATTTGCACAGTTTGTCTTCTGCACTCTGGTTGATCTTTTATTAATCCTGTTATAGTTACTATTCTATAGCTTTGTTGAGTAAAATGAATCTCAGGGTTGTATGTGCAGAGATCTGTGTACCCTGATAATAAAACTTACTTTGGACTTTGGATGGAACGTGGATTTGTACGGCAACTGTTTTGCCCGGGACCATCAGAAACTGCAGAGAGTTGTGGACACGTCACAGAAACCAGCCTCTCCTCCATGGACTCTGTCTACACTTCTCACTGTCTCAGTAAAGCAGCCGGCAGAATCAAAGACCCCACCCACCCCAGACATTCTCTCTTCTCCCCTCTCCCGTCGGGCAGAAGATACAAAAGCCTGAAAGCAAGTCCCACAGGCCCAAGGACAGCTTCTACCCCACTGTTATCAGTGAAAGCACGTCCCACCAGGCCCAAGGACAGCTTCAACCCCACTGTTATCAGTGAAAGCACGTCCCACCAGGCCCAAGGACAGCTTCTACCCCACTGTTATCAGTGAAAGCACGTCCCACCAGGCCCAAGGACAGCTTCTACCCCACTGTTATCAGTGAAAGCACGTCCCACCAAGCCCAAGGACAGCTTCTACCCCACTGTTATCAGTGAAAGCACATCCCACCAGGCCCAAGGACAGCTTCTACCCCACTGTTATCAGTGAAAGCACGTCCCACCAGGCCCAAGGACAGCTTCTACCCCACTGTTATCAGTGAAAGCACATCCCACCAGGCCCAAGGACAGCTTCTACCCCACTGTTATCAGTGAAAGCACGTCCTACCAGGCCCAAGGACAGCTTCTACCCCACTGTTATCAGTGAAAGCACATCCCACCAGGCCCAAGGACAGCTTCTACCCCACTGTTATCAGTGAAAGCATGTCCCACCAGGCCCAAGGACAGCTTCTACCCCACTGTTATCAAATATTAAATGGTTCTCTGGTATGATAAGATGAACTCTTGACCTCACAATCTACCTTGTTATGACCTTGCACCTTATTGTCTACCTGCACTGCACTTTCTCTGTAGTGAAACACTTTCTTTATTCTGCATTCTGTAATGGTTTTACCTTGTTCTACCTTAATGCAGCATTGTAATGAAATAATCTGAATGGTCAGTATACAAAACAAGATTTTCACTGGACCTCAGAACCTGTGACAATAATGAACCTAATGGTTCTTTAAGGTACTCATAGCCAGGTGGGGATGGTAATGGGGATGATCTCCCAATAGTGTGCGCCTCAAATGGCATCAGACACCCAATTCCAGCTCCTGGCCTTCACGTGTGGCTTAGCTACTAAGCCTGGCAGAACTGTTTCTACTGATAGAAGGGGCAAAGGTGGGTCACTGATGCCTTAAAACTTCGGGCAGATGGGACTTGTCAGCCATGGTTGACAGTTCACCTAGGAGAGGGAAAACTCTGATCTCAAACCTCCACCGCCTGACGATTCTACCCACTCATGGGGAAGGCTTCGGGAATAAACCCCGAGGGAAAAATCCAGTGAGAGTCCCTAACGCAGTCCTACACTGTGTTCAACACTTGACTGGCAACTCCTGCGATGCCGCTGGTGCCAAACTCTCTGCTGTTCCTTTCGAGTCATCAGCTATGTGGGATGGAGGGGCAACAGCCTGCCCTCTATATCATACTGCCCTGGCTTGTGTATCATGTGGACAGCTGAGATGCAACATCCATGGGCGACCCTGCCCAACGGATGGCCTCAAATAAACCTATTGCCAATTATTGACTGCTACCAATGCGGAGAGCTGCCTGTCACAGGATCAGTGGTGAGGGGAGCCAGGGTCCTTGGCAGAGAGCTACAGTCACGGCAGATCCCTTTCTCAGATTCAGCAGAGTAAACAGAAGGAAGGAGATAGGAGCATTGTGTGTGGGAGCTTCACCTTGTCAAAACTTGTTGGGTTAAACAGATGCTTCTGTTTGTCGTTGGGTGCGTCTTCTGATCAAAGAAGCTTTTGTTTTGGGCTTCTCTCCGCCCTTTTGGAAGGAATTGTTCGTGAAGCCCGGTGCTGCGTTCTCCCCACTCCTGCCCTTGGAGTTTAGACAGTGAGGAGCCGGGGAATAGGCATGCATTGGGTTAGAATTGCTAAGTCTTAACTCTGTCCTTGTCCAACTGTGTGTCTGAGTGTGCAATGTGTAGAATCCCAGCACACAGTGGTGCAGCTGGATATGTCCCAATGCAATCCAATGTGGCCTCAGGTAACCTAATGTTCCTGGTGTGACCTGGTCAGTTAATATAGGTCCTGCTGTGGCCTGTGTGGTAAACTATGTATACCTGTCTGCTGACTGCTCCTGTGGCTCCTCCCACAGACCCCTGTATAAAGGCGATTGGGGCACTGCTCCTCCTTCTATCTCCGAGATGTCGTGCTCCCTTTTTGCTGCTAATAAAAGCCTATCGTTCACTTCCTGTCTCCGAGAGTTATTGATGGTGCATCAGCCTGGCATGTCCTAGTGTGGCCTGATGTGTTCTGGTGCGGCCTAGTATGGCATAGTGCATCTTAGAACATACTAGTGAGGCCAAGAGTATCCTGGTGTAGCCTTGTGCAGCCTAGTGTGGCCTAGCATTTCCTTGCATGTGCTAGAGAGGCCTAATGTGTCCTCATTAGGTCTGTTATATCCTGAGGTGGCCTTCCGCAAACTAGTGTGGCCTAGTGTATCCTATTGTGTCACAGAGTGTCCTGGTGTATATTAGTGCAGCCTAGTGTGTCCTAGTGCCACCAATGCGATGATATAATCCCTTCCCATCCTATGACAGGGTTCTGTTCCTGAGAACTCTTCAAAACCAGAGTAGTTTGCAAGCTGGAAATGGGGCCCCTGGCAATATATTTAAATAAGAAAAACATTGGCTATCCAAATGCAATGTGTAAATAAACCAGGGAAATAAACTTAACCAATTAGATATTGCTGAGAACTGAGTTTCCACTGGGCAGAAGATGCCTGCAATGCTGCAGTAGTCCAGCTCGTGCCCCGCGTGTAGGTTTGCTCATGTGTATGAGGGGAAGTTGATTTACATAATGTGCTGTGCTGCGTCCAAAACTCTCCTCTTTCAGTCCCGATGAAGGGCCTTAACCCAATACGTCGGCCATTCATTCCCATCCATAGCTGCTGCCTGGCTCGCTGTGTTCCTGCAGCGGTTTGTGTGTTACCCTTGATTCCAGCCTCTGCAGCTGCACAAATTGTTGGGTTGGCCGCACATGTTATGTGTTGTGCAGTTCTGGTAGCCACTCTGTAAAATGGATCTGACTGGGCGGAGAAACAGTGCAGACAATATTTTGCCGGAACTGGAGGACTTGATTTATGAGGAGAGAATAGTCAGGCCAGGACAATTGCCTTTGGAGAGGAGCTGAGGGTTGACCTTTTAGAGGTTTGTAAAATATTAAAGGCTGTAGGTAAGATGGGTAGTCACGGTATTTTTCTCAGTGTGGAGGGTCTAAAAAAAAGACCACATGACATAGGAGCAGAATTAGGCCATTCGGCCCATCGAGTCTGCTCCGCCATTCCATGATGGCTGATTTATTATCCCTCTCAACCCCATTCTCCTGCTTCTCCCTGTAACCTTTGACACCCTGACTAATCAAGAACCTATCAACCTCTGCTTTAAATATACCCAATGACTTGGCCTCCACAGATTCACCACTGTCTGACTAAAGAAATTCCTCCTCATCTTTGTTCTAAATGAATGTCCCTCTATTCTGATGTTGTGCCCTCTGGTCCTAGACTTTCCCCAGTAGACGAAATATCTACTCCATCTAGGCATTTCAATATCTGATCCTCTTTCATTCTTCTAAACTCCACTGAGTGCAGGCCCAGAGCCATTAAATGTGACTCATATGTTAACCCTTCCATTTCCAGAGTTATTCTCATGAACCTTCTCTGGACCCTCTCCAAAGCCAGTGGATCTTTTCTTAGATAAGGGGTCCCAAACTGCTCACAATATTCCAAGTGCAGTCTCACCAGTGCCTTATAGAGCCTTGCATCTTATAGTCTATTTGCACTCCACTTTCCCACAGGTTTGGAAATGTCCTCTCCACGTCCACTCCATCTAACATTTCAATATCGAATATTGAAATATAAATCTTCCAATATTCAATATGTTTCAATGAGATCCCACCACATTCTTTGGTCTAAAGGGACGTCCCTCTATTCTGAGGCTGTCCCCTCTGGTCCTTGACTCCCCCACTATTTGAAGCCTGAAAGTTCATTCTTCTAAATTCCAGTGAGTACCGGCCCAGAGTCATCAAACGCTCCTCATTCACTAACCCTTTCAATCCCGGAATCATTCTCGTTAACCTCCAAAGCACACATTTAGGATGAGAGGGGAAACGTTTCAAGGTGTTCTGAGGGTAGTGTGTAGGAGGTGGGTACAATTGCCTACCTTTTAGCTTTCTTTATGTGTCACATCTACATTGAAACACACAGTGAAACGCGTCATTTGTGTCAACAGCCAACACAGTCTGAGGATGTGCTGGGGGCAGCCGACAAGTGTCACCACACCTCTATAGCATGCCCAGACTCACAAACCCTAACCCATACGTCTTTGGATGTGGGGGGAAGCTGAAGCACCAAGAGAAAGCCCATGCGGTCACGGGGAGAACGTACAAACTCCTTCCAGACTGCGGTGGGAATCAAAATCCACTCTGCGATTGCCAGTGCAGTGAAGTGAGCGCTCCAGCTGCTATGCTATCGTACAGGAGGTCCGTTCAAGAGTCTGGTAACAGCAAAGTTATAGCGGTTCTTCATCCTGTGGTACATACTTCCAAGTTTTTCATGAGACAGGAGCAGAACTGGCCATTTGGCCCATCGAGTCAGCTCCGCCATTCAATCATGTTTTTTTTTAAAACCCCCCACCAATTCTCACACCTTCTCCCTGTAACCCTTAACTCCCTCATGAAACTGCTTACCATGGGCACCAGTCTAAACATCACCGAACCTTTGAATCTTGTCCAGGCAAAGTAGATTTCTTACAGGAGTTCAGCTCCCAGGAGACCCTTGTTATTACTGCCTGGAATGAGCCAATCCCTTCCCTGTGTAAACAGCAGGATATCTCTACATGGACAGTTATGTTCATCGGAAAGCTGCCCTCTATATCATAAACATGGGCTTCCTGTCACACTCCTGATAGGCCTTGGCCCCCAAGGAGGGTGACCTCAGGGTATACATGTTCTTTTTCATTACATTCCTCTGGTAATTATATTTTACAGCCCAGTCTTGTAGCCCTGCCCTGGGTTTAACAACGTACACCCGCACACCTGCTCATTAATGTAAATACCTAATGCAATCAATCAGGTGGCAGCAACTCAAAGAATAAAATCATGTAGACATGGTCAAGAGGTTCAGTTGTTGTTCTGACCAAACATCAAAATGGGGAAGAAATGGGATCTAAATGACTTGGACCATGGAATGGTTGTTGGTGCCAGACGGGGTGGTTTGAGTATCTCAGAAACTGCTGATCTCCTGGGATTTTCATTCACAACAGTCTCTAGAGTTACAGAGAATGGGGTGAGAACCAACGGATATCTATTGAGCGGCAGTATGGTGGGCAAAAGTGTTTTGTTAATGAGAGAGGTCGGAGGAGAATGGCCAGACTGGTTCAAGCTGACAGGAAGGAGACAGTAACTCAAATAACTACATATTATAGCAATGGTGTCTCTGGACATCTCTGAACACACAACAAGTTGAACCTCAAAGTGGACGGGCTACAGCAGCAGAATACCACATACATACACTCAGTGGCCACTTTATTAGGTACAGGAGGTATCTACTGAGGTGACTAGTAAATGTGTATAGAATCCTATTCTCCCGGCTGTCAACACTGACCACTCCTCCTTCAGTGCCCCTTGACCACAGAGAGTTGTGTATACAGCCCAGTCCCGCTTCGGGAGAGTTATTTTACTTCCGCAGGAGTCTAAAGAAATTTGGTGTATACCCTGGACCCTCACCAATTTGTATCGATGCACCACAGAAAGCATCCTATCCGGAGGTACCACGACTCGGTCCAGCAATGGCTCTGCCCGTGACCACAGGAAACTGCAGAGAGTTGTGGACACATCATGGAAACCAGCCTCCCCTCCATGGACTCTGTCCACACTTCCCACTGTCTCAGTAAAGCAGAATCAAAGACTCCACCCACCCCAGACATTCTCTCTCCCCCCTCCCATCGGGCAGAAGATACAAAAGCCTGAAAGCACGTCCCACCAAGCCCAAGGACAGTTTGCATTCTGCTGTTAAAAACACTATTGAATGGTTCCCTGGCATGTTAAGATGGACTCTTGACCTCACCATCTACCTCATTATGACCTCACACCTTATTGTCTGCCTGCACTGCACTTTCTCTGTAACTGTGACACTTTATTCTGCTTTCTGTTATTGTTTTATCTTGTTCTACCTCAATGCGCGGTGTAATGATCTGATCTGAATGAACAGCAAGCTTTTCACTCTATCTTGGTACATGTGACACTGATAAACAATTTACCAATTTACTCAACTGCAGCCTTGTGAATCTTTAATATAATCTCTCTTAGTCTTGGAATAACAACAGTCTTCTAGATCAAAGTCCTCTTTTCTTAATCTCTACTGTATAAAGTTCATATGAGACTGTCCTGATCCTGGTATCAGATAACTCTTTAAAGAGCTAGTCTGTACAAGATGGGCTGAATAGCTTGTGCCGTTTCTTTGTAAAAGGAACAGGGAGAAAGTGTGTGAGGTCGAGCCTGTGGAATCGTGCAGTGGAGGCATGTTCATGGCAGTCAAACTAACCCATTCATTCATGAACAAATCCATTCTGGCAGAACCAGTGACATCATTTGCAATCAAAGACCGCCAGGAAGTGCGGTGCCTGCAGATAAGCCGGGCCAGCACAAAACAGTCAGCTTCTGAACTGTCAGGAATGTCAGCAGCTCACCAAGCTAATCAGAGTGACAGGTTAATCTGGCTGTGCGGTTCATTCAGGCCACACACTCTCTCTCTCTCTTTCTGTGTGTCTTTCTCTCTCTCTCTCTCTCTCTCTCTCTCTCTCCCCTCTTTCTCTCTTATTCTCTCTCTTTCTCTCTCCCTCCCTCCCTCTCTCTTTACCTCTCTCTCTCTTTCTTTCTCTCACTGTCAATTTCCATCTCCCTCCCTGTTTTCTATTTTCCTCTCCATCCTGTCTCTCTCATTCACTTTCTCTCTGTCCCTCTTTATCCTCTCCCCATCCCCCTTTCTCTTTCTGTCTTTCATGCACACTCTCTGTCTCTCTCTCCCTCCCTCTCTCTACCTCTCTCCCTCCATCTCTCTCTACCTCTCTCCCTTTCTTTCTCTCTGTTTCCACCTCCCTCCCTATTTTTTCACTTTTTTCATTCTTTCTCTACCTCTCTCTTTCATCTCTTTCTCTCACTCTCTTTCTCCTCCCTGTTTTCTATTTTCCTCTCCCTCATCCTGTCTCTCTCATTCACTTTCTCTCTGTCCTTCTCTTCCTCCTCTCTCCCATCCTTCCCCCTTTTCTTTCCTTCTCTTTCACACACACACCCTCTCTCTCCCTCTCTATCTCTCCCTCTGTCTCTCCATCTCTATCCCTCCCTCTGTCTCTCTCTCTCTCCCTTTCTATCTCCCTCTCTCCCTCTCTATCCCTCTGTCTCCCTCCCTCTCTCCCTCTCTATCCCTCCCTCTGTCTCCCTCTCTCTCTCTCTCCATCTCTCTCCCTCCCTCTCTCCCTCTCTATCCCTCCCTCGTTATGTTGCTCTCTTTATATCTCTCTTCATGCTCTCTCTCTCTTTCTGTCTGCTTTCCTTTCTCGTTCTCCCTCTCTTCAGTTCTGGTTGCGGTGCTACAGGAAAGGTGCCGTTCAGCTGGAAAAGTGCAGTGGGGATTTATGAGGATGTTGCTGGAACTCGAGGGACTGAGTGACGGAGAGAGAGTGAGCAGGTTTGGAGTGCAGAAACTGAGGGGTGACCGTACAGAGGGGTATAAACCCACGAAGGGCATAGATAGAGTGAATGCACACAGCCCTTTTCCCCAGAGCTGGGGAAATTAACGAGAGGGCAGTGGTTTAAGGTGAGAGGGGAAACATTTAACTGGAACCTGAGGGCAGCTTTTCCACCGAGATGGTGGTCAGTACCTGGAACGAGCTGCTGGAGGAAGTGCTTCACACAGCGACATCAACGACATTTAAAAGACTCTTGGACAGACAGGTAGAGGGATGGGGAAGGTTTAAAGGTATATGAGCAAAACTGTGGAACGAGTTGCCAGTGCAAGTGATGGATGTGGGTGATTTTAACATTTAAGAGAAATTTGATAGGTATATGGATAGGAGGGGTGTGGAGGGCAATTGCCTGGGGTCGGGTCCATAGAACTAGGCAGATGAATGGTTCAACATGGACTAGATGGGCCAAAAGGCCTGTTTCTGTACTGTAGAGCTCAATGACTCTAACACAGGCAAATGCAACTAGATTAGATGGGAATCTTGGTTGGCATGGGACAGCTGACCCAGGGGATCTGTTTCCAAATAGCGGAGCTGTGAGCTGTTTGAAACTCCTGGGGCAGCAGATCTCACACAAACCCTCATGTCCCAGATCACATCCTACACAGTCAGGGAAGCTCACCAACCTCTGCTTTCTGAGGAGGCTGAAGGGAGCTAGGCTTTGCACATCCATACTCGGGTGATTCTACAGATTCACAGTACAGAGCACCCGAACAAGCTGCGTCACTGCTCGGTCCAGAAAATGCACTGCAGCAGACAGGAAGGCTCAACAATGGGTAGCCAAAACTGCCCAGTGCTTCCCTGGCTCCAGCCTATCTGCCATCAAGGACATATATACAGAAAGATCCCACCCTCCCTGCTCATGAACTGTTTGTCCCACTCCCATCAGGGAGGAGGCTACGTAGCATCCACACCAGGACCAGCAGACTCAAAAACAAGCAGTAGGCAGTGAGGCTGATCAACACCTCCACCCACTAACCCACCCCTACTTCATTATTTAAGTCAGTCACCTCCTGTACCAACCTAACGTCACTTTATGGACAGATAATCAATCTATTTATATAAGCTAACTTATGTATTTAGATTTTAGTGTGTTTATTATGATTATTGTTGTGTTCGTTATCTTACTGTGTGTTTGTTTGTGCTGCATCGGATCCGGATTAACAATTACTTCATTCTCCTTTACATTTGTGTACTGGAAATGACATTAAACAATCTCCAATCTTGACTCTTGAAGTCATGCAGAGAGTGAGTGAATGTAAGTGTTTAAAATAATGGCATCCATCTGCTCTCTCGCTGGAGACCAGAGCTAGCTTCAACTCTTCAATGCCCTGTCCGGCATATTAAATCATGATTTATGGGGTTAGGGGTTCAGAGTGATGACAGGAAACACTTCTTCACACAAAGAGGAGAGGATATCTGGATGTCTTTCCCACAAAACTACTGTTGAAGATGAACATTTTGTACCGGAATCAGAGTCAGGTTTAATATCACCGGCATATGTTGTGAAATTTTTTGACTTTGCAACAGCAGTACATTGCAATGCATAATAATGGTATCTATAAATTACAAAGAGAAGTATAAATAAAAATATAACTTAAATAAGTAGTGCAAAAACAGAGGGAAAATAGTGGGGCAGTGTTCATGGGATCATTGTCCATTCAGAAATCTGATGGTGGAGGGGAAGAAATTGTTCCTGAAACATTGGGTATCTCCAGGCTCCTGTATCTCCTCCCAAATGGTAACAATGAGAAGGGGCCATATCCTGGGTGATGGGAGTCCTTAATGATGGACGCCACTTTTTTGAGGTATTTGAAACATGTCCTCGATGCTGGGGAGGCCGGTGCCCGTGACAGAGCTGACTGAGTTCACAGCTTTCTGAAGCTTTTTCTGACCCTGTGCTTTGGAGCCTCCACACCAGACGGTGATGCAACCAGTAAGAATGCTCTCCATGGTACAGCTGTAGAAATTGGAATGAGTTTCTGGTGACATACCAATTGATGAAGATGAAGATTGATAACCTTGTGTTGGCTGTGGAACAGTGGCCAGTAGGTTATTTTAAGGCACCGATTAGCAACATACACAATTAGTTCATGACAAATATGTATCTGAATGGGTTAAAAAAAAAGCTCAAAATGTTTACTGAAGCATCAAACCATACAGTGAAATGTGTTGTCTGTGTCAATGACCAAAACTGTTCAAGGATAATAAATCAGCCGTGACGGAATGGCCAAACAGACTTGACGGGCCGAGTGGCCTAATTCTACTTATGGTCTAAAACATTGGGCAGGTTATACCCAATGTCGTTATTGACGTGCATTATCATCTGGAGATGATATATCCTGGGCAAATCCTTCTCACTTCAAAAGCTGGACGAGTGCACGGCTACCCAGAGCCCATCCACGTGGGCACAGCCGAGAAGGAAATCTGTTCAGGGTCTGGCCCCAAATTGGAGTGAAGGGACCCACCGTCACTCACTTATGGAGTGAATCTCTTTTTTTTGCCTGTTTACACACCAGGGGTGTGTAATGGCCTTTTCGTGTACAGGTTTTGAGAGGCTGTATGATCTCCCCATATCCATCTGTTAAAGACTTCGAGGACTGAATGCCCCCTTCCAGTTTCTGGGAAGAGTAAAATGTTCTGTTAGGTTCTTTGTATCTTGCAAATGAACGAAAAAGGTATTACAGAAATGCAGCTCCCTCTGTAGAGTTTGTAGTAACTGGCTGATAATTACAACAGGAAATATTACTATCTCTGGGAGATATCATGGAAGCCATGTCACTGGTGCATTTAAAGTGGAGATGGATAGGTTCTTGATAAGTAAGGCAGGAAAATGGGGTTGAGATAGAAAATTAACCAGCCACGAACTGCTAGCATGTTGGTTAGTATAACATTATCACTGTGCCGGTGTCCTGGGTTCAACTCCCCCCACTGTCTGTAAGGCCTTTATATGGTGTGTGTGTGTGTGTGTGTGTGTGTGTGTGTGTGTGTGTGTGTGTGTGTGTGTGTGTGTGTGTGTGTGTGTGTGTGTGTGTGTGTGTGTGTGTGTGTGTGTGTGTGTGTGTGTGTCTGTCTCCCCTGGAGCTCCAGTTTCTTTCCACAGTCCGCAGACGTAGGTTGATTGGTTGTGTGGGTGTAATTGGGCGACGCAGTCTCATTGGGCCGAAAGGACCCATTACAGTGCTGTCTCTCTAAAGAAAAACAAATTCATTCATTTAAACTCTTCGTGAAACCAGACGAGGTGGCCTTAATTTAAAGCTCAAATAATATTTTGCCTCTGGGCTTTGTTAGGGTCTGATTTGCAAATGAGAATAATTGTGAAAGATAATTAATTGCATTTAAACACCGATCGGAATAGTGCATTTTATGTGGATCCATGGTGAACAGGATTTTTTCACTCTTTCCAGAGCTTGTTTGATTGCCAAGCCACCCAAAGTTTAAGGTCTCTTAAGCAGGCAATTACTTCTCCCCTGACAAATGATTTCCGGATTTTGTTTACTTGTCAGATCTTTGCTGTGTCCTTCTCGATAGAGAATGAGATTCTTTCCAAAATCCCTGACCATAAATTACAGTTAGATTCAGACAACAGTTCGGAGGGGGGGCCTGAACTAAATATACTTCCAAATCCAGTGATAAACCAGGGAAAGACTACAAGACCATAAGACAAAGGAGCAGAATTGAGCCATTCGGCCCATCAAGTCTGTTCCACCATTCCATCATGTCTGATTTATTATCCCTCTCAACACCATTCTCCTGCCCTCTCCCTGTAACCTTTGATACTCTGACTAATCAGAAACCTATCAAACTCCACTTTAAATATACCCAATGACTTGGCCTCCACAGCTGTCTGTGGTAATGAATTCCACAGATTCACCACTCTCAGATTAATGAAATTCCTTCTCATCTCTGTTCTAAATGGATGTCCCTCTATTCTAAGGCTGTGCCCTCTGATCCTAGACTCCCCCACTATAGCAAATAACCTCTCCACATCCACTCTATCTAGACCTTTCAATGTTTGATAGATTTCAATGAGAATCCTCCTCATTCTTCTAAACTCCAGGAGTACAGGCCCAGAGCCCTCAAACGCTCCTCATATCTTAACCCTTTCATTCCCAGAATCATTCTCGTGATCCTCCTCTGGATCGTCTCCAATGCCAGCACATCTTTTCTTAGATAAGGGGCACAGAACTGCCCACAATACTCCATGGAAGTACGGATGACAGAAGACCAAATGTTTATTGAAGTGGTCGAAGAAGGATACCTCACTGCGAGAGCCCAGCACTCTCAAAACACAGTCCTTCCCAGTCAGCATCTCTCCCAATATTCAAGTCCATTGTCTAATGTGTTATGAATTCCAGGGGTTCCTGTAGATGCTTCCAAGGCCAAATACTGGCAAATGGGGTGAGCTTGAATGGGCACCTTGGTCAGCGAGAGGACTAGTTGGCAGATAGGATTGTCATTGTGAATGGTGTAGAAGATTGTCAGAGTTCAAGTGCAAGTTTAATTGTCATTCAACCATACAGCCCAACAAACAACCTTCCCCTGGGGACAAGGTGCAAACCACAGTGCTAACTGTCATACACAGCATCAGAGTCATTGTGTGCCGCGTTGTGAGCCCTGGATGATCACGGTCTTCCATCCATCCCTAATCTGTGAGGGATTGCTGCCCGTGGGGAAAGAGCCATTCCCATTCCTTTCTCTATCCGTGACCTTGATTGTTCTTGGGAAGAGTTTTGGAAGTGGCTTGCCATTGCCTTCTTCTGGTCTTTACAAGGTGGGTCACCCCGGACATTATTGAATTGAATTGAATTGAATTTCGGTTTATTGTCATTCAGAAACCACAACTGCAATGTAGTTACAAAATGAAGCAACGTTCCTCCAGAATGATATCACAAAAGCACATGACAAAACAGACTACACCAGAAAATCCACCATATCGTTTGGCAATCCCCAAATCCAGAGTCCGAAGAGGCTGCTGTGTATTGATATCGCGCTACCGTCTTAGCGCGTTCCCCGGAAAGGAGCTCCAAACCCACCAGACAAAAACAAGACTACCCAGACACACCAAGTCAGGAGACCAACTCTACCACCCAACAAACCAAAAACTAAATCTACAAGACCTACAAAAACCAAATAGTTGCAACAGGTCAAACAATACCATAATTGATTAAAAAAACAGAGCATGGGCACAGTAAAAATAGTCCAAAGATGTTAAAAGACTATAAGTTTGAAAGAAACCACCACACAGTTTCCACAAGTCCTCAGGGTCCCGACAGATTCGCCATCCCATGCCGGCGGCAGAAGGAAATACCCCCATTATGGACTTCCACAGCGCCGCCCGACTCAGCCTCGCAGACACAGCACACACCGACAGCTACCTGACCGCAGCGGACTCCGAGTCCGTCGAACCTCCGAGCCGACGACCATCCCCTCCGGCACAGCCTCTCTGAGCACCATCCCCTGCCGAGCGCACTACGACGCCCCCGCCAACGGCCACTGGCAATGCGACCCCGAGGACTGGGGGCCTGTTCTTCCCAGCAGAGTCCCAGTCCTCACAACAGCAGCAGCAATGAAGAAGGCCTTCCTGGAGATTTCCAGATGTTCCTCTGTGCTCCCACATCTGTTTCTCATCAAATTAGGATTGTGCACAGCACCCTGATTGATAAATAACAGATATCAACTCTGGAGAGGCCGCTGCAAACTGCGTCACGCGGCCATCAATGCTCCTCAGAGATTGTCTGCCTGGCTTCAGCGATCACATAACCAGGACCTGTGATCTGCACCGACTGCTCGTACGAACATCCACCACCTGCTCCCATGGCTTCACATGACCCTGACCGGCGGGGTGGGAGGGGTTCAGGATAAACAGGTGCCTCACCTTGCCCAAGGGTGACCTACAGGCAAGCAGAGGGAAGAAGCACTTTACACCTCCTTTGGCAGAGACGTCTCCACCCCACCGCCCATGGATTAGAAGATATGAGCGATAAAGAGAGCTTAGACAAACTTTGGATGTTTTCTCTGGAGTGGCAGAGGCTGAGAGGAGATGTGATGGAAGTTTATAAAATTACCAGAGGCAAAGATTAGGGTAGACAGTCATAATCTCTCTACCAATGTCTAGAGCAGGGGCTCCCAACCTTTTTTTATGCCTTGGACCAATGCCATTAAGCAAGGGATCCGTGCACCCCAGATGGAAACCTCTGCTAGAGGGCATGCATTTGAGGGGAAAAAGTTCAAAGGAGATTGCATGGAGCCAGAATTTTTCAGACAGTGTTGGGTGCCTGGGGTGGTGGTGAAGTCAGAATTGATAGAGGTGTTTAAGGGGCTCTTATACAGGCTTGTGAATGTACAGAGAATGGAGGGATATGGATCATGTGCAGGCAGAACGGATTAGTATAATTAGGCATTATTTGCATAATTAGCTTGGCACAGCATTGTGCATTGAAGGGTCTGTCCCAGTGCTGTACTGTTCTACGTTCTTTGTTCTAATTGCCCCTACGTCAATTGCCAAAGAGAGTTCCAATTCTTTCTTGGACTTTGTGCAAAGAAGTTCTCCCAAAGGACTGGCTCTGGGTTTTGGATGTAATGATAGGAAGTAATGTTTTGCTCAAGGCTGTGGGTGTGGGAAGGTCCCCTAGCAACAAGATGTTGCTGATTTTCTTCAGAAGGAAGAAGACTTGGCGTGAGATTCTTACCATTCTTTTCCAATCCCTGCTCGCTCTCATTCCTCGCTCTGTCTCTGTATTCAACATGTTTTTCTCGGTCTGATGTTGGAGAACTTCCCGGCCCTGGAATTCCCCATGGAATATCTCTAACTCTCATATCCCGTTTAAAAGTGTTAAAGTGTTTTGTGACTCTGTGAACCACAACCCTAGAACCTGTATCAGTTTTGGAGATTTGGACATTCACCTGGCAGAATTGGGGAAGATTCTGTGAGTGGAGATAGTCTGAATCATCTTCCCACGAGTCAGAGTCCTAGATCAGAACAGAACAGAAAAAAGCCATAGGGCCCATGTAGATCGTGCTGAACTGCCCCATCCCAGACCAGAGCCCTCCATACCATTACAACATAAGACCATAAGATATGGGAGCAGAAACATGCCATTTGGCCCATTGACTCTGCTCCGTCATTTCATCACGGCTGATCTAATTTTCCTCTCGGCACCAATCCCCTGCCTTTTCCCCGTATCCCTTCATGCCCTGACCAATCAAGAATCTATCAACCTCTGCCTTAAATATACATAAAGATTCCGCCTCCACAGTTGCCAGTAGCAAAGAATTCTACAGATCCTCCTCATCTCTGTTCTAAAAGATGTCCCTCTCTTCTGAGGCTGTGTCCTTTGGTCTTAGACTCTCCCACCAAAGGAATCATCCTCTCCACATCCACTCTATCAAGGCCTTTCACCATTCGATAGGTTTCAATGAGGTCACCCCTCATTCTTCTGAATTCCAGTGAACACTCTTCATATGACAAGCTGTTCAATCCTGGAATCATTTTCATGAACCTCCTTTGAACCCTCTCCAATTTCAGCACATCCTTTCTAAGATAAGGAACCCAAACCTGCCCATGGAGCTTAGAAAAATAGAGAGCTATGGGTAACCCTAGGTAATTTCTAAAGTAAGTACATGTTCGACACAGCATTGTGGGCCGAAGGGCCTGTATTGTGCTGTAGGTTTTCTATGTCTCTATCTTCTATGTTTCTAATACCATGCATTCGTAGCTTGTTATGCAGCCTCATCTTGTCAAGGGCCTTCTGAATATCCAAAATCAACTGATTCTCCTTTGTCTATCCTGCTTGTTATTTCTTCAAAGAATTCCAATAGATTTGTCAGACAAGATTTTCCCTTGAGGAAACCGTGCTGATTATGGCCTATTTTATCATGTGCCTCCAAGTACACTGAGACCTCATTCTTAATAATCGACTCCAGCATCTTCCCAACCACTGAGGTCAGACTAACTGGCCTTCTTCCAGAGTGGTGTGACATTTGCAATTTTCCAGTCTTCCGGAACCGTTCCAGGATCTGGCAATTCTTGAAAGATCATTACTAACGTCTCCATGATCTCTTCAGCTACCTTTTTCAGAACTCTGAGGTGTAGTCCATCTGATCCAGATCCACCTTCAGACCTTTCAATTTCTCACTAGTTACGGTAACTTCACACACTTCAAGCCCCCGACACCTGGAACTTCCACCATACTGCTAGTGTCATCCACAGTGCAAACTGATGCAAAATACTTATTCAGTTCACCTGCCATTTCCTTGTTCCCATTACTACCTCTCCAGCATCGTTTTCCAGCAGACTGATGTCCATTCTCACCTTTATGTATCTGAAGAAACTTTTGGTATCTTCTTTAATATTATTGGCTAGCTTACTTTCATATTCCATCTTTACCTTCTTAATAGACAATAGACAATAGGTGCAGAAGTAGACCATTTGGCCCTTTGAGCCTGCACCGCCATTTTGAGATCATGGCTGATCAATTACTATCAATACCCAGTTCCTGCCTTGTCCCCATATCCCTTGATTCCCCTATCCATAAGATACCTATCTAGCTCCTTCTTGAAAGCATCCAGAGAATTGGCCTCCACTACCTTCTGAGGCAGTGCATTCCAGACCCCCACAACTCTCTGGGAGAAGTTTTTCCTTAACTCTGTCCTAAATGACCTACCCCTTATTCTCAAACCATGCCCTCTGGTACTGGACTCTCCCAGCATCTGGAACATATTTCCTGCCTCTATCTTGTCCAATCCCTTAATAATCTTATATGTTTCAATCAGATCCCCTCTCAATCTCCTTAATTCCAGCGTGTACAAGCCCAGTCTCTCTAACCTCTCTGCGTAAGACAGTCCAGACATCCCAGGAATTAACCTCGTGAATCTACGCTGCACTTCCTCTACAGCCAGGATGTCCTTCCTTAACCCTGGAGACCAAAACTGTACACAATACTCCAGGTGTGGTCTCACCAGGGCTCTGTACAAATGCAAGAGGATTTCCTTGCTCTTGTACTCAATTCCCTTTGTAATAAAGGCCAACATTCCATTAGCCTTCTTCACTGTCTGCTGTACTTGCTCATTCACCTTCAGTGACTGATGAACAAGGACTCTGAGATCTCTTTGTATTTCTCCCTTACCCAACTCTACACTGTTCAGATAATAATCTGCCTTCCTGTTCTTACTCCCAAAGTGGATAACCTCACACTTATTCACATTAAACGCCATCTGCCAAGTATCTGCCCACTCACCCAGCCTATCCAAGTCACCCTGAATTCTCCTAACATCCTCATCACATGTCACACTGCCACCCAGTTTAGTATCATCAGCAAATTTGCTGATGTTATTTTCTATGCCTTCATCCAAATCGTTAACGTAAATGGTAAACAGCTGTGGTCCCAATACCGAGTCCTGTGGCACCCCACTAGTCACCACCTGCCATTCCGAGAAACACCCATTCACCGCTACCCTTTGCTTCCTATCTGCCAACCAGTTTTCTATCCATGTCAATGCCTTCCCCCCGATGCCCTGAGCTTTGATTTTACCCACCAATCTTCTATGTGGGACCTTATCAATGCCTTCTGAAAATTGAGGTACACTACATCCACTGGATCTCCCCCATCTAACTTCCTGGTTACATCCTCGAAAAACTCCAACAGATTAGTCAAGCATGATTTACCCTTGGTAAATCCATGCTGGCTCGGCCCAATCCTATCACTGCTATCTAGATATGCCACTATTTCATCCTTAATAATGGACTCTAGCATCTTTCCCACCACTGATGTCAGGCTGACAGGTCGATAGTTCTCTGTTTTCTCCCTCCCTCCTTTCTTAAAAAGTGGGATAACATTAGCCATTCTCCAATCCTCAGGAACTGATCCTGAGTCTAAGGAACATTGGAAAATGATTACCAATGCATCCGCAATTTCCAGGGCCACCTCCTTTAGTACCCTAGGGTGCAGACCATCTGGACCTGGGGATTTGTCAGCCTTCAGTCCCATCAGTCTTCTCATCACCGTTTCCTTCCAAATGTCAATCTGTTTCATTTCCTCTGTTACCCTATGTCCTTGGCGCATCCATACATCTGGGAGATTGCTTGTGTCTTCCTTAGTGAAAACAGATCTAAAGTACTCATTAAGTTCTTCTGCCATTTCTCTGTTTCCCATAACAATTTCACCCAATTCATTCTTCAAGGGCCCAACATTGTTCCTAACTATCTTCTTTCTCTTCACATACCTAAAAAAAGCTTTTGCCATCTTCCTTTATATTCCTGGCTAGCTTGCGTTCGTACCTCATTTTTTCTCCCCGTATTGTCTTTTTAGTTAAGTTCTGTTGTTCCTTAAAAACTTCCCAATCATCTGTCCTCCCACTCACCTTAGCTCTGTCATATTTCCTTTTTTTTAATGCTATGCAATCTCTGACTTCCTTTGTCAACCACTGAGGCCCCTTTCCCCCCTTTGAATCCTTCCTTCTCTGGGGGATGAACTGATTTTGCACTTAGTGCATTATTCCCAAGAATACCTGCCATTGCTGTTCCACTGTCTTTTCTGCTAGGCTATCCGTCCAGTCAACTTTGGCCAGCTCCTCCCTCATGGCTCCATAGTTTACCCTGTTCATCTGCAACACTGACACCTCCGAGCTGCCCTTATCCTTCTCAAATTGCAGATAAAAGCTTATCATATTGTGATCACTACCTCCTAATGGCTCCTTTACTGCGAGATCGCTTATCAAATCCTATTCATTACATAACACTAAATCCAGAATAGTCTTGTCCCTGGTCGGCTCTCGTACAAGCTGTTCCAAGAATGCATCCCGTAGGCACTCTACAAACTCCCTATCCTGTGGTCCAGCACCAACCTGATTCTCCCAGTTCACCTGCATGTTGAAATCCCCCATAACTACTGCGACATTACCTTTGCCACATGCCAATGTTAACTCCCTATTCAACTTGCACCCAATATCCATGCTACTGTTTGGTGGCCTGTTGACAACACCCATTTGGGTCCTTTTGCCCTTACTGGTCCTCGGTTCTATCCACACAGACTCTACTTCTCCTGACCCTATGTCCCCCCTTGCAAAGGACTGAATCTCATTCCTCACCAACAGGGCCACCCCACCCCCTCTGCCCACATTTCTGTCCCTACGATAGCACGTATACCCTTGTATATTCATTTCCCAGGTCTGATCTCCCTGCAGCCATGTCTCCGTTATCCCAACAACATCATAGTTACCCATTCGCACCTGGGCTTCAAGCTCATCCGCCTTATTTCTGACACTTCGTGCATTCAGATATAGAATTTTTAACCCATTTCTCCTCTCTCTGTTTGAATCGCTGCTTATTGTGCTTAACCCAGCTCCCCAAACTCCCATCGGGCTATACGCCCCTAGAATTTTGTTGTCCTTCCTAAATTTACTTATTCTTTCAACACATTTAACTCCATGTTCCGTCAGACCATCCCTCAGTACATGAGTCCTCCTTATCACTTGTTCCACCCCACCTTCCTCTACTACACACTTAATATTCCGGAACCATGTAGTCCCCACCTGTCCTTTATTCTTCCTGTCGCTATCCTCTCTCACATTCTGGTCCTTCTAGTTGTCTTCTGTTGGTTTTTGAAAACTTCCCAATCCTCGAACTTCCCACTAATCTTTGCTCTATTATGTGCCCTCTCTTTGGCTTTTATGTTGGCTTTGACATCCCTTGCTAGCCATGGTTGTGTGATCTTTTCTTTATAATACTTCTCTTTGGGATGTACAGTATATATCCTGTGCCTTCTGAATTGCTTCCAGAAATTCCAGCCATTGCTGCTCTGCCGTCATCCCTGCCAGTGTCCTTTTTCAGTCAATCTGGCCAACTCCTCTCTCATGCCTCTGTAATTCCCTTTACTCCACTGTAATACCGATATGTCTGAAACCCCTCCCATCCATGCACTTATCCAAACTTATCTTAATTGTTGAAATCAAGCCCGCATCTACCACTACTGCTGGCAGCTCGTTCCACACTGTCTCCAACCTCTGAATGAAGAAGTTCTTCTCAGATTCCCCTTAAATATTTCACCTTTCACCAATAACCTGTGACCTCTGGTTCTAGTCTCACCTAACCTCAGTGGAAAAAGCCTGCTTGCATTTACCCTATCTACACCACTCATAATTTTGTATACCTCTATCAAATCTCCGCTCATGCTCTATGCTGTAAGGAATAAAGTCCTAACCTATTCAACCTTTCCCTATAACTCTGGACAACATCCTTGTTAATTTTCTCTGCACTCTTTCAATCTTATTGATATCTGTCCTGTAGGTGGGTGACCAGAACTGCAGACAGTATTCTAAAGCGTAGAACAAGGTGAAAGAGTAACAGTACAGAATGGTTCTTGGGTGTGGAGTTGAGGTATGGTGATCTGTAGGCGTATGAACCTCGACACTGATGCAAGGTCAGATTAACTGGGTGCCACGGTAGCGTAGTGGTTAGTGTGACGTTATTACACTCAGGGCATTGACGTTCTGAGTTTAATTCCAACGTCATCTGCGAGGAGTTTGTGCGCCCTTCCCGTGACCACATGGGCTTCTTCCGGGTGCTCCGGTTTCCTCCCAATGTCCAGGGTCAAACCAGTTAACAGGTTAATTGGTCGTTGTAAATTGTCCCGTGGTTAGGCTAGTGTTAAATGGGGGCCAGCTGGACAGGCGGCTCTTTGGGTTGGAAGGGCCTGTTCCATGTCACATCTCCAACAATCTAAATAATAGGCTCCTCTTTGGTCACCATGAGCACCTAACGTTCACTGTACCTCAAACTTCTGCGTTTGTATGTGCACTTACTGGTCACTTTATTACTTGTAAACCTGATCGTTAATGCAAAAATCTTATCAGCCAATCATGCGGCAGCAGCTCAATGCATAGAAGCATGCAGACATGGTCAAGAGGCTCAGTCTTTGTTCAAACCAGACATCAAAACGGGGAAGAAATGTGATTGCAGTGACTTTGATTGTTGGTGCCAGACAGGGTGGTTTGAGTATCTCAGAAACTGCTGATTTCCTGGGATCTTCGCACACAACAGTCTCAAGAGCTTACAAAAATGGTGCAAAAAATGAAAAAAAAAAGCATACAGTGAGTGTCAGTTCTGTGGGTGAAAGTGCCTTGTTAATGAGAGAGGTCAGAGGGGAATGGCCAGACTGATTCAGGAAGGTGACAGTAACTCAAATAATCATGTGTTACAACAGTGGCATGCAGAGGAGCATCTCTGAACGCACAACACATCGAACCTTGAAACTGAAGAGAGTTTGGACAACCTTGGGCTGTTTTCTCTGGAGCAGCGGAAACTGAAGGGAGATCTGATAGAGGTTTATAAGATTATGAGGGGTGTAGATAGAGCAAACACAGTATCTGTTTCCCAGGGTTGAAACACCAATTACTAATACCAGAGGGCATGTATTTAAAGTGAGGGGGGTAATTTCAAAGGAGATGTGAGGGGTAAGTTTTTTTACACAGAGTGTGGTGGGTGTCTGGAATGCGCTGCCTGGGTGGGGGTAGAGACAGATACATTAGGGACTTTTCAGTGATGTTTAGATAGGCAAATGAATGTGAGGGAAATGGAAGGATATGGACATTGTGTAGGCAAAAGGGATTAATTTTAGTTGGCCACTTGATTGCTAATTGAATTGGTTCAGCACGACATTGTGGGCCGAATGGCCTGTTCCTGTGCTGTACTGTCCTGCGTTCTGAGATTATGAACTGACATTTAGTGGCCACTCTATTAGGTACAGGAGGAACCCGATAACATGCTACTGAGTGTGAGTGTCTCAAACAAAAGCTCTGAGTTTAGATGGAGCCTGTCTCCATCTCCCTGTTCTAGACATCTAAATGAGTGTATCTGTCTAAGTAAATGCAGAGCCCCATTTTCATGTGTTTGTACAAGGCAGAAGAGCGAAATTCATTCTGGGGAAAGAACAGAGAGAGTTTTGTTTGACTTCAGATGTATAACAAGCTGCAATTAAGGCCATGACTGAAGGGAAATGGTGGTTTTCAACGTGGAACGTTTCACAAGGGGTTGAAATATGTCCAGATGAATCACATTCAAATGGACGAAACTGCATCTATTCCAATTGGCATAAACTGAACTGTAGTCTTTAACTCTTTCATTGCCTGCATCATGTGGACTAACACACACAAAAAGCTGGAGGAACTCAGCAGGTCAGGCAGCGTCTATGGAAGAGAATAAACAATCATTGTTATCTCTCTCTCTCTCTCCCTCTCTCTGTATCTGTATTACACACTCCCTCTCTCTTTCTCTGTAGATCTATCTTTCTTTATAAACACAAATGTTTCTGCAGACGCTGGAAATCTTGCACAACACACAAATGCTGAAGGAAATCAGCAGGACAGGCTGCGTCTACGGAGAGGAATAAACAGTCGACATTATCTCTCCCCCCCCTTTCTCTGTAACTATCTCTCTCTCTCCATCTCACTCTATATCTCTCTCTCTGTATCCTTCTCTCCCTTTACCTCTCACTATCTCTCTTTCTTTCTTTCTCTCCCTTTCTCTCTCCCTCTCTCTCTCCCTCTATCTCTCTCCCCCTCTCTCTCACTCTCTCTCTCTATCTCTCTCACTTTCTCTCTATCTCTCTCTCCCCACCTCTCTGCCCCCTCTCTCTCCCCCTCTCCCCACCCCTCTCTCTGCCCCCTCTCTCCCCCTCTCTCTCCCCACCCCTCTCTCTCCCCCCCTCTCTCCCCACCCCTCTCTCTGCCCCCTTCTCTCCCCCTCTCTCTCTCTGCCCTCGCTCTCCCCCCTCTCTCTCTCACTCTCTCTCTCTCTCTCTATCTCTCTCTCACTCTCTCTGTATCTCTGTATAGGAGGAAGCCAGAGTACCTCTTGCCTAGTAGCAAGAGCAACAGGATGGTGGGGGTCTTTGAGGGATTGCCTCCTGTGGATAGTACCGATGGTGGGGAGGGGTGTTTCCGTGAGGTTTTTGGCTGAGTCCACGACTCTCTGCGGCTTCTTACATTCCAGCAAATTGGAGATCCTGTATCAGGCTGTGATGCAACCGTCAGGATAACATCAACATTACATCTAAGAACTTAAAACCACAGCAGTACAAGGCCTTCAGCCCATAGTGTTGTACCAGCCATTTACTCGACTCTAAGATCAATCTGACCCTTCCCTCCCACAATCCCTCCATTTTTCTGTCATCCATGTGCCTGTCTGAAAATCTCTTAGATGTCCCTAATGTATCTGCCCCTACCCTCACCCCTGGCAGGGTGTTCCACACACCCACCACTCTCTGTGTGAAAAACCAACCTATGACACCCCTCCCATGCTCCAATCACCTTGGAATGATGCTCCCGGTATTAGCCATTTCTGCTTGGGGAAAAGGTCTCTGCTGTCCACTCAGTCAATGCCTCTTATCAGCTTGTACACCTCTATCAAGTCACCTCTCATCCTCCTTCACTCCAAAGAGAAAAGTCCTAGCTCACTCAACCCATCCTTGTAGGAAGGTTATAGATGAAGACAGGTGGGTTGAAGAAGAGGGAATTTGATAGGAAAACATATTCCATCTAGGTAGCCTCTAACCTGCTGGCATAAACATCCATTTCTTCTTCCGTAATCTTTTTTTCCTTTTTTTTTCTTCTATTCCCCACTCTGGCCTCTGACTTTTTCACCTCACCTGCCTATCACCTCCCTCAGGTCCCCTCCTCCTTCCTTTTCTCCTACGGTCCACTCTCCTCTCGAATCAGATTCCTTCCTCTCCTGCCCTTGATTTTCCCACCCACCTGGCTCGTCTCCATCCCCTCCCCCCACCTTTTATTCCGGCATCTTCCCCTTCCTTCCCAGTCCTGAAGAAAGGTCTCTGCTTGAAATGCTGCCTGACCTGCTGAGTTCCTCCAGCATTTTGTGTCTGTTGTCCTTTCCTATAACAGTTGTACCACACAACACGTTTGTTGTTCTTTTATACTCAAGGTTGAAATTTAAACAAGTTGTGACTGGTTTCTGACTCCCCACAATCTCTGCTCAGTTACATGTTTTTTCCATTGCTCAGTATATCCTGTTTGTGTTCTAGTTATACAGCTCAGAAACAGGCCCTTCGCCCAACTTATCCATGTTGAACGTGACGTCCCACCTACAGTAATCCCATTTGCTTGTGTCTGACCCATGTCCCCTCAACCTTTCCAACCTGAAGGTCAATCGGAGGTCCAGATCGCAGCCCAAAGCTTGATCGGAAATCCACACTAAAGGCCAAAAGTCTGCGAATCTTTGGGAGTCCACTGGGACTGTGAAACTGTGAGTCTGGTGGAGGCCGAAGGCCAAAGACAGCTTGTCCTGGGGTTCGACGTCTTTGAACTGTGGGAGGAAACCGGAGCACCTGGAGGAACCCCATACAGTCACATCCACAAAATGTTCAAACAGTTCCGGAAATGAACTCTGAACTCCAGAATCTCCCGAGTCTGACAGCGTTGTGCTAACTGCTACATTGCGTTACGTGTTGACCTGCTGAGCACTGTGGGAGTGAATGTTACGTTGGCGCAGGGATGTGTGGTGATGCTTGCGGGCTGCCCCCGGCACACCCTTGAGATTGTTGGGTGTTAATACAAAGCACACATTTCCGGTATGTTTGTATGTACCTGTGAAAATAAGTGAATCTGAAACTGTATTTAAACCTGAATTGATAAATGCAAATGTCTTTTAAATGTCTTTAGTGCACTTGACTCAACCACTTGCTCTGGCAACCAATTTCATCTACCCATCGGTCTCTGTGTGGAAAAACCTGCGCCTCACATCTCCATGCAAATTTAATTTCCTCGGTATTATCATTCCAGAGAATCTGTCCTAGACCCAGAACATAACTGCAATTACAAAGGAAGTGCGGCAGCACCTCTACTTTCTTAGAAGTTTGCGAAGATTTGGCGTGACATCCAAAACTTTGACAAACTTCTATAGATGTGGAGTGGAGAGTATATTGACTAATTGCATCACAGCCTGGAATGGAAACACCAATGCCCTTGATGGAAAATGCTACAAAAAAAAAGTGGATACGGCCCAGTCCATCACGGGTGAAGCCCTCCCCACCATTGAGTGTATCTACACAGAGCATAGTCGCAGGAAAGCAGCATCCATCATCAGGGACCCCCACCACCCAGATTACGTTCTCTTCTCACTGCTGCCATCAGGAAGAAGATACAGGAGTTTCAGGACTCGCACCCAGGTTCAGGAACAGTTATTACCCCTCAACCATCAGGCTCCTAAACCAGAGAGATAATTTCACTCAACTTCACTCACCCCATCACTGAACTGTTCCCACAACCTATGGACCCACTTTCAAGGACTCTTCATCTCATGTTTTTGATATTTATTGCTTATTTATTTATTATTTTGTACTTGCACAGTTTGTTGTCTTTTGCACACTGGTTGTTGTCTGTCCTGTTGGGTGCAATCTTTCATTGATTTTATTGTATTTCTTGTATTTACTGTGAATACCTGCAAGAAAATGAATCTTCCTTTTCTTGAAATGAAAGTGCACTTTGATAATAAAGTGACTTTGAGCTTTGAGCTTTAAATCATAACCAGTACATATTTGGAATGTGGGAGGAAACCAGAGTCCTGGAGCAGATAAGATGAAAGCATCCAGCTTTTTTTCCCGGAGCTGGGAAATTAGAGGGAGACAGGTTTAAGGTGAGAGGGGAAAGGCTCCAGAGGAACCTGAGGGGCAACTCAGGTTTATCCAGAAGGTGGTCTGTCTACGGAATAAGCTGCCAGAGGAAGTGGTTGAGGCAGGTACATTAACAGTGTTTAAACAGGTACACAGATAGGAAAGGTGTAGAGGTAGGTGAGTCATACCGTGGAATGAGCTGCCAGCAGAAGCGGGTTTGATTTCAGCGTTTAAGAGTAATTTGGACAAGTATCTGGACGGGAGGGTTATGGTTCAGGGGCAGGTCGATGGAGTAGGCAGATGCATAGTTCGGCATGTAACGTCGACAGTTTATTCATTTCCGTAGATGCTGCCCGACCTGCTGAGTTTTATGTGCTGCCTTGGTTTAAGGGGAGAGGTGAGAGATTTCATAGGGACCTGAAGGGCAACATGTTCACCCAGAGAGTGGTTAGCATATGGAAGGAGCTGCCAGAGGTAATGGCTGAGGCAGGTAATATTTAAACAGTGGTTGGACAGGTATATGGATAGGAAAAAGTTAGAGGGATACAGACAATATGCAGGCAATTCAAACTAGCTTTGTTGGGCATCTTGGTTGGTATGGACTTGTTGGGCCAAACAGCCTGTTTTTATCCTATTTGGCACAATGAATTTACAAGGTTACTGTTCTGTTTTCTTCACTTTGGGGTAACAGTCTCTGCCCGTCCAGTCCCTTCTTATAACACAAGCCCTCCGGCCCTGGTAACATCATACAACACCACAGAGCAGAAAAGGCCCTTCAGCCCATCTAGTCTGTACTAAACTGATTTTCTGCCTAGTATCATCATCCCACAACCAGACCGTAGCCCTCCAAAACACTCCCATCCATGTACTTCTCCAAATTTCTCTTAAAAGTTGCAATCGAACCCATATTCACCATTCCCACTGGCAGATCGTTCCACCACCTTTTGAGTGAAGAAAATCCCTCTCAGGTTCCCCTTAAACATTTCACCTTTCACCCTAACCCATGACCTCTAGTCATCCCACCCATCCTCAGTGGAAAAAGCCAGCTTGCATTTACCCTCCCTATACCCCGTATAATTTTGCATAACTCTATCAAATCTCCTCTCAGCCTCCTACACTCCATGAAATAAAGTCCCAACCTATTCAATCCTTCCCTATAACTCAGATCCTCTGGTCCAGCAGCATCCTTGTAAATTTTACCTGTACTCCTTCAATCTTATTGATATCTTTCCTGCATGTAGGTGACGAGAACTGCATGCAATACCCTGAATTAGACCTCACCAACATCTTACAGTATACATCTTGTTGTTCAAGGGAACTATTTAATAATTTGTTAACAGCCTATCATACCTCTTACATACCTCTCTAGTTCACTGGTTCATTGGAGGAGACCAACGGCGGGGGAACTGCGTGGCCTCAATTGTAGCGCAAACTGGGCCCTTATGCCGTAGGGTCGCCTGTTGCAGCTACCCAGAGAGTAGTGTGGGAGACCGCAAAGGCACAGTGGGTGCGTTGGAGTCCATGCTGGGTTGGGGACTGGTCCCTCCCTTCGGTGCTGCTCTCCAGGGTTCGCTCAGTGGAAGACAAGCTGGATCGGGTTCATCTGCAGCTGCATTCGTGCATGATGGCCAGACTGTGGCGGGCTTGTTCTAGATGACAACATCCATGCACCATCTACATCTACAGACACAACCTCCGCTCAGGGGCTTGGGCCATACGATGCTTTCTTGTGACTGTACAGTATGTTTATATGTGGTATGTGGGCCTTTACTGTGTGTGACAATTGGTTCTGTGTTTTGCACCTTGACCCAGAGGAACACAACTTCATTTGGCTGTGTTCACGGGTATTCATGTATGGTTGAATGACAATGAACTTGATGTCTTTGCTTTGGAGATTGACCCTTATTTATTCACTGTTTAAATCAGTTAAGGAATAAAGAAACATTATAGGTACAGAACAGTTTTCCCGCTTGCTCAGATAAAGACACAGCTGTCCCAGATGTTGGGCTTGGATCAAGCTCTTGTACATTTTGAAACACATCACTTATCAGAAGAAAATACTACAAATTACCCCCCCCCCCCGTGTCAAAACATTTAAGGATTGCTTCCTTTGAACATGTTGTTGCAAGTTCCTCCAAACAGCTGGGCATCCAAAAGGCCTAGCCTCACAATCCCGCTACAGGGTCCGGCCTAGTTCCCTGTCCACTCACCAAACACATGCCTGGGCCTGTTCTCACTTCTCCCTACAGCTGGGTATCTGCAAGGTCTAACCTCATAGCCCTGCTACAGGGTCCGGCCTAGTTCCCCGTCCACTCACCAAACACATGCCTGGGCCTGTTCTCACTTCTGCCTACAGCTGGGTATCTGCAAGGTCTAACCTCATAGTCCTGCTACAGGGTCCAGCCTAGTTCCCCGTCCACCCACCAAACCACATGCCTGGGCCTGTTTTCACTTCTCCCTACAGCTGGGTATCTGCAAGGTCTAACCTCATAGTCCTGCTACAGGGTCCAGCCTAGTTCCCCGTCCCCTCACCAAACCACATGTCTGGGTCCTGTTCTCACAGTTCAGGGCTATAGAGGGGTTGGTGCAGCGTTGGTGTGGGACATCAGTAACCACAGCTCACTAACAGGACATAGAGCTGAGGGAGAATCTCCTTCAGCTGAGGGAGGTGGCCCCTCAACATGAGCCCTATGACCTAATTGGATCCTGGTGACCAGGCTGAGATGATACAGTCTGTGTAGGTTGTGCATGGAATCCTAGGCCTGGGATATACACAGGCCTGAAGTCTGGTGTCGACGCAGGCCTAGGATTGTAATGTACACACAGGGGATTCCCGTGCATAGGCAGGTAGGGGAATCTAAACAGGAGAATAAGGGAAGATATGAGGGGGTGGGAAAATGGAATGAGCTGCCAGAGGAAGTTGAAGAGTGGGTATAATCACAACGGTTAAAAATCACTTGGGCAGGTCCATGGATAGGAAAAGTTTAAAAGAATATGGGCCAAACACAGGAAAATGGGGCTAGTATGGTTGATTTGTGCTGAAGGGCCTGATTCTGTGCTGATTCATTCTATGGCTAATTACCTATTGGGCCAAATAGCTTCTCAGACTGCTTCAATGAGCCTTGCAGTTCCAGAGAACCCGGTTCAATCCTGGCTTTGGCCCTTGTCTGAGTGGTATTTGTATGTTCTCCCTGTGACCGTGTTTGTTCCCTCATCCCAAAGAATTGGGAATCAGTGGGTTAATTGCCCACTATGTCAATGTCAGTTGGGGGAATTGATGGGAGTGCCGGGAAAAATAACATGGGATTAGCGTAGATACGTTGTCGACCCGCGGCTGAAGTGCCTCTTTCCAGCAGTCTCTTTGACTCCTTGATCTGGATTTCCAGCTCAAAGCCACCTCATTGTCATAGTTCACTAGATCAACTCATTGTCTCTCCCTTACTGACTCGCTGCTTCTCTCTCTCTCTTCTTTTCCCTCTCTCTCCATCTCTCTCCCTCACTCTTTCCCTCACTTTCTCTTTCTCTTCCTTATCTCTCCCTCACTCTCTCCCTATCCCTTTCCCTCTTTTCCCTATCCCTCTCCATCCCTTACATTTTCTATACCCCTGCTCTCTCATTCTCTCTCACTCACCCTCTTTCTCCTTCTTTCTCTCCCTCCCTTTCTCTCTCTTTCCCTATTCCTCTCTCACTCTCTCATTCCCTTTCTCTTTCTTTCACTGTCACTCACTCTCTAACTCTTTCTCTTTCTTTCTCCCTCCCTATCTCTGTCCCTCTCCTCTCTCTCTCTCTCTCACTCTCTCCCTCTTTCTCTCCATCACCCTCTTGGGAAACTGAAAGGTCTGAAAGTGGATAAGTCACCCGGACCAGATGGTGAGCACCCTAGAGTTCTGAAAGAGATGGCCGAAGAGATCATGGAAGCTTTAGTAATGATCTTTTCCAGAAGACTGGAAAATTGCAAATGTCATTCCACTCTTCAAGAAGGGAGAGAGGTAGAAGAAAGGAAACTATAGGCCAATTAGTCTGTCCTCAGTGGCTGGGAAGATCTTGGAGTCGATTGTTAATGATGAAGTTTCAGGGTACTTGGAGGCACATGATAAAATAGGCCATAATCCGCATAGTTTCCTCAAGGGAAGTTCTTGCCTGACAAATCTTTGAAGAAATAACAAGCAGGATAGACAAACAACTGTTGTATACTTGGATTTTCAGAAGGCCTTTGACAAAGTGCCACACATGAGGCTGCTTAACAAGCTACGAGCCCATGGTATTACAGGAAAGATTCTAGCATGGATAAAGCAGTGGCTGATTGGCAGGAGGCAAAGAGTGGGAACAAAGGGAGCCTTTTCTCGTTGGCTGCCGGTGATTAGTGGTGTTCCACAGGGGTTTGTGTTGGGACTGATCCTTTTCATGTTATATGTCAATGATTTGGATGATGGAATCGATGGCTTTATTGCAAAGTTTGCAGATGATATGAAGATAGGTGGAGGGACAGGCTATTTTGAGGAAGCAGAGAGGCTACAGAGGGCTTAGACAGATCAGGAGAATGGGCAAAGAAGTGGCAGATGTCACACAGTGTTTGGAAGTGTTTGGTCATGCACTTTGGTAGAAGAAATGAAAGGGTTGACTATTTTCTAAATGGAGAGAAAATACAAAAAATACTGAGGTGCAAAGAGACTTGGGAGTCCTTGTGCAGGATTCCCTAAAGATTAATTTGCAAGTTGAGTCTGTGGTGAGGAAGGCAAATGTAATGTCCGCATTCATTTCCCGAGGACTAGAATATAAAGGCAAGGATGTAATGTTGAGACTTTATAAAGCACTGGTGAGGCCTCACTTGGAGGATTGTGAGCAGATTTTGGCCCCTTATCTTAGAAAGGATGTGCTAAAACTGGAGAGGGTTCAAAGGAGTTTCAGGAAAATGATCACAGGATTGAATGGCTTGTCATCTGAAGAGCGTTTGTTGGCTCTGGGCTGTATTCACTGGAATTCAGAAGAATGCAGGGTGACCCTATTGAAACCTATTGAATGGTGAAAGGCCTTAAGGGTTTAGCTGAGGCAGAATTTGTTAAGTGTGTCCAGGATGGATTCCTGTCACAGTATGTTGACAGACTGACTAGGGGGAATGCCATACTAGATCTAGTATTAGGTAACGAACCGGGTCAGGTCACAGATCTGTCAGTGGGTGAGCATCTGGGGGACAGTGATCACCGCTCCCTGGCCTTTAGCATTATCATGGAAAAGGATAGAATCAGAGAGGACAGGAAAGTTTTTAATTGGGGAAGGGCAAATTATGAGGCTATAAGGCTAGAACTTGCGGGTGTGAATTGGGATGATGTTTTTGCAGGGAAATGTATTATGGACATGTGGTCGATGTTTAGGGATAAATTTGCACCGGTGAGGAAGATAAAGAATGGTAGGGTGAAGGAACCATGGGTGACAAGTGAAGTGGAAAATCTAGTCAGGTGGAAGAAGACAACATACATGAGGTTTAGGAAGCAAGGATCAGATGTGTCTATTGAGGAATATAGGGTAGCAAGAAAGGAGCTTAAGAAGGGGCTGAGAAGAGCAAGAAGGGGGCATGAGAAGGCCTTGGCGAGTAGGGTGAAGGAAAACCCCAAGGCATTCTTCAATTATGTGAAGAACAAAAGGATGACAGGAGTAAAGGTAGGACCGATTAGAGATAAAAGTGGGAAGATGTGCCTGGAGGCTGTGGAAGTGAGTGAGGTCCTCAATGAATACTTCTCTTCAGTATTCACCAATGAGAGGGAACTTGATGACGGTGAGGACAATATGAGTGAGGTTGATGTTCTGGAGCATGTTGATATTAAGGGAGAGGAGGTTTTGGAGTTGTTAATATACATTAGAACGGATAAGTCCCCGGGCCCTGACGGAATATTCCCCAGGCTGCTCCACGAGGCGAGGGAAGAGATTGCTGAGCCTCTGGCTAGGATCTTTATGTCCTCGTTGTCCACAGGAATGGTACCGGAGGATTGGAGGGAGGCGAATGTTGTCCACTTGTTCAAAAAAAGTAGTAGGGATAGTCCAGGTAATTATAGACCAGTGAGCCTTACGTCTGTGGTGGGAAAGTTGTTGGAAAAGATTCTTAGAGATAGGATCTATGGGCATTTAGAGAATCATGGTCTGATCAGGGACTGTCAGCATGGCTTTGTGAAGGGCAGATCATGTCTAACAAGCCTGATAGAGTTCTTTGAGGAGGTGACCAGGCATATAGATGAGGGTAGTGCAGTGGATGTGATCTACATGGATTTTAGTAAGGCATTTGACAAGGTTCCAAACGGTAGGCTTATTCAGAAAGTCAGAAGGCATGGGATCCATCAGAAGGCATGGGATCCAGGGAAGTTTGGCCAGATGAATTCAGAATTGGCTTGCCTGCAGAAGGCAGAGGGTCGTGGTGGAGGGAGTACATTCAGATTGGAGGGTTGTGACTAGTGGTGTCCCACAAGGATCTGTTCTGGGACCTCTACTTTTTGTGATTTTTATTAACGACCTGGATGTGGGGGTAGAAGGGTGGGTTGGCAAGTTTGCAGATGACTCAAAGATTGGTGGTGTGGATAGTGTAGAGGATTGTTGAAGATTACAGAGAGACATTGATAGAATGCAGAAGTGGGCTGAGCAGTGGCAGATGGAGTTCAACCCGGAGAAGTGTGAGGTGGTACACTTTGGAAAGACAAACTCCAAGGCAGAGTACAAAGTAAATGGCAGGATACTTGGTAATGTAGAGGAGCAGAGGGATCTGGGGGTACATGTCCACGGATCTCTGAAAGTTGCCTCACAGGTAGATAGGGTAGTTAAGAAAGCTTATGGGGTGTTAGCTTTCATAAGTCGAGGGATAGAGTTTAAGAGACTCGATGTAATGATGCAGCTCTATAAAACTCTAGTTAGGCCACACTTGGAGTACTGTGTCCAGTTCTGGTCGCCTCACTATAGGAAGGATGTGGAAACATTGGAAAGGGTACAGAGGAGATTTACCAGGATGCTGCCTGGTTTAGTGAGTATGGATTATGATCAGAGATTAAGGGAGCTAGGACTTTACTCTTTGGAGAGAAGGAGGATGAGAGGAGACATGATAGAGGTGTACAAGATGTTAAGAGGAATAGACAGAGTGGACAGCCAGCGCCTCTTCCCCAGGGCACCACTGCTCAGTACAAGAGGACATGGCTTTAAGGTAAGGGGAGGGAAGTTCAAGGGGGATATTAGAGGAAGGTTCTTCACTCAGAGAGTGGTTGCTGCGTGGAATGCACTGCCTGAGTCAGGGTTGAGGCAGACACACTAGTGAAGTTTAAGAGACTACTAGACAGGTATATGGAGGAATTTAAGGTGGGGGGTTATATGGGAGGCAGGGTTTGAGGGTTGGCACAACATTGTGGGCTAAGGGCCTGTACTGTGCTGTACTATTCTATGTTCTATATGTTCTATGCCTTGATAGAGTGGATGTGGACAGGATGTTTCCTCCGCTGGGAGAGTCTAAGACCAGAGGACGCAGCCTCAGAATAGAGATAAGGAGCAACTTTTTTTGCCAAAGAGTTGTAAATCTGAGGAATTTGTTGCTCCAGGCAGCTGTTTAAGCCAAGTACATTTAAGATAGCAGTGGATATATTCTTCATTGGTTAGGGCATGAAGGGATACAGTGGGGTGGGGGGGGGGTGGAGGAAGGAGATTGGAGCAGTGAGGAAAATTGAATCAGACATGATGAAATGACAGAGCAGACTCGATGGGCCAAATGGCCTAATTCTGCTCCAAAGTCTTATGGTCTTACTTTCTCTTTCTCTCTCTCTCTCTCACTCTCACTCACTTTCTCTCTCTCTCTCTCTCTCACTCTCACTCACTTTCTCTCTCTCTCTCTCTCTCTCTCCTGCTTTCCTCTTGGTTTCTACATTGTCTATATGCCGTCTGTGCTGTTCTTTTGAGTTTTCCTGTCATTCTCTCTGCTGGTCATTGCATTTTCATCACAAACACTCCAGCATTTTTTATCACTGTCTCCATCTTCATTTCTCTGGCCTTCTATTTGTCTCACTGCTCTCCATATCCCCCTGTCTCTCTTCTATCAATTATTTGCTCTGTCTCTATTCTCTCCCTCTCCCCCTCTCTCTCTCTCTCTCTCCCCCCCCCCCCCTCCCGCCCCGCCAAACATTTTCTATGAACCCGGCCCTCCCCCTTTCTTTTCCTCGCTACCTTTACTTTGCCTCTGACTGGGTTGTGAGACACACCCCGGCTAACATTTCACCACATGGCAAAGCTGCTTCCATCAGCTCCGTGTGTTTTATAATCTTTGTTCTTCATGACAACAGCTGGCAGAATGAAAGGGCTAGGTTCAGTTTCCTGTTCAAACAACCTAATTGGAAGCCAAAAAAAAGTTATACTTAAGCCAAGTATTCCTCCCATATCCTCCAGCAGCAACGCATTGAAATAGACACAGCCCAGCCTTCTTCTTGCAAGATGGCCTGGTATCTATAATAAACATAACAAAGAGAGAAGGTCTGCCATTTCAAAAGCCTCTTGTGTCCCCCACCGTTTTATGGTCAATGAGAGAGAGATCCGCTAGCTGAGTGGTGTTACAATCACAACCTTGTGCTCAAAGTCAGTAAAACCACGGACTTTGTGGACTTAACGCAGGAGAAATTAAGAGAATTTGCAACTGATTACATAACAAGCTGGTCTGGAAACACTGATGCCCAAGGACAGAAAGGACTAAAAAATGTGGTGGACACACAGTCCATCACGGGTAAGTCCCTCCCCACCATCGAGCACATCTACTTGGAGCACAGTCGCGGGACAGCAACATCCAACACCGATGACGCCCATCATCCAGCCCATGTGCTCTTCTCGTTGCTGCCATTGGGAAGGAGCTACAGGAGCCTCATGTCCCACAGCACTGGCTTCAACTACCAGGCTTTGAACCAGAGGAGATGATTCTGTGACTCACCTTCAACAGCTCATGTTCTCGGTATTTTTGTTTGCACTGTTTGCAAATAGTTTTCCCAGTGGTTGTTTGTCAGTCTTTGTGCGTGGTTTTTCATCACTTCTATTCTATCTGTCAATCCTTCTGTGAATGCCTGCAGGAAAATTAATCTCAAGGTAGTAAATGGTAATGTACATAATTTTAAATAAATTTAGACCATAAGCTCACAAGTCATAGGAGCAGCACTAGGCCATTCGGTCATCAGGTCTGTTCTGTCATTTACATTGAGTTTTGAATGAGACAGTGACCTCCAAACACAGCAGCCACAGAAACCATCATCCCACATCTGCTCTGCCTGAACCGTAGCAGCTTCTCTCATCTTATAGATGGTTTAAATTCAGAAGTTCAAAGTACATACATGTCACCAGATACAACCCTGAGATCCCTTTTCTTGTGGGCATACACGGTAATTAGAGAGAAACACAAGAGAGTCAATGAAAAACCACACGTGACTGACAACCAGCATGCAAAAGACAACAAACTGTGCAAATACAAAAAAAGGAATAATAATAATAACAACAATAATTATAATAAATAAGAACTAATTATCAAGAACATGAGATGAAGAATCCTTGAAAGTGAGTCCAGTGGTTAGGGAACAGTTCAGTGACAGACGAATGATGTTGAGTGAAGTGATTCCCTTTGGTTTAAGAGCCTCAACCTGATACTGTGAGTCTTGAGGCTCCTGTACCTCCTTCCTGACGGCAGCTGTGAGGAGAGAGCACGGCTTGGCTGGTGGGGGACCCTGATGCTGGGTACTGCTTTCCTGCGACAGCACTCAATGCAGATGTGCTCAAAGGCAGGGAGAGCTTTACCCATGATGGGCTGGGACGTATCCACTACTTTCCGTAGGATTTTCGGTTCAAGGACATTGGTGTTCTATGTCGGGCTGTGATGCAGCCAGCCGATATACTCTCCACCATTCTTCTATAGATGTTCGTCAAGGTTTTAGATGACAGGGTGCCTGAGGGTGGTGGGGTAGAGTTATGTCTGTACAAAAGGAGGTGTAATGTGCTCCTACCTTCCGCTAGCCTACGGGTCACCCCTGGGCTTAGCCCCCGATCAGGGTCACGTGAAGCCATGGGAGCAGGGGGAGGATGGTCGTGTGAGCAGCTGATGCAGATCACAAGTCCTGGAGCCAGGGAGACAGTCTCTGAGGAGATTTCATAATGGCTGGGGCCACCCCTCTTGTAAAGACACTGCCCAGAAGAAGTCAATGGGAAACCATTTCCGAAAAATTTGCCAAGAACAATTGTGGTCATGAGAACATGGTCGCCCACGTCATACGACATGGCCCATAATGATGATGTCATACATCGCGGCACATAATGATATGACGAAGGTGTCTGTGGCTGCATTATTGTCCTTATCTCTGTAGAAACTGAAATTCCATCAAATGAACTGAGGAATTTTGTCTTCCATAACACCAAGCTCATGCCAACAGAACATTCAAGATTAAAAGTATTTATTATCGATGAATATATAGATTATACAATCTTGAGATTTGATTGCTTACAGGCAATCGTAAAGCAAGGAACCTGAAAGAAACCAAAAAAAATAAAATCAACCGCCAGTGCCCTCAGAGAAAGAGAAAAAACAAAACAAATCACGCAAACAGTAGAAGCAAGCAACAACACCAGCCTTCTGAACCAAATTAAGTCCTTAGATCCAAATCCCCGGAGCAGCTCAGAGTAGGCCCAAGGCCTTGGTATTCAGTTCATCATATTAGTGGGGTAAGTCACCATGAAATTCGCAGACACAAAGTACGATAGTTGGGAGCTGTCTCACAGCCTTAGCGTCGCAGAGAGAGGAGCTCCCAGACTATCTGAGATGGCATTTAAATTGTCCGAAACTCGCACTAGGAACTAGGCCCTGTGGCAGCAAATCGCGTCAGGCCCAGATTTCGCTGCTGGAGAAGCTATTCCCAACCTCTCCAAATCAGCTCAGCACTTAGAATGATCTATCTTCACCCAACACTCTTCATATGACAAGTCATTCATGCTGGAATAATTTTCGCGAACCTCCTTTGAACCCTCACCAGTTTCAGCACATCCTTTCTAAGATAAAGGGCCTAAAACAGCTCACAATACACCAAGTGAGGCCTCACCAGTGCTTTATAAAGTCTCAACATTACATCCTTGCTTTTATATTCTAGTCCTCTTGAAATGAATGCTCACATTCCATTTGCCTTCCTCACCACAGACTCAACTTGTAAATTAACCTTTAGGGAATCCTGCACAAAGACTCCCACGTCCCTTTGTGCCTCAGATTTTTGTATTTTCTCTCCATTTAGAAAATAGTCAACCCTTTTGTTTCTTCTACCAATGTGAATGACAATGCACTTCCAGATACTATATTCCATCTGTTATTTCTTTGCCCATTTTCCTAATCTGTCTAAGTTCTTCTGTAGCCTCTCTACTTCTTTAAAACTACCTGCTGCTCCACCTGTCTTAGCATTGTCTGCAAACTTTCCAACAAAGCCATCAATTCCATCATTCAAGTCATTGGCATATAATGTAAAAAGAATTGGTCCTAAGACAGACACCTGTGGAACACCACTAGTCACTAGCAGCCAATCGGGAAAGGCTCCCTTTATTCCCACTCTTTGCCTCCTGGTAATCAGCCACTGCTTTACCCATGCTGGAATCTTTCCTGTAATACCATGGGCTCGTAGCTTGTTAAGCAGCCTCATGTGTGGCACCTTGTCAAAGGCCTTCTGAAAATCCAAGTACACAACATCAACCAATTCTCCTTTGTCTATCCTGCTTTGCTTGTTATTTCTTCAAATAATTTCAACAGATATGTCAGGCAAGATTTTCCTTTGAGGAAACCATATTGACTGCAGCCTATTTTATCAAGTGCCTCCAAGTACCTCCAAACCACTTCTTCAACATTCAACTCCAACTCTTCCCAACTACTGAGCTCAGACTAACTCCTTATCATTTCCATTCTCCTGCCTCTCCCCCTTCTTGAAGAATGGACTGGCATTTGCAATTTTCCAGTCTTCTGGAACCATTCCAGAATCTAGTGATTCTTGAAAGGTCGTTACTAATGCCTCTTCAGCCACCTTTTTCAGAAATCTAGGGTGTACACCATCTGGTCCAGGTGACTTATCTACCTTCAGACCTTTCAGCTTCCCAAGAACCTTCTCCCTAGTTATTCCCTAGCAACTTCACGCACTTCATGTTCCCAGGCACCTGGAATTTCCACCATACTGCTAGTGTCTTCCACAGTGAAGACTGATGCAAAATATTTATTCAGTTCATCTGCAATTTCCTTGTTCCCCATTACTACCTCTCCAGCATCATTTTCCAGCAGTCCAATATCCACTCCCACCTCTATTTTACACTTTATATATCTGAAGAAGCTTTTGCTAACCTCTTTAATGTTGTTGGCTAGCTTACTTTTCCAGCTTTACCCTCTTAATGACCTATTTTAGTTGCCTCCTGTTGGTTTGTAGAAGTTTCAGAATCCTCGAACTTCCCACTAATTTTTGCTCTATTATATGCCCTCTCTTTGGTTTTTCTGTTGGCTTTGACTTCTCTTGTTACCCACAGCCATGTCATCTTTCCTTTAGAATACTTCTTCCTCTTCGGGATGTATATATCCTGTGCCTTCCGAATTGCTTCCAGAAATTCCAGCCGTTGCTGCTCTGCCATCATTCCTGCCAGTGTTCTTTTCAATTCTAGCAAACTCCTCTTTCATGCCTCTGTAATTCTCTTTACTCCACTGTAAAACTGATACACTTCTCCTTCTCAAATTTCAGGGTAAATTTGATTGTATTATGATCAGTTACCCCTAAGAGTTCTTTAACCTTAAGCTCTCTAATCAATTCCAGTTCATTGTGCAACACCCAATCCAGAATAGCTAATCCTCTAGTGGGCTCAACCATGAGCTGCTCTAAAAAGCCATCTCGTAGGCATTGTAGAAATCCCCCTCCTGGAATCCTAGCTTTTCCCAATCTACCTGCGCATTGAAATCCTCCATGATGATTGTAACGCTGACCTTTGGCAGGCTTTTTCCATCTCCCATTGTAATTTATAGAGCACATCCTACTGCTGTTTGGGGTCTGTATACAACCCCCATCATGCTCTTATCCATCAATGATTCAACACCTTCCCACCCTATGTCACCTCTTTTGAATGATTTGATTTCAACTTTTACCAACAGAGCATTGAAATATAACACCTTCAGTCCTGTATTCGCCCTTTTCAATTTTGTACTTGTACACCTTTGGTCTGTGGGAGGAAACCAGAGCACCTGGAGGAAACCCACACAGTCACAGGGTGAACATACAAACTCCTTACAGACAGCTGCGGAAATGAATTGTGACCACTGGTGGTCAAAGCATTGAACTAATTGTTACAGTACCGTGCTGTCTCTGTGGCTTTCGCAGGAGTCTGGAGGATTGTGTGCAGTTCTGGCTGCCCAGCTGGAGGCAGGATGTGATTAATCTGGGGAGGATGCTGAAAAGATTCATGAGGATGTTACAGTGACTCTGTTTGTTTTGACAACCAGTGAAGAGAAACAGGAGGCTCCCTGAACTCGCATATTGTTCATATCTTTCAAGTTCCTGGCCTCAACATCTCTGAAGAGCTATCCTGAGCCCAAACTATCGATGCAATTACAAAGAAGGCACGATAGAAGCCTTATTTCATTTGGAGCTTGAGGGGATTTGGTATGTTACCAAATATTCTCACAAATTTCTACAGAAGTACCATTCTAACTGGTGCACCAGTATCTGTTTTGGAGAACCACTTCACAAGAATAATGGAGCCAGTTGAGTTACAACCCTCTGCAGATTTTTCTGATCCTGTGCAGTGGCCCCCTCCATGCCAGATAGTGATGCAACCAGTTAGAATCTCTCCATTGTACCTCTGTAGGAATTTGCTAGATAACGTGCAAACTCAGCAGACGGGCAGCGCCAGGGGTGGGGATCGAACCTGGGGATCTGGGGTTGAGAGGCATTGGCTGTATGCTGCTCCTCCGTGCCACACCTTTGTCTGTAGAACATCACAGCCGCAAGGGGCACAGGGGAAGTGGTGGTGGAAGCAGATACAACATGATCACTCAGGAGGTTGTTAGACAGACAAAACAATATTCAAGCGTTGATTACTGAATATTGAAAGACCGAGATAGAGTGGGTGTGGGGAGGATGTTTCCTATAGAGGGAGAGTCTAGGACCAGAGGACACAGATAGAGTGGATGTGGAGAGGATGTTTCCTATAGTGGGGGAGTCTAGGATCAGAGGACACAGATAGAGTGGATGTGGAGAGGATGTTTCCTATAGTGGGGGAGTCTAGGACCAGAGGACACAGCCTCAGAATAGAGGGATCTCCCTTTGGAACGGAGATGAGGAGGAATTTCTTTAGTCAGAGTGTGGTGACTTTGTGGAGGGCCAAGAATTTGTAGGTATATTGAATGGCAGAGCAGATCAAATGGCCTAATTCTGCTCCTGCGTCTTGTGGTCTTACGGAATATGCAGGGAATGGAGGAATACTACTCTCACTGTTAGAGGGACTCCTACCAACTCGGCCATGCTCACATCCTGCTACTTCCATCAGGCAGCAGATACAAAACCATTCGGTCCCACACCACCAGGTTCAGGAACAGTTATTACCCCTCAACCATCAGGCTCCTGAACCGGTGTGGATAACTTCACTCACCACAATGAGCCTCAGGTCCCACACCACCAGGTTCAGGAACAGTTATTACCCCTCAACCATCAGGCTCCTGAACCAGTGTGGATAACTTCACTCACCACAATGAGCCTCAGGTCCCACACCACCAGGTTCAGGAATAGTTATTACCCCTCAACCATCAGGCTCCTGAACCGGTGTGGATAACTTCACTCACTCCAACACTGAACTAATTCCACAACCTACTTGCTCACTTTTAAGGGCTACACAATTCAGGTTCTCAGTCATTTTTGCACAATATGTCTGCTTTTGCACATTGACCATTTGTCACTTTGTTTATGAAGAGATTTTATAAATTCTATTGTAGTTTTTTTTGCTTTCCTGTAAAAGTCTGCAAGTAGGATCCTGTCAGTCCTTGAGTCGGTGGGGGGGGGGGGGTACGCTTGAAGAGGCAACATCTGAAAATTGTGTCATCTGACCAGCACGCTGCTGGTCTCCGCTCTTGTTATTGCAGAAGCAATCTCCTTCTCTGTTGAGTCTGAGATTCCGAAATGCTGGGTTATGGATTGTAGTTTTCGATGGACTCTTTTCCAGATCTCTTTAGGGGCTTTAGCCTTTGCTTGCATGGTGGTGGGGGGGGGTTGATGTTTCTGCTGATGCAAATGGGGGGGTCGATGGTTCTGCTCCTGCTTGTGCATGGCAGGGGGAGGGGTGGATTTGGGGTTCTGTTGTTTCTATCATTCATTCAATGGGGTTTCTTGTTTCGTGGATGTCTGTGAAGAGTAAGAATTTCAGGCTGTATACCGTATACATTCTCTGATATTAAATGGAAACATTTGAACCATTTGAAAATACTCAGTAGCATTTGGTGACAGACACATACTTCAATAATAAATTTACTTTGAATATGGATTATATGCAGGCAGAAGAGATTAGTTTAACTTGACATCACGGTCAATATATACAGTGTGGGCCGAAAGGCTGTTCTTGCGCTGTACTGTTCTACGTTCTATAAATAATTATGCATCCCTTGGTCACCCCCACCAGAGATGGGTCGCCAATCTGAAAATATCCTTGAGATCATCCTTAGCTCACTGTCAAACACACAGAGAACATCAGGGGACCCAGCAGCAAAGATGCAAATGAATAAACAGTCGACGTTTCAGACTGAGATCCTTTATCAGGATTGTAAAAGAAGAGGGTAGAAGCCAGAATGAGACGTTGCGGAGGAGGGGAAGTGGACGACAAGCTGGCAGCTGGCAGGGTCATGGGTGAAAGGGAAGGAGGCAGGGCACGAGAGAGGTGATGGGCAGGTGAGGAGAAGAGAGGGGGTGGGGGGGGGGAGGAAACCAGAATGGGGAATGGAAAAGGAGAGAAGGGTGAGGGGGAGAAATTACCGGGAGTTAGACAAATCGATGTTCATGCCATTGGACTGGAGGACACACCTATGGAATATGAGGAGTTGCTCCTCCAGCCGGAGAGTGGCCTCATCGTGGCTGAAGAGGAGGCTATGAACCCCACCACAGACACTGCCTGACCTGCTGAGTTCCTCCAGCACTTTGTGTGTGTTGCTCTGAATTTACAGCAGCTGAGAATCTCTTGTGTTTCTCTTCCCTGTGAGCCACTCCTCCATCTATCACCTCCAAATCCCTGGGCCAGAAACTAAGTTAACACACCCAGAGAAATTACTTCCCCTAACAACAGAGCAACATCTAATTTATATTGTTTCTGGAATCAAAAGCAGAACCTTATACTTCGGAAAGTCTTTGATTTCAGGCAGTTTGGTGTTAAAAAGAACAGCTTCTGCCCGGGGCCTTTGCTTAACCCTCATGCAACGTCACTAAAACAGATTATCTTGTCATCATCGCATTCTTCTGCAATTGTCCTGTTTCCTGCAAGTGGCATCAATCCCTTTGATAGCAAAAGGCTCTGCTGCAGATTGTGAACGGGTTGTTGAAGAACTGGCCTTGCCTTGCTTCTCTTGGTTATATTCTTCAAACAGAATCAGAATCAGGTTTAATATCATCCGCATATGTTGTGAAATGTGCTGTCTAGCAGCAACAGTAGATTGTAATAAAAATCATACATTTTAATAACATGTATATTAAAAAATAAATTAAATAAGTAATGCAAAAAGAGAGGGAAAGAAGTGAAGTAATGTTCATGGGTTCATTGTCCATTCAGATATCTGATGGCAGAGGGGAAGAAACTGTTTCTGAAAAGTAGAGTGTGGGTCTTCAGGCTCCTGTACCTCCTCCTTGATGGTAGTAGTGAGAAGAGGCTATGTCCTGGGTGGTGGGGGTCCTTAATGATGGAAGCAGCAATTTATGAAGATGTCCTTGATGCTGGGGAGATTGGAGCCCACAATGAAGCTGGCCGACTTTACAGCTTTCTGTAGCTTTATCGTAGAGATACAGCACAAAACAGCCCCAGGACACAAAGTTCATAGTAAATTTGTTATTAAAGTACATGTAGGTCACCGTATACTATCTTGAGATATATTTCTTGCAGGCATTCACAGTAGAACAAAGAAATACAACAGAATCGATGAAAAACTACACACAAAGACTGACAAACTACCAATGTGTAAAATAACACAAAATGTGCAAATAAAAAACCAAATATTACTAATGAATAAGTAATAAATAACACTGAGAACATGAGTCCTTGAAAGAGAGTCCATAGGTTGTTCAGTGTTGAGGTGAGTGCAGTTACCCCCTCTGGTTCCGGTTCCTGACGGTTGAGGGGTAATAACTGTTTGTGAACCTGGTGGTGTGGGTCCTGAGGCTCCTGAACCTCCTTCCCGATAGGGGCAGTGAGGAGAGAGCGTGGCCTGGATGTTGGACGCTGCTCTCCTGAGACCGCGTTCCTGGTAAATGTACTCAGCAGTGAGCTGCAGAAACTGAGGGTGATAAACTAGTAACCTGCCTTACTACCGCCACGTGTGCTGAGCCAAGTGGAAAACAGGCTGGAAATCCAGAGCCACACACACAAACCGCTAGAGGAACTCAGCGTGTCAGGCAGCATCTATGGAAAAGAGTCAACAGTCAGCGATTTGGGCTGAGACCCTTCGTTAGGACTAGAAAACTGACTTTTGCATGCTGTCCACTCAGATAATTTCATTGCAGCAGAGCGGATGGGTAGTAACGGGAAGGGCAATAACGCTACTGAAACAGTGCAGAGCAGGCATACAATGAGCCTCAGTCTGTAGGGAGTTTGTATTTTCTCCCTGGGACCACGTAGTTTACCTCCAGGTGTTCCAGTTCCTCCTCGTCCAAAGACGTATGCTCAGTAGATCAATTGGTCATTGTGAATTGTCCTGTGGTTAGGCTAGAGGTACCTCAGTGAGTTGCTGGGCGGTGGGGCCCGCTCCATGTTGTATCTATAAATAAATAATACATAGGTCAGGATGTGTGGATATGGCCCAGTCCATCCCAGGCAACACTCCACCCAGCACTGAGCACGTCCACATGGGGCACTGCCACAAGAAGGCAGCGTCTATCATCAGGGATCCCCACCACCCAAGCCATGCTGCCATCAGGCAGGAGGTACAGAAGCCTCAGATGACACAGAAGTTGGGGGTGTTGTGGATAGTGTGGAGGGCTGTCAGAGGTTACAGTGGGTCATTGATAGGATGCAAAACTGGGCTAAGAAGTGGCAGATGGAGTTCAATGCAGATGAGTGTGAGGTGGTTCATTTTGGTAAGTCAAATATGATGGCAGAATACAGTAGTAATGGTAAGACTCTTGGCAGTGTGGAGGATCAGAGGGATCTTGGGGTCTGAGTCCATAGGATGCTCAAAGCAGCTGCGCAGGTTGACTCTGTGGTTAAGAAGGCGTAGGGTGTATTGGCCTTCATCAATCATGGAATTGAATTTAGGAGCCAAGAGGTAATGTTGCAGCTATATAGGACCCTGGTCAGACCCCACTCGGAGTACTGTGCACAGTTCTGGTCACCTCACTACAGGAAGGATGTGGAAACCATAGAAAGGGTGCAGAGGAGATTTACAAGGATGTTGCCTGGATTGGGGAGTGTGCCTTATGAGAATAAATTGAGTGACCTCAGCCTTTCCTCTTTGGAGCGACGGAGGATGAGAGGTGACCTGATAGAGGTGTATAAGATGATGAGAGGCATTAATTGTATGGATAGTCAGAGGCTTTTTCCCCAAGGCTGAAATGGCTAGCATGAGAGGGCGTAGTTTTAAGGTGCTTGGAAGTAGGTACAGAGGAGATGTCAGGGGCAAATTTTTTTACGCAGAGAGTGGTGAGTGCGTGGAATGGGCTGCCGGCAGCGGTGGTGGAGGCGGATATGTTAGGGTCATTTAAGATGGCTACATGGAGCTTAGAAAAATAGAGGACTATGGGTAAGCCTAGGTAGTTCTAAGGTAAGGACATGTTCGGCACAGCTTTGTGGGCCGAAGGGCCTGTATTGTTCCATAGGTTTTCTATGTTTCTATGTCCCACACCACCATGTTCGGAAGCAGTTATTACCCTACAAACATAAGGTGCCAGAACCAGCGTGAATAACTTCAATCACCTCAACACTGAACTGATTCCACAACTACTCACAATTTTTTATTTGCAGTTTGTCTTCTTGTGCACATTGTTTATCTGTCAGCCTTTGTTTATGTACAGTTCTCCATAAATTCTGTTGTATTTTGTTTTGTTCCTATGAGGCCTGCAAGAGAATCAATCTCTGGTTAGTATATGGTAACATATACATACAATGAAAATAAGTTTACCTTGAACTTTGAAGTATATTATGAAGGTTAAGAGTTAGTTTTATTGCAATAGGGAACCATTCAATAATCTGCTAACAGTGGGGTAGAAGCCGTCCTTGGGCCTGGTGGGACGTGCTGTCACTGATAACAGTGGGGTAGAAGCTGTCCTTGGGCCTGGTGGGACGTGCTTTCACTGATAACAGTGGGGTAGAAGCTGTCCTTGGGCCTGGTGGGACGTGCTCTCACTGATAACAGTGGGGTAGAAGCTGTCCTTGGGCCTGGTGGGACGTGCTTTCACTGATATCAGTGGGGTAGAAGCTGTCCTTGGGCTGGTGGGACGTGCTCTCACTGATAACAGTGGGGTAGAAGCTGTCCTTGGGCCTGGTGGGACGTGCTCTCACTGATAACGGTGGGGTAGAAGCTGTCCTTGGGCCTGGTGGGACGTGCTCTCACTGATAACGGTGGGGTAGAAGCTGTCCTTGGGCCTGGTGGGACGTGCTCTCACTGATAACGGTGGGGTAGAAGATGTCCTTGGGCCTGGTGGGACGTGCTCTCACTGATAACAGTGGGGTAGAAGCTGTCCTTGGGCCTGGTGGGACGTGCTCTCACTGATAACAGTGGGGTAAAAGCTGTCCTTGGGCCTGGTGGGATGTGCTTTCACTGATAACAGTGGGGTAGAAGCTGTCCTTGGGCCTGGTGGGACGTGCTTTCACTGTTAACAGTGGGGTAGAAACTGTCCTTGGGCCTGGTGGGATGTGCTTTCAGGCTTTTGTATCTTCTGCCCGATGGGGGGTGGGTGGGGTCTTTGATTCTGCTGGCTGCTTTACTGAGACAGTGGGAAGTGTAGACAGAGTCCATGGAGGGGAGGCTGGTTTCTGTGATGTGTCCACAACTCTCTGCAGTTTCCTGTGGTCACGGGCAGAGCCGTTGCTGTACCCAGCCGGGATGCATCCCGATAGGATGTTTTCTGTGGGGCATTGGATAAAATTGGTGGGAGTCAAAGGGACAATACCAAATTTCCTTTGCCTCCTGAGAAAGTAAAGGTGTTGGTGAGCTTTCTTGGCTATGCGGCCTACGTGGCTGGACGAGGGCAGGCTGTTGGTGATGTTCCGCTGAGGAACTTGAAACCCTCAACTCTCTCAGCTTCAACAGTTCTGGTGTAAACAGGAGCATGTGGATCACCCCCTCCCCTTCCAGAAGCCCATGAGCAGCCCTTTCATTTTGTCAACATTTTCCATCTACATTCTTCAACTTTGAGGGATCTACAGGCATGGACCCCAAGAGCTTATAAGCATAACACTTTTCACCAGAGTCTGCCCTGGTATAAATTGATTGTCCATGGATTTGGAGCTGAACGCTTACTCTCGTGCATCAGACAGGCTCCTCTTTCACCACCTCAAAACTTAATATAAAACATTGGTGTTTTTTCCACCAGGATTGTGAGATTGTTTAATATTTGTGTGGCAGCAAACATTTTAATCTATATTTCATCTCCCATAACAACCGAAAGCTTTACTGAACCTGTGTGCGACTCTCTGCTCTATTTGTCCTCTGTTATCCTTATCTTGCCTCGCTGAAGCTTTATCACGTCAGCACACAACACATTCATTCAGAATTATGACTCTTTTCCACCAAAGAAAAAAGGATGGAAAGTAGTTTGATGACAGGTCAATATCTCACCCCTCCATCTGTGAAACATCCCGATAACACTGCACGCAGCTTAATCAGTGTTTCTCAAACAACCCGGATTACGTCAGTTGGTCATTTTGTTATAACTTCAGATTTACTGTAACTTCTCAGCCTTAAATCGTACAATCAAATAAATGATTCTATACTACCCAGCACTAACAAATACACACAGTACTATGCAAAAGTCCCAGGGCCAGGCTAGTGACACAAAGCCAGGGTGATGAGACCCACCGTTACCCTTATGAGGCCTCCTCCCCAACGGGGAGACCTGTCGTAAATTGAGGGACCACTTCATCGAGCACCTCCACTCCCTCTGCCAGAAGCACAACTTCCCTGTGGCCAAAAAATATTTTAATTCTGATTCCCAATGCCATTCCGACAAGTTGGTCCATGGCCTCCTCTAGGCAGGGGATGAGGCCACTCTCAGGGTGGAGGAGCAACACCTCGTATTCTGCCTGTGTGGCTTCCAAACTGATGGCATGAAAATCGGTATCTCCTTCTGGTAAAATACTTTCCCTCCCTTTCCCCTCTTATTCGATTCCCCATTCTGGTTTCTTACACTTTCTCACCTGCCCGTCGCTTCTCCCTGGGTCCCGCCCTCCTTCCCTTTCTCCCATGATCGACTCTCCACTCCTTTCAGATTCCTTCTTCTCCATCCTTTAACCTTTCCCACCCACCTGGATTTACCCATCACCTTCCAGCTGACCTCCTGCCCCTCCTCCCACCTTTTTATTCTGGCATCTTCCCCCTTCCTTGATTAGATCCTTCAACAGGACTGACCCGAAACATCGACTGTTTACTCCCCTCTACACTGTTGATGTTGCCTGACCTGCTGAGTTCCTCCAGCATTTTGTGTGAGTTCACATGGATTTCAGCATCTGCAGGATCTCTCCTGTTTACTTCCAGCTCGGGAGCCTAAGACTTTTGCACAGTGCTGTAAAGTAGTGTGCAACAAGTTATGGCAGAGGTTTCTTGAGGAAAGCGGCAAATGTATGCACTTTGCTCTGCGAACTCTAGTTAAGCTAATATGGCCATTATTCATTTATTTATTCCAGCTCTTTGAGCCACACTGTCCAGCAATCCCCCAATTTAACCCTAGCCCAATCACAGGACAATTTTCAATGACCAATTAACCTACCAAACGGCATGTGTTTGGACTGTGGGGGGTAACCAGAGCACCCGGAGGAAATCCACGTAGTTATGGGGACAATGTACAGGCAGTGGCAGGATTTGAAGCCAGGTCACTGGTACTGTTAAGCATTGTGTTACACTGCTAGGTTTAACTTCTCAGCCTTAAATCGTGCAATCAAATAATGATTCCAAAAGCACTCAGCATCCAGTGTAAGAACAACTTGCAGCAATGCCAAACAGGATTCTTCAACTTTGAAACATTGGCTCTGTTTCCCTACCCACAGATGTTGCCTGACCTGCCAAGTATTGTTGCATTTGGATAGGATACATTCCATGCTCCACAGAAAACATCCTCTCCAGATGCATCCCGGCTCGGTCCGGCAATGGCTCTGTCCGTGACTGCAAAAAACTGCAGAGAGTTGTGGACACATCACAGAAACCAGCCTCCCCTCCACGGACTCTGTCTACACTTCCCACTGTCTCTGTACAGCAGCCAAAGACCCCACCCACCCCAAACATTCCCTCTTCTCCCCTCTCCCATCGGGCCAGAAAATACAAAAATCTGAAAATACTTACCATCAAGATCAAGGACAGCTTCTACCTCACTCTTATCAGACTCTTGAATGGTTCCCTCATACAATACGATGGACTTGACCTCACAATCAACCTCGTTATGACCTTGCACCTTATTATCTACCTGTACTGCACCTTCTGTGTAACTGTAACACTTTATTCTTCATTCTGGTATTGTTTTACCTTGTTCTACCTCAATACACCGTGTAATGATCTGATCTGTATGAAAAGTTTGCAACAGTATGTCGTTACATTGGGACACTAATAAATCAACTGCCGTATAATATCAATAGTTTAATGTCAGTGAGAAAAATGGCACTGAGATAAAAGAGCCAGCCATGATGATCTCACTTGGGTGGGATGGACATGATGGGCTGAATGGCCTACTTCTGCTCCTATGGCCTTATGGATGAATGGCCTACTCCCTATCCTCTACAGTAGTTATTTAAAGCCAGCTCCCTCCACCACCTAGCTGCTTGCGGACAGATCCTCCCCTCTTGTCTCTATGGTCCTTCTGGAATTTTTCCTCAAGAGCTTTCTACAAGCCACGTCCTTTTGCAAGTCTAGAGAAAGTGGTGGATATGGCACAGTTCATCACAGACAAATCCCTCCCCACAACTGAGTTGTGCCACAAGAAAGCGGCATTCATCATGAAGGACCAGCAATCACAATCCTCATAAAAAGTCATTCAATTAAAACAGCTTCAGTTATGGCACACACATTCAATGGGCTAATTACCACAATACGTGAATTTACGAAATTCTCTCGACAAGTTGATGTGCTATTGTTGGCAGAGTGTATATCTTAGCAACGGATAGAAGCACAGGAAAGCAGCATCCAGCATCGGGGAACCCCCACCACCCAGGCTGTTCTCTCTTCTTACTGCTGCCATCAGGAGCCTCAGGACCCACACCACCATCAACATGGATAACTTCACACACCTCAACCCTGAACTGGTCCCACAACCTGCAGACTTACTCTCAAAGACTACAACTGGAGAGGGGGGACTTCAATCTGGTCCAGCACCCAAGGAGAAAAGGCAGGAGTGGTTTGTGGCAGCGTCATAGAGCTTTGACCAGCAGCCAATCCGGACACTGGAAGTTTGGAGGGGGGGGGAAGGGGGTTCCTATCAGGTCCGCAGCCCGAGTATAAAAGGAGCAGTTCGTTGCACAGTAACAGAGCTTTGACCAGTGGCCAATCCGGACACTGGAAGTTTGGGGGGGGGGGGGGGTTTCAATCAGTAACAGAGCTTTGACCAGTGGCCAATCCGGACACTGGAAGTTTGGAGGGGGGGGGGGGTTTCAATCAGTTTTCAATCAGTAACAGAGCTTTGACCAGTGGCCAGTTGACGCTTGGGATTGATTAGTAAGAGCAAATTAAAGGTCGGGAGGGGCAAGCGCAGTGGCCATCCTCTGAGTGGACAGAGTCAGAGTGGTGATCTTAAGGCTTTAGCTCTTCGAAGCTTCGCTCAGAGAAAACAAAGTAAAGAAAAGCTCAAGTTTTTTTCCTTCTCTTCTTTATATCTGCTCAGCTCGGACAGTAGAGATGCCAGGCAGGATAGTGGAATGCTCCTCCTGTGGGATGTGGGAAGGCAGGGAGACCTCCAGTGTCCCTGACAACTACAACTGCAAGAAGTGCTTCTAGTTGCATCTTCTAACAAACCGCGTGAAAGAGCTGGAACTGGATGACCACTGGATCATTCGGGAGGCAAAAGGGTGATAAATAGGACATATAAAGAGGTAGTTATACCCAAGGTGCAGGACACAGGAAATTGGGTGACAGTCAGGAAGGGGAAAGGGGTTAAGGAGACAGTGCAGAGTATCCCTGTGGACATCCCCCTCAACAACAGGTATATCACTATGGATACTGTCAGGGTGGGGGTGGTGACCTAACAGAGGAAAGTCACAGAGATCAGGTCTCTGGCACTGAGTCTGTCTCTGTGACCCATAGGGAAGGGGGAAGAAGAGGCATGCTATGGTGACAGGGGATTCATTAGTTAGAGGAATGGATAGGAGGTCCGGCAAGCGTGAACAAGATTCCCAGATGGCATGTTGCCTCCCGGGTGCCAGGGTCCAGGAGATCTTGGATCAAGTCCTCTGTATTCTCAAGTGGGAGGGTGAACAGCCAGAAGTCGTGGTCCATGTAGGTACCAATGACATGGGTAGGACAAGTGATGAGGTTTTGCATAGGGAGTTCAGGGAGTTAGGTGATAAGTTAAAGAGCAGGACCTCCAGGGTTGTGAACTCAGGATTGCTACATGTACCATGTGCTAGAGATACTAGAACTAGGAAGATTATACAGTTTAATACGTGGCCAAGGAGTTGGTGTAGGAGGGACGGCATAAGAATTTTGGATCATTAGGCTCTCTTCCAGGAAAGGTGGAATCTGTACAAAAGGGCGGTTTGCACCTGAACTGGAGGGGAGACCAATATCCTAGTGGGATGATTTGTTAATGCTGCATGATGGGGTTTAAACTAGAGTTGCAGGGGGATGAGAACCAGAGTGCCAGATCAGCTAGTGGAGAGGTTGTGGATGTTGGTAAGACCTCAGACAAAGTTAGGAATTCAAAGGTTGAGCATGGTGTGACAAAATCGAAAGGGGTGAGCACAGGACTGACGGTGTTGTATCTGAATGCAGGCACTATACAGAATAAGGTAGAAAAACTTGCAGCACAGTTGCAGATTGGCAGATATGATGTTGTGAGCATCACTGAAAGATGATTGCTGGATGCTTAATGTCCAAGGATACATGCTGTATGAAAGATAGGTGGAAGGGCAGGTAGTTTTGAGAAAGTAGAGAGGCTACAAAAGGACTCAGACAGATTAGGAGAATGTGCAAAGAAGAGGCAGATGGAATACAGTGTCGGGAAGTGTTTGGTCATGCACTTTGGTAGAAGAAATGAAAGAGTTGACTGTTTTCTAAATGGAGAGAAAATACAAAGATCTGAGATGCAAAGGGACTTGGGAGTCCTTGTGCAGGATTCCCTGAAGATTAATTTGCAGGTTCAGCCAGCACTGAGGAAGACAAATGCAATGTTAGCATTCATTTCAAGAGGACTAGAATATAAAAGCAAGGATGTAATGTTGAAACTTTATAAAGTGCTGGTGAGGCCTCACTTGGAGTATTGTGGGCAGGTTTGGGCCCCTTATCTTAGAAAATTGTGCTGAAACTGGAGAGGGTTCAAAGAAGGTTCACGTAAATTATTCCAGGATTAAATGGGTTGTCACATGAAGAGGGTTTGATGACTCTGGGCCTGTATTCACTGGAATTCAGAAGAATGAGCGGTGACCCAATGGTTAAAGGCCTTGATAGAGTGGATGTGAAGAGGATGTTCCCTATAGTGGGAGATTCTAAGACCTGAGGACACAGACTCAGAATAGAGGGGCATCCTTTTAGAATGGAGATGAGGAGGAATTTCTTCAGCCAGAGGGTGGTAAATCTGTGGAATTCATTGTCACAGGCAGCTGTGGAGGCCAAGTCTTTATGAGGCAGAAGTTGATAGATTCTTGACTGGTCAGGGTTGAAGGGATACGGGGAGACGGCAGGAGACTGGGGCTGGGAGAGAAAATGGATCAGCCATGATGAAGTGGCAGAACAAACTCGAAGGGCCAAATGGCCTAATTCTGCTTCTATATCTTATGGTCTTAATTCATGTTCTCCGTATTATTTTGTTTGTCAGTATTTGTTTATGTATAGTCTTTCCCAAATTCTATCATCTTTCTTTATTTTCCTGCAAACGTCTGCAAGAAAAAATTGACTTTGAACGTTGCCTTTGATCTCTGGAAGGAACCAGCTGGCCACTTCCACAAACCAGAGGCTCGGGGGAAATGCTGGAACTCCAGCTGAACAACTTCTTCAACAGGTTCGACAGCTCAATCTCATCCTCACCGCAGAAATCCACACCAGGCTTACTTCCCTCACAGGAAAATAGCCACTCACAGGAGACCTTGCCCACGCCCAGGATTACGGCTGCACAGGTGGAAGGTCAACTGAGGAAGATCTGTACCAGCAAGGCGGCTGGACCGGATGGAGTTTCCCCACGATTACTGAGGGCCTGTGCGACTGAGCTGGGAGAACCACTACAGCGCATCTTCAACATGGGCCTGGAGCAGAGAAGAGTACCCAGACAGTGGAAAACATCCTGTATTGTCCCGGTACCGAAGAAACCACAACCAAAGGAGTTGAATGACTTCAGACCTGTTGCCTTGACGTCGCACGTTATGAAGACCATGGAGCGGCTGATAATACAGAATCTGAGGCCACAAACCAGGCACGCCCAGGATCCTCTTCAGTTTGCGTATAAGGAGAAGGTGGGAGTGGAGGATGCTATCACGTATTTGCTGCACAAATCACTCTCTCACCTAGAGGGGGTCAGTTGTGCTGTGAGGATTACATTCCTTGACTTCTCTAGTGCCTTTAACACCATCCAGCCCAAGATCTTAAGGCACAAACTAACGGAGATGGGAGTAGACTCTCACATGGTGGATTGGATAGTGGACTACTTGACAGATAGACCTCAGTATGTGCGGTTGGGAGACTGTAGGTCTGACACGGTGGTCAGCAGCACAGGAGCGCCGCAGGGAACCGTACTCTCTCCGGTCCTGTTCACCCTGTACACATCAGACTTCCAATATAACTCGGAGTCCTGCCATGTGCAGAAGTTCGCTGATGACACGGCCATAGTGGGGTGTGTCAGGAATGGACAGGAGGAGGAGTATAGGAAACTGATACAGGACTTTGTGATATGGTGCAACTCAAACTACCTGCGTCTCAATATCACCAAGACCAAGGAGATGGTGGTGGACTTTAGGAGATCTAGGCCTCATATGGAGCCAGTGATCATTAATGGAGAATGTGTGGAGCAGGTTAAGACCTACAAGTATCTGGGAGTACAGTTAGACGAGAAGCTAGACTGGACTGCCAACACAGATGCCTTGTGCAGGAAGGCACAGAGTCGACTGTACTTCCTAAGAAGGTTGGCGTCATTCAATGTCTGTAGTGAGATGCTGAAGATGTTCTATAGGTCAGTTGTGGAGAGCGCCCTCTTCTTTGTGGTGGCGTGTTGGGGAGGAAGCATTAAGAAGAGGGACGCCTCACGTCTTAATAAGCTGGTAAGGAAGGCGGGCTCTGTCGTGGGCAAAGTACTGGAGAGTTTAACATTGGTAGCTGAGCGAAGGGCGCTGAGTAGGCTACGGTCAATTATGGATAACTCTGAACATCCTCTACATAGCACCATCCAGAGACAGAGAAGCAGTTTCAGCGACAGGTTACTATCGATACAATGCTCCTCAGACAGGATGAAGAGGTCAATACTCCCCAATGCCATTAGGCTTTACAATTCTACCGCCAGGACTTAAGAACTTTTTAAAAGCTATTATTAATGCTTTTTGAGATAGTGATTTAGATGCATATCATATTTTTTACTGAGTTAAGTATTGTATGTAATTAGTTTTGCTACAACAAGTGTATGGGACATTGGAAAAAAAGTTGAATTTCCCCATGGGGATGAATAAAGTATCTATCCATCTATCTATCTATCTATCTATCTATTTCTGAGCTGGGCCTGTAGGAATTGTGGCCTCGTGATCTGTGACCACGCAGAGACTGATGGTACAGGATGAGACGGAGCCAAGGTTCCCCAAATGGCAGGTGAGAGGGTTAAAGCAAAGATTAAGAAAAAGATTTGTTCAATTCTTGCTGCTGTCTGTAAGGAGTTTGTATGTTCACCCCATGACCGCGTAGGTTTCCGCCCACAGTCCAAAGACGTACCAGTTAATAAGTTAATTGGTTATTGTAAATTGTCCTATGATGACAGACATAAGAAAATCTGAAGATGCTGGAAATCCAGAGCAACACACACAAAATGCTGGAGGAACTCAGCAGGTCAGGTAGCATCTGTGGAAAAGAGTTAACAGTCAAGACCATTCATCAGGACATTGGCTTTATCTGTCACATGTACATCGAAACACCAAAACATACAGTGAAATGCATCGCTTGCGGCAAGATATATTTGCACTAAGATACCAAGGAAAGCTTGTCTTGCATACTGTGCATACAGATCAAATCATCAAGGTAGAACAAAGGAAAACAGTAAAACTGCAGAATAAAGCGTTACCGTTACAGAGAGAGTGCAGTGCAGGCAACAGATGAAGTGCAAGATCATAATGAGGTAGATTGTGGGGCCAAGGGACCATCTTATTTACCGAGAGGTTCATTCTAGACTCTGATAACAGTGGGTAGAAGCTGTCCTTGGGCCTGGTGGGATGTGCTTTCACTGATAACAGTGGGGTAGAAGCTGTCCTTGGGCCTGGTGGGACGTGCTTTCACTGATAACCGTGGGGTAGAAGCTGTCCTTGGGCCTGGTGGGACGTGCTTTCACTGATAACAGTGGGATAGAAGCTGTCCTTGGGCCTGGTGGGACGTGCTTTCACTGATAACAGTGGGGTAGAAGCTGTCCTTGGGCCTGGTGGGACGTGTTTTCACTGATAACAGCGGGGTAGAAGCTGTCCTTGGGCCTGATGGGACGTGCTCTCACTGATAACAGTGGGGTAGAAGCTGTCCTTGGGCCTGGTGGGACGTGCTTTCACTGATAACAGTGGGGTAGAAGCTGTCCTTGGGCCTGGTGGGACGTGCTTTCACTGATAACGGTGGGGTAGAAGCTGTCCTTGGGCCTGGTGGGACGTGCTTTCACTGATAACAGTGGGGTAGAAGCTGTCCTTGGGCCTGGTGGGACGTGCTTTCACTGATAACGGTGGGGTAGAAGCTGTCCTTGGGCCCGGTGGGACGTGCTTTCACTGATAACAGTGGGGTAGAAGCTGTCCTTGGGCCTGGTGGGACGTGCTTTCACTGATAACAGTGGGGTAGAAGCTGTCCTTGGGCCTGGTGGGACGTGCTTTCACTGATAACAGTGGGGTAGAAGCTGTCCTTGGACCTCAGTGCTTTCAGGCTTTTGTATCTTCTGCCCGACGGGGTGGGTGGGGTCTTTGATTCTGCTTTACTGAGACAGTGAGAAGTGTGGTCAGAGTCCGTGTACTTGGTAACAGGGATCTGTAATGGTCAGGGCAGCACAGTTACACAGCAGTTAGCCTAACACTTTCCAGCACCAGGTCTATGATCGAGGTTCAATTCCTGCTGCTGGCTATAAGGAATTTCGGCATTCTCCCCATGATGGAGAGGCTTTCCTCCGGGTGCTCCGATTTCCTCCCACTTTACAAAGACATAACGGTTCAGGTTAGTAAGCTGTGGGCTTGCCATGTTGTCATCAGAAGCATGCGAGAACTTGTGGGCTGCCCACGGCACGTCCTCGGACTGTGGCAGTTGCTGATGCAAACGACGCATTTCACAATATATTTCAATGTTTAACGCACACATGACAAATCAAACTAATCTTTAAGTGAGAAGGTAAGAGGGATCAGTCCGACCTTGTACATTCTGTGGAAGTCAGGAAAGGCATATTGTTTTTGAAGATACTATCAGACAGAGGAGCAGTGCAAAAGTGAGACCTTTAATGGAAAACATCTGGTTGATGTTAGTACCAAGGGTGCTGACTCAGCACAAATTATCAGGCTTCTGGGCCGAACAGAATTGCTGAAACTTGTCCCAGCCGTTGTCCAAAGCAACTGCAGGAACTTAGAGTCAGGAAACATCTATGGAGGGAAATAGACAATCGACTTGTTGGGTTGAGACCCTTCACTTGAAATGTCAACTGCCCACTTCCCTCTTGACCTCACAATCTACCTCATTATGACCTTGCACCTTATTGTCTGCCTGCACTGCACTTTCTCTGTAACTGTGACACTTTATTCTGCATTCTGTTATTGTCTTCCCTTGTTCTACCTCAATGACTGTGATGATCTGATCTGTATGAACAGAGTGCACAAGTTTCTCACTGTTTCTAAGTACATCTGATAGTAATAGACCAGTTCCAATTCCATAAGCGTTCCCTGGCCCACTGAATTCCTCCAGCAATGTGTGTGTGTTGCTCCAGATTTCCAACATCTGCAGAATCTCCTGAGTCTGCAACCAATCTCTGAAAGACTTACCCCAAATCATACCCATTGACTTGGCCTCAACAGACATATCCAGCAGTGAATTCTACAAATTTGTCACCTTCTGGCTGAAGAAATTCCTCCAAATCTCCATTCCAAAGTGAGTTCCTTTTATTCTGAGGCTGTGTCCTCTGATTCTAGACTCACCAACTACAGGAAACATCCTCTTCTTGTCCACTCTATCTAGGCCTTTCAACATTCAATAGGTTTCACTAAAATCCCCCCTCATTCTTCTAAACCCCAACGAGTGCAGACCCGGAGCCATCAAGTGCTCCTCATATGTTAACCCTTTCATTCCTGGAATTAATCTTGTGAACCTCCTCTGGAACCTCTCCAATGACAGTACGTCTTCTCTTAGATATGAGCCCAAAACTGCTCACAATACTCCAAGTGCAATCTGACCAATGTCTTATAGAGCCTCAGCATCACATCTTATATTCTAGTCCTCTCAAAATTAACACTAACAGTGCATTTGCATTTGCCTTCCTTACCAGCAGCGAACAGTTAAACTGGGGGATGAATTAAGCGGCCAGTATTGAAGGAAGATTGAGATCTCAGTTGTAAGGCGAGAGGAGGTGCAGGAAAGTGGAGGATTGGCAGATGGAGGTTTAGTGACGGAGACAGTGAGAAGAAAAGGTAGTGGAAACCATCTCAATGTTATAACACACCACATTTAATGCAAGGAAATAGCATCTGCTCCTTGCTGACAATTAACTCAGCCCACTGCTCTGCTCTCTCTATACCCATGACGGTTTTGTCGACAGGACCTCAGCTGGTGACGAGGTGGGATACAGGAGTGATGAATCGGCTGGTGACGAGGAGGGGTACAGGAGTGATGAATCGGCTGGTGACGAGGAGGGGTACAGGAGTGATGAATCGGCTGGTGACGAGGAGAGGTACAGGAGTGATGAATCGGCTGGTGACGAGGAGGGGTACAGGAGTGATGAATCGGCTGGTGACGAGGAGGGGTACAGGAGTGATGAATCGGCTGGTGACGAGGAGGGGTACAGGAGTGATGAATCGGCTGGTGACGAGGAGGGATACAGGAGTGATGAATCGGCTGGTGACGAGGAGGGGTACAGGAGTGATGAGTCGGCTGGTGACGAGGAGGGATACAGGAGTGATGAATCGGCTGGTGACGAGGAGGGATACAGGAGTGATGAATCGGCTGGTGACGAGGAGGGGTACAGGAGTGATGAATCGGCTGGTGACGAGGAGGGGTACAGGAGTGATGAATCGGCTGGTGACGAGGAGGGGTACAGGAGTGATAAATCGGCTGATGACAAGGAGGGGTACAGGAGTGATGAATCGGCTGGTGACGAGGAGGGATACAGGAGTGATGAATCGGCTGGTGACGAGGAGGGATACAGGAGTGATGAATCGGCTGGTGATGAGGAGGGGTACAGGAGTGATGAATCGGCTGGTGACGAGGAGGGGTACATCAGCTGGCTGAGTGGTGTCACAACAACCTTGCACAAAGTCAATACAACCAAGGAAATGAATGTGGACTTCAGGAAGAGGAAGTCGAGGGAACACACACCAGTCCTCATCAAGGGGTCAGAAGTGGAAAGGGTGAGCAGTTTCATAGAAACATAGAAAACCTACAGCACAATACAGGCCCTTCGGCCCACAAAGTTGTGCCGAAAATGTCTCTGCCCTAGAAATTACTACGTTACCCATAGCCGTCTATTTTTCTAAGCTCCATGTACCTATCCAAAAGTCTCTTAAAAGACCCTATCGTATCCGCCTCCACCACCGTTGCCGGCAGCCCATTCCACGCACTCACCACACTCTGAGTAAAAAACCTACCCCTAACATCTCCTCTGTACCTCCTCCCCTCACCTTAAACCTGTGTCCTCTTGTGGCAACCACTTCAGCCCTGGGAAAAAGCCTCTGACTATCCACAAGATCAATGCCTCTCATCATCTTATACACCTCTATCAGGTCACCTCTCATCCTCCGTCACTTCAAGGAGAAAAGGCCGACTTCACTCAACCTATTCTCATAAGACGCGCTCCCTAATCCAGGCAACACCCTTGTAAATCTCCTCTACACCCTTTCTATAGTTTCCACATCCTTCCTGTAATGAGGTAACCACAACTGAGCACAGCACTCCAAGTGAGGTCTGACTAGTGTCCTTTATAGCTGTAATATTACCTCTTGACTCTTGAACTCAATCTCACAGTTGATGAAGGCCAATACACCATATGTCTTCTTAACCACAGAGTCAACCTGCGCAGCTGCTTTGAGTGTCCTATGGACTTGGACCCCAAGATCCCTCTGATCTTCCACACTGCCAAGAGTCTCACCATTAATACTATATTCTGCCATCATATTTGACCTACCAAAAAGAACCACCTCACACTTAGCTGGGTCAAACTCCATCTGCTACTTCCTGGCCCAGTTTTGCATCTTATCAATGTCTCGTTGTAACCTCTGACAGCCCTCCACACTTTCCACAACACCCCCAACCTTAGTGTTATCAGCAAACTTACTAACCCATCCCTCCACTTCCTCATCCAGGTCATTTATAAAAATCATGAAGAGTAAGGGTCCCAGACCAGATCCCTGAAGCACACCACTGGTCACCAACCTCCATGCAGAATATGACCCATTTACAACCACTCTTTGCCTTCTGTGGGCAAGCCAGTTCTAGATCCTCAAAGCAATGTCCCCTTGGATCCCATGCCTCCTTACTTTCTCGATAAGCCTTGTATGGGGTACCTTATCAAATGCCTTGCTGAAATCCATATACACTACATCTACTGCTCTTCCTTCATCAACGTGTTGTTACGCCTGTGCTCCCCCCCCACTCCTTTTTGAGAATCACAAGATCGCTATTAAGTCAGGTCAGGAGACCCAGGAAATGAGAGAAAGACATGCAGAATCCACAAACAGGTTTGGAATGTGTCCTGGCCTCCAAAAGGCGGAACCATTGATAACGGCTATTGTCTCTTGGAGACGGAATTGTGTATTGTGTACTGTGCTTCGTGGAAGCCCTCGGGCAAACGTGGGCTGGTTGGGGGATGGCATCATTCCACCCTGATTGACATCTGAAACCCCATGAGTGGGGATAAAAGAGGGTCTGGGAAACAGCCCTTGACACGCACCAGGAGAAACGCTAGAAGTTCCGTGACAGCGTTTAATAGCGACAGCCGGTGGAGGGCCCACGTGTGTCCTTTCCCGTTGCCCCGGGATTGAGGCCCTACCATGGAAGGCAGCTTAGCTAAGGAAGAGATCACCACCGACACCATTTCGAAGGATCGACATCATAAAACGGAAAACCGGGCAAGTTCTAAGCCTCCGTCTCTCTCTCCAACCAAAAGCTGCAGCTTGAATGAACTAAAGTGACTTTTATATTTCCATCGGACAATACATTATCCCCTAGACAACGATAGAGCTATTTCTTATTGATTATTATTATACCCGCGCTTTTAGATTTAGTATTGACGACGTATATTATCTGTATGTTTGCATTGATATTATTTTTGTGTATTTTTATCAATAAATACCGTTAAAAATAGTACCATCAAACTTCAACGGACCTCTCTATCTTTGCTGGTAAGTGACCCAGTTACGGGATACGTAACAGTGTTTAGTCACATCCTCAAAAAATTCAATCAGGCTCGTAAGGCATGACCTGCCTTTGACAAAGCCATGCTGACTATTCCTAATCATATTATACCTCTCCAAATGTTCATAAATCCTGCCTCTCAGGATCTTCTCCATCAACTTACCAACCACTGAGGTAAGACTCACTGGTCTATAATTTCCTGGGCTATCTCTACTCCCTTTCTTGAATAAAGGAACAACATCTGCAACCCTCCAATCCTCCGGAACCTCTCCTGTCTCCATTGATAATGCAAAGATCATCGCCAGAGGCTCAGCAATCTCCTCCCTCGCCTCCCACAGTAGCCTCGGGCACATCTCATCTGGTCCCAGTGCTTTATCCAACTTGATGCTTTCCAAAAGCTCCAGCACATCCCTGTTCTTAATATCTACATGCTCAAGATTTTCAGTCCACTGCAAGTCATCACTACCATCACCAAGATCCTTTTCCATTGTGAATACTGAAGCAAAGTATTCATTAAGTACCTCGGCTATCTCTTCCGGTTCCATACACACTTTCCCACTGTCACACTTGATTGGTCCTGTTCTCTCCCATCTTATCCTCTTGCACTTCACATACTTTTAGAATGCCTTGGGGTTTTCCTTAATCCTGCCCGCCAAGGCCTTCTCATGGCCCCTTCTGGCTCTCTAATTTCTTTCTTAAGCTCCTTCCTGCTAGCCTTACAATCTTCTCGATCTCTATCATTACCTAGTTTTTTGAACCTTTCGTAAGCTTTTCTATTCTTCTTGACTAGATTTTCACCAGCCTTTGTACACCATGGTTCCTGTACCCTACCATCCTTTCCCCGTCTCATTGGAATATACCTATGCAGAACGCCACATAAATATCCCCTGAACATTTGCCACATTTCTGCCAATTCCTTGAAAATATCTGCTCCCAATTTATGCTTCCAAGTTCCTGCATGATAGCTTCATATTTCCCCTTACTCCATTTAAACATTTTTCTAACTTGTCTGTTCCTATCCCTCTCCAATGCTATGTAAACTCAGCCAGCTCCATTATGAGCACTAGCCTCCCCAGTATCAAGAGGACCTTCAAAAGGCAATGCCTCCTGAAGACCCACACTCAACGTTTGAGGAACAGCTTCTTCCCTCCGCCATCAGATTTCTGAACTGACAATGAAGTCATGAACAAGCATTTGTTCGCTATGTCCCATGTCATATTTCATGAGCGATCATGGTCTTTCTATGAATATAGTTGCTCTTGGCAAATTTTTCAACAGAAGTGGTTTGCTTTGCTGCCTTCTAGGCAGTGTCTTTACAAGATGGGTGACCCCAGCCAATATCAATACTCTTCAGAGTTTTCTGCCTGGTGTCAGTGGTGGCATAACCAGGACTTGTGATCTGCATCGGCTGCTCATACGACCTGCAGGCAAGTGGAAGGAAGGAGCGCCCTACTCCTCCTGTGGGCAAGACATCACTATCCTTGCTGTCTACTTGCACTACTCATTTAATTTATTTTTAGTATATATTCTTGTATTTACAGTGTCTATAAAAATGATTCAACCCCGCCCCCAGAAATTTTCATGTTTATTGTTTACAACATTGAATCACAGTGGATTTAATTTGTCTTTTTTTTTTACACTGATCAACAGAAAAAGGCTCTTTTGTGTCAAAATGAAAATAGATCTCTACAAAGTGATCTAAATTAATTATGAATATAAAACACAAAATAATTGATTGCATAAGCATTCACCCCCCCCCCCTTAATATGACACACCAAATCATCATTGGTGCAGCCCATTAGTTTTAGAAGTCATATAATTAGTTAAATGGAGATCACCGTGTGTAGTCAAGGTGTTTCAATTGATTGTAGTAAAAATACTCCTGTATCTGGAAGGTCCAACTGCTGGTGAGTCAGTATCCTGGCAAAAACTACACCATGAAGACAAAAGAACACTCCAAGCAACTCCATGAAAAAGTTATTGAAAAGGACAAATCAGGAAATGGATACAAGAAAATTTCCAAGCAACTGAACATCCCTTGGAGTTAAGTCAATCATCAAGTGGGGACTAGTGAGGGAGGCCACCAAGAGACCTATGACAACTCTGGAGGAGTTTCAAGCTTCAGTGGCTGAGATGGGAGAGACTGCACATACAACAACTGTTACCTGGGAGCTTCACTAGTCACAGCTTTACGGGAGAGTGGCAAAGAGAAAGCCACTGTTGGAAAAAATCTGGCATGAAATTTCAGCGAGAGTTTGCCAGAAGGCATGTGGGAGACTCTGAAGTCAGCTGTAAGTAGGTTCTATGGTCTGATGAAACCAAAATTGTGTTTTTTGGCCATCAGACTAAACGCTATTTTTGGCCTATGTCAAACATTGCACATCATCAAAAACACACCACCCCTACTGTGAAACATGGTGGCGGCTGTCCACTCTGTCTATTCCTCTTATTATCTTGTACATCTCTATCATGTCTCCTCTCACCCTCCTTCTCTCCAAAGAGTAAAGGCCTAGCTCACTTAATCTCTGATCATAATCCATACTCTTTAAACCAGACAGCATCCTGGTAAATCTCCTCTGTACCCTTTCTAATGCTTCCTCATCCTTCCTATACTGAGGCGACCAGAACTGGACACTGTACTCCAAGTGTAGCCTAACCAGAGTTTTTCAGAGCTTCATCATTACATCGCATCTCTTAAACTCTATCCCTTGACTTATGAAAGCCAACACCCCATAAGCTTTCTTAACTACCCTATCTACCTGTGAGGCAACTTTCGGGGATCTGTGGATATGTATCCCCAGATCCTTCTGCTCCTCCACACTACCAAGTATCCTGCCATTTACTTTGTAAACTGCCTTGGAGTTTGTCCCTCCAAAGTGTACCACCTCACACTTCTCTGGGTTGAACTCCATCTGCCACTTCTCAGCCCAACTTTACTTGGTAAAGTTCAGCAGAGAACAGCTCCTTCAGTCTATGATGTTGTGCCAAACTTTGAAACTACTTCAGGATCAATCTAACCTTTCTCTCCCACATAACCCTCCATTTTCCTACCACCCATGTGTCTATCTAAGAGTCTCTTACGTATCTGTCTCTACCAGCACCCCTGGCAGCGCATTCCATGTACCCAACACTGTCTGTGTGAAAAACCTCTGACGGGACTGTACTGTCCTCCAGTCACATTAACCTGATGCCCTGGTAATTGCATATGTAATAGCCATTGCTGCCCGAGGAAGGAGTCTCTGGTTGTCCACTCAGACTAAGCTTCGGATTATTTTATAGTCTTCTATCAAGTGGCCTCTAATCGTCCGCTCAGTATCTCCACTTACACCAAGGCACATAAACACACACATACTGGCATATACCTATGTCAGTAATATTATTGTGAAGGTTGAACCCACCTCTGACACCCCTCCTACACTTCCCTCCAGACACCTTAAATGTATACCCTCTTGTATTAGCCATTCCACCCTGGGAAAAAGTCCCTGGCTGTCTTCTTATCTCCTTGTACACTTCTATCAAGTTACCTCTCATCTTCCTCTGCTCTTAAACAATAGTGCGTGTGGCCATGTGTTCATTCACAGAACAACCTCCAGATTCTGCAGAGCAGTTTCACAAACCTCAGAACTGAGAGCAAGCTATTTCATCTGAGAGTGTTAATAATAAGACCATAGGATATGGAGCAGAATTAGGCCATTTGGCCCATCAACTCATTTGATCTGTTTCCCTCTCAGCCTTATCTCCCCTCTAAATGGACATCCCTCTATTCTGAGGCTGTGCCCTCTGGTCCTAGACTCACTCACTGTAGGAAACATCCTCTCCTTCTCCCCATAACCTTTGACACCCTGACTAATCAAAAACTTATCAACCTCCGCTCTAAATATACCCAGTGTCTCCACGGCCATCTGTGGCAATGAATTCCACAGATTCACTACCTTTTGACTGCAAAAATTCCTCCTCAACACAGTTCAAAATGGATATTCCTCTATTCTGAGGCTGTGTTCTCTGGTCCTAAACTCCCCCACTATAGGAAACATCCTCTCCACATCCACTCTATCTGGGCCTTTCAATATTCGATAGGTTTCAATGAGATTCCCTTTTATTCTTCTAAACTCCAGCAAGTACAGGCCCACAGCCATCAAACACTCCTCATGTGTTAACCCTTTCATTCCCAGGATTATTTTGTGAACCTCCTTTGGACCCTCTCCAATGCCAGCACATACTTTCTTGGATAAGGAGCACAAAAATGCTTGCAATACTTCTCTCTATACCCATAACTGTGGGGCTAGGCGTAGCTCAAATGTTATCTTTAAATTTGCTTAAATTTGTTATCTTTAAATTGTTGGCAGAATCTCAGATGGAGACGAGAAGGTGTACAGGAGCAAGATATACCTGCTCAAGTCAAGTCAAGTCAACTTTTATTGTCATTTCGACCATAACTGCTGGTACAGTACATAGTAAAAATGAGACAACGTTTTTCAGGACCATGGTTTACATGACACAGTACAAAAACTAGACCGAACTACGTAATAAAAAAAACAGAGAAGGCTACACTAGACTACAGAGCTACACTGGACTGCATAAAGTGCACAAAAACAGTGCAGGCATTACAATAAATAACAAACAGGACAGTAGGGCAAGGTGTCAGTCCAGGCTTCGGGTATTGAGGAGTCTGATAACTTGGGGAAAGAAACTGTTACATAGTCTGGTCGTGAGAGCCCGAAAGCTTTGGTGCCTTTTCCCAGATGGCAGGAGGAAGAAGAGATTGTATGAGGGGTGCGTGGGGTCCTTCATAATGCTGTTTGCTTTGCGGATGCAGCATATAGTGTAAATGTCCGTGATGGCAGGAAGAGAGACCCCGATGATCTTCTCAGCTGACCTCACTATCCGCTGCAGGGTCTTACGATCCGAGATGGTGCAATTTCCGAACCAGGCAGAGATGCAGTTGCTCAGGACGCTCTCAATACAACCCCTGTAGAATGTGATGAGGATGTGGGGTGGGAGATGGACTTTCCTCAGCCTTTGCAGAAAGTAGAGATGCTGCTGGGATTTCTTTGCTATGGAGCTGGTGTTGAGGGACCAGGTGAGATTCTACGTCAGGTGAACACCAAGAAATTTGGTGCTCTTAACGATCTCTACCGAGGAGCTGTCAATGTTCAACGGGGAGTGGTTGCTCTGTGCCCTCCTGAAGTCAACAACCATCTCTTTTGTTTTGTTCACATTAAGAGACAGGTTGTTGGCTCTGCACCAGTTCATTACCCGCTGCACCTCCTCTCTGTAAGCTGACTCGTCGTTCTTGCTGATGAGACCCACCACGGTCGTGTCATCGGTGAACTTGATGATATGGTTCGAGCTGTGTGTTGCAGCACAGTCGTGGGTCAGCAGAGTGAACAGCAGTGGACTGAGCACGCAGCCCTGGGGAGCCCCCGTGCTCAGTGTGATGGTGTTGGAGATGCTGCTCCCGATCCGGACTGACTGAGGTCTCCCAGTCAGGAAGTCTAGGATCCAGTTGCAGAGGGAGGTGTTCAGGCCCAGTAGGCTCAGCTTTCCAATCAGTTTCTGAGGGGTGATTGTGTTAAATGCTGAACTAAAGTCTATGAACAGCATCCGAACATATGCGTCTTGTTTGTCCAGGTGGGTTAGGGCCAGGTGGAGGGTGATGGCAATGGTGTCGTCTATTGAAAGGTTGGGACCGTACGCAAACTGCAGGGGGTCCAGTGAGGGGGGTAGCAGGGTCTTGATGTGCCTCATGACGAGCCTCTCGAAACACTTCATGATGATGGATGTGAGTGCAACGGGACGGTAGTCATTGAGACAGGACACTGAAGACTTCTTCGGTACAGGGACGATGGTGGCGGCCTTGAAGCACGTTGGAACGGTGGCGCTGCTCAGGGAGATGTTGAAGATGTCAGTGAGAACATCTGCTAGCTGGTCTGCACATCCTCTGAGCACTCTACCAGGGATGTTGTCTGGTCCAGCAGCCTTCTGTGGGTTGACCCTGCACAGGGTTCTTCTCACATCGGCCACGGTGAGACACAGCACCTGGTCATTTGTAGGAGGGGTGGACTTCCTCGCCGCCATGTCATTTTCCGCCTCAAACCAGGCATAGAAGTTATTCAGCGCATTTGGGAGGGAGGCATCACCTGCACAGTCAGGTGATGTTGTCTTGTAATTGGTGATGTCCTGGATGCCCTTCCACATGCGCTGCGTGTCGCTGCTGTCCTGGAAGTGGCTGTGGATTCGCTGGGCATGTGCACGCTCTGCCCCTCTGATGGCTCGGGACAGTTTGGCCCTTGCTGATGTTAGAGCTGCCTTGTCACCTGCTCTGAAGGTGGAGTCACGGGACCTCAGCAGCATGCACCTCTGCGGTCATCCATGGCTTCTGGTTGGCACGTATAATGATGGTCTTAGACAGAGTAACATCATCAATGCACTTGCTGATGTAGCTGGTCACTGATGCGGTGTACTCCTCTAAGTTGGTAGAGTTGCCATCGGTTGCAGCCTCCCTGAACGTGCCAGTCAGTGTGCTCAAAGCAGTCTTGAAGAGCAGAGATGGCTCCTGCTGGCCAGGTTTTCACCTGCTTCTGAACTGGTCTGGAGCGCCTGATGAGCGGTCTGTATGCTGGGATTAGCAGAACAGAGATGTGGTCTGAGTATCCGAGGCGGGGGTGGGGCTCTGCCCGGTACGTGTCAGGGATGTTTGTGTAAACCAGGTCCAACACGTTCTCCCCCCTCGCTGCAAAGTCCACATACTGATGGAATTTGCGGAGCACTGACTTAAGGTTCGTGTGGTTAAAATCACCGGCGAAAATAAACAGACCATCAGGATGTGCGTTCTGCAGTTCGCTAATAGCCCCGTACAGTTCACAGAGCGCCTCCTTAGCATTAGCGCTGGGGGGGGATGTAGACACCGAATATAAGGACAAGAGGTGAATTCCTGTGGTAAATAAAATGGTCTGCATCTAACAGCCACAAACTCCACTAGCGATGAGCAGTGTCTGGAAACCAGCACAGGGTTCTTACACCATTCCGTGTGGATGTAAACACAGACACCGCCACCGCGAACCTTACCGGAGACAGCTGCATCTCTGTCCGAACGAGCCCGTCTAGCTGGATGGCAGCGTCCGAAATCCCATCACTGAGCCATGTCTCAGCCATGTCTCTGTGAAGACATACGCGGAGCAAACTCTGTACTCCCGCCGAGTATAACGTTGGAGTCGGATGTAGTCCAATTTATTGTCCAGGGAGTGGACATTGGAAAGCAGAATGGACGGGAGAGCCGGCCGGCTAGGGTTTGCTTTTAGCCTGGCACGGACCCCTGCCCGTTTGCCTCGCTTTTGCTTCCTCGCACATCGCTTTCGACGTCTCCGTCTCCGGCTACCAGCATCAGGTGAGTCCGAGGATTGTAGGCCCGTTCCCCCTCAGCAAGCCGACGTCGCGTAATTCAGCCAGCAGATCTTTGTGGAGGTTTGTTTTTGGGCGATCTCTGTATTGTAGTAGTATCTGGCGATGGTAGATAGCCGCTCTGTTATCCATGTGCTCTAATCGAAAATTGTGTATCAAACTTAAAATAGAAAATTAAATTAAAGTAACACCAGGTCTGAAAGGCCGCTGCTGCCGTGCCGCGCTGTCTCATGGGTATGCTAGTGGAATGGTGCCGCAGCAACAACCTGGCACTCAATGTCAGTAAGATGAAAGAGCTGTTCGTGGACTTCAGGAAGGGTCAGACGAAGGAACACAGACCAATCCTCATAGAGGGATCAGAAGTGGAGAGAGTGAGCAGCTTCAAGTTCCTGGGTGTCAAGATCTCTGAGGATCTAACCTGGTCCCAACCTATCAATGTAGTTATAAAGAAGGCAAGACTGTATCAATATTTCATTAGGATTTTGAGGAGATTTGGTTTGTCACCAGAACACAAAACACTTGAAAAATACCATGGAGAGCATTCTGACAGGGTGTATTACTGTCTGGAATGGGGGAGGGTGGAGGCACTAGTGCACAGAATTGAAAGAACCTACAGGAAGTTGTAAAATTAATCAGCTCCATCTTGGGTACTGGCCTCAGTAGTATCCAAGACAGTTTCGAGGAGCAATGCCTTAGGAAGGAAGCATCCATTATTAAGGATTCCCACCACCCAGGACTTGCCTCTTCTCACTGTTACCATCAGGGAGGAGGTACAGAAGCCTGAAGGCACACACTCAGTGATTCAGGAACAGCTTCTTCCCCTCTGCCATCTGATTTCTGAATGGACATTGAACCCTTGGACACTACCTCATGACATTTTTTTTGGTTTGTTTTTGCACTACTTACGTTAACTTAACTATTTAATAGACCAATGTTTATAATTCAGTTTTTTCTCTATATTTTTCATTGTGGGTATGCAAAATTGGAGCCAGGAAGTGTGGTGACCCTCGTGGGCTGCCCCTAGCACATCCTGAGGTCGTGTTGGTTGTTAACAGAACTTAAGCATTTCACCCTTTGTCCTGATGAAGGGTCTCGGCCCGAAAACATCAACTGCTTATTCGTCTCCGCAGATGCTGCCTGACCTGCTGAGCTCCTCCAGAAGTCTGGGTGTGATGTATATGTGATACATAAATGAATCTGAGTATGGGTCTTCCTACACGTTCTGCTCAGAAAACATCCGAACCCGGAGTCAGATCACTCTGGGCGGCAGTCCTCCACGTAGCAGGCAAGATCTCAGCACATGAGAATTTGCCACAGGGTGTCGGTCCCAAATCATCACTCAGCAGTATATTATTCCTGGCCTGGGCCCCTCCCACCCGCTCTCACAACAGCAAGGATCAGAGGCACCACAGTAGGCTTCACTCCTTCAGAGAGTGCGGGAGGAAGGAAATCTGCCATTTCCCAGCTTTTTGAGAAGATTAAGTGAAGAGAATTTGTTCTAAAAGAGATATAGCACAGAATAGGCCCACTCAACTCCCCAAGCTGCTACCGACTGAACCCGTCTTGTTAATCACTTACCGTGTCCAATTAACCTACTAACACTGGTGTGTTAGTGTGGGAGAAAACAGCAGCACCCTGAGGAAACCCCTGTGGCTTACTCCTGCAGGCGGCACTGGAATTGAACGCTGAACTCCAGACCTCCCAGTCCATGGCACTCAATATAGATTTCAAGTGGATAGTTCCTGTAGTGGGAGAGTCTAGAACCAGGGGGCACAGCCTCAGAATAGAATGACATCCCTTTGGAACAGAGATGAGGAGGAATTTCTCTAGCCAGAGGGTGGAATTCATTGCTGCAGATGGCTGAGGACGCCAAGTCATTGGGTATATTCATAGCGCTGATTAATCAGGGTGTCAAAGGTTACGAGGAGGAGGCAGGAGAATGGGATTGAAAGGGATAATAAATCAGCCACAATGGAATGGCGGAGAAGAATTGATGGGCCAAATGGCCTAATTCTGCTCATATGTCTTATGATCTCATGTAGAGTCACCTTCATAGAGTTATACTGTACAGAACAGGCCCTTCGGCCCAACTCATCCTTGCCAACTCAGTTCAATATTCAAGATTCAAGGTTGTTTAATGTCATTTCTTGTACACAAGCATAAAGGAGAAGGAAATAACTGTTACTCTGGGTCCGATGGAGCACAAAGTAAAACATAATAAGATAAATAACTCAATAATAAAAAACACAATAAATATAAATACATGAGTTAGCCTGCATATACAGATTGACAGTATGTCCATAAAGTGACTCTAGGCACAGGAGTGTCTGTACACAAGGGGACTCTCAGGATATGATAAAAGTAGTGGTGGTTGGGGGGGGGGGGGGGTTGGTGGGTGGAGATGTTGATCAACCTGACTGTTTGTGACTGAGTTAGTCCCATCTGACCGTGTTTGGCCTGAAGTCCTCTAAACCTCTCCCCTCTAGTACGTATGCAGCTTTTTTTTGAAATGCTGCTCATGTGCCCATCTCAATCACTGTCTCTGGCAGCTTATTCCAAATACACAACACCCTTTGAATGAAGAAGATGCTCTGAAAAGCAGAATGGGAAATAGAAAAAAGAGAGAAGGAGGGAGATGGGAGAGATTACCAGAAGTTGGAAAAGTTGATGTTCATGCCATCAGATTGGAGGCTACCCAGACAGAATAGGTGGCGTCGCTTCTCCACTCTGAATGACCTCCTGCTCCTCTTAGCCATTCACAGGTCTGGACTCTGACCCCCTTCGTACTGAACATCCTCGTGTTACTTTGTGCTGACCTGTCTGCCTGTCTGAGCAAAAACAGTTTCTTTCCCCAAGGCTGATCAACACCTCCACCCACTAACCCACCATTACTCTATTACGTCCTATCAGTCACACAATCAATCTCTGTATATAAGCTACTGATGTGTTTATATTTATTCTGATTTTATTATTATTGTGTTCTTTATCTTTTGTGTGTTTTGTGTTGCATTTGATCTGGAGTAACAATTATTTTGTTCTCATTTACTCCTGTGTACAAGAAATGACATTAAAATACATTGAATCTTGAACCATGGAGGTAGGGAAGGCTGTGGACAGACATGTTGGAATGGAAATACAAAGTCGAATTGAAATGGATGGTCACAAGGAGATCTTGCTTTTTGTGTGAAGATGCTTGACACAAAACACAAGAGGTTCTGCAGGTGCTGGAAATCCAGAACAACACACATAAAATGCTGGAGGAACTCAGCAAGTCAGGCAGCATCTATGAGGAGGAATAAACAGTCAACGTTTTGGGCTGAGGCCTTTCATCAAGGTCTCCAGCATTTTATGTGTGTACATTATTTACCACGTTGCTTGGTAGGATCAGTCAGGTTTCTGTTGTGCATGCACACTGCAGCCTGAGAAGGTGCTGATCAAACATGTGTGGGAACTTGGCCTGCTCTGGAAACCAGGCCGAAAGCCTTACTGGATTTCACAACAGGTTAAGGTCTTCCTGAGCACTGAAGTTCAAAGTAAATTTATTATCAAAGTATATATATGTCACCATATACAACCTGGAGAATCATTTTCTTGCAGGCATTCACAGTAAATAGAAACAAACGCAATACAATCAATGAAAGACTACACCCAACTGGACGGACAACAACCAACGTGCAAAGGACAACAAACAGTGCAAATGCAAAAAGAGAAAATATATATTTTAAGAAATAATAATAATAAATAAGCAATCAATATTGAGAACATGACTTGAAGAATCTTTGAAAGTGAGTCTATTGGTTGTGGAAACATTTCAGTGATGGGGCAAGTGAAGTTGAGTGACGTTTTACACACACAAAATGCTGGAGGAACTCAGCAGGCCAGGCAAAAGAGTACAGTTGACGTTTCGGGCCAAAACCCTGCGGCAGTCTTGCAGCATTTCGTATATGTTGGATTTCTAGCATCTGAAGATTTTCCCTTCTTTTTGAACAAAGTTAGCCTCTTTGGTTTAGGGGTAATAACTATTTACAAGAATGTTGCCTGGATTGGAGAGCATGCCTTTTGAGAATAGGTTGAGTGAAGTTGGGCTTTTCTCCTTCATGTAACGGAGGATGAGAGGTGACCTGAAGTGTACAAGATGATGAGGGGAATTGACTGGGTGGATAGCCAGAGGCTTTTTCCACGGGGTGAAATGGCTAACATGAGGGGGCACAGTTTTAAGGTGCTTGGAAGTAGGTACAATGGGGATGTCAGAGGTAAGTTTTTCACACAGAGAGTGGTGGGTGTGTGGAACGCACTGCTAGCGACGGTGGTGGAGGCGGATACAATAGGGTATTTTAAGCGACCCTTAGATAGGTACATGGAGCTCAGAAAAATAGAGGGCTATGTGGTAGGGAAATTCTAGGCAGTTTCTAGTGTAGGTTACATGGTCAACACAACATTGTGGGCCGAAGGGTCTGTAATGTGCTGTAGATTTCTGTGTTCTATTCCTGAACCTGGTGGTGTGGGTCCTGAAGGTCCTGTACCTTCTTTCTGATGGCAGCAGTGAGAAGAGAGCGTGGCCCGGGTGGTGGGGGTCCCTGACGATGGATGGCAGCAGTGAGAAGAGAGCGTGGCCCGGGTGGTGGGGGTCCCTGACGATGGATGGCAGCAGTGAGAAGAGAGCGTGGCCTGGGTGGTGGGGGTCCCTGATGGCAGCAGTGAGAAGAGAGCGTGGCCCGGGTGGTGGGGGTCCCTGACGATGGATGGCAGCAGTGAGAAGAGAGCGTGGCCCGGGTGGTGGGGTCCCTGACGATGGATGACAGCAGTGAGAAGAGAGCATGGCCTGGGTGGTGGGGGTCCCTGACGATGGATGACAGCAGTGAGAAGAGAGCATGGCCTGGGTGGTGGGGGTCCCTGACGATGGATGGCAGCAGTGAGAAGAGAGCGTGGCCCGGGTGGTGGGGGTCCCTGACGATGGATGGCAGCAGTGAGAAGAGAGCGTGGCCCGGGTGGTGGGGGTCCCTGACGATGGATGACAGCAGTGAGAAGAGAACGTGGCCCGGGTGGTGGGGGTCCCTGACGATGGATGACAGCAGTGAGAAGAGAGCGTGGCCCGGGTGGTGGGGGTCCCTGACGATGGATGGCAGCAGCGAGAAGAGAGCGTGGCCCGGGTGGTGGGGTCCCTGACGATGGATGACAGCAGTGAGAAGAGAGCATGGCCTGGGTGGTGGGGGTCCCTCACGATGGATGGCAGCAGTGAGAAGAGAGCGTTGCCCGGGTGGTGGGGTCCCTGATGATGGATGACAGCAGTGAGAAGAGAGCATGGCCTGGGTGGTGGGGGTCCCTGACGATGGATGGCAGCAGCGAGAAGAGAGCGTGGCCCGGGTGGTGGGGTCCCTGACGATGGATGACAGCAGTGAGAAGAGAGCGTGGCCCGGGTGGTGGGGTCCCTGACGATGGATGACAGCAGTGAGAAGAGAGCGTGGCCCGGGTGGTGGGGGTCCCTGACGATGGATGGCAGCAGTGAGAAGAGAGCGTGGCCCGGGTGGTGGGGGTCCCTGACGATGGATGGCAGCAGTGAGAAGAGAGCGTGGCCTGGGTGGTGGGGGTCCCTGATGGCAGCAGTGAGAAGAGAGCGTGGCCCGGGTGGTGGGGGTCCCTGACGATGGATGGCAGCAGTGAGAAGAGAGCGTGGCCCGGGTGGTGGGGTCCCTGACGATGGATGACAGCAGTGAGAAGAGAGCATGGCCTGGGTGGTGGGGGTCCCTGACGATGGATGACAGCAGTGAGAAGAGAGCATGGCCTGGGTGGTGGGGGTCCCTGACGATGGATGGCAGCAGTGAGAAGAGAGCGTGGCCCGGGTGGTGGGGGTCCCTGACGATGGATGGCAGCAGTGAGAAGAGAGCGTGGCCCGGGTGGTGGGGGTCCCTGACGATGGATGACAGCAGTGAGAAGAGAACGTGGCCCGGGTGGTGGGGGTCCCTGACGATGGATGACAGCAGTGAGAAGAGAGCGTGGCCCGGGTGGTGGGGGTCCCTGACGATGGATGGCAGCAGCGAGAAGAGAGCGTGGCCCGGGTGGTGGGGTCCCTGACGATGGATGACAGCAGTGAGAAGAGAGCATGGCCTGGGTGGTGGGGGTCCCTCACGATGGATGGCAGCAGTGAGAAGAGAGCGTTGCCCGGGTGGTGGGGTCCCTGATGATGGATGACAGCAGTGAGAAGAGAGCATGGCCTGGGTGGTGGGGGTCCCTGACGATGGATGGCAGCAGCGAGAAGAGAGCGTGGCCCGGGTGGTGGGGTCCCTGACGATGGATGACAGCAGTGAGAAGAGAGCGTGGCCCGGGTGGTGGGGTCCCTGACGATGGATGACAGCAGTGAGAAGAGAGCGTGGCCCGGGTGGTGGGGGTCCCTGACGATGGATGGCAGCAGTGAGAAGAGAGCGTGGCCCGGGTGGTGGGGGTCCCTCACGATGGATGACAGCAGTGAGAAGAGAGCGTGGCCCGGGTGGTGGGGGTCCCTGACGATGGATGGCAGCAGTGAGAAGAGAGCGTGGCCCGGGTGGTGGGGGTCCCTGATGGTGGGTGCTGCTTTTCTGTGACAGTGCTCTGTGCAGAAGTGCTCAGTGGAGGGGAGGACTTTACCATCTGTAGAGACAGATGGAGATGGCAGCTTATCACTGCTGGCATTGAGCTTGGTTCAGGCAGCAGCGACCACAACTTGAGACACAGACAGTTCTTGTGAAGCGAGCTTACAGTGCAGGAGAATGTCCCGGCAATCTCGCAGGCAGTATCGCAGAGAACAAGGTAGGTCTGAGAATCAGAATCTGGTTTATTATCACCGAGATATGTCATGACATTTGGTGTTTTGCAGCAGCAGTACATAAAAAGTTCTTTAAGTTACAGAAAGAAATATCAAAAAGGAAGTAGTGCAAAAAAAAATAGTGCTCATGGGTTGATGGACTGTTCGGAAACCTGACTGCAGAGGGTCAGTCTTCTGCACCAGCTTCCTGACGGTGGAAATGAGAAGAGGGCATGTCCTGAGCGGTGAGGTCCTTCATGATAAATGCTGCCGTCTGGAGGCTGCACCTTGTGTGGACGCTGTCAGTGGAGGGGAGGGATGTGCCTGTAACAGACCAGGCTCTGTCCACCTCTCTCTGCACCCTCTAGCATTCCTGTGCGTTGGAACTGCCATGCGCAACCAATCAGGATGGTTTCAACAGAAACATTGTCGAAATCTGTAAACTGGTCAGATCACTATTTCTGTATCCCTTATAGTCCCAATGGGGAGCCTTGACCTGAAACGGCGACCGTTCATTCCTCTCCATAGACGCTGCCTGACCTGTTGAGTCCCTCCAGCATTTTGTGTGTGCTGATCTTGATTTGCTGCATCTGCAGAACCTTGTGTGTTTACCTTATATCCCTCGTTACTGAACCCTCTGCCCTGCTCTGCAGAACTAATGCAGTGACAACCTCAGGGTGGAAATGGCTAATATGAGGGGGCATAACTTTAAAATGAGGGGCTGGAGTCACAACAACAACCTTGCACTCAACGTCAGCAGGCAGCCATAATGTTGTGTCTACTCAAAGACTTATTTGTTTTTCTTCTAAATGTCCAGTAACAATGAAAGCACTGACCCGCTGATAAGCCATCTTTTCTGGAAAATGCGTCCAAGGAATGTGAGAGATATCCTGACCGTACAGACAGAGTTTGCCGTAAGTGGTAACAGATGTGTTTAGGCCATGGGGTGGTGTTTTTACAGTTTTGGCACAGGAATATCTCTCAACATACTTGTACTGATTGAACTATTGTGTATGTGCCATGACTCGCCGCTCAGAACGAGGGCTCCTGGAAAAGGGAGACTGGAGTGGGGCATGAAAACTGGGTCATGAGAGGATCATTGCCAGCTGATCTGGGACTGAGGTTGCTGAGGTAACAAAGGCCCTGTGTTACTGGGCAGTGACCTCGACAGCCCCACTCGTGACTCTCGCCAAAGTTAACGCCACAGACTCTGTCAATACTTCCCACTGCCTCAGTAAAGCAGCCTGCAGAATCAAAGACCCCACCCACCCCAGACATTCTCTCTCTCCCCTCTCCCGTCGGGCAGAAGATACAAAAGCCTGAAAGCACGTCCCACCAGGCCCAAGGACAGCTTCTACCCCACTGTTATCAGTGAAAGCACATCCCACCAGGCCCAAGGACAGCTTCTACCCCACTGTTATCAGTGAAAGCACATCCCACCAGGCCCAAGGACAGCTTCTACCCCACTGTTATCAGTGAAAGCACGTCCCACCAGGCCCAAGGACAGCTTCTACCCCACTGTTATCAGTGAAAACACGTCCCACCAGGCCCAAGGACAGCTTCTACCTCACTGTTATCAGTGAAAGCACGTCCCACCAGGCCCAAGGACAGCTTCTACCCCACTGTTATCAGTGAAAGCACGTCCCACCAGGCCCAAGGACAGCTTCTACCCCACTGTTATCAGTGAAAGCACGTCCCACCAGGCCCAAGGACAGTTTCTACCCCACTGTTATCAGTGAGAGCACGTCCCACCAGGCCCAAGGACAGCTTCTACCCACTGTTATCAGTGAAAGCACGTCCCACCAGGCCCAAGGACAGCTTCTACCTCACTGTTATCAATGAAAGCACGTCCCACCAGGCCCAAGGACAGCTTCTACCCCACTGTTATCAGTGAAAGCACGTCCCACCAGGCCCAAGGACAGCTTCTACCCACTGTTATCAGTGAAAGCACGTCCCACCAGGCCCAAGGACAGCTTCTACCTCACTGTTATCAATGAAAGCACGTCCCACCAGGCCCAAGGACAGCTTCTACCCCACTGTTATCAATGAAAGCACGTCCCACCAGGCCCAAGGACAGCTTCTACCCCACTGTTATCAGTGAAAGCACGTCCCACCAGGCCCAAGGACAGCTTCTACCCCACTGTTATCAGTGAAAGCACGTCCCACCAGGCCCAAGGACAGCTTCTACCCCACAATTATCAGACTCTTGACCAGTTACCAAGTACGATAAGATGGACTCTTGACTTCACAATCTACCTTGTTATGACCTCACACCTTATTGTCTGCCTGCACTGCACTTTCTCTGTAACTGTGACACTTTATTCTGCATTCTGTTATTGTTTTACCTTGTTCTACCTCAGTGCACAGTGTAATGATCTGATCTGTATGAACAGTAGGCAAGACAGACTGGCGATCTATCTCAGCCATGGCTTTTCCCTTGGACCGTCTCAACGTTCTGATAGAATAGAATGATTAAAATGGATCAGTATTGGAATTGGATATTGGTTTATTATTGACACTTTTTTTCTTTCCAAAAATACTTTATTCAGAAATATTACAAAATAAAGTTATTTACATAGAAAAAAACATCTGTTAGATCTGAGTCCCTATACAATAAATAAAGTTATTTACAATAAATTATGCGTTGGCTCTCTGTTCCTATTCAAATTAAAGATGTTTACAATAAAACATTCATTGACTCTCAAACTTTAGGCAAGGATTAAAGACGTATTTACAATAAAATAAAATTATTAATGATAAACATCCAGGCGTTGACTCTCATTCCTTTACCAAACTTCCTTTATGGTCTGTACTTATTATTGACACGTACTGAGAGACAGTGAAAAGCTTGTTTTGCATACTGTTCATACACATCAGTAACAGAGAAAGTGAAGTACAGGTAGACAATAAGCAGGAAAATCATAATGAGGTAGATTGTGAGGTCAAGAGTCTGTCTTATTGCACTAGGAAACCACACATTAGTCTATAACAGTGGGGTAGAAGCTGTCCTTGGGCCTGGTGGGACGTGCTTTCACTGATAACAGTGGGGTACAAGCTGTCCTTGGGCCTGGTGGGACGTGCTTTCACTGATAACAGTGGGGTAGAAGCTGTCCTTGGGCCTGGTGGGACGTGCTTTCACTGATAACAGTGGGGTAGAAGCTGTCCTTGGGCCTGGTGGGACATGCTTTCAGGCTTTTGTATCTTCTGCCCGATGGGAGAGGGGGGGAGAGAGAATGTCTGAGGTGGGTGGGGTCTTTGTTTCTGCCGGCTGCTTTACTGAGGCAGTGGGAAGTATAGACAGAGTCTGTGGCGTTAACTTTGGCGAGAGTCACGAGTGGGGCTGTCGAGGTCACTGCCCAGTAACACAGGGCCTTTGTTACCTCGGCAACGTCAGTCCCAGATCAGCTGGCAATGATCCTCTCATGACCCAGTTTTCATGCCCCGCTCCAGTCTCCCTTTTCCAGGAGCCCTCGTTCTGAGCGGCGAGTCATGGCACATACACAATAGTTCAATCAGTACAAGTATGTTGAGAGATATTCCTGTGCCAAAACTGTAAAAACACCACCCCATGGCCTAAACACATCTGTTACCACTTACGGCAAACTCTGTCTGTACGGTCAGGATATCTCTCACATTCCTTGAATGTGTTTTAATATAGAGTTTTATATTGGCTCATGGGGAAAACAGAGAGTTAGAATGAAATAAAACAATAGGGCTGCACTGTAGGATAGTGGTTAGCACAACACTTTACAGTACAGGTGACCCGAGTTCGATTCCCAACGCTCCTGTAAGGAATGTGTACGTTTGCCCCTTGTTGCGTGGGTTTCCTCTGGGAGCTCTGGTTTTCTCCCACAGCCCAAAGACGGACCAGTTAGTAGGTTAATTGGTCATTGTAAGTTGTTCTGTGAATAGGCTAGGGTTAAATTGGGGGATTTGTGGGCAGCACTGCTCGAAAGATCACAAGGACCTATTCCACGCTGTATCTCCATCAATAAATCAATCAATCAATAACAATGCAGGATACAGTGTAAAGCTACCAAAAAAGTGTAGTGCAGGTAACAATGAAGGGCAAGATCATCACAAAGTAGATTGTCAGACTAAGAGTCCACCCTGTGGTACAAGACGTCCATTCAAGGGTCTGCTAACAGTGGGGTAGAAGCTGTCCTTGGGCCTGGTGGGACGTGCTTTCACTGATAACAGTGGGGTAGAAGCTGTCCTTGGGCCTGGTGAGACGTGCTTTCACTGATAACAGTGGGGTAGAAGCTGTCCTTGGGCCTGGTGGGACGTGTTTTCAGGTTTTTGTATCTTCTGCCCGACGGGAGAGGGGGGGAGAGAGAATGTCTGCGGTGGGTGGGGTCTTTGATTCTGCCGGCTGCTTTACTGAGACAGTGGGAAGTGTAGACAGAGTCCATGGAGGGGAGGCTGGTTTCTGTGATGTGTCCACAACTCTCTGCAGTTTCCTGTGGTCACAGGCAGAGCAGTTGCCGTACCGAGAAGGGTGCATTGGGATAGGATATTTTCTGTGGTGCATCAATAGAAATCGGTGAGGGTTAAAGAGGATATGCCGAATTTGTTTAGCCTCCTGAGGAAGTAGAGATTTTGGTGAGCTGAAAACCCAGTGCATCTCAGAACCAGAATCAGGTTTATTATCACTGACGTATGTCATGAAATCTGTTGTTTTGTGACAGCAGTACCATTCAATACAGAAAAAATTCTATAAATTATGGTAAGAAATACATAATTTTAAAAATTAAGCAGTACAGAAAGAGAGCTAAAAACAGTGAGGTAGTGTTCATGGGTTCATTGCCCATTGAGATACCTGTCCCTAATCGATTGAGCTCTGTCCTCGGTATCTCCTCCCTGATGTTAGTAATGAGAAGCGGACATGTCCCGAATGGTGATGGTCCTTCATGATGGAAGCCACCTTCGAGAGACTTCGAATTTTGAAGATGTCCTGGAAGCAGGGGAGGCTGGTGATGAGTTTGCAACTTTCTGCAGCCGTTCCTGATCATGTACAGTGACCCCCTCCAGGAATGCAACCCGAAACCAATCTTTCAATTACCACAGACGGGCAAGGAATAAGTTTGCTTCCATTGTATGCTGCTGTGCTCAGTCCTCTCGCCATTAAACGGTTCGAACCCCACAGCGCCTATCACCATTGACTAGTTTCAAAGGTTCAAAGGTACATTTAACGTCAGAGAAATGTATACAATATACATCCTGAAATGCTTTTTCTTCACCACCATCCACAAAAACAGAGGAGTGCCCCAAAGAATGAATGACAGTTACTGTTAGAACCCCAAAGTCACCTCCCCAACTCCCCTCCCTCCCCATGCAAAAGCGGTAGCAAGCAAAACTGTAAATGTGGTCAGTCCCCTCACTATTGACTAGTTCAACCCCCACGGTCTCTGTGGTCAATCCCCTCGCTACTGACTAATTCAAACCTCCTGGTCCCTGTGGTCAATCCCCTCGCTACTGACTAATTCAAACCTCCTGGTCCCTGTGGTCAATCCCCTCGCTACTGACTAGTTCAACCTCCACGGTCTCTGTGGTCAGTCCCCTTACTTTGAACTTTGGTTTATGGAGATGAATGATCCCACATGTACCACAGCCCACATATCCTGAACACCAAGGCCATTAAATCTTTGATGGTCTGTTGGTTTCATACAGATGTTATTCCCAACAAGCCACCTCGAATCAATCAAACTCTACAAGAGGAAAGGTGCTTACATCATTGTTGTTTCCAGTGTGGCATCAGCTTGATTTAATCAGAGTTATAGAATTGAAGGCTGAGATGTTAAAGGGGAGATGGCGGGGATGGGGGGGGGGGGGTTGACAAGGTGGGGATCTCACTGAAACCTTCCAGACACTGAAGAACCTGGACAGAGTGGACATGGAAAAGATGTTTCCATCAGTGGGTGAGTCCAGGATCTGAGCCTTAAAATATTCATCTGTTTATCTATTTCTTTGTCTATCTATCTGTCTGTCTCTCTAGCCCTCTATCTCTCTATACATCTATTTATTTACCTACATATTTACTTATTTATTCAGATTCAGTACAGTGACAGGTCCTTCTGGTCCAATAAACCCACATCATCCAGTTACACCATGTAACAAATTAACCTACTGACCGGTACGTCTTTGGACTGTGGGAGGTAACTGGTGCACCCGGAGGCCCACGGCAGTCACAGGGAGAATGTACAAACTCACTGGAGACGGTGGTGGGAACTGAAGCCGGGTCACTGGCACTGCGATAGCGTAACACTAACCACTATGCTACTGCGCCGTCCATTAATAGAGGGACATCCCTTTCGAACAGAGAGGATGAGAAATTTCTTCACCGGGGGGGGGGGGGGGGGTGATGAATCTCTGGAATTCATTGCTTCATTGCCACAGATGGATGTGGAGATCAAGCCATTCAGTGTATTTTAGACTGAGGAAGGGGGAGGGGGAGGGGGAGGAGCTGTTCCCGGATGATGGACTGCAGATCTTCAGGCTCCTGTACCTCCTCCCCAGTGGAAGTATGAGAAGAGGGCAAGTTCCAGAGCAATGCGGAGTGGAATGACCAGGACAGCGTTTCCCGACAGGTTAGTAAACAAAGGTCCAGTCAGCAGCAAGCGTTGGTAAATGTACTAACCACTCGTCTCTCAGAACCCAGAACAGAGAGCATATAACACGGACACACTGTCGAACATAGAATCAGAATCAAATTTCATAAATGTTGTTTTGCAGCAGGAGTACAGAGCGACATATAACCATAAAGAGCCAATGAATTACAACAGAAAGATTTGTATTAATTAAATTAAGTAAGTAGTGCAAGAAGAGAGCAAAAACAAGTGGTGAGGTGGTGTTCATGGTTTCATTGTCTATTTAGAAATCTGATAACGGAGGGGGAGAAGCTGTTCCTGAAGCATTGAGTTTGTGTCTTCGGGCTCCTGTACCTCCGCCCTGATGGTAGTGATGAGAAGAGGGTGGTGGGGGTCCGCAATGACGTAGACAGGAGCATTGCATTGCTCCCTTTCCGAAGACAATGACCAGCTCCTTTGTCTACACTGAAGGAACGGCAGTTGTCATGACACCAGCTCACCAGACTCCCTGTCTGCTTCCCGTGCTCCACCTTATTGTTTTCTGGCACACTACAGAGGTGTCATCTGTAAACTTGTAAATTTACAATTCCAATTCAGACTCAGCTTCAGATTTACACTCAGTGGCCACTTTATTAGGTACACCTGTCCACCTGTTTGTTAATGCAAATCAAGTCAAGTCATCACTTTTTATTGTCATTTCGACCATAACTGCTGGTACAGTACATAGTAAAAATGAGAACGTTTTTCAGGACCATGGTGTTACACGACACAGTACAAAATCCAGACTGAACTACGTAAAAAAAAACAGAGAGAGAGAAAAAACAACTACACTAGACTACAGACCTACCCAGGACTGCATAAAGTGCACAAAACAGTGCAGGCATTACAATAAATAATAAACAAGACAATAGGGCAGTAAGGGGTCAGTCTATGGCATGCAGACATGGTCAAGAGGTTCAGTTTCTGTTCAGGCCAAACATCAAAATTGGGAAGAAATGTGATCTAAGTGACTTTGACCGTGGAATGATTGTTGGTGCCAGATGGGGTGGTTTGAGCATTTTTGAAACTACTGATCTCCTGAGATGTCCATGCACAACCATCTCTGGAGTTCACAGGGAATGGTGTGAAAAACAAAAAAACATCAAGTGTGCAGCAATGCTGTGGGCAAAAACACCTTGTTAACGAGAGAGGTCGGAGGAGAATGGCCAGACTGGTTCAAGCTGACAGGAAGGCAACTTTAATTCAGAATACCATACGGTATACCACTTCAGATACTTGTGTGGGGGTGGGGTATGACCTAACAGAGGAAAGTCATAGTGATCAGGTCTCTGGTACTGAGTCTGCCTCTGTGACACAGAAGGGAAGGGGGAAGAAGAGGCATACTGTGGTTATAGGGGATTCATTAGTTAGGGGAATGGACAGGAGGTTCTGTGGGCAAGAACGAGATTCCCAGATGGTATGTTACCTCCCAGGTCCCAGGGTCCAGGATATCTCTCCTCTGCATTCTCAAGTGGGAGGGTGAACAGCCAGACGTCATGGTCCATTGGTAGGATGAGTGACGAGGTTCTGCAGAGGGAGTTCAGGGAGTTAGGTGCGAAGTTAAAGGGCAGGTTCTCCATAGTTGTGATCTCAGGATTGCTAACCATGCCACGTGCTAGTGAGGTCAGAACTAGGAAGATTATACAGTTTAATACATAGTTAAGGAATTGGTGTAGGAGGGAAGGCATAAGATTTTTGGATCTCTTCCAGGGAAGGTGGCACCTGTACGGAAGGAACTGTTTGCACCTGAACTGGAAAGGGACTAATATCCTAGTGGGAAGGTTTGTTAATGCTGCACGATGAGGTTTAAGCTAGAGTTGCAGGGGGATGGGAATCAGAGTGCCAGAACAGTCAGTGGAGAGATTGGTGAGGCAGATGTTGGTTTGTCCTCAGACAAAGTTAGGAATCAAAAGGTTGAGCATGGTGTGACTAGTGTCCTGAACTGCATTTATTTCAATACAAGAAGTATCGTAGGAAAGGCGGATAGTAGTGATGAAGGTGAGATAGTTGGTTTACAAACAGAGGCAATGTGTAGTGAGGGGAGGCTGTAGACAGGGCAAGATTACAGGCAACAGGATGAGTTGCAATGTAAAAGGTAGACAAAATCGAAAAGAGTGAATACAGGACTGAAGGTGTCGTATCTGAATGCGCGCAGTATACAGAATAAGGTACAGAACTTGTAGCATAGTTGCAGATATGACATTGTGGGCATCACTGAATCATGGCTGAAAGAAGGTTATAGCTGGGAGCTCAATATCCAAGGATACAGGTTGTATCGAAAGGACAGGCAGGAAGGCAGAGGGGACGGCATTGCTCTGTTGGTAAAAAGTGAAATCAAATCATTAGAAAGAGGTGACATAGGATCAAAAGGTGCTGATTCATTGTGGATAGAGCTAAGGAAGTTGTTTACAGACCCCGAACAGTAGTAAGGATGTGGTCTACAAATTACAACGAGAGAGAAAATGTATGCCAAAAGGGCAATGTTACAATGGTCATGGGGATTTCAATCTGCAGGAAGATTGGGGAAAATCAGGTGGGTGCTGGATTCCAGGAGGGAGAATTTCTCGAGTGCCTACAAGATGGCTTTTTGGAGCATCTCGTGGTTGAGCCCACCAGGGGATCCGCCGTTCTGAACTGGTTGCTGTGCAGTAAACCAGAACTGATTAGAGAGCTTAAGGTAAAAGAACCCTTACGGGTAAGTGATCAGAATACGATCAAATTCACCCTGAAATTTGAGAGTCAGATGTATCAGTATTACAGTGGAGTAAAGGGAATTACAGAGGCATGAGAGAGGAGTTGGCCAGATTGATTGGAAAAGGACATTAGCAGGGATGATGGCGGAGCAGCAATGGCTGGAATTTCTGGGAGCAATTCGGAAGGCACGGGATATATACATCCCAAAAAGGATGAAGTATTCTAAAGGAAAGATGCCACAATTGGGGCTAACAAGAGAAGTCAAAGTCAACATAAAAGCCAAAGAGAGGGCATATAATAGAGCAGAAGTTAGTGGGAAATTGGAGGATTAGGAAGTTTTTAAAAACCACCAGGTCAGCTAAAAAAATCATTAAAATGTAAAGATGGAATACGAAAGTAAGCTAGCTAATAATATTAAAGGAGATACCAAAGGTTTCTTCAGATACATAAAGTGTGAAACCCCTTTTTACTGGGCGTCTCTGGAAAAGTGACTTGTTAGCACCTCACTAATAGCCACTTAACCCCACGGTGAGAAAACCGCCTTTTTCAGGCTCCACACATCTAGGATGTAACGACTTTGGTCCCAACAGACCCATGAGGTTGGGATGTCTCGCCCACTCAAACCCTAGGTGGTGAGAATACTGTGTGATTTAAGGTCCCCTGCAATTGCCTGTCAGCAAGAAATAACAGATCATACACTGCATACTATTATAAAAAAAAAGTATATTTATGAATGTTAAATTAGCCAGTGTTATTAAAGAAAAAAAACCAAGAAGGGCCTATAGTGGCGACCCACTTCCTAGCGCACTCGAACCGGCTCACAAATAGCCAGCGCGCCGGCACAAAGGCCAGTCCCAAAAGGGCGCCAAGTCTGCTTCACCAACAAGGGGAAAAGCCCGCGCGCGGGACTGTGAATACGTGCCCCCTACAGCATCCGCGCACAGGACAGGACTGTGAATACGTGCCCCCTACAACATCCGCGCACAGGACAGGACTGTGAATACGTGCCCCCTACAGCATCCGCGCCCGGGGAGGGCAGGATCAGGAAGGCTTTAAAGCGAGGCCGCGAAGTTCGAATAAAATCTTTTTGTAACTGCAGTTCACCGACTCCGTGTCGTTATTTCAGCGCTGCGTGTAGCACACCGCTACAATTGGTGACCCCGACGGCCCAAACGATATTTGGGCCGAAGATGACCGACGCCGCATCTGTTCATGCCGTTTCATTGAAACTACCAAGCTTCTGGACGCTGCAACCTCACCTCTGGTTCCAGCAAGCAGAAGCCCAATTCCACGTTCGGCAGATAACCTCAGAGGACACACGTTACTACTACGTGGTGAGCTCCCTCGACCAGTAAACAGCAGCCCAGGTTGAGGAGTTCGTACAGTCTCCCCCAGCGGACGGCAAATACACGGAATTCAAAGCCCTGCTCATAAGGACTTTTGGACTCTCACGGCACGAGCGGGCTGCCCGTTTACTGCACCTGGATGGTTTGGGAGACAGACCTCCATCGGCTTTAATGAATGAGATGTTGTCTCTGGCCGGAGGACACAAGCCCTGCCTCATGTTTGAGCAGGCATTCCTGGAGCAGCTGCCCGAGGACATACGCCTGCTGCTGTCCGACGCGGATTTCAGCGACCCCCGGAAGGTGGCAGCCCGGGCGGACTTGCTGTGGAACGCCAAGAAGGAGAGTGGGGCGTCCGTCGCACAGATCACTAGGCCACGCTCCCAGCAGCAGACCAGACCAGGCCCGGCCACAGAGCCCACTAACCCCAGAGGCAGGGGTGAGGAGACCAACGAACAATGGTGCTTCTACCACCAGCGGTGGGACGCAGAAGCCCGCCACTGTCGCCCGCCCTGCAAGTTCCCGGGAAACGCTAGGGCCAGCTGCCGCTGATGGCTACGGCTGCTGGCCGTCGGGATAGCCTCCTGTATGTGTGGGACAAGAGGTCGGGACGCCGTTTTTTGGTCGACACCGGTGCCGAGATCAGCGTCTTACCTCCGTCGAGTTACGACACCCGCAACAGGGCACCGGGTCCCACCCTGAGGGCCGCGAACGGCAGCACAGTAAGGACCTACGGCACCCGTACGGTGCAGCTACAGTTTGGCTCCAGCCAGTTCATGTGGAACTTCACACTGGCCGCCGTAGCCCAACCGCTTCTGGGTGCAGATTTTTTGCGGGCTCACAGCCTACTGGTCGACCTGCCGAGGCAGAGACTGGTCCACGCCGAGACCTTTCAGACGTTCTCCCTGTGTGAAGCCCAGTTGCCAGCCCCACACCTGGACTCCATCACGCTGTCCGACAACGACTTCACCAGAGTCCTGGCGGATTTCCCATCAGTTCTGGCACCGCAGTTCAAGGCAGCCATGCCCAGACACGGCGTATAGCACCACATCCCGACACAGGGACTACCCCTCCATGCCCGCGCACGAAGTCTCCCCCCGGACAAGCTCTGACTGGCGAAGGAGGAGATCAAGAGGATGGAGGAATTGGGGATCATACGATGGTCTGACAGCCCATGGGCCTCCCCCCTGCACATGGTGCCCAAAGCAGCTGGGGGTTGGAGACCATGCGGCGACTACCGCAGGCTGAACGAGGCTACAACACTGGACCGCTACCCTGTGCCGGACATTCAGGACTTTGCAGCAAACCTGCACGGCGCACGGATCTTCTCCAAGGTAGACCTTGTCCGGGGATACCATCAAATCCCGATGCATCCGAACGATGTCCCCAAAACGGCACTCATCACCCCGTTCGGCCTTTTTGAGTTCCTCCGCATGCCGTTTGGCCTGAAGAATGCCGCACAGATGTTTCAGCGGCTAATGGACGCGGTGGGACTTCGCTTTCATCTATTTGGACGACATCCTCATAGCCAGCAGCAGTCGTCAGGAGCATCTGTCCCACCTCCGTCAACTCTACGCCCGACTGAGTGAATACGGCCTGACAATCAACCCGGCCAAATGCTAGTTCGGGCTCGACACCATCGACTTCCTGGGCCACAGGATCACTACAGACGGGGCAACCCTTCTGCCCGCTAAGGTAGATGCAGTCCGCCATTTCCCCCGACCCACCACAATCAAAGGCCTTCAGGAATTCATGGGTATGGTAAATTTCTACCACCGCTTCCTCCCTTCAGCCGCCCGAATCATGTGCCCCCTGTTTGACCTGATGTCGGGTCCGGGCAAGGACATTACCTGGGACGAGGAGTCCGCCGCCGCTTTCATTAAAATGAAAGAAGCCTTGGCAAACGCCGCGATGCTAGTGCACCCCAGAATGGAAGTCCCTACCGCCCTCACAGTGGACGCATCTAACACGGCAGTCGGTGGGGTACTGGAGCAACTCATCGCGGGTCGCTGGCAACCCCTGGCGTTTTTCAGCAAACACCTGCGACCACCCGAGCTCAAATACAGTGCTTTCGACCGGAAACTGTTGGCGCTATACCTGGCAAACCGGCATTTCAGGTACTTCTTAGAAGGTAGGCCCTTCACCGCGTTCACGGACCACAAGCCGCTTACCTTTACGTTCACGAAGGTGTCCGATCCCTGGTCGTCCTGCCAGCAGCGCCATCTGTCCTACATCTCTGAATACACAACGGATGTCCGGCATGTCTCGGGTAAGGACAATGTCGTGGCGGACGCGCTCTCTCGCCCTAACATTCATGCCCTTTCCCAAGGGGTAGACTATGAAGCACTGGCGGAGGTGCAGCAGGCAGACGAGGAGATCCCTAGTTACAGGACTGCAGTCTCCGGTTTGCAGCTCCAGGACCTCCCCGTAGGCCCAGGTGAGAGGACCCTACTCTGTGACGTCACCACCGCCAACCCCGTCCCGTCGTCCCAGCACCTTGGCGGTGACGCATTTTCGACTCCATTCATAACTTAGCGCACCCCTCCATCAGGACAACCATCCGGATGGTCTCCAACAGGTTCGTTTGGCACGGACTCCGCAAGCAGGTCAGTGAATGGGCCAGAACGTACATGCACTGCCAGACGGCCAAGGTGCAGCGGCACACCAAAGCTCTGCCGCAGCAGTTCCACCCCACCCACCGGCGTTTCGACCACATTCATGTGGATATCGTGGGGCCCTGCCAGTGTCGCGAGGAGCGCAGCACCTCCTGACTATCGTGGACCGGTTCACCAGATGGCCAGAGGCGATCCCGCTCACCTACACCACCTCCGAATCTTGCGCCCGGGCACTGATTGCCACCTGGGTATCTCGCTTTGGTGTACCGGCCCACATTACCTCCGACAGAGGTGCCCAATTCACCTCCAGCCTGTGGTCAGCTATGGCCAGCCTTTTGGGGACACAGCTGCACCACACAACTGCCTACCACCCACAGTCGAACGGCCTGGTGGAGCGTTTCCACCGTCACCTGAAGTCGGCTCTCTTGGCCCGCCTCAAAGGGCCTAACTGGGTGGACGAGCTTCCCTGGGTCCTGCTCGGAATCCGCACGGCGCCCAAAGACTATCTGCACACCTCGTCAGCCGAGTTGGTGTACGGCGCACCCCTGGTCATCCCCGGGGAGTTCATACCAGCCCCAAGGGGGCACAAGGAAGAACCCGCAGCAGTCCTGGGCAGACTACGCGAGAGGCTCGGCAACCTGGCCCCCATACCCACTTCACAGCATGGGCAGAACCCGACCTGCGTACCCAAAGACCTGCAGAACTGTAAGTTTGTGTTTGTACGACGGGGCGGGCATTGGCCACCGCTGCAACGGCCCTACGAGGGGCCGTTTACGGTGATCAGGAACAACGGGTCCACGTTTGTGCTGGACGTTGGGGGGAGAGAGGAGGTTTTCACGGTGGACCGACTCAAACCGGCCCATGTGGACTTGGCGCAACCGATCGAGTTTCCGGCACCACGGCGCAGAGGCAGACCTCCCAAACAGGGTCCGGCCCAGACTGTGGACATTGGGGGGTGTATCGCCGGTTCTGGGGCGGGGGGGGGGGGTTATGTGGCAACCCACTTCCTAGCGCACTCGAACCGGCTCACAAATAGCCAGCGCGCCGGCACAAAGGCCAGTCCCAAAAGGGTGCCAAGTCTGCTTCACCAACAAGGGGAAAAGCCCGCGCAGGACTGGACTGTGAATACGTGCCCCCTACAGCATCCGCGCCCGGGGAGGGCGGGATCAGGAAGGCTTTAAAGCGAGGCCGCGAAGTTCGAATAAAATCTTTTTGTAACTGCAGTTTACCGACTCCGTGTCGTTACTTCAGCGCTGCGTGTAGCACACCGCTACACTATTATAATTTCAAGGTGGAGCTAAAATCTTCCGAAAGCCATTATGTCTGATGTGTACTCACCGCTCCAATTCATGTTCACCACTCCCCGGTAGAAGTTCCCTCTTGGGCACGTTTTCACCAGATTGAATCCTACAGCCGGTTCTCTCAAGCTCCTTCTCTTTCCATCTCCTGCCAAAAATGACTAACCCACACCAGTGTCTGTCACAAAAGCTGCTTCCCCAGCGTTCTGTAGAACCTTCTCCCAGTTCCACCCTCCTGATTGGATGACACACACATTCCTAAGCATCCTTTATCTTTAATGGTAGCCCAAGCACTTCCAGCAGAACACCCAGCTTCACAGAAAAACTATTTCTTGAAATAGCCTGCAACGTTAGCAGTAAAACCTTTACCAGAAGTTACAAGCGTAATAGAGAGGCGAGAGTGGATATCAGACTGCTGGAAAACGAAGCTGGAGAGGTAGTAATGGGGGAAAAGGCGAAGAAACTGAATAAGTATTCGGTCTTCACTGTGGAAGACTCTAGCAGTATGGTGGAAGTTCCAGGTGTCAGGGGTCATGAAGTGTGTGAAGTTACCGTTACTAGGGAGAAGGTTCATGGAAAACTGAAGATACAAAAATCACCTGGACCAGATGGTGTACACCCATGGTTCTGAAAGTGGTGGCTGGACAGATCGAGAAGGTATTAATAATGATCTTTCAAGAATCACTAGATTCTGGAATGGTTCCAGAAGACTGGAAAATTGCAAATATCACTCCACTCTTCAAGAAGGGAGAGAGGCAGAAGAAAGAAAATTTAAGCTAATTAATCTCATCTCAGTGGTTGGGAAGATGTTGGAGTCAATTATTAAGGATGAGGTCTCAGGGTACTTGGAGACACATGATAAAATAGGCCGTAGTCAGCATGGTTTCCTCAAGGGAAATTCTTTCCTGACAAGAAGGCCTTTGACAAGATGCCGGACATGAGGCTGTTTAACAAACTATGAACCCATGATATTACAGGAAAGATTCTAGCATGGATAAAGCAGTGGCTGATGGGCAGGAGGCAGAGTGGGAATAAAGGGAGCCTTTTCTGGCTGCCTGCCGGTGACTAGTGGTGTTCCACAGGGGTCTGTGTTGGGAGTGATTCTTTTTATGTTATCTGTTAATGATTTGGATAATGAAATTGATGGCTTTGTTGGAAAGTTTGCAGCTGATATGAAGATAGATGGAGGGGCAGGTAGTTTTGAGGAAGTAGAGAGGCTACAGAGGGACTTAGACTTTGATATGCCTGATATTAAAGCACAGAGCTCGGAAAAAGCAACGCAATGGACTTTTAAAATCGTAAATCAGCAAACTGTTTGTTATGTCTCCCCTATCATTGTGAAACGGAGACACCTCTTTCTCCCTTATTAGGGAGAGAGAGAGCCTGTGGTATATCAGATACCGGGTGAATAAGTAGTCTTTGGGGTACCGCAAGTCTGTGTCTATGCTGCATGCTTGAGTGCTCGATGGCGGGTGCCGATGCTTTTTGTTCCCGGTGGGAGGGGGAGGGGATCATTGCTTGCTGCCGCTAACATGTGGGGGGGAGCTGGAGGGGGGATTTAGGGTTCTAACGTTTAACTGTCATGCATTCTTTGGGGGCACTCCTCTGTTTTCATGAATGGTTGAGAAGAAAAAGCATTTCAAGATGTATGTTATATACATTTCTCTGACATTAAGTGTACCTTTGAAACTTTTGAACCCTTGGGACAGATTTGGAGAATCTGTGGAGGGCAAAGAAATGGCAGATGGAGTACAGTGTCAGGAAGTGTTTGGTCATGAACTTTGGTAGAAGAAATGAAAGGGTTGACTGTTTTCTAAGTGGAGAGAAAATACAAAATACTGAGTTGCAAAGGGACTTGGGAGTCCTGGTGCAGGATTCCCTGAAGGTTAATTTGCAGGTTGAGTCTGTGGTGAGGAAGGCAAATGGAATGTGAGCACTCATTTCAAGAGGACTAGAATATAAAAGCAAGGATGTAATGTTGAGACTTTATAAAGCACTGGTGAGGCCTCACTTGGAGGATTGTAGCAGTTTTAGGCCCCTTATCTTAGAAAGGATGTGCTGAAACTGGTGAGGGTTCAAAGGAGGTTCACGAAAATTATTCCAGGATGAATGACTTGTCATATGAAGAGCCTTTGATGGCCCTGGGCTTGTATTCACTGGAATTCAGAAGAATGAGGGGTGACCTCATTGAAACTTATCGAATGGTGAAAAGCCTTGAAAGAGTGGATGTGCAGAGGATGTTTCGTATGGTGGGAGAGTCTAAGACCAGAGGACACAGTCTCAGAATAGAGGGGTGTCCTTTTAGAACCAAGATAAGGAGGAATTTCTTTAGCCAGCGGGTGGAGAATCTGGGGAATTCTTTGCCAAAGGCAGCTGTGAGGCCAAGTCTGTATGTATAGTTAAGGCAGAGGTTGATAGATTCTTGATTGGTCAGAGTGTGAATGAATACAAGCAGAAGGCAGGAGATTGGGGCTGAGAGGAAAATTGGATCAGCCATGATGAAATGGCAGAGCAGAATCGATGAGCCAAATGGCCTAATTCTGCTCCTATGTCTTATGTTTGTAACACCAGTGTGGAGAATGGCAAATCCAAATGCACAACGTATCAAACCATGAAGTGGATGGCTACAGCAGCTGAAGTCCTCAAATATACACTCAGTGACCACATTATTTAGTAGAGGAGGCATCAGTGGCCACTGTGTGTATTTATCACATGTACATCGAAACATACAGTACAATGTGTAATTTGTGTTAAAAACCATCACAACCTAAGGATGTGCTGGGCGCAGTCCACAAATGTCACCACACATTCCAGTGTCAACAGCATTCCCACAATGCTCGGCAGAGCAATGCAGAAACAACAGCAAAACAAATCCTGTTCCTCCCTCCCACATTCACAGCCCTCCAACCCAACAACAGGCCGTTTCCAGCCTCCAGTTTTCAGTGAACTTGTAGAGATTCACAGTCTCGGGGTTTTGGCCATCAGACTCAGTAGATTGACGTTCAGGCTCCAATCTTCAGTATCGACCCAGAACTCGTAACTGATAATGTATAAGGACCCTAGATAAGAGCATGAACTCCAGGCCTAGAACTGCGGACCTGCCAATGCTGGGACCCCGAACACTTGGCCTCGAGCTCCGATCTCGCCAACGATGGGACCCAGAACACCAGGACTCACTTAGGTCTTGTCAAATACTAAGCTGTGAACTCCAGACTCACCAATGATGGGACTGAACACTAGGCCACAAACTCTGGACTCACCATTGACCCACCCCAAATGCTAGGCCATGAACTCCGAATTCACTGATGACCACACCCCAAACACTAGGCCTCGAGCAACAGACTCACCCAGAACATTCAGCCTTGAGCTCTGATCTCGCTGATAACGGGACCCCCCCCCCCCGAAAGTTAGGCCCTGCACTCCACCTTGCCGACGACTGCACCCCAAACCCTAGGCCATGAAATCCGGACTCACTAATGACTGCACCCCGAACATTAGGCCTCATGCTCCTGTCTCACCTTTGACCCACCCAGAACACTAAGCTTTGAAATCTGGACTCACCAATGACAGAAACCAAATACTATACCTCAGACTCCGGTCTCACCAATACTGCAACCCAAACACTAGGCCTTGAACTCAGAACACTAGGCCTGGAGCTCTGGTCCCATTGACTCACGTAACTAGGGGTTCACTGGCTCTCATGTCTCCTGCCCGGACAGAATGCTGATCTTGGAGCCACCGTTAACTCTCACTGTAAGTCTACAATGAGTCATGAAGAAAAGCAAAGAGTGGAATGTTCTCTTAGTTTATTTTATTTTTATTTAGAGATACAGCATGATAACAGGCCCTTACGGCCCAATGAGCCCACGTCACACAATTACACCCATGTGACCAATTAACTGCTAACCGGTACGTCTTTCGACTGTGGGAGGAAACCGGAGCACCCGGAGGAAACCCACACGGTCACGGGGAGAACGTACAAACTCCTTACAGACAGCGGTAGGAAACTAACCAGGGTCCCCCGCGCTGTAGTGTTATGCTAAAGGCTATGCTACTGTGCCACCTTCGAAGTCGGTAAAAAAGGGTTAACTCAACGTGTACAGGCTAACAAAAGGGAGACTGTGTCTGCCAGTCATTATGCCAAAGGTAGCTGTAATGCAGAGCAGACCCAGCAACAGTTCAAACTCCTGTCTATTCAAAGGCACATTCCTTGAAATATAAACATTTCCACAGAAGTGATTAACTTGACACTGGGATTAAGCTCAGGAGGAAAGGGGTAAGTTCAGAACTCCTTGGGAAGCTTGTCAAAATAGAAACTGAAGGGTAGCCGGATGAAGAGGGAAGTAGAAACAGCAGACTCTCAATGGACCTCATTCTGCACGATGGCAGCTTTCACCAGGCAGGAGCCCAAATTACCGTCCGCAGCTCCCTGCTAATCATTCAACACCACCATTGCCACTGATGGAACAACCGTATGGATTAAAATGTTTTCTCTGGAGCAGAAGTGTGAACAAACAGACTGCCATGGTGAGGTGGGACGGCAAGAAGTGAGAGCCATCCGTTACTGTACCGTCAGCAAACCCGCGAGTCTCCTCCTCATTATAATCCCTGTTTCTATTAGAGAACAGGCCCTTCCAGCCCACCTATCGAACACCAGCCTAATCACAGGACAATTTATAATGGTTAATCAACCTGCTAACTGGTCTGTCTCAGTCTGTGGGAAGACACTGGAGCACATGGGAAGGATGTACTACCTAACTCCTTACAGACAGCGCCAGAATCGAACTCTGAACTTCGGAATGCCCCGAACTGTAACAGCATTGCACTTACTGCTCTGCTACCGTGGCGCCCTACGCCGTCAGGACCATTTGAGCCAACTTCATTCCAATGTATTGAATCACTGCATATGCACACTCATTGTCACTTTATTAAGCACAGGAGTGTGGTCTTCTGCTGCTGTAACTCATCCACTTCAAAGTTCAACATGTGTGTGCAGAGATGCTCTTCTGCACACCATTGTTGCAACACTTGAATTCTTAAGCTCCTGTTGCTTTCCTGTCAGCATGAACCAGTCTGGCCATTCTCCTCTAACCTCTCTCAATAACAAGGTGTGTTTGTCCGCTCACTGTTCACTTTCACCCCATTCTCTGTAAACTCTGGAGACTGCTGTACATGATAGTCCCAGGAGATCAGCAGTTTCTGAGATACTCGAGCCACCCCATCTGGCACCAACACTCATTCCACGGTCAAAGTCACTTAGATGACATTTCTTTCAAATTCTGCCTGTTTGGTCTGAACAACAACTGAACCTCCTGACCACATCTGCATGCTTTTATGCATTGGGATGCTGCCACCTGATTGGCTGATTGGATGTTTGCATTAACGAGCAGGTGTACAGGTGAACTTAATAAAGTGAGTAGGCCTCTCATAATTTTACATATTTCTGTCAGGTCCCCCCTCAGGCTCAGTCGCTCCATAGAAAACAAGATACATCTCTCCGCCCTCAACTAATTGTGAATTCTCTAATCCAGCCAACACCTTGCTGAACCTCTTCAACGTCTCCATGTGCTTCCTTGTGGTGACCAGAACTGACTGCAGACAATACTCCAGATATGGCCAAGCCACAGCTTTATACAACTGCAACCTAACTTCCCAATGCCTGTTCTCATTGTTATGAAGGCAAGGACATTGTAGGCTTATTAATAACCCTAAAGGCCAGCGGTTATCATAATAATTCTCTGTTAGGGTTGGTGGGCAACTCTCTAAGCCCACTATGCTTTTGTCTCACTTCAAACCCGCTCTCTAATTTACTGAATCAGATGAAAATAGGGTATCAGATCTGAAACAAGCAAATTATACCTTGACACTCCTTCTATACATGGACGATGTGAAATTGTACGCTCCTTCATCAGTGAAGCTAAAGCAATTAATCCAAATAGTAGAACTATTTTTGAAAGATATGCACAAGAACTTTGGACTGGATAAAAATAGAACATTAAACATAAAGAAAGCTGCGACGGAGCTAATAGAATACAAACAGAGCAGCAGGATACAATACAAACGATGGACGAATATGGAACATACGAGTATCTGGGATATCAACAAGCAAAGAAAATAGATCACAGTGCGATAAAGGAAAAACTTTCGACAGAATTTACTTCAAGGCTTAAGAGAATCTGCCAAACAGTTAAAATATTACAAAGGCAACAAACACTTTCGCTACACCCATATTAACATATTCTTTTGGCACGATACCTTGGTCTGAAACCAATCCAGAAAATTTACATAGAAAAGTAAGAACTGAAATGACAATTTTTAGAAAACACTATGCAAACTTGAACAGACTGAGATTAACACTAGCTGGGGCAGGAGGAATAACAGACATCGAACAGTCAGATAAAACTTCTAAGGATACATTTCATCAACGAAGACAGGATTCAGCACTCCACGCAAGGATATACAATTCTGATAAGAAATACACACCACTAAATGTAAATTAAAGCACAACCCAGAGAAATGAAGAAGTTATTACTATAGAAGAAACTTTTAACCAATGGAAGAGCACGAGCCTCCATTGAAGACAGCTCCAGCAGACTAGATGTCAACAAGGAAACATCAAGACCCTGGCTCAGAGTTCGAGACGTCCTCCCAGAAACAGAAGGGTTTCTTGTGGCAATAAAGGACCAGGTGATTAACACAAAAAATTATCATAAATACATAATAAAAGACCAAAATATTCAAGATAATAAATGCAGAAAATGCCAAGAGAGCCAGAAACAATCCAACACATTCAGGATCCTGCAGCAGCTTAACTCAATCAAATGGCAAGTGTCATTCACCAAAATCTTCCTTTAAAATACAAACTCGTAAAAGAAAACATACAAGCCTGATCCAGTGTCAGAGTCAGAGACCTACAAATTATATTACAACTGATCTGTTATTATGGACAGGACAATCCATAATGATATAATGTTACAGGATAAAGAAGCAAGAATAACTTGCTTAATAGATATAACCATTCCAAACACACATAAAGTACCGAAATCGATTAGTGAAAAACACCAGAACTAAAAGAGGAAATTGAAAGACTTTGGAACATGAACAGGGTATCCATTGTCCCGACAGTAATATCTACAACTGGTATCATCCCAAAGTCACTACACAATGGCATGAAACAATTCAGCCAACACAGTAACATCTATATAAATCTTCAGAAAGCCACAGTACTAAACACCACTAGAATAGTCCAGAAGTTCTGAGCAATGGAGAAATGAGCGTAGCTCGGGTTGTACGCCTGTATCTCAGGATTTACCAGCTTGAGCTGAGAAAAAAAATAAAAATACAACAATAATAAGAATAATGATAACTTTACATATCGAGCACTTTTCATGTATGTAGTTCAAAGTGGGATAAAAGCACAAATATGAAAATAAAAAACAATAAAATAAAAATAAACATGAAAATAAAAGACAAAAAGCTGTTTGCTAAAAGCAAGGTTAAATAAGCAGGTTTTGAGCTGGCGTTTAAAAGTGCTAACTGAGTCTGGATCCTTGTAGTTTTAGATATTGAATTCCACAATTTTGGAGCTTAGTTCAGAAAAGCTGACCTGACCATTATGTTTTGAGGGGGAGAGTTTAAATTTCAGAGATCGGTGGAAGAAACCTGAGATCTCAAGCAGGATTTCAAAATGAAAATGATTCAGTGATGTACTCTGGTCCCTGACCATCGAGAGCTTTAAAAACAAGTAAGAAAACTTTAAAATCAATTCTAAAAGCTACTGGAAGCCAATGAAGAGTAGCTCATACAGGAATGATATATTCCCTCATCCTGGATTTGGTTAAAAGTCTCGCAATGGTGTTCTGATTGAGTGGAAGTTTGTCAATAGATTGCTTTGGAAGGCCAGTAAAAAGTGCATTGCAGTAAACTAGTCTATTTGATATAAAGGCGTGAATTCGTTTTTCAGCATCATTATGTGACAGGTTAGTGGGGGGAGGTGTTGATCAGCCTCACTGCTTGGGGAAAGTACTGTAACTGTTTTGGAGTCTGGTGGTCTTGCCATGGACGCTAAGTAGCCTCCCTGATGGGAGTGGGACATGAGCAGGGTGGGTGGGATCCTCCAAGACGTTACTGGGCCTTTTCCAGCACCTTTCCGTATATACATCCTGATGGTCGGTAGGATGGTGTTGGTGACACATTGGGCAGTTTAGGCTACCCATTGTCAAGTCTTCCAGTCTGCTGCAGTGCAGTGATGCAGCTTGCTCGGGTGCTCCCTACTGCACATCTGTAGAATGACGTGAGTAAGATGTGCCAAGTCCAGCTCCCTTCAGCCTCCTCAGAAAGTAGAGGTGTGGGTGAGCTTTCCTGATTGTGTAGGATGTGTTCTGGGACTAGCGTCGGTGATCAGAAGACCAGGATTCAATTCCTGCCTATCAAATCCCCCCTCAGCCTCTGATCCTCCAGAGAAAACAATTAGAGTTCGTCCAGGGTCTTCTTGTGAACACCCTCTAATTTAAAAGGCATCACGGTAGCGTAGCAGTTAGTATAACTTTACAGCACCAGATACCAGTGAACAGGATCAATTCCTGCTGCTGTCTGTAAGGAGTTTGAACGTTCTACCAGAGACCGTGTGGGTTTCCTCCGGGAGCTCTGGTTTCCTCCCACAGTCCACAGACGTACAGTTAGGGTTAGTGAGTGGTGGGTGTGATATGATAGCAGCAGAAACATGGTGACACTTGTGGGCTGCCCCCAGCACATCCTCAGACTGTGTTTGTCATCGTCACAAACAACACATTTCACTGTGATTCGATGTGCCTGTCACAAATAAAGCTTATCTTTCCTTGTGGTCTATGTTCTAAATGTGCAGCTATAAATAGAGAGAGAGAGAGAGAGAGAGAGAGAGAGAGAGAGAGAGAGTGAGAGAGAGAGAGAGAGAGAGAGAGAGAGAGAGAGAGAGAGAGAGTGAGAGAGAGAGTGTGTGTGAGAGAGAAAAAGAGAGAGATAGTGAGATAGATAGACATGGATATCTATAGATAGATACTGATATAGACTGAGAAGCTGACAGACAGATAGATAGAGAGGTAAAGAGATAGATGGTAGACATGGATATAGACAGATAAATCAGAATCAGGTTTATTATCACCAGTATGTGGCATGAAATTTGTTAACTTAGCAGCAGCAGTTCAATGCAATACATAATATAAAAGAGAAAGATAAATAAAATAAAACATAATAAATAAACAAGTAAATCAATTCCATATATTGAATAGATTTTAAAAATGTGCAAGATCCTCAAAGATCTTGACACCAGGAACTTGAAGCTGCTCACTCTCTCCACTTCTGATCCCTCCATGAGGTTTGGTATGTGTTCCCTTGTCTTACCCTTCCTGAAGTTCACAATCATCTCTTTCATCTTACTGACATTGAGTGCCAGCTTGTTGCTGCGGCACCATTCCACTAGTTGGCATATCTCACTCCTGTACGCCCTCTTGTCACCACCTGAGATTCTGCCAACAATGGTTGTATCATCAGCAAATTTATAGATGGTATTTGAGCTATGCCTAGCCACACAGTCATGTGTATATAGAGAGTAGAGCAGTGGGCTAAGCACACACCCCTGAGGTGTGCCAGTGTTGATCGTCAGCGAGGAGGATATGGTATCACCAATCCACACTGATTATGGTCTTCTGGTTAGGAAGTCGAGGATCCAAATGCAGAGGGAGGTACAGAGGCCCAGGTTCTGCAACTTCTCAATCAAGATTGTGGAAATGATGGTATTAAATGCTGAGCTCTAGTCGATGAACAGCATCCTGACGTAGGTGTTTGTGTTGTCCAGGTGGTCTAAAGCCGTGTGGAGAGCCACTGAGATTGCGTCTGCCATTGACCTATTGTGACGAAAGGCACAATAGATAGATAGAGAGAGAGAGAGAGACAGATAGGTAGATAGATAGAAAGACATAGAGAGAGAGATAGATAGATAGGTAGACATATAGACAGATAGAGAGAGAGATGGATAGATAGATAGACAGATAGAAAGATGGAGAGATAGACATGGATGCAGATAGATCAAGATATAGACAGACAGATAGATAAATAGAAAGATCGACAGACAGATAGGCAGATAGATAGATGGATAGAGGGAGAGAGATGGATAGATAAATAGAGAGGGGGGGAAGAAAGAGGGAGAGAGATAAATAGATAAATATTCTGAGGCTCAGATGCTGGACTCTCCCACTGACGGAAACATCTTCTCCATGCTGGAGGAACTCGGCAGGCCAGGAGCATCTATGGAAATGAGTAAACAGTCAACGTTTCTGGCTGAGAACCTTCATCAGGACTGAAAAAACAGATGAGGAGTCAGAGTAGGAAAGTGAGTCCTCATATCTTTTTCCAGTGCAGATGAATTGTCTCGGACCGAAACTTCAACTGTATTCTTTTCCATAGATGCTGCCTGACTTGCTGAGTTCCTCCAGCATTTGGTGTGTGTTGCTCTGGATTTCCAGCACCTGCAGATTTTCTCTTGTCAGTGATTGAACATCCTCTCCATGTCCACTCTGTCCAAGCTTTTCAGAGAGACTGACCAGACTGGTTCAAGCTGACAAGCTGACAGGGAGGTGACAGTAACTCAGATAGCCACGTGTTACAACAGTGGTGTGTGTGTGTGTGTGTGTGTGTGTGTGTGTGTGTGTGTGTGTGTGTGTGTGTGTGTGTGTGTGTGTGTGTGTGTGTGTGTGTGTGTGTGTGTGTGTGTGTGTGTGTGTGTGTGCGTGCGTGTGTGTGCGCGCGCGCGCGCGCGTGTATGTGTATGTGTGTGTGTATGTGTATGTGTGTGTGTATGTGGGGGTGTGTGTGTGTGTGTATATGTGCGTACGCGCACGTGTGTGTGTATGTGTATGTGTGTGTGTATGTGGGGGTGTGTGTGTGTGTGTATATGTGCGTACGCGCACGTGTGTGTGTGTGTGTATGTATGTGGGTGGGTGTGGGTGTATATGTGGGTGTGTATGTGTGTGTGGCTTGTTATTCTGTTGTGTTCTGTGGAACATTGTGGATACACCAGAATGTGTGGTGACACTTGAGGGCTGCCCCCAGCACATCATTATGTTATGATGGTTTTTACATTTCGCTGTGTATTTCGATGTACACATGATAATTAATCCTGAATCTAAATCAGTTTTCGCACTGTATGTCAGCACGGTAGGGGGCGTCACGATGGCATAGTGATTAATGTAACGCTATTACAGCTTGGGCCATCGGAGTTTGGAGTTTAATTCCGGCATCTTCTGTCAGCTCTGCCCATGAGTGTGTGGGTTTCCTCTGACAGTCCAAAGACGTAGCCGTTTAGCAGGTCAATGGATCACTGTGAATTGTCCCGTGATTGGGCTCGGGTTAAATCGGTGGGTTGCTGGGTGGTGCAGCTTGAAAGGCCGGAAGCCTTCTTACACAAAATAAAGTAAAACTCAAAGCTTGTTCCTCCCCACAAACCTGACACCATGGGCAAGGGGGACATGACAGCACCACCCCTACATACTCCTTTTCCTTGTTGTACACCACCCCAGCTTGCATTGCTGCCCCCCACCATTTCCACTGGGTCTAACTCCTGGATCTCTCTCCCCACCAGCACTGTAGGAAGACCTTCATCTGAAACATTATGGTCTCATGGAGCCAAACAGCCTGAAAAGAAGGCTCTTCAGCCCATACGTTTCCATGCCAACCAAAATGTATGGTCAAGCTATTCCCATATCCCAGCACTTGGAGAGTTGGTGTGTCACCAGAGAATCTATCAAATTTCTAAAGATGTACCATAGATAGCATTCTGAGTGGTAGCTACATCATCTGGTGTGGAGGGGCCACCGTACAAAATTGCAAAAAGCTGCAGAAAGTTGCAAAGTCAGTCAGATCCATCATGGGCACCAGTCTCCCCAGCATCAACCTCAGTCAGATCCATCATGGGCACCAGTCTCCCCAGCATCAACCTCAGTCAGATCCATCATGGGCACCAGTCTCCCCAGCATCAACCTCAGTCAGATCCATCATGGGCACCAGTCTCCCCAGCATCAACCTCAGTCAGATCCATCATGGGCACCAGTCTCCCCAGCATCAACCTCAGTCAGATCCATCATGGGCACCAGTCTCCCCAGCATCAACCTCAGTCAGATCCATCATGGGCACGAATCTCCCCAGCATCAACCTCAGTCAGATCCATCATGGGCACCAGTCTCCCCAGCATCAACCTCAGTCAGATCCATCATGGGCACCAGTCTCCCCAGCATCAACCTCAGTCAGATCCATCATGGGCACGAATCTCCCCAGCATCAACCTCAGTCAGATCCATCATGGGCACCAGTCTCCCCAGCATCAACCTCAGTCAGATCCATCATGGGCACCAGTCTCCCCAGCATCAACCTCAGTCAGATCCATCATGGGCACGAATCTCCCCAGCATCAACCTCAGTCAGATCCATCATGGGCACCAGTCTCCCCAGCATCAACCTCAGTCAGATCCATCATGGGCACCAGTCTCCCCAGCATCAACCTCAGTCAGATCCATCATGGGCACCAGTTTCCCCAGCATCAACCTCAGTCAGATCCATCATGGGCACCAGTCTCCCCAGCATCAACCTCAGTCAGATCCATCACGGGCACCAGTCTCCCCAGCATCAACCTCAGTCAGATCCATCATGGGCACCAGTCTCCCCAGCATCAACCTCAGTCAGATCCATCATGGGCACCAGTCTCCCCAGCATCAACCTCAGTCAGATCCATCATGGGCATCAGTCTCCCCAGCATCAACCTCAGTCAGATCCATCATGGGCACCAGTCTCCCCAGCATCAACCACAGTCAGATCCATCATGGGCACCAGTCTCCCCAGCATCAACCTCAGTCAGATCCATCATGTGCACCAGTCTCCCCAGCATAAACCTCAGTCAGATCCATCACGGGAACCAGTCTCCCCAGCATCAACCTCAGTCAGATCCATCACGGGCACCAGTCTCCCCAGCATCAACCTCAGTCAGATCCATCACGGGCACCAGTCTCCCCAGCATCAACCTCAGTCAGATCCATCACGGGCACCAGTCTCCCCAGCATCAACCTCAGTCAGATCCATCATGGGCACCAGTCTCCCCAGCATCAACCTCAGTCAGATCCATCATGGGCACCAGTCTCCCCAGCATTAACCTCAGTCAGATCCATCATGGGCACCAGTCTCCCCAGCATCAACCTCAGTCAGATCCATCATGGGCACCAGTCTCCCCAGCATCAACCTCAGTCAGATCCATCATGGTCACCAGTCTCCCCAGCATCAACCTCAGTCAGATCCATCATGGGCACCAGTCTCCCCAGCATCAACCTCAGTCAGATCCATCATGGGCACCAGTCTCCCCAGCATCAACCTCAGTCAGATCCATCATGGGCACCAGTCTCCCCAGCATCAACCTCAGTCAGATCCATCATGGGCACCAGTCTCCCCAGCATCAACCTCAGTCAGATCCATCATGGGCACCAGTCTCCCCAGCATCAACCTCAGTCAGATCCATCATGGGCACCAGTCTCCCCAGCATCAACCTCAGTCGGATCCATCACGGGCACCAGTCTCCCCAGCATCAACCTCAGTCGGATCCATCACGGGCACCAGTCTCCCCAGCATCAACCTCAGTCAGATCCATCATGGGCACCAGTCTCCACAGCATCAACCCCAGTCAGATCCATCATGGACTCGAATCTCCCCAGCATCAACCTCAGTCAGATCCATCATGGGCACCAGTCTCCCCAGCATCAACCTCAGTCAGATCCATCATGGGCACCAGTCTCCCCAGCATCAACCTCAGTCAGATCCATCATGGGCACCAGTCTCCACAGCATCAACCTCAGTCAGATCCATCATGGATTCGAATCTCCCCAGCATCAACCTCAGTCAGATCCATCATGGGCACCAGTCTCCCCAGCATCAACCTCAGTCAGATCCATCACGGGCATCAGTCTCCCCAGCATCAACCTCAGTCAGATCCATCATGGGCACCAGTCTCCACAGCATCAACCTCAGTCAGATCCATCATGGACTCGAATCTCCCCAGCATCAACCTCAGTCAGATCCATCATGGGCACCAGTCTCCCCAGCATCAACCTCAGTCAGATCCATCATGGGCACCAGTCTCCCCAGCATCAACCTCAGTCAGATCCATCATGGGCACCAGTCTCCCCAGCATCAACCTCAGTCAGATCCATCATGGGCACCAGTCTCCCCAGCATCAACCTCAGTCAGATCCATCATGGGCACCAGTCTCCCCAGCATCAACCTCAGTCAGATCCATCATGGGCACCAGTCTCCCCAGCATCAACCTCAGTCAGATCCATCATGGGCACGAATCTCCCCAGCATCAACCTCAGTCAGATCCATCATGGGCACCAGTCTCCCCAGCATCAACCTCAGTCAGATCCATCATGGGCACCAGTCTCCCCAGCATCACCCTCAGTCAGATCCATCATGGGCACGAATCTCCCCAGCATCAACCTCAGTCAGATCCATCATGGGCACCAGTCTCCCCAGCATCAACCTCAGTCAGATCCATCATGGGCACCAGTCTCCCCAGCATCAACCTCAGTCAGATCCATCATGGGCACGAATCTCCCCAGCATCAACCTCAGTCAGATCCATCATGGGCACCAGTCTCCCCAGCATCAACCTCAGTCAGATCCATCATGGGCACCAGTCTCCCCAGCATCAACCTCAGTCAGATCCATCATGGGCACCAGTTTCCCCAGCATCAACCTCAGTCAGATCCATCATGGGCACCAGTCTCCCCAGCATCAACCTCAGTCAGATCCATCACGGGCAACAGTCTCCCCAGCATCAACCTCAGTCAGATCCATCATGGGCACCAGTCTCCCCAGCATCAACCTCAGTCAGATCCATCATGGGCACCAGTCTCCCCAGCATCAACCTCAGTCAGATCCATCATGGGCATCAGTCTCCCCAGCATCAACCTCAGTCAGATCCATCATGGGCACCAGTCTCCCCAGCATCAACCACAGTCAGATCCATCATGGGCACCAGTCTCCCCAGCATCAACCTCAGTCAGATCCATCATGTGCAACAGTCTCCCCAGCATAAACCTCAGTCAGATCCATCACGGGAACCAGTCTCCCCAGCATCAACCTCAGTCAGATCCATCACGGGCACCAGTCTCCCCAGCATCAACCTCAGTCAGATCCATCACGGGCACCAGTCTCCCCAGCATCAACCTCAGTCAGATCCATCACGGGCACCAGTCTCCCCAGCATCAACCTCAGTCAGATCCATCATGGGCACCAGTCTCCCCAGCATCAACCTCAGTCAGATCCATCATGGGCACCAGTCTCCCCAGCATTAACCTCAGTCAGATCCATCATGGGCACCAGTCTCCCCAGCATCAACCTCAGTCAGATCCATCATGGGCACCAGTCTCCCCAGCATCAACCTCAGTCAGATCCATCATGGTCACCAGTCTCCCCAGCATCAACCTCAGTCAGATCCATCATGGGCACCAGTCTCCCCAGCATCAACCTCAGTCAGATCCATCATGGGCACCAGTCTCCCCAGCATCAACCTCAGTCAGATCCATCATGGGCACCAGTCTCCCCAGCATCAACCTCAGTCAGATCCATCATGGGCACCAGTCTCCCCAGCATCAACCTCAGTCAGATCCATCATGGGCACCAGTCTCCCCAGCATCAACCTCAGTCAGATCCATCATGGGCACCAGTCTCCCCAGCATCAACCTCAGTCGGATCCATCACGGGCACCAGTCTCCCCAGCATCAACCTCAGTCGGATCCATCACGGGCACCAGTCTCCCCAGCATCAACCTCAGTCAGATCCATCATGGGCACCAGTCTCCACAGCATCAACCCCAGTCAGATCCATCATGGACTCGAATCTCCCCAGCATCAACCTCAGTCAGATCCATCATGGGCACCAGTCTCCCCAGCATCAACCTCAGTCAGATCCATCATGGGCACCAGTCTCCCCAGCATCAACCTCAGTCAGATCCATCATGGGCACCAGTCTCCACAGCATCAACCTCAGTCAGATCCATCATGGACTCGAATCTCCCCAGCATCAACCTCAGTCAGATCCATCATGGGCACCAGTCTCCCCAGCATCAACCTCAGTCAGATCCATCACGGGCATCAGTCTCCCCAGCATCAACCTCAGTCAGATCCATCATGGGCACCAGTCTCCACAGCATCAACCTCAGTCAGATCCATCATGGACTCGAATCTCCCCAGCATCAACCTCAGTCAGATCCATCATGGGCACCAGTCTCCCCAGCATCAACCTCAGTCAGATCCATCATGGGCACCAGTCTCCCCAGCATCAACCTCAGTCAGATCCATCATGGGCACCAGTCTCCCCAGCATCAACCTCAGTCAGATCCATCATGGGCACCGGTCTCCCCAGCATCAACCTCAGTCAGATCCATCATGGGCACCAGTCTCCCCAGCATCAACCTCAGTCAGATCCATCATGGGCACCGGTCTCCCCAGCATCAACCTCAGTCAGATCCATCATGGGCACCAGTCTCCCCAGCATCAACCTCAGTCAGATCCATCATGGGCACCAGTCTCCCCAGCATCAACCTCAGTCAGATCCATCATGGGCACCAGTCTCCCCAGCATCAACCTCAGTCAGATCCATCATGGGCACCAGTCTCCCCAGCATCAACCTCAGTCAGATCCATCATGGGCACCAGTCTCCACAGCATCAACCTCAGTCAGATCCATCATGGACTCGAATCTCCCCAGCATCAACCTCAGTCAGATCCATCATGGGCACCAGTCTCCCCAGCATCAACCTCAGTCAGATCCATCACGGGCACCAGTCTCCCCAGCATCAACCTCAGTCAGATCCATCATGGGCACCAGTCTCCACAGCATCAACCTCAGTCAGATCCATCATGGACTCGAATCTCCCCAGCATCAACCTCAGTCAGATCCATCATGGGCACCAGTCTCCCCAGCATCAACCTCAGTCAGATCCATCATGGGCACCAGTCTCCCCAGCATCAACCTCAGTCAGATCCATCATGGGCACCAGTCTCCCCAGCATCAACCTCAGTCAGATCCATCATGGGCACCGGTCTCCCCAGCATCAACCTCAGTCAGATCCATCATGGGCACCAGTCTCCCCAGCATCAACCTCAGTCAGATCCATCATGGGCACCGGTCTCCCCAGCATCAACCTCAGTCAGATCCATCATGGGCACCAGTCTCCCCAGCATCAACCTCAGTCAGATCCATCATGGGCACCAGTCTCCCCAGCATCAACCTCAGTCAGATCCATCATGGGCACCAGTCTCCCCAGCATCAACCTCAGTCAGATCCATCATGGGCACCAGTCTCCCCAGCATCAACCTCAATCAGATCCATCATGGGCACCAGTCCCCAGCATCAACCTCAGTCAGATCCATCATGGGCACCAGTGTCCCCAGCATCAACCTCAGTCAGATCCATCATGGGCACCAGTCTCCCCAGCATCAACCTCAGTCAGATCCATCATGGGCACCAGTCTCCCCAGCATCAACCTCAGTCAGATCCATCATGGGCACCAGTCTCCCCAGCATCAACCTCAGTCAGATCCATCATGGGCACCAGTCTCCCCAGCATCAACCTCAGTCAGATCCATCATGGGCACCAGTCTCCCCAGCATCAACCTCAGTCAGATCCATCATGGGCACCAGTCTCCCCAGCATCAACCTCAGTCAGATCCATCATGGGCACCAGTCTCCCCAGCATCAACCTCAGTCAGATCCATCATGGGCACCAGTCTCCCCAGCATCAACCTCAGTCAGATCCATCATGGGCACCAGTCTCCCCAGCATCAACCTCAGTCGGATCCATCACGGGCACCAGTCTCCCCAGCATCAACCTCAGTCGGATCCATCATGGGCACCAGTCTCCACAGCATCAACCCCAGTCAGATCCATCATGGACTCGAATCTCCCCAGCATCAACCTCAGTCAGATCCATCATGGGCACCAGTCTCCCCAGCATCAACCTCAGTCAGATCCATCATGGGCACCAGTCTCCACAGCATCAACCCCAGTCAGATCCATCATGGACTCGAATCTCCCCAGCATCAACCTCAGTCAGATCCATCATGGGCACCAGTCTCCCCAGCATCAACCTCAGTCAGATCCATCATGGGCACCAGTCTCCCCAGCATCAACCTCAGTCAGATCCATCATGGGCACCAGTCTCCACAGCATCAACCTCAGTCAGATCCATCATGGATTCGAATCTCCCCAGCATCAACCTCAGTCAGATCCATCATGGGCACCAGTCTCCCCAGCATCAACCTCAGTCAGATCCATCACGGGCATCAGTCTCCCCAGCATCAACCTCAGTCAGATCCATCATGGGCACCAGTCTCCACAGCATCAACCTCAGTCAGATCCATCATGGACTCGAATCTCCCCAGCATCAACCTCAGTCAGATCCATCATGGGCACCAGTCTCCCCAGCATCAACCTCAGTCAGATCCATCATGGGCACCAGTCTCCCCAGCATCAACCTCAGTCAGATCCATCATGGGCACCAGTCTCCCCAGCATCAACCTCAGTCAGATCCATCATGGGCACCAGTCTCCCCAGCATCAACCTCAGTCAGATCCATCATGGGCACCAGTCTCCCCAGCATCAACCTCAGTCAGATCCATCATGGGCACCAGTCTCCCCAGCATCAACCTCAGTCAGATCCATCATGGGCACGAATCTCCCCAGCATCAACCTCAGTCAGATCCATCATGGGCACCAGTCTCCCCAGCATCAACCTCAGTCAGATCCATCATGGGCACCAGTCTCCCCAGCATCACCCTCAGTCAGATCCATCATGGGCACGAATCTCCCCAGCATCAACCTCAGTCAGATCCATCATGGGCACCAGTCTCCCCAGCATCAACCTCAGTCAGATCCATCATGGGCACCAGTCTCCCCAGCATCAACCTCAGTCAGATCCATCATGGGCACGAATCTCCCCAGCATCAACCTCAGTCAGATCCATCATGGGCACCAGTCTCCCCAGCATCAACCTCAGTCAGATCCATCATGGGCACCAGTCTCCCCAGCATCAACCTCAGTCAGATCCATCATGGGCACCAGTTTCCCCAGCATCAACCTCAGTCAGATCCATCATGGGCACCAGTCTCCCCAGCATCAACCTCAGTCAGATCCATCACGGGCACCAGTCTCCCCAGCATCAACCTCAGTCAGATCCATCATGGGCACCAGTCTCCCCAGCATCAACCTCAGTCAGATCCATCATGGGCACCAGTCTCCCCAGCATCAACCTCAGTCAGATCCATCATGGGCATCAGTCTCCCCAGCATCAACCTCAGTCAGATCCATCATGGGCACCAGTCTCCCCAGCATCAACCACAGTCAGATCCATCATGGGCACCAGTCTCCCCAGCATCAACCTCAGTCAGATCCATCATGTGCAACAGTCTCCCCAGCATAAACCTCAGTCAGATCCATCACGGGAACCAGTCTCCCCAGCATCAACCTCAGTCAGATCCATCACGGGCACCAGTCTCCCCAGCATCAACCTCAGTCAGATCCATCACGGGCACCAGTCTCCCCAGCATCAACCTCAGTCAGATCCATCACGGGCACCAGTCTCCCCAGCATCAACCTCAGTCAGATCCATCATGGGCACCAGTCTCCCCAGCATCAACCTCAGTCAGATCCATCATGGGCACCAGTCTCCCCAGCATTAACCTCAGTCAGATCCATCATGGGCACCAGTCTCCCCAGCATCAACCTCAGTCAGATCCATCATGGGCACCAGTCTCCCCAGCATCAACCTCAGTCAGATCCATCATGGTCACCAGTCTCCCCAGCATCAACCTCAGTCAGATCCATCATGGGCACCAGTCTCCCCAGCATCAACCTCAGTCAGATCCATCATGGGCACCAGTCTCCCCAGCATCAACCTCAGTCAGATCCATCATGGGCACCAGTCTCCCCAGCATCAACCTCAGTCAGATCCATCATGGGCACCAGTCTCCCCAGCATCAACCTCAGTCAGATCCATCATGGGCACCAGTCTCCCCAGCATCAACCTCAGTCAGATCCATCATGGGCACCAGTCTCCCCAGCATCAACCTCAGTCGGATCCATCACGGGCACCAGTCTCCCCAGCATCAACCTCAGTCGGATCCATCACGGGCACCAGTCTCCCCAGCATCAACCTCAGTCAGATCCATCATGGGCACCAGTCTCCACAGCATCAACCCCAGTCAGATCCATCATGGACTCGAATCTCCCCAGCATCAACCTCAGTCAGATCCATCATGGGCACCAGTCTCCCCAGCATCAACCTCAGTCAGATCCATCATGGGCACCAGTCTCCCCAGCATCAACCTCAGTCAGATCCATCATGGGCACCAGTCTCCACAGCATCAACCTCAGTCAGATCCATCATGGACTCGAATCTCCCCAGCATCAACCTCAGTCAGATCCATCATGGGCACCAGTCTCCCCAGCATCAACCTCAGTCAGATCCATCACGGGCATCAGTCTCCCCAGCATCAACCTCAGTCAGATCCATCATGGGCACCAGTCTCCACAGCATCAACCTCAGTCAGATCCATCATGGACTCGAATCTCCCCAGCATCAACCTCAGTCAGATCCATCATGGGCACCAGTCTCCCCAGCATCAACCTCAGTCAGATCCATCATGGGCACCAGTCTCCCCAGCATCAACCTCAGTCAGATCCATCATGGGCACCAGTCTCCCCAGCATCAACCTCAGTCAGATCCATCATGGGCACCGGTCTCCCCAGCATCAACCTCAGTCAGATCCATCATGGGCACCAGTCTCCCCAGCATCAACCTCAGTCAGATCCATCATGGGCACCGGTCTCCCCAGCATCAACCTCAGTCAGATCCATCATGGGCACCAGTCTCCCCAGCATCAACCTCAGTCAGATCCATCATGGGCACCAGTCTCCCCAGCATCAACCTCAGTCAGATCCATCATGGGCACCAGTCTCCCCAGCATCAACCTCAGTCAGATCCATCATGGGCACCAGTCTCCCCAGCATCAACCTCAGTCAGATCCATCATGGGCACCAGTCTCCACAGCATCAACCTCAGTCAGATCCATCATGGACTCGAATCTCCCCAGCATCAACCTCAGTCAGATCCATCATGGGCACCAGTCTCCCCAGCATCAACCTCAGTCAGATCCATCACGGGCACCAGTCTCCCCAGCATCAACCTCAGTCAGATCCATCATTGGCACCAGTCTCCACAGCATCAACCTCAGTCAGATCCATCATGGACTCGAATCTCCCCAGCATCAACCTCAGTCAGATCCATCATGGGCACCAGTCTCCCCAGCATCAACCTCAGTCAGATCCATCATGGGCACCAGTCTCCCCAGCATCAACCTCAGTCAGATCCATCATGGGCACCAGTCTCCCCAGCATCAACCTCAGTCAGATCCATCATGGGCACCGGTCTCCCCAGCATCAACCTCAGTCAGATCCATCATGGGCACCAGTCTCCCCAGCATCAACCTCAGTCAGATCCATCATGGGCACCGGTCTCCCCAGCATCAACCTCAGTCAGATCCATCATGGGCACCAGTCTCCCCAGCATCAACCTCAGTCAGATCCATCATGGGCACCAGTCTCCCCAGCATCAACCTCAGTCAGATCCATCATGGGCACCAGTCTCCCCAGCATCAACCTCAGTCAGATCCATCATGGGCACCAGTCTCCCCAGCATCAACCTCAATCAGATCCATCATGGGCACCAGTCCCCAGCATCAACCTCAGTCAGATCCATCATGGGCACCAGTGTCCCCAGCATCAACCTCAGTCAGATCCATCATGGGCACCAGTCTCCCCAGCATCAACCTCAGTCAGATCCATCATGGGCACCAGTCTCCCCAGCATCAACCTCAGTCAGATCCATCATGGGCACCAGTCTCCCCAGCATCAACCTCAGTCAGATCCATCATGGGCACCAGTCTCCCCAGCATCAACCTCAGTCAGATCCATCATGGGCACCAGTCTCCCCAGCATCAACCTCAGTCAGATCCATCATGGGCACCAGTCTCCCCAGCATCAACCTCAGTCAGATCCATCATGGGCACCAGTCTCCCCAGCATCAACCTCAGTCAGATCCATCATGGGCACCAGTCTCCCCAGCATCAACCTCAGTCAGATCCATCATGGGCACCAGTCTCCCCAGCATCACCCTCAGTCAGATCCATCATGGGCACGAATCTCCCCAGCATCAACCTCAGTCAGATCCATCATGGGCACCAGTCTCCCCAGCATCAACCTCAGTCAGATCCATCATGGGCACCAGTCTCCCCAGCATCAACCTCAGTCAGATCCATCATGGGCACGAATCTCCCCAGCATCAACCTCAGTCAGATCCATCATGGGCACCAGTCTCCCCAGCATCAACCTCAGTCAGATCCATCATGGGCACCAGTCTCCCCAGCATCAACCTCAGTCAGATCCATCATGGGCACCAGTTTCCCCAGCATCAACCTCAGTCAGATCCATCATGGGCACCAGTCTCCCCAGCATCAACCTCAGTCAGATCCATCACGGGCACCAGTCTCCCCAGCATCAACCTCAGTCAGATCCATCATGGGCACCAGTCTCCCCAGCATCAACCTCAGTCAGATCCATCATGGGCACCAGTCTCCCCAGCATCAACCTCAGTCAGATCCATCATGGGCATCAGTCTCCCCAGCATCAACCTCAGTCAGATCCATCATGGGCACCAGTCTCCCCAGCATCAACCACAGTCAGATCCATCATGGGCACCAGTCTCCCCAGCATCAACCTCAGTCAGATCCATCATGTGCAACAGTCTCCCCAGCATAAACCTCAGTCAGATCCATCACGGGAACCAGTCTCCCCAGCATCAACCTCAGTCAGATCCATCACGGGCACCAGTCTCCCCAGCATCAACCTCAGTCAGATCCATCACGGGCACCAGTCTCCCCAGCATCAACCTCAGTCAGATCCATCACGGGCACCAGTCTCCCCAGCATCAACCTCAGTCAGATCCATCATGGGCACCAGTCTCCCCAGCATCAACCTCAGTCAGATCCATCATGGGCACCAGTCTCCCCAGCATTAACCTCAGTCAGATCCATCATGGGCACCAGTCTCCCCAGCATCAACCTCAGTCAGATCCATCATGGGCACCAGTCTCCCCAGCATCAACCTCAGTCAGATCCATCATGGTCACCAGTCTCCCCAGCATCAACCTCAGTCAGATCCATCATGGGCACCAGTCTCCCCAGCATCAACCTCAGTCAGATCCATCATGGGCACCAGTCTCCCCAGCATCAACCTCAGTCAGATCCATCATGGGCACCAGTCTCCCCAGCATCAACCTCAGTCAGATCCATCATGGGCACCAGTCTCCCCAGCATCAACCTCAGTCAGATCCATCATGGGCACCAGTCTCCCCAGCATCAACCTCAGTCAGATCCATCATGGGCACCAGTCTCCCCAGCATCAACCTCAGTCGGATCCATCACGGGCACCAGTCTCCCCAGCATCAACCTCAGTCGGATCCATCACGGGCACCAGTCTCCCCAGCATCAACCTCAGTCAGATCCATCATGGGCACCAGTCTCCACAGCATCAACCCCAGTCAGATCCATCATGGACTCGAATCTCCCCAGCATCAACCTCAGTCAGATCCATCATGGGCACCAGTCTCCCCAGCATCAACCTCAGTCAGATCCATCATGGGCACCAGTCTCCCCAGCATCAACCTCAGTCAGATCCATCATGGGCACCAGTCTCCACAGCATCAACCTCAGTCAGATCCATCATGGACTCGAATCTCCCCAGCATCAACCTCAGTCAGATCCATCATGGGCACCAGTCTCCCCAGCATCAACCTCAGTCAGATCCATCACGGGCATCAGTCTCCCCAGCATCAACCTCAGTCAGATCCATCATGGGCACCAGTCTCCACAGCATCAACCTCAGTCAGATCCATCATGGACTCGAATCTCCCCAGCATCAACCTCAGTCAGATCCATCATGGGCACCAGTCTCCCCAGCATCAACCTCAGTCAGATCCATCATGGGCACCAGTCTCCCCAGCATCAACCTCAGTCAGATCCATCATGGGCACCAGTCTCCCCAGCATCAACCTCAGTCAGATCCATCATGGGCACCGGTCTCCCCAGCATCAACCTCAGTCAGATCCATCATGGGCACCAGTCTCCCCAGCATCAACCTCAGTCAGATCCATCATGGGCACCGGTCTCCCCAGCATCAACCTCAGTCAGATCCATCATGGGCACCAGTCTCCCCAGCATCAACCTCAGTCAGATCCATCATGGGCACCAGTCTCCCCAGCATCAACCTCAGTCAGATCCATCATGGGCACCAGTCTCCCCAGCATCAACCTCAGTCAGATCCATCATGGGCACCAGTCTCCCCAGCATCAACCTCAGTCAGATCCATCATGGGCACCAGTCTCCACAGCATCAACCTCAGTCAGATCCATCATGGACTCGAATCTCCCCAGCATCAACCTCAGTCAGATCCATCATGGGCACCAGTCTCCCCAGCATCAACCTCAGTCAGATCCATCACGGGCACCAGTCTCCCCAGCATCAACCTCAGTCAGATCCATCATGGGCACCAGTCTCCACAGCATCAACCTCAGTCAGATCCATCATGGACTCGAATCTCCCCAGCATCAACCTCAGTCAGATCCATCATGGGCACCAGTCTCCCCAGCATCAACCTCAGTCAGATCCATCATGGGCACCAGTCTCCCCAGCATCAACCTCAGTCAGATCCATCATGGGCACCAGTCTCCCCAGCATCAACCTCAGTCAGATCCATCATGGGCACCGGTCTCCCCAGCATCAACCTCAGTCAGATCCATCATGGGCACCAGTCTCCCCAGCATCAACCTCAGTCAGATCCATCATGGGCACCGGTCTCCCCAGCATCAACCTCAGTCAGATCCATCATGGGCACCAGTCTCCCCAGCATCAACCTCAGTCAGATCCATCATGGGCACCAGTCTCCCCAGCATCAACCTCAGTCAGATCCATCATGGGCACCAGTCTCCCCAGCATCAACCTCAGTCAGATCCATCATGGGCACCAGTCTCCCCAGCATCAACCTCAATCAGATCCATCATGGGCACCAGTCCCCAGCATCAACCTCAGTCAGATCCATCATGGGCACCAGTGTCCCCAGCATCAACCTCAGTCAGATCCATCATGGGCACCAGTCTCCCCAGCATCAACCTCAGTCAGATCCATCATGGGCACCAGTCTCCCCAGCATCAACCTCAGTCAGATCCATCATGGGCACCAGTCTCCCCAGCATCAACCTCAGTCAGATCCATCATGGGCACCAGTCTCCCCAGCATCAACCTCAGTCAGATCCATCATGGGCACCAGTCTCCCCAGCATCAACCTCAGTCAGATCCATCATGGGCACCAGTCTCCCCAGCATCAACCTCAGTCAGATCCATCATGGGCACCAGTCTCCCCAGCATCAACCTCAGTCAGATCCATCATGGGCACCAGTCTCCCCAGCATCAACCTCAGTCAGATCCATCATGGGCACCAGTCTCCCCAGCATCAACCTCAGTCAGATCCATCATGGGCACCAGTCTCCCCAGCATCAACCTCAGTCGGATCCATCACGGGCACCAGTCTCCCCAGCATCAACCTCAGTCGGATCCATCACGGGCACCAGTCTCCCCAGCATCAACCTCAGTCAGATCCATCATGGGCACCAGTCTCCACAGCATCAACCCCAGTCAGATCCATCATGGACTCGAATCTCCCCAGCATCAACCTCAGTCAGATCCATCATGGGCACCAGTCTCCCCAGCATCAACCTCAGTCAGATCCATCATGGGCACCAGTCTCCCCAGCATCAACCTCAGTCAGATCCATCATGGGCACCAGTCTCCACAGCATCAACCTCAGTCAGATCCATCATGGACTCGAATCTCCCCAGCATCAACCTCAGTCAGATCCATCATGGGCACCAGTCTCCCCAGCATCAACCTCAGTCAGATCCATCACGGGCACCAGTCTCCCCAGCATCAACCTCAGTCAGATCCATCATGGGCACCAGTCTCCACAGCATCAACCTCAGTCAGATCCATCATGGACTCGAATCTCCCCAGCATCAACCTCAGTCAGATCCATCATGGGCACCAGTCTCCCCAGCATCAACCTCAGTCAGATCCATCATGGGCACCAGTCTCCCCAGCATCAACCTCAGTCAGATCCATCATGGGCACCAGTCTCCCCAGCATCAACCTCAGTCAGATCCATCATGGGCACCGGTCTCCCCAGCATCAACCTCAGTCAGATCCATCATGGGCACCAGTCTCCCCAGCATCAACCTCAGTCAGATCCATCATGGGCACCAGTCTCCCCAGCATCAACCTCAGTCAGATCCATCATGGGCACCAGTCTCCCCAGCATCAACCTCAGTCAGATCCATCATGGGCACCAGTCTCCCCAGCATCAACCTCAGTCAGATCCATCATGGGCACCAGTCTCCCCAGCATCAACCTCAGTCAGATCCATCATGGGCACCAGTCTCCACAGCATCAACCTCAGTCAGATCCATCATGGACTCGAATCTCCCCAGCATCAACCTCAGTCAGATCCATCATGGGCACCAGTCTCCCCAGCATCAACCTCAGTCAGATCCATCACGGGCACCAGTCTCCCCAGCATCAACCTCAGTCAGATCCATCATGGGCACCAGTCTCCACAGCATCAACCTCAGTCAGATCCATCATGGACTCGAATCTCCCCAGCATCAACCTCAGTCAGATCCATCATGGGCACCAGTCTCCCCAGCATCAACCTCAGTCAGATCCATCATGGGCACCAGTCTCCCCAGCATCAACCTCAGTCAGATCCATCATGGGCACCAGTCTCCCCAGCATCAACCTCAGTCAGATCCATCATGGGCACCGGTCTCCCCAGCATCAACCTCAATCAGATCCATCATGGGCACCAGTCCCCAGCATCAACCTCAGTCAGATCCATCATGGGCACCAGTCTCCCCAGCATCAACCTCAGTCAGATCCATCACGGGCACCAGTCTCCCCAGCATCAACCTCAGTCAGATCCATCATGGGCACCAGTCTCCACAGCATCAACCCCAGTCAGATCCATCATGGACTCGAATCTCCCCAGCATCAACCTCAGTCAGATCCATCATGGGCACCAGTCTCCCCAGCATCAACCTCAGTCAGATCCATCATGGGCACCAGTCTCCCCAGCATCAACCTCAGTCAGATCCATCATGGGCACCAGTCTCCACAGCATCAACCTCAGTCAGATCCATCATGGACTCGAATCTCCCCAGCATCAACCTCGTCAGATCCATCATGGGCACCAGTCTCCCCAGCATCAACCTCAGTCAGATCCATCACGGGCATCAGTCTCCCCAGCATCAACCTCAGTCAGATCCATCATGGGCACCAGTCTCCACAGCATCAACCTCAGTCAGATCCATCATGGACTCGAATCTCCCCAGCATCAACCTCAGTCAGATCCATCATGGGCACCAGTCTCCCCAGCATCAACCTCAGTCAGATCCATCATGGGCACCAGTCTCCCCAGCATCAACCTCAGTCAGATCCATCATGGGCACCAGTCTCCCCAGCATCAACCTCAGTCAGATCCATCATGGGCACCGGTCTCCCCAGCATCAACCTCAGTCAGATCCATCATGGGCACCAGTCTCCCCAGCATCAACCTCAGTCAGATCCATCATGGGCACCGGTCTCCCCAGCATCAACCTCAGTCAGATCCATCATGGGCACCAGTCTCCCCAGCATCAACCTCAGTCAGATCCATCATGGGCACCAGTCTCCCCAGCATCAACCTCAGTCAGATCCATCATGGGCACCAGTCTCCCCAGCATCAACCTCAGTCAGATCCATCATGGGCACCAGTCTCCCCAGCATCAACCTCAGTCAGATCCATCATGGGCACCAGTCTCCACAGCATCAACCTCAGTCAGATCCATCATGGACTCGAATCTCCCCAGCATCAACCTCAGTCAGATCCATCATGGGCACCAGTCTCCCCAGCATCAACCTCAGTCAGATCCATCACGGGCACCAGTCTCCCCAGCATCAACCTCAGTCAGATCCATCATGGGCACCAGTCTCCACAGCATCAACCTCAGTCAGATCCATCATGGACTCGAATCTCCCCAGCATCAACCTCAGTCAGATCCATCATGGGCACCAGTCTCCCCAGCATCAACCTCAGTCAGATCCATCATGGGCACCAGTCTCCCCAGCATCAACCTCAGTCAGATCCATCATGGGCACCAGTCTCCCCAGCATCAACCTCAGTCAGATCCATCATGGGCACCGGTCTCCCCAGCATCAACCTCAGTCAGATCCATCATGGGCACCAGTCTCCCCAGCATCAACCTCAGTCAGATCCATCATGGGCACCGGTCTCCCCAGCATCAACCTCAGTCAGATCCATCATGGGCACCAGTCTCCCCAGCATCAACCTCAGTCAGATCCATCATGGGCACCAGTCTCCACAGCATCAACCTCAGTCAGATCCATCATGGGCACCAGTCTCCCCAGCATCAACCTCAGTCAGATCCATCATGGGCACCAGTCTCCCCAGCATCAACCTCAATCAGATCCATCATGGGCACCAGTCCCCAGCATCAACCTCAGTCAGATCCATCATGGGCACCAGTGTCCCCAGCATCAACCTCAGTCAGATCCATCATGGGCACCAGTCTCCCCAGCATCAACCTCAGTCAGATCCATCATGGGCACCAGTCTCCCCAGCATCAACCTCAGTCAGATCCATCATGGGCACCAGTCTCCCCAGCATCAACCTCAGTCAGATCCATCATGGGCACCAGTCTCCCCAGCATCAACCTCAGTCAGATCCATCATGGGCACCAGTCTCCCCAGCATCAACCTCAGTCAGATCCATCATGGGCACCAGTCTCCCCAGCATCAACCTCAGTCAGATCCATCATGGGCACCAGTCTCCCCAGCATCAACCTCAGTCAGATCCATCATGGGCACCAGTCTCCCCAGCATCAACCTCAGTCAGATCCATCATGGGCACCAGTCTCCCCAGCATCAACCTCAGTCGGATCCATCATGGGCACCAGTCTCCCCAGCATCAACCTCAGTCGGATCCATCACGGGCACCAGTCTCCCCAGCATCAACCTCAGTCGGATCCATCACGGGCACCAGTCTCCCCAGCATCAACCTCAGTCAGATCCATCATGGGCACCAGTCTCCACAGCATCAACCCCAGTCAGATCCATCATGGACTCGAATCTCCCCAGCATCAACCTCAGTCAGATCCATCATGGGCACCAGTCTCCCCAGCATCAACCTCAGTCAGATCCATCATGGGCACCAGTCTCCCCAGCATCAACCTCAGTCAGATCCATCATGGGCACCAGTCTCCACAGCATCAACCTCAGTCAGATCCATCATGGACTCGAATCTCCCCAGCATCAACCTCAGTCAGATCCATCATGGGCACCAGTCTCCCCAGCATCAACCTCAGTCAGATCCATCACGGGCACCAGTCTCCCCAGCATCAACCTCAGTCAGATCCATCATGGGCACCAGTCTCCACAGCATCAACCTCAGTCAGATCCATCATGGACTCGAATCTCCCCAGCATCAACCTCAGTCAGATCCATCATGGGCACCAGTCTCCCCAGCATCAACCTCAGTCAGATCCATCATGGGCACCAGTCTCCCCAGCATCAACCTCAGTCAGATCCATCATGGGCACCAGTCTCCCCAGCATCAACCTCAGTCAGATCCATCATGGGCACCGGTCTCCCCAGCATCAACCTCAGTCAGATCCATCATGGGCACCAGTCTCCCCAGCATCAACCTCAGTCAGATCCATCATGGGCACCAGTCTCCCCAGCATCAACCTCAGTCAGATCCATCATGGGCACCAGTCTCCCCAGCATCAACCTCAGTCAGATCCATCATGGGCACCAGTCTCCCCAGCATCAACCTCAGTCAGATCCATCATGGGCACCAGTCTCCCCAGCATCAACCTCAGTCAGATCCATCATGGGCACCAGTCTCCACAGCATCAACCTCAGTCAGATCCATCATGGACTCGAATCTCCCCAGCATCAACCTCAGTCAGATCCATCATGGGCACCAGTCTCCCCAGCATCAACCTCAGTCAGATCCATCACGGGCACCAGTCTCCCCAGCATCAACCTCAGTCAGATCCATCATGGGCACCAGTCTCCACAGCATCAACCTCAGTCAGATCCATCATGGACTCGAATCTCCCCAGCATCAACCTCAGTCAGATCCATCATGGGCACCAGTCTCCCCAGCATCAACCTCAGTCAGATCCATCATGGGCACCAGTCTCCCCAGCATCAACCTCAGTCAGATCCATCATGGGCACCAGTCTCCCCAGCATCAACCTCAGTCAGATCCATCATGGGCACCGGTCTCCCCAGCATCAACCTCAATCAGATCCATCATGGGCACCAGTCCCCAGCATCAACCTCAGTCAGATCCATCATGGGCACCAGTCTCCCCAGCATCAACCTCAGTCAGATCCATCACGGGCACCAGTCTCCCCAGCATCAACCTCAGTCAGATCCATCATGGGCACCAGTCTCCACAGCATCAACCTCAGTCAGATCCATCATGGACTCGAATCTCCCCAGCATCAACCTCAGTCAGATCCATCATGGGCACCAGTCTCCCCAGCATCAACCTCAGTCAGATCCATCATGGGCACCAGTCTCCCCAGCATCAACCTCAGTCAGATCCATCATGGGCACCAGTCTCCCCAGCATCAACCTCAGTCAGATCCATCATGGGCACCAGTCTCCCCAGCATCAACCTCAGTCGGATCCATCACGGGCACCAGTCTCCCCAGCATCAACCTCAGTCGGATCCATCACGGGCACCAGTCTCCCCAGCATCAACCTCAGTCAGATCCATCATGGGCACCAGTCTCCACAGCATCAACCCCAGTCAGATCCATCATGGACTCGAATCTCCCCAGCATCAACCTCAGTCAGATCCATCATGGGCACCAGTCTCCCCAGCATCAACCTCAGTCAGATCCATCATGGGCACCAGTCTCCCCAGCATCAACCTCAGTCAGATCCATCATGGGCACCAGTCTCCACAGCATCAACCTCAGTCAGATCCATCATGGACTCGAATCTCCCCAGCATCAACCTCAGTCAGATCCATCATGGGCACCAGTCTCCCCAGCATCAACCTCAGTCAGATCCATCACGGGCACCAGTCTCCCCAGCATCAACCTCAGTCAGATCCATCATGGGCACCAGTCTCCACAGCATCAACCTCAGTCAGATCCATCATGGACTCGAATCTCCCCAGCATCAACCTCAGTCAGATCCATCATGGGCACCAGTCTCCCCAGCATCAACCTCAGTCAGATCCATCATGGGCACCAGTCTCCCCAGCATCAACCTCAGTCAGATCCATCATGGGCACCAGTCTCCCCAGCATCAACCTCAGTCAGATCCATCATGGGCACCGGTCTCCCCAGCATCAACCTCAGTCAGATCCATCATGGGCACCAGTCTCCCCAGCATCAACCTCAGTCAGATCCATCATGGGCACCAGTCTCCCCAGCATCAACCTCAGTCAGATCCATCATGGGCACCAGTCTCCCCAGCATCAACCTCAGTCAGATCCATCATGGGCACCAGTCTCCCCAGCATCAACCTCAGTCAGATCCATCATGGGCACCAGTCTCCCCAGCATCAACCTCAGTCAGATCCATCATGGGCACCAGTCTCCACAGCATCAACCTCAGTCAGATCCATCATGGACTCGAATCTCCCCAGCATCAACCTCAGTCAGATCCATCATGGGCACCAGTCTCCCCAGCATCAACCTCAGTCAGATCCATCACGGGCACCAGTCTCCCCAGCATCAACCTCAGTCAGATCCATCATGGGCACCAGTCTCCACAGCATCAACCTCAGTCAGATCCATCATGGACTCGAATCTCCCCAGCATCAACCTCAGTCAGATCCATCATGGGCACCAGTCTCCCCAGCATCAACCTCAGTCAGATCCATCATGGGCACCAGTCTCCCCAGCATCAACCTCAGTCAGATCCATCATGGGCACCAGTCTCCCCAGCATCAACCTCAGTCAGATCCATCATGGGCACCGGTCTCCCCAGCATCAACCTCAGTCAGATCCATCATGGGCACCAGTCTCCCCAGCATCAACCTCAGTCAGATCCATCATGGGCACCAGTCTCCCCAGCATCAACCTCAGTCAGATCCATCATGGGCACCAGTCTCCCCAGCATCAACCTCAGTCAGATCCATCATGGGCACCAGTCTCCCCAGCATCAACCTCAGTCAGATCCATCATGGGCACCAGTCTCCCCAGCATCAACCTCAGTCAGATCCATCATGGGCACCAGTCTCCCCAGCATCAACCTCAATCAGATCCATCATGGGCACCAGTCCCCAGCATCAACCTCAGTCAGATCCATCATGGGCACCAGTCTCCCCAGCATCAACCTCAGTCAGATCCATCATGGGCACCAGTCTCCCCAGCATCAACCTCAGTCAGATCCATCATGGGCACCAGTCTCCCCAGCATCAACCTCAGTCAGATCCATCATGGGCACCAGTCTCCCCAGCATCAACCTCAGTCAGATCCATCATGGGCACCAGTCTCCCCAGCATCAACCTCAGTCAGATCCATCATGGGCACCAGTCTCCCCAGCATCAACCTCAGTCAGATCCATCATGGGCACCAGTCTCCCCAGCATCAACCTCAGTCAGATCCATCATGGGCACCAGTCTCCCCAGCATCAACCTCAGTCAGATCCATCATGGGCACCAGTCTCCCCAGCACCAGGAACAAGATCTTCAAAAGACAATGCCTCAAAAAGGCAGCATCCATCATTAAGGACCCCCATCATCCAGGACACACCCTCTTCTCATTGCTACCATCAAGGAGGAGGTACAGAAGCCTCAAGACACACACTCACCATTTCAGGAACAGCTTCTTCCCCTCTGTCATCAGATTTGTGAATAGACATTGAACCCACGAACACTCCCTCACTGTATTACGAACACTAGAGATTCTGCCTACTGCTAGATGTCTAGAGTAACACACATAAAATGCTGGAGAAACTCCCAGTGGAACAGAGATGAGGAGGAATTTCTCTCACCAGAGGGTGGAGAATCTGTGGAGTCCACTGCCACAGATGGCTGTGAAGGTCAAATCATTGGGTGTATTTAAAGTGGAGGTTGATGGGTTCTTGATTAGTCAGGGCATCAGAGAAGGCAAGAGAATGGGTTGGGAGGGATAATAAATCAGCCATGATTGAATGATGGAACCGGCTCTATGGGCTGTATGGCCCAATTCTCCTCCTGCGTCTTATGGGCTTATAGCTCAGAGCCTCGAGTCCAGGCAACATTCTCGTAAGACCTTTCTGAATGACAGCATAATGTATTGTTTGCTTATTTTTGGAAGACTGCTGAAGTTCTACTGTTTCACATATGGTGGAGAGAGTTCTTGCCCAATTGTTCAGCCAACGTCAATAATGTCTGAGATTCTTTGGTTTCTTTCATCTGATCTGCATTTCTTGGCTGTGATTAAAACCATCACTCAGAATCAGGGTCTCATCTTCAGATCTGTGACTTCGCGTCTGAGATTCCCGGAGATAATCTCACTGTGTGACTGCAGAGATAGAGGGAAGTGCAATCTTACACAGGATTAAACTGTGTAGCTTCTGGTGAAGCAGACAGGAGTCACGGTTCACTGATGAGTTTAAAGTACTTCACAACAATTTTGGTTCCTTTCAGAGACGCTCAGGGCGTCACGCTCAGCTAGGGGTTAGCATGACGCTGTTACAGCTCAGGGCATCGGAGTTCAGAGTTCAGAGTTCAGTTCCAGCATCCTCTGTAAGCAAGTTCGCTCATTCCTTCACGTGTGCACAAGGGGATTTCTCCATGTGCTCCTGTAGTCCAAAGACGTACTGGTAAGGTTAATTGGTGATTGTAAATTGTCCCGTGATTAGGCTGGGGGTAAATAGGTGGGGTGCTAGGCAGTGTGGCTTGTTAGGCCCGAAGGCCCTGTCCCACACTGTATCTCTAAATGAATAAATAGACTTTGTATTCAATGAATCACTCCTGAATATTATCGTGGCAGAAATTCAGCAGCCAGTGTGCAAACAGCAAGTTCCCCTCAGGGTGATCTGTGCGGGGCAGGTCTGGGGGAGTAAGGTTGGTTGTCAGTTCCAGAGGCAAGAGGTCATTCTCCTCCGGGTCCTGACTCCAGCCATTCTGGAGGATGGCAGGCAGTGACAATGAAGACCTGTAGCCCCTGAGGTCAAGGACCACAGTCGGCGAGGATACGGGCCGGTGATTCCCCATAGGTGGGGGAGGGGTTGAGGATAGGGAGGTAGGAAGGGATTGGTTTTGCTATAGTTGAGTCTGCCTTGTTGTATGATGGCTCTGTGTTGTTCTGCTGAATGCTCGATTGATACCAGAAGCTTGGCGACTCTCGCAGGCCCACCCGCCAATCGGTAACAGGAAAGAAAATCACGGAAAATTGAAGGGGAGCAATAATCACATAAATCTCAGGATATTGAAAACATCCTCCTGTCAGCATTCGAGGAGGGTCACCACACAAACTGAGTCCTTCCAGAAAGAGCGACCGTCACGCCTGGTCTGAACGCCGCTGACCACCCCTGTGGCCTCAACAGGGAGCAACTGCTGACCTCCTCCGCGTTCTTCCTTGACCCTCGAAATGGAGTCATTTGTGACCCTGATCATCTCCACAGGACAGCTTGTGCGCGTGCTCTTGGCCCTCTCCAGGCATGGGTCATTCAGTCAAACCCCAAACTGCACGTCGCAGGTCCAAGAGTTTCTGTAAAACAAATCAAGACAAAAAGAACAAGCAGAAGATGTAGAGAAAGTGAAATAATTGAAGAGATTGGCTATCTGGAAGAAGTCGCCCAAGGAACCGTTGTTCGTGGGAGCCATCTTGACCAGAAGTCATCTTTTATTATTATTATTTCCTGTTATTTCTTTCTTTTGTATTTACACATTTTTTTGCCTTCTGCACAGTGGTTGTCTGCCCTGTTGGTGCTGTCTTTCACTGATTCTGCTATGGCTACTGGATTTTTAAAATGTATTTATTGAGACACTGTGCAGAACAGGCCCTTCCAGACCATCGAACCATGCTGTCCAGCGACCCCCGATTTAACCCAGGCCTAATTACAGGACAATTTACAATGACCAATGAACCTACCAGTCGGTATGTCTGTAGACTGAGGGAGTAAACCGGAGCACGCGGGAAAGCCCTCACGGTCACAGAGGGAACGTACAAACTCCTTACAGTTAGCGTCGGAAATTGAACCCGGGTCACTGGTACTGTAAAGCGTTGTGCTAACCACTACACTACCGTGTGATGGGAATTGAACCCGGGTCACTGGTACTGTAAAGCGTTGTGCTAACCACTACACTACCGTGATATGTACTTTGATAATGAATTGACCTTGAACTTTGAACGGACCTCTTGTTCAATTAAGATGATCCCTTAATCGACCTTGACATGACCTCACACCTTATTGTCCACCTGCACTGCACTTCCTCTGTAACTGTGAAACTTTATTCTGCATTCTGTTATTGTTTTCCCTCGTTCTACCTCGATGCACGATGTAATGATCTGATCTGTATGAACAGTAGTGTTGTTTTGTAACTTCAGAACATTACACTACTTCAGAGGAAGATATGTGAGTCGAGCTTTGAGCTAACTCTCAACATGAACATATCACATGGCAGTGTGATGACATGCAGTTCACACATTTATACACATAACCCATAATTAATTACTTAAATGAACAGGAATGCTTAATAATACAATATATATGTAAGATTACTCAAATATCACTGAAATATCACCCTGACACAGTGGTGTCAAGAAACAACCCCTCCCTCAACGTTGCAAAAACAAAGGAGCTGGTTGTGAACGACAGGAGGAATGGAGACAGGCTCAACCCAATGACATCAATGGATCTGGGGTTGAGAGGGTGAACAGCTTTAAGTTCCTCGGTATACACATCTCCGAGGATCTCACGTGGTCTGTACGTACTGGCTGTGTGGCGAGAAAGCACAACAGCACCTCTTTCACCTCAGACAGTTGGAGAAGTTTGGTACGGGCCCCCACATTCCAAGGACTTTCTACAGAGTCACAATTGAGAGCATCCTGACTGGCTGCATCACTGCCTGGTATGGGAACTGTACCTCCCTCAATCGCAGGACTCTGCAGAGAGTGGTGCAGACAGACCAGTGCATCTGTAGATGTGAACTTCCCATGATTCAGGACATTTCCAGAGACGGGTCTGTAAAAAGTTCCTGAAGGATCATTGGAGACCCAAGTCACCCCAACCACAAGCTGCTACCATCCGGGAAACAGTACTGCAGCATAAAAGCCAGGACCAACAGGCTCTGGGACAGCTTCTTCCACCAGGCCATCAGACTGATGAATTAACGCTGACACAACTGTATTTCTATGTTATATTGACTATTCTGTTGTACATAATAAATTACTGTAATTGCACATTTGAATGGAGACATAATGTAAGGATTTTTACTCCTGTATGTGAAGGATGTAAGAAATAAAGTCAATTCAATTCAAGTATTAAATACACAACAGAATGTAAGACAGGATTTTCATTGTATCCTGGTATGTGTGATAATAGAACATAAAACAGGTCAGCACAGTACAGGCCTTTTGGCCCATAATATTGTGCTGACCCTTTAACCTACTCCAAGAGTGATCGAATCCTTCCTTCCGACATAACCCTTCATTTTTCTGTCATCCATATTCCAAACTAAGAGTCTCTTAAATGTCTCTTTAACATCTTAAATATATCTGCCTCTACCACCACCCCTGGCAGGGGGTTCCACACGCTCAACACACCCTGTATAAAAAAACCTACCTCTGACATCACCCCTATCCTTTCCTCCAATCACCTTAAAATTATGCCCCTTCATATTAACCATTTCCACCCTGGGGAAAAGTCTCTGGCTGTCTACTCGATCTCTGCCTCCTATCATCTTGAACACCTCTATCGAGTCACCTGTCATCCTCCTTTGCTACAAAGAGAAGAGCCTTATCTCGCTCAACCTATCCTCTTAAGACACGCTCTCTAATCCAGGCAGCATCCTGGTAAATCTCCTCTGCACCCTCTCTAATTCAGGCAGCATCCTGGTGAATCTCCTCTGCACCCTCTCTAATCCAGGCAGCATCCTGGTGAATCTCCTCTGCACCCTCCCGTAATCTTCCACGTCCTTCCTACAATGAGGTGACCAGAATTGAACACAATACTCCAAGTGTAGTCCAACTGGAAATTTATGGAGCTGCAACATTACTTTGCAGAACTTGAATTCAATCCCCTGAATAACGAATGCCAATACACCGTACACCTTATAAACCACACAATCAACTAGCACTAAAACACTGAGGGATCTTTAGACATGCACCCAAGATCCCTCCTCACTACCAAAAATATTCTGCCTTCACGTTCAACCCACAAAGACAATTTCTTTGATAAGTACCTTTCAGTTGTGCTTCCAACATTACAACAGTTGAAAAGCATCTGATTGCTGGTCAGTCAGGCTAGGATGCTTTGTTCCACCTGATGTCCACTCCCTCCTTCCGGTGCCTGATGTCCACTCCCACCTTCCGGTCCCTGATGTCCATTCCCACCTTCCGGTCCCTGATGTCCACTCCCACCTTCCGGTCCCTGATGTCCATTCCCAACTTCCGGTCCCTGATGTCCACTCCCACCGTCTGGTCCCTGATGTCCATTCCCACCATCTGGTCCCTGATGTCCATTCCCACTGTCTGGTCCCTGATGTCCACTCCCACCTTCCGGTCCCTGATGTCCATTCCCACCTTCCGGTCCCTGATGTCCACTCCCACCTTCCGGTCCCTGATGTCCATTCCCAACTTCCAGTCCCTGATGTCCACTCCCACCGTCTGGTCCCTGATGTCCATTCCCACCGTCTGGTCCCTGATGTCCATTCCCACCGTCTGGTCCCTGATGTCCACTCCCACCTTCCGGTCCCTGATGTCCACTCCCACCATCTGGTCCTTGATGTCCACTCCCACCGTCTGGTCCCTGATGTCCATTCCCACCTTCCGGTCCCTGATGTCCACTCCCACCGTCCAGTCCCTGATGTCCACTCCCACCGTCTGGTCCCTGATGTCCACTCCCACCTTCCGGTCCCTGATGTCCACTCCCACTGTCCGGTCCCTGATGTCCATTCCCACTGTCTGGTCCCTGATGTCCACTCCCACCTTCCGGTCCCTGATGTCCATTCCCACCTTCCAGTCCCTGATGTCCATTCCCACCTTCCGGTCCCTGATGTCCATTCCCACCGTCCGGTCCCTGATGTCCATTCCCACCTTCTGGTCCCTGATGTCCATTCCCACCGTCTGGTCCCTGATGTCCACTCCCATCTTCTGGTCCCTGATGTCCACTCCCTCCTTCCGGTCCCTGATGTCCACTCCCACCTTCCGGTCCCTGATGTTCACTCCCACCTTCTGGTCCCTGATGTCCATTCCCACCGTCTGGTCCCTGATGTCCACTCCCACCTTCCAGTCCCTGATGTCCATTCCCACCGTCTGGTCCCTGATGTCCATTCCCACCTTCCGGTCCCTGATGTCCACTCCCACCTTCTGGTCCCTGATGTCCATTCCCACCGTCTGGTCCCTGATGTCCACTCCCACCTTCCGGTCCCTGATGTCCATTCCCACCGTCTGGTCCCTGATGTCCATTCCCACCTTCCGGTCTCTGATGTCCACTCCCACCTTCCAGTTCCTGCTATCCTCCTCAATCTTCTGCTTGCTACTCTAAATTTTCCTCAGATCGGTGGGGGGGTCTTGAATCTGAAATTGTTTCTCATTTCATAAGGGTGGAAGAAGAAATATTGAAGGGGGACCCTGATGGGGAACACCTTCCCATCCTGGTATCCACATACCCCTTGCTAAATGTATTGTTCCATGGCATTGATGAGGAGTATAGACAGGGTAAATGCAAGTGAGGTTGAGTCAGACTGGAACTAGGGATCATGGGTTAAGGGAAATATGAGGGGGGAGTTCTTCACTCCTAAGTGAGATGAGAATGTGGAGCAAGCTCCCAGCGAAAGTGGCAGATGCAGGTTCAATTGTGACATTGAAGAGAAGTTTCAATATGCTCATGGATGGGAGGGCAATGGGACGTAATGGAATGGTATGGAGAGCTATGGAGGGGTATGAAGGGGTATGGAGGTCTAGGAAGCAGTAAGGAGGGGTATGGAGGGGAAATGAAAGTGAATGCGGAATGGAGGGGTATGAGGGGAATGGAGGGGTATTGGGGGTTATGGAAGGGTATGGGGGTTATGGAGGGGTATGCAGAGCTATAGAAGGGAATGGAGGGGTATGGAGGGGAATGGAAGGTTATGGAGGGGAATGGAGGGCTATGGAGGGGTATGCAGGGCTATAGATGGGAATGAAGGAGTATGGGGGTTGGGGGGGGGGCAATGGTCCATGTGCAGGTTGATGGGATCAGGCATAATAACAGTTCAGCATGGAATAGATGGGCTGAATGGCCTGTTTCAGTGCTGTAGTGTTGTATGATTCTCTGGCCTGATGAACTTTTCCTGAGTTTTCTGTTCTATTTACAGCTACATTTAAAACAAGGTCTTCCCCCTTCCTTTCCCATCCCGATAAGGGGTCTTGGCCCAAAATGTTGACATTCCCCACCATAGATGCTACCTGGTCTGCTGAATTCCTCCAGCATTTTGTGTGTGTGTTGCTCTGGATTTCCAGCATCTGCAGAACTTTTGTGTTAGTAATGTTAATGCCCCAGACCACAGATATTTAAAAGTATTAAAACTAAAAGTTTCTTCAAAGTCTTTAATGTATCCGCCTCTACCATCACCCCTGGCAGAGCATTCCACACACCCACCACTGTGTAAAACTCCTAACTCTGGCATCTCCAATTACCTTAAAATTATACTCCTACCCTGATTTCTAAAATTCTTCATCCGTTCTTTGAAATATCTCTTCAGATACTCCCACTCCTCGCCTCTCACCCAAAACACTGTGACTTTTAGATCCACAACATTGATTTATTTCTTTGAAACAGAAATTTGAAAGAATATTTTAGTGATTCAATTGATACCACAGATTGCTTCTTCCAGAACCAATATTCCAGTCACAGTATCGAATACAGTTGGGTCTTTGTGTATTATGTGTTGAATGATATCAGTCCAATCAGATTAACATCTGATACACTCAACATCCCCTAAAATAGCGCACACCCTTCAATGAATCATACCCTTGTATGCCACCCTCAAAGGGTGGGGGGAGCTGTATAGAACACTTGCAACCCATTCAAGGCTAATTGGGAATGAGGGAGCAGTGGAATTGTCCCTTTCAAAGGATACGCTGGCATTGGAGAGGGTCCAGAGGAGGTTCCTGAGAATGATTCTGGGAATGAAGGGTTAACGTATGAGTTGTGTTTAATGGCTCTGGGCCTGCAGTCACTAGAGTTCAGAAGTGAGAGGGGATCTCATTGAAACCTATCAAATATTGCAAAGCCTATATACAGTAGATGTGGAGATAACGGAGAGGAGGTTCTCTGTAGTTAGAAGTCAATGTTCTAAGAACATTTATTATCAAAGTATGTATACTATATACAACCTTCAGATTCATCTCCTTACAGGCAGCCACAAAACAAAGAGCCCCAATAGAACCCGTTAAAAAACGACCGTCAAGCACCTAATTGTGGTAAACTATGTATACCTGGACACACCCCCCCCGCTGACTGCTCCTGTGGCTCCTCCCACAGACCCCTGTATAAAGGCGATTGGGGCACTGCTCCTCCCTCAGTCTTCAACATGGTCGTGCTCCCTTTTCGCTGTTAATAAAAGCCTATCGTTCACTTCCTGTCTCCGAGAGTTATTGATGCTGCATCAATTTTATTAGCAGCAATTTTAAAACATGGAGAGCATCTTACAACCCGACAGATTGGATCTCAACCCTCAATCCCAGGAAGCTGGCGACGCTTTCGAATACTGGCTAGCATGCTTCGAATTGTACCTGGAGGAGATTCATGTGACCGACTCTGCCACGATGCGCGGGGTTCTTCTCTCCAGAGTCAGTCCAAGGGTCTACTCCATGATCAGAGACCAAACGGACTACCAAGGGGCACTGGACGCCCTCAAAAGACAGTACCTGCGGCCAGTGAACACCGTCTACGTAAGACATTGCTTAGTGACGCAGCGGCAGCGGGCCGGAGAGTCGAGCGCTGAGTTTGTCCAGGCCCTACAGACACTCGTGCAGGCCTGTGACTGCAGGGGACTGACGGCAGAACAGCACGCGGAGCTCCTGGTACGAGACGCCTTCGTTACGGGGATCAGGTCAGTGTACGTGCGCCAGTGGCTGCTGGAAAATGCCGATCTTACCTTACAGTCGGCGATCGAGCTGGCCGACACACTGGAAGCTGCTCTGCACAACACTGATGCTGTCCAGCTGCGCGATCTCCCGCCGGCCCCATGGATGCCGCAGACCCCGCAACCTGGCCAATCGACTTCAGCTGCTGCCACTCGCAAGTCCACAAACTGCCCGAAACCCTCCGGCGAAGCGACCACAGCTGCTGCCAGTCGTGAGTCCATGAACTCCCTGCAACCCTCTGGCGAATTGACCACGGCTGCTGCCAGTCGTGAGTCCGTGAAGTCCCCGCAACCCACTGGCAAGTCGACCACGCGGTGTTACTTCTGCGGACTTGAAAAGCACCCCCGAAAACGCTGCCCAGCCCGAGAACCTACCTGCTCCAGCTGCGGAAAGAAGGGCCACTTCACCAAGGCCTGTAAGTCCAAACCACGAGTGGAGTCGAGCAGCGCCGCGTGCGAGGCATGGAGGTCGTCATCTTGGTCGCCGCCATCTTGCCTGCCCGCCGCGTGCGAGGCATGGGGGTCGTCATCTTGGTCGCCGCCATCTTGCCTGCCCGCCGCATGCGAGGCATGGAGCAGCCATCTTTGTCGGTGCCACCTTGCCCCGCCCCCGACCCACGGGTGCTTACCGGGCACCAAGACGGCAATTCAACTCTGGCCTCCGTAACCCTCGACCAAAGCGCTCCACACCAGCTTGCAAGGTCAATGATGGACATCCTGGTGGAGGGGCACAGGACTAGCTGCCTGTTTGACACGGGCAGCACTGAGAGTTTTATTCACCCGGACACGGTGCAACGCTGTGGACTCGTGACACAGCCGGTAAGCCAGAGGGTCACCATGGCTTCTGGGTCGCATTCCACAGACATCCGGGGGGGTTGTGTAGTGACATTGGTGGTGCAGGGCACAGAATATCGGGACTTTGCGTTACTGGTCATGCCTCAACTGTGTGCCCCTGTGCTATTGGAGCTGGACTTCCAGAGCCACCTAAAAAGTGTGACAATGGAGTATGACGGGCCCCTCCCACCAATCACTGTCAGAAATCCCCAGTTCTGTGGGAATTCGTCACTTACCCCGCTACTGACCACACACACACACCGACCCGCACATCCCACCCAACACCATGCCAACGGCCGCGCTACTGACACCACTTGCAGCCTCTCCACCCTCAAGATCCCTCCCCCACCGCTGTTCGCCATCCTGACCCCCGACTGTAAACCTGTGGCAACTAAAAGCAGGAGGTACAGCGCGGGGGACAGGGCCTTCATTCAGTCAGAGGTGCAGCGGCTGCTCAGGGAGGGGATCATTGAGCCAAGCACAAGTCCTTGGAGGGCCCAGGTGGTTGTTGTTCGGACCGGGCAGAAAAATAGGATGGTCGTGGACTATAGCCAGACCATCAATAGGTTCACGCAGCTTGACACATACCCCCTACCCCGCATCGTGGATATGGTCAACCAGATAGCTCAGTACAAGGTGTACTCGACCATAGATCTGAAATCCGCTTACCACCAGCTCCCCATCCGCCCAGAGGACCGCCCCTACACCGCCTTCGAGGTGGGCGGCAGGCTCTATCACTTCCTGCACGTCCCCTTCGGTGTCACGAATGGTGTCTCTGTCTTCCAGAGGGAAATGGACCGGATGGTGGACCAGTGCCAACTGAAGGCCACGTTCCCATATCTGGATAACATCACCATCTGCGGTCACGACTGGCAGGATCACAACACCAACCTCCAATGATTTTTCCAAGCGGCCAAAGCTCTTAACCTCACCTATAACAGGGACAAGTGTGTGTTTGGAACCACCCGACTCGCTATCCTTGGGTATGTCGTGGAGAACGGGGTCTGGCCCTGATCCCGACCGTATGCGCCCCCTGTTGGAACTCTCTCTTCCCACCACCCTCAGAGCCCTCAGACGGTGCCTGGGCTTCTTTTCCTATTACGCCCAATGGGTCCCTCATTACGCAGACAAGGCCCGCCCCTGGTCAAGTCCACCACATTTCCCCTCTCTGCCGAGGCCCATGCGGCCTTCAGCCGCATTAAAGGGGACATTGCCAAAGCAATGATGCATGTGGTGGACGAGGCCATTCCCTTCCAAGTAGAGAGTGACACCTCCGATTTCGCGCTGGCTGCTACCCTCAATCAGGCAGGAAGGCCGGTAGCATTCTTCTCTCATACCCTTTGAGGCCCTGAAATTCGGCACTCCATGGTGGAGAAAGAAGCCCAGGTCATAGTGGAAGCTATTAGGCACTGGAGGCACTATCTCGCCGGCAAAGGTTCACCTTGCTGACCGACCAGCGCTCAGTTGCGTTCATGTACAGCAACCAACAGCGGGGCAAAATCAAAAATGTTAAAATTTTGCGGTGGAGAATAGAACTCTCCACCTACAACTATGATATCCCGTACCGGCCTGGAAGGCTCAATGAGCCCCCTGATGCCCTATCCTGGGGAACATATGCCAGCACGCAGCTCGACCAGCTATTCGCCCTCCATGCAGATCTTTGCCACCCAGGGGTCACCTGACTTTACCATTTCGTGAAAGCCCGGAACCTGCCTTACTCCCTTGAGGAAATCAGGACGATGACCAGGGACTGCCAAGTCTGCGCTGAGTGCAAACCACACTTCTACCGTCCTGCAAAGGCACAACTTATCAAGGCCACCCGCCCCTTTGAGCGACTGAGTGTTGACTTTAAGGGCCCTCTTCCCTCCACCGACCGCAATGTCTACTTTCTCAACATTATTGACGAGTACTCGCAGTTCCCCTTTGCCATCCCCTGCCCCGACACCACTGCCACGTCCGTCATAAAAGCCCTGCGCCAGCTCTTCACTCTGTTCGGATATCCCTGCTATATCCACAGTGATAGAGGGTCCTCCTTTAAGAGTGACGAGCTGCGCCAGTACCTGCTGGCTAGGGGTATTGCTACTAGTAGGACCACAAGCTATAATCCCCGGGGAAATGGACAGGTGGAGAGGGAGAATGCCACAGTGTGGAAGGCCACACTCTTAGCCCTTAAGTCAAAGGGGTTGCCGGTCTCTCGCTGGCAGGAGGTCCTCCCCGAGGCACTCCACTCTATCCACTCCCTGTTATGTACGTCCACCAATGCCACCCCTCATGAGTGCCTCTTTTCTTTTCCCAGGAAGTCTGCCACTGGGACCACCCTACCGGCTTGGCTGACGTCCCCAGGGCCAGTGCTGCTCCGGAAACATGTGAGGAGCAATAAATACTCCCCGCTGGTCGAGAGGGTTCACCTTCTACATGCGAACCCCCAGTATGCCTACGTGGTCTTACCTGATGGGCGGGAGGACACGGTCTCCGTCCACGACCTGGCGCCCGCAGGAGCAGCAGACCACTACCCCGAACACTCCACGGTAACTATGAACCCCATACCCACCGATGTATATACCCACGAGACACTGCGCACACCAAGCCCTACATAGACCCCTCATGACACTCCCATACCGGGCGCCACGCACACGCATGAGGGATTACTGATGCCTAACGGGCTGGCACCTCAAGTCAGGCCGGAACCAGCACAACCACCGTCTCCGGTGCAATCACCTCCGGCACCTGTGCAATCACAGCCGGTGCTACGTAGATCACAGCGACAGATTCGACCACCTGATAGACTTAACCTGTAAATATACTTGTAAGAAACTTCTCCCCATGGGGACTCTCTTTTAAAACGGGGGGGGGGGGGTGAATGTGGAAACTATGTATACCTGTCTGGACACGCCCCTCCCGCTGACTGCTCCTGTGGCTCCTCCCACAGACCCCTGTATAAAGGCGATTGGAGGCACTGCTCCCCCCCCAGTCTCCGAGATGTCGTTGTCCCTTTTGCTGCTAATAAAAGCCTATCGTTCGCTTCCTGTCTCTGAGAGCTATTGATGGTGCATCACTAATGGACAGAAAAAAACAGTAAAAGTAAGGAATTACCATTCAGAACTGAAGCTCACTGAAGTGAGTCCGCAGCCACGAAGCCAGTCACAGCCAATCCAGGGGCCTGTTAGTTGCAGGCCACAGCCGCGGTTCAGCGCAGAGACGAGTAAACCTCAAGGAGCAGCGAGTTGAACCAGCCCGTCCCTCCCCTCTGGCCCCGACAGCCTGACCTTTTCAATCTGGCCTGGCACTTAAATCAGCCTAATCTCAGCTTGTCCCTCACTCTAGGCCCCAGGCCCCACCGCCTCAACTCTGTCTCACCAGAGGGCACAGCCTCAGAACAGGCGGGTGTCCATTTAGAACAGAGATGAGGAGGAATTTCTTCAGCAAGAGGATGGAGAATCTGTGGAATTCATCACCACAGATGGCTGTGGAGACCAAGTCTTCGGGTATATTTAAAGCAGAGGCTGAGATTCTTCATTAGTCAGGGTGTCAAAGGTTACAGGGAGAAGACCGGAAAGTAAGGTTGAGAGGGATAAATCTGCCATGATGGGCCAAATGGCCTGATTCTGCTCCTCTGTCTCATGGTCTTAAGGAAAAGGATACTCAGATCTTCAAAAGGAGAAAATCACAGGGTTACGAGGCGAGAGGTGACGAGTGGGAGTATCTGGAGACGTTCCAAAGAACTAATGAAGAATTTTAGAAATCGGGGTAGAAGTATAATTTGAAGATGATTGGAGGAAATTACGGGGGGAATGTCAGAGGTAGGTTTTTTTTACACAGACAGTGGTGGGTGTGTGGAACATCAATAGCATCGTGTGAAGGCAGCCCATTACCTGCACTAGGTGTCTGTGCTGATTTAGTTCAATTACAGTCAGTCAAAAGAACACGGCAGCGTGAATTCCTCCGTCAATAACTATTATGAACTAATGCACAGTTTTATAGTACTGTAGTAGTATTGCTAGTACTCCAATTTGTCCTGTTTGCAGTTAAATACACAATTTGTTACTCAGTGAAAGAGTAGTTTGTATTTTTTATATTTTTTAATTATTTCCATGAAAATTTGGCTAAAGGGACAGCAGCCTAATTGGGCCAAAACGCATTGGTCCTGATGTGTCCCGATTAACCGGAATCCACTGTATATTTATTTCTTAGTGTAATTTATAGCTTGTTATATGTATCACACTGTACCGATCCCACAAAAGAACAAATTTCACGACGTATGTCAGTGATAATACACCTGATTCTGGTAGAGGCCAGACCGAGAGTGGGCAACCGCTCATCCAGGTTCGGGCGGTCAGCTCGGGGCTAACACCGCTGTAACAGAAACAGAACCCATCTACATCTAACTGGCCAAGGACAGGCAGAGATGGAGGACGTTCATTGCTGCTAAAAACAACAGCAAAACGGGCAAGTACGATTCTGACAGGTGTTAGGGAAAGGCAACTGTAGTGTTTCTTTGACCTCGAACCTGGATAAATATTCTCTCAGTCTCACTGCTACTGGCCGTGAATCAAACATTAGTCATTTCAGCTCGGCTGGGAAACAGGGAGTTGGTTTGGGAAACCGGACAGCAGGGCTGCGGAATAGGAAGGGAGTGTAATAATGAGAGCTGGGGTCTGGAGGTTGAACAGATTAACAACAACTTGAGCTGAGTTGATGAGACAGGAAATCTGTACAGTGGCTGGTTTATTAGCCACTTGGAAAGTTCCCAGAGATCTGACCAGCCTGGTGGGTGAAGTCAGTTCCTCGTACAACTGATTACAGAAGTCCGTAGGGATATTATGAGGCGGTGCTAACCGTAGCCTGCAGACTCCAGGCTGGAACATCTGACCCACCTTTCAGTGGCTTCTGAGCTGTGACTGAGTGGCCAGTTATACTCAGCCGGGTGCGCAGGGATTTGTTGTTCATTCGAAAGGCATACGCCCCTGAATACAAACACAGGAATTTCAGGATGAAGGGTCTCGGCCCAAAACATCCCCTCTGTATCCCTCTCCATAGACGCTGCCTGGCTTGCCGAGTTTCTCCAGCGTTTTGTGTGTGTTGCTCAAGATTCTGCAGATGCTGGAAATCCAGTGTAACTCATGCAAAATGCTGGAGGAACTCAGCAGGTCAGGCAGTGTCTATGGAAATGAATAATCAGTCGATGTTTCAGGCTGACACCCTTCCTCAGGACTGGAAAAGAACCCAGAATAAGAAGATGGGGAGAGGGGATGAAGTGGGACACTGGGAGGTGATAGGTGAGACCAGGTGAGGAGGAAGGTGGGTGGGTGGGGAGGTGGATGAAGTGAGACACTGGGAGGTGATAGGTAAGACCAGGTGAGGGGGAAGGTGGGTGGGTGGGGGAGGGGATGAAGTGAGACACTGGGAGGTGATAGGTGAGACCAGGTGAGGGGGAAGGTGGGTGGGTGGGGAGGGGGATGGTGAGACACTGGGAGGTGATAGGTGAGACCAGGTGAGGGGGAAGGTGGGTGGGAGGGAGAGGGATGAAGTCAGACACTGGGATGTGATAGGTGAGACCAGGTGAGGGGGAAGGTGGGTGGGTGTGGAGGGGGATGAAGTGAGACACTGGGAGGTGATAGGTGAGACCAGGTGAGGGGGAAGGTGGGTGGGTGGGGAGGGGGATGAAGTGAGACACTGGGAGGTGATAGGTGAGACCAGGTGAGGGGGAAGGTGGGTGGGTGGGGAGGGGATGAAGTGAGACACTGGGAGGTGATAGGTGAGACCAGGTGAGGGGGAAGGTGGGTGGGGGAGGGGATGAAGTGGGACACTGGGAGGTGATAGGTGAGACCAGGTGAGGAGGAAGGTGGATGAAGTGAGACACTGGGAGGTGATAGGTGAGACCAGGTGAGGGGGAAGGTGGGTGGGAGGGAGGGGGATGAAGTCAGACACTGGGAGGTGATAGGTGAGACCAGGTGAGGGGGAAGGTGGGTGGGTGGGGGAGGGGGATGAAGTGAGACACTGGGAGGTGATAGGTGAGACCAGGTGAGGGGGAAGGTGGGTGAGTGGGGAGGAGGATGAAGTGAGACACTGGGAGGTGATAGGTGAGACCAGGTGAGGGGGGAAGGTGGGTGAGTGGGGAGGAGGATGAAGTGAGACACTGGGAGGTGATAGGTGAGACCAGGTGAGGGGGAAGGTGGGTGGGGGAGGGGGATAAAGTGAGACACTGGGAGGTGATAGGTGAGACCAGGTGAGGGGGAAGGTGGGTGGGTGGGGAGGGGGATGAAGTGAGACACTGGGAGGTGATAGGTGAGACCAGGTGAGGGGGAAGGTGGGTGGGGGAGGGGGATAAAGTGAGACACTGGGAGGTGATAGGTGAGACCAGGTGAGGGGGAAGGTGGGTGGGTGGGAGGGGGATAAAGTGAGACACTGGGAGGTGATAGGTGAGACCAGGTGAGGGGGAAGGTGGGTGGGTGGGGAGGGGGATGAAGTGAGACACTGGGAGGTGATAGGTGAGACCAGGTGAGGGGGAAGGTGGGTGGGGGAGGGGGATAAAGTGAGACACTGGGAGGTGATAGGTGAGACCAGGTGAGGGGGAAGGTGGGTGGGTGGGAGGGGGATGAAGTGAGACACTGGGAGGTGATAGGTGGAAGAGGTAAAGGACTGAAGAAGGAGGAATCTGAGGAGAGCAGAGTGGACCATGGGAGAAAGGGAAGGAGGAGGGAAACCAAAGGGAGGTGATGGGCAAGTGAGAAGAGAAGGGGTGAGGGGGGAACCAGAACAGGGAGTGGAAAAAGAGAGAAGGAGGGAGGAGGATGAAGTTATCAGAAGTTAGAGAAATACTCCGTGTGGTATCATCAACAATATAATGCTCCTACTCCTAAATCAGAATTAAACCCAGTTTTAGTATCACCGACACACTGTACGTCGTGACATTTGTTGTCTAAGTGGTAAAAGACTGCAGCATGCTGCTGAGCAGAGGGACTTGGGAGCACGAATCACAAAAGGTTGAGTTGCAGACAGACAGACAGACAGACAGACTTTATTGATCCTGAGGGAAACTGGGTTTCGTTACAGCCGCACCAACCTAGAATAGTGAAGAAATATAGCAATATAAAACCATAAATAACAATAAGTTAATCATGCCAAGTGGAAATAAGTCCAGGACCAGCCTATTGGCTCAGGGTGTCTGACACTCTGAGGGAGGAGTTGTAAAGTTTGATGGCCACAGGTAGGAATGACTTCCTATGATGCTCAGTGTTGCATCTCGGTGGAATGAGTCTCTGGCTGAATGTACTCCTGTGCCTAACCAGTACATTATGGAGTGGATGGGAGTCATTGTCCAAGATGGCATGCAATTTGGTCAGCATCCTCTTTTCAGACACCACCGTCAGAGACTCCAGTTCCACCCCAACAACATCACTGGCCTTACGAATGAGTTTGATTCTGTTGGTGTCTGCTACCCTCAGCCTGCTGCCCCAACACACAACAGCAAACATGATAGCACTGGCCACCACAGACTCGTAGAACATCCTCAGCATCGTCTGGCAGATGTTAAAAGACCTCAGTCTCCTCAGGAAATAGAGACGGCTCTGACCCTTCTTGTAGACAGCCTCAGTGTTCTTTGACCAGTCCAGGTGCAGCAGGCTATCAAGAAGACAAATGCAATGTTGGGCTTCATTGCTAGAGGGATTGAATTGAAGAGCAGGGAGGTTATGCTGCAACTGTACAGGGTACTGGTGAGGCCGTACCTGGAGTACTGTGTGCAGTTCTGGTCTCTTTACTTGAGGAAGAATATAGTGGTTTTGGAGGTGGTGCAGAGGAGATTCACCAGCTTGATTCCAGAGATGAAGGGGTTAGACTATGAGGAGGGATTGAGTCGCCTGGGATTGCACTCTCTAGAATTTAGAAGAATGAGAGGAGATCTTATAGAAACATATAAAGTTATGAACGGGATAGATAAGATTGAGGCAGGAAAGTTGTTTTCACTGGTAGGTGAGACTAGAACCAAGGGACATAGCCTCGGGATTCGAGGGAGTAGATTTAGGATGGAGATGAGGAGGAACTGCTTTCAGCAGAAAGTGGTGAATCTGTGGAATTCTCTGCCCAGTGAAGCAGTGGAGGCTGCCTCAGTAAATATATTTAAGACAAGGTTGGATAGATTTTTGCATAGTAGGGGAATTAAAGGTTATGGGGAAAAGACAGGTAGGTGGAGATGAGTCCATGGCCAGATCAGCCATGATCTTATTGAATGGCGGAGCAGGCTCGATGGGCCAGGTGGCCTACTTAAAAATCATGGTATATATCATGAAATTGGCTGTTACTCCCAAAGTCGGTGCCCAGACTCCAGACAAATTACCATATGTGCATGAGTTATGCACCCTGGTCTGCAGGAACATTGTTTCGTTTGGTGATATACATGTGTACAGCTGAATGACAATAAACTGAATTTGGTTTATTAATTTATCTATCTATATATTTGTCCATCTATCGATCCATCTATCGATCCGTCTATCCACCATCTATCTATCTATCTATGTATCCATCTGTCCATCCATCTCTTCTGGCCCGACAAGCCACACCACCTAGCAACCCCAGATTCGACCCCAGCCTAATCACAGGATAGTTTACAATGACCAATTAAATGGTATGTATTAGACAGTGGGAAGAAACCAGGACATGCAGGTGAAACCCACACACACAGGTTGAATGTATAAAGTCCTTACGGACAGTGTGGAATTGAACTCCGACAACCTTGCTAACCACTACACTATGCCCATGAAATTGAATAATTGTCCATGGGGAATTAGCCTCTGGAATGCACCTCTTTGTTCCCAGGTGGCCGTTATTCCCCATGTAAACCGTGTGGAGTGTGAGCTGGTAAACTGCGCAGTTTCCACACTGTGGCTGAGCAGCACGTCACCATTCTGAGGCTCCCTGACCTTTTATCTCCCAAAGCCAAATGATATCATTCCAAGTCATTGGGTGTGCTTAAAGTGGGAGTGGATTGGTTCCTGGTTAGTCAGGGTGTTGAAGGTTACAGGGAGAAGATAGGAGCATGGGACTGGGAAGGGTAATGGATCAGCAGTGATGGTGAGGCAGAGCTGAATTCCTGCTCCTCTCTTATGGACTTCAGAGTAAAGGGAAGAAAGTCTTCAGTGTCCTGCCTAAATGACTACCGTCCCATTGCACTTACACCCATCATCATGAAGTGTTTCGAGAGGCTCGTCATGAGGCATATCAAGACCCTGCTGCCACCCTCACTGGACCCGCTGCAGTTTGCGTACTGTCCCAACCGCTCAACAGATGACGCCATTGCCACCACCCTCCACCTGGCCCGAACCCACCTGGACAAACAAGACACATACGTTCGGATGCTGTTCATAGACTTCAGTTCAGCATTCAACACAATCACCCCTCAGAAACTGATTGGAAAGCTGAGCCTACTGGGCCTGAACACCTCCCTCTGCAACTGGATCCTAGACTTCCTGACTGGGAGACCTCAGTCAGTCCGGATCAGGAGCAGCATCTCCAACACCATCACACTGAGCACGGTGGCCCCCTAGGGCTGTGTGCTCAGTCCACTGCTGTTCACTCTGCTGACCCATGACTATGCTGCAACACACAGCTCGAACCACATCATCAAGTTCATCGATGGCACGACCGTGGTGGGTCTCATCAGCAAGAACGACGAGTCAGCTTACAGAGAGGAGGCGCAGCAGCTAACGGACTGGTGCAGAGCCAACAACCTGTCTCTTAATGTGAACAAAACAAAAGAGATGGTTGTTGACTTCAGGAGGGCACGGAGCGACCACTCCCCGCTGAACATCGACGGCTCCTTGGTAGAGATCGTTAAGAGCACCAAATTTCTTGGTGTTCATCTGGCGGAGAATCTCACCCGGTCCCTCAACACCAGCTCCATAGCAAAGAAAGCCTAGCAGCGTCTCTACTTTCTGCGAAGGCTGAGGAAAGTCCATCTCCCACCCCCCCATCCTCATCACATTCTACAGGGGTTGTATTGAGAACATCCTGAGCAGCTGCATCACTGCCTGGTTCAGAAATTGCACCATCTCGGATCGCAAGCCCCTGCAGTAGATAGTGAGGTCAGCTGAGAAGATCATCGGGGTCTCTCTTCCTGCCATCACGGACATTTACACTATACACTGCATCTGCAAAGGAAACAGCATTATGAAGGACCCCATGCACCCCTCAGACAATCTCTTCTCCCTCCTGCCATCTGGGAAAAGGCTCTGAAGCATTCGGGCTCTCACGACCAGACTATATAACAGTTTCTTCCCCCAAACTATCAGACTCCTCAATACCCGAAGCCTGGACTGACACCTTACTGCCCTACTGTCCTGTTTATTATTTATTGTAATGCCTGCACTGTTTTTGTGCACTTTACACAGTCCTGTGTAGGTCTGTAGTCCAGTGTAGCTTTCTCTGTGTTGTTTTTTTACGTAGTTCAGTCTAGTTTTTGTACTGTGTCATGTAAACCATGGTCCTGAAAAACATTGTCTCATTTTTACTATGTACTGTACCAGCAGTTATGGTCGAAATGACAATAAAAGTTGACTTAACTTGACTTGAAAGTAGCATCATCCATCATCAGGGACCCCCAGCACCCAGGCCATGCTCTCGTCACACGGTCACCATGAGGCAGGAGGTACAGGAGCTGTGGGTTCCACACTCCAGGATCAGGAACAGTCATTACCCATCAGCCATCAGGCTCCTAGGCCAACGTGGCTAACGTCACTCACCTCCACACTGAACACAACCTACAGACTCACTTTCAACGACTACAGCTCGTGTTCGGCATCATTTATTTACTTTCTCAAATAATTGCATTATCTGTCCTCTTTTGCTTATTGGTCTGTCATAAATTCTATTGCATTTCTTTATTTTCCTGTGAATGCCCACAAGACAATGGATCTCAGGGTAGTGTTTCTGTATTTCTGTATTATACTGACTGTCCTGTTGTACATACTATTTATTATAAATCACACATTGTACACTTAGACTGAGACATAACATAAAGACTTTTACTCCTCGTGTATATGATGGATGTAAAGTAAATTCAATATATGTACTTTGACAATAAGTTTATTTGAACTTTGAAGTATTTCTCTTCTGTGAACGATCTTGCAATTTAATTGTTTTAGACATGTTAAAGTGTGGGGTGTTAATGTTTTGTCACTTTAAAACGTTAAACTAATCCAAAGGAAGGCATGGGACTCCGGAATGTGACTCTGACTCCGAGTTTACTTTAAGCAAGGCTCGCACATATCACATGCAGGCACAATAACATATGCAACTCACATATTTGGGCATATAACCCATTATGAATTATTTAAACGATAAGAATGCACCGTCAAACAATAAACATACAAGATTCCTCAAATATGAAATACACAACAGGAGGGGTTAAAGGGGTCGTGGCAGGTTGATGCACTTTAATGGCCCACCATGGATAGATGGGCTGAAGGTCCTGCCTCTAGGCAGGCATGCTCTACAACTCTATGACTCTGCCGAAATTGTAGGCAATGTTGGTGAGACCTAATTTGGAGTATTGTGTGCAGTTTTGGTCACCGACCTACAGGGAGGATGTAAATAAGTTTGAAAGAGTGCAGAGAAAATTTCCAGGGATGTTGCTGGGTCGGGAGAACCTGAGCAATGAGGAAAGATTGAATAGGGGAGAACTTTATTTCTTGGTAAGCAGAAGACTGAGTGGAGATTTGATAGAGGTATACAATATTGTGAGGAGTATAGATAGGGTAAATGCAAGCAGGCTTTTTTCCACTGAGGTTGGGCAGGACTACAACCAGAGGTCATGGGTTAAGGGTGAAAGGTGAGAAGTTTGAGAGGACCCTAAGGGAAACTTCCTCACTCAGAGGGCCGTGAGAGTGTGGAACAAGCTGTCAGCACAAGTAATGCATGTAAGATCAATTTCAACGTTTAAGGGAAGTTTGGATAGGTACATGGGTGGCAGGGCTATGGTTGCTTTGCTGGTCAATGGGAGCAGGCAGTTTAAATGGTTCAGAATGGACTAGATGGGCTGAAGGGCCTGTTTCTATGCTGTAATTTTATATGCCTCTACAACTCTGTAAACAGCCCAGAACCCAATTTATTTTTTTCTCTGTCTTCAGCTCCTTCTGAAAGCAGTATCTTTGAACTTCTACGAGACCTCCCATTCCCCGAATTCCCCACATTCCAGCTGTCAATATTAATCTTCCAAAGGATGTGTTGCTGAGCTGAAATGGCAGCACGGAGGAAGAACGTGCGATCGCTGGTTTTCAGAAAACGAGATGATGCATTTTAAGGTCCCTGTTTGACCTTATACAGTGAAACGCATGATGGGGTCGCTTCATTAAAAGGAGAAGGTCCAGTTGTCAATGTCCCAGCGCAGCAGGGTTGGAAACAGTGACAGAAATAGGAATGATGGATTATTCCACTGAGTGTTCACACACAAAATGCTGGACGAACTCTGCAACTCAGGGAGCATCTGTGGAGGGGAATAAACACTTGGTGTTTCAAGCCGACGTCCTTCAGCAGGACTGGAAAGGAAGGGGCAGAAACCAGAATATGAAGGTGGAGGGAGGGGAAGGAGGACAAGCTGGCAGGTGACAGGTGAGACCAGGTGAGGGGAAGGTGGGTGGGTGAGGGAGGGGGATGAAGTGAGACACTGGGAGGTGATAGGTGAGACCAGGTGAGGGGGAAGGTGGGTGGGTGGGGGAGGGGGATGAAGTGAGACACTGGGAGGTGATAGGTGAGACCAGGTGAGGGGAAGGTGGGTGGGTGAGGGAGGGGGATGAAGTGAGACACTGGGAGGTGATAGGTGAGACCAGGTGAGGGGGAAGGTGGGTGGGTGGGGGAGGGGATGAAATGAGACACTGGGAGGTGATAGGTGAGACCAGGTGAGGGGAAGGTGGGTGGGTGAGGGAGGGGGATGAAGTGAGACACTGGGAGGTGATAGGTGAGACCAGGTGAGGGGGAAGGTGGGTGGGTGGGGAGGGGGATGAAGTGAGACACTGGGAGGTGATAGGTGAGACCAGGTGAGGGGGAAGGTGGGTGGGTGGGGAGGGGGATGAAGTGAGACACTGGGAGGTGATAGGTGAGACCAGGTGAGGGGGTGGGTGAGGGAGGGGGAATGAAGTGAGACACTGGGAGGTGATAGGTGAGACCAGGTGAGGGGGAAGGTGGGTGGGTGGGGAGCGGGATGAAGTGAGACACTGGGTGGTGATAGGTGAGACCAGGTGAGGGGGAAGGTGGGTGGGTGGGGAGGGGGATGAAGTGAGACACTGGGAGGTGATAGGTGAGACCAGGTGAGGGGGAAGGTGGGTGGGTGGGGGAGGGGATGAAATGAGACACTGGGAGGTGATAGGTGAGACCAGGTGAGGGGAAGGTGGGTGGGTGAGGGAGGGGGATGAAGTGAGACACTGGGAGGTGATAGGTGAGACCAGGTGAGGGGGAAGGTGGGTGGGTGGGGAGGGGGATGAAGTGAGACACTGGGAGGTGATAGGTGAGACCAGGTGAGGGGGAAGGTGGGTGGGTGGGGAGGGGGATGAAGTGAGACACTGGGAGGTGATAGGTGAGACCAGGTGAGGGGGTGGGTGAGGGAGGGGGAATGAAGTGAGACACTGGGAGGTGATAGGTGAGACCAGGTGAGGGGGAAGGTGGGTGGGTGGGGAGGGGGATGAAGTGAGACACTGGGAGGTGATAGGTGAGACCAGGTGAGGGGGAAGGTGGGTGGGTGGGGAGGGGGATGAAGTGAGACACTGGGAGGTGATAGGTGAGACCAGGTGAGGGGGAAGGTGGGTGGGTGGGGAGGGGGATGAAGTGAGACACTGGGAGGTGATAGGTGAGACCAGGTGAGGTGGTGGGTGAGGGAGGGGGAATGAAGTGAGACACTGGGAGGTGATAGGTGAGACCAGGTGAGGGGGAAGGTGGGTGGGTGGGGAGCGGGATGAAGTGAGACACTGGGTGGTGATAGGTGAGACCAGGTGAGGGGGAAGGTGGGTGGGTGGGGAGGGGGATGAAGTGAGACACTGGGAGGTGATAGGTGAGACCAGGTGAGGGGGAAGGTGGGTGGGGGAGGGAGGGGGATGAAGTGAGACACTGGGAGGTGATAGGTGAGACCAGGTGAGGGGAAGGTGGGTGGGTGGGGAGGGGGATGAAGTGAGACACTGGGAGGTGATAGGTGAGACCAGGTGAGGGGGAAGGTGGGTGGGGGAGGGAGGGGGATGAAGTGAGACACTGGGAGGTGATAGGTGAGACCACGTGAGGGGGTGGGTGAGGGAGGGGGAATGAAGTGAGACACTGGGAGGTGATAGGTGAGACCAGGTGAGGGGGTGGGTGAGGGAGGGGGTATGAAGTGAGACACTGGGAGGTGATAGGTGAGACCAGGTAAGGGGGAAGGTGGGTGGGGGAGGGGGATGGTGAGACACTGGGAGGTGATAGGTGAGACCAGGTGAGGGGGAAGGTGGGTGGGGGAGGTGGATGAAGTGAGACACTGGGAGGTGATAGGTGAGACCAGGTGAGGGGGAAGGTGGGTGGGGAGGGGATGAAATGAGACACTGGGAGGTGATAGGTGAGACCAGGTGAGGGGGAAGGTGGGTGGGGGAGGTGGATGAAGTGAGACACTGGGAGGTGATAGGTGAGACCAGGTGAGGGGGAAGGTGGGTGGGGGAGCGGGATGAAGTGAGACACTGGGTGGTGATAGGTGAGACCAGGTGAGGGAGAAGGTAGGTGGGTGGGGAGGGGGATGAAGTGAGACACTGGGTGGTGATAGGTGAGACCAGGTGAGGGGGAAGGTGGGTGGGGGAGGTGGATGAAGTGAGACACTGGGAGGTGATAGGTGAGACCAGGTGAGGGGGAAGGTGGGTGGGGGAGGGGGATGAAGTGAGACACTGGGTGGTGATAGGTGAGACCAGGTGAGGGAGAAGGTAGGTGGGTGGGGAGGGGGATGAAGTGAGACACTGGGAGGTGATGGGTGAGACCAGGTGAGGGAGAAGGTAGGTGGGTGGGGAGGGGGATGAAGTGAGACACTGGGTGGTGATAGGTGAGACCAGGTGAGGGGGAAGGTAGGTGGGTGGGGGAGGGGGATGAAGTGAGACACTGGGAGGTGATAGGTGAGACCAGGTGAGGGGGAAGGTGGGTGGGTGGGTGGGGAGGGGGATGAAGTGAGACACTGGGAGGTGATAGGTGAGACCAGGTAAGGGGGAAGGTGGATGGGGGAGGGAGGGGGATGAAGTGAGACACTGGGTGGTGATAGGTGAGACCAGGTAAGGGGGAAGGTGGGTGGGTGGGGAGGAGGATGAAGTGAGACACTGGGAGGTGATAGGTGAGGGGGAAGGTGGGTGGGTGGGGAGGAGGATGAAGTGAGACACTGGGAGGTGATAGGTGAGGGGGAAGGTGGGTGGGTGGGGAGGAGGATGAAGTGAGACACTGGGAGGTGATAGGTGAGGGGGAAGGTGGGTGGGTGGGGAGGAGGATGAAGTGAGACACTGGGAGGTGATAGGTAAGGGGGAAGGTGGGTGGGTGGGGAGGAGGATGAAGTGAGACACTGGGAGGTGATAGGTGAGGGGGAAGGTGGGTGGGTGGGGAGGGGGATGAAGTGAGACACTGGGTGGTGATAGGTGAGACCAGGTAAGGGGGAAGGGGGATGATGTAAGAAGCTGGGAGGTGATAGGTGGAAATGGAAAAGGGCTGAAGACGAAAGAATCCGATAGGAGAAGAGAGAGGACAATGTGACGAAAGAGAAAGAGGAGGGGCACCAGAGAGAGGTGAAGGGCAGGTGAGGAGAAGAGAAGGGGTGAGGATGGTGCCAAAATGGGGAATGGAAGAAGAGAGAAGGAGGGAGGGGAGAAACTACCAGAAGTTAGAGAAATCTAAGTTCATGTAGTCAGGTTGGAGGCTACAGAGATGGAATATGAGACGTTGCTCCTCCAGTCTGAGTCGTGAGCTTTCTGTAGGGGAAGTTGACCCAATGTCTGCCTGGTCCCGTAAGGGGCGAGCTGATAAACTTGCGTTGTTTCTCTGGAGTATCAGCAACTAAGAGGAGTCCTGATAGAAGTTCAAAGTTCAAAGTAAAATTTATTATCAGGGTTCATACACGTCACCACATACAACCCTGAAATTCTGTTTCTGTGAGCATACTCAGCAAATCTATAGAACGGTAACTGTAAACAGGATCTGCAAACTGTAAACATCAGGAACTGTAGACTGTATATAAACTGGAAATACAGATATAAATAATTAGCAATAAATAACGAGCAGGAAATAACAATGTAATAGTCCTTAAAAAGAGTATCGCTATCCCCTTTTGTTCAAGGGCCTGATGGTTGAGGGGTAGTAACTGTTCTTCAACCTGGTTGTGTGAGTCCTGAGGCTCCTGTACCTTCTACCTGAAGGTCGCAGTGAGGAGAGAGCATTATCAGACCTGGGGGTGTGCTGTGGTTCCTCCTTGTTCTGGTGCTCAAAGTGAGCATAGAAGACATCGAGTTCATCTGGAAGTGAAGCTCTGCTGTCCCCTATGTCGTAAGATTTAGCTTTGTAGGAGGTTGTTGCATTCAAACCCTGCCACAGCTGTCGAGCATCATAAGATTATGAAAGGCAAAGAAAGGAGACTTGATAAACATTGATAAATTATGAGCGTCCAGACAAAGTAGTGTGGTGAACTACATATACCTGTCTGGACACGCCCCCCGCTGACAGCTCCTGTGGCTCCTCCCACAGACCCCGGTATAAAGGCGATTGGAGCCACAGACCCTTCCTCAGTCTCCAGGATGTTGTGTGGTGGTCACTTGCTGCTTGTGCTTTCTTCCAGCCAATAAAAGCCTACCTTAACCCACGTCTCAGAGTTATTGATGGTGCATCAAGTAGACAGTCAGGATCTTTGTACCAGGGTAGAATGTCCTGTCAGATTCCAAAGGATATGCATTTAGGGTGAGCGGTCGTCCGTTCGTTATGGGCCGTGTCGTATGATGTGGGAGATCATGAATGTTCTTGGCAAATTTTTTCTTGGCAGAAGTGGTTTGTCATTGCCTTCTTCTGGGCAGTGTCTTTAGAAGACGGGTGACCGCAGACATTGTCAATATTCCTCAGAGATTGTCTGCCTGGCGTCAGTGGTCGCATAACCAGGACGTGATCTGCACCAGCTCCTCATACGACCGTCCACCACCTGCTCCCATGGATTCACGTCATCCAGATCGGGGGCTAAGCAGGTGCTACATCTTGCCCAAGGGTGACCTGCAGGCTAGCGGAGGGAAGGAGCGCCTTACACCCCCTTTGGTAGAGACGTATCTCCACCCCACCACCTGATTGGCGAGCAGGGGAAGGTTTAAAGGAGATGTGCAGAACAAGTTTTTTTTTAAAGATTAGAGATAAAATAGATTAGCTTTATTTGTCATGTACATCGAAACACGCGGTGAAATTTGTCATCTTACACAAAGGTGGTGGATGTGTGGAGTTGACTGTCAGGGCTGATGGTGGAACGAGGCATCTTGACACAGAAATATGCAGGGAATGCGGGGAGATGAACCATGTGCAGGCAGAAGGGATTTAGTTCAACTTAACGCAGATATTGCCATTTGTAGGGATATGCTACAGTACCGTAGCAGTTTGCGTAACACTGTTACAGCGACAACTGTATGGCCCGGGTTCAATTCCATTGTTGTCTGTACAGAGTTTGTACGTTCTCTCCATGACTGTGTGTGTTTCCTCCGGGTGCTCTGGTTTCCTCCCACAATCCAAAGACGTAGAGTTTAGGGTTAGTGAGTTGTAGGTGTGCTATGCTGGCGCGGGAAGCACGGCAACACGAGCGGACTGACCCCCCCGGACTGACCCTCACTGATCTGATTTAATGAAGGAGAAAGCATGCTAATGTGGTGAACTACCTGTCTGGACACGCCCCCCCCCCCCCCGCTGATTGCTCCTGTGGCTCCTCCCACAAACCCCTGTATAAAGAGTTATTGATGGTGCATCAGCTACTGTATGTTTTCATGGACATGTGACCAAAACAAAAAACTAATCTAATCTGAACTGATCTGTTCTAAGTTCTACCACCACCAGCGCACGCAGTCCTCGGCGGATAAGAATGAGAATCCCAAAACCTCACTAAATCCAACCGCACCAACGTTGCAAATCTGTGTGGGTGAGAGGGAATGGCGGATTATACAGGCCCATCAATCCTGGGCAACTAAACTGCTTGCAAGGTTTTCTTCATGGGGAGTCCCAGGGGATTTGCTACTGTGGTTTTGGGGGATGTCAGAGGTGGTTTTTTTACGAGGAGTGATGCGTGTGTGAAACACACTGACAAGGGCAATGGTAGATAGACTCATAGAGCACTACAGCACAGAAACAGACCCTTTGGCCCATCTACTGCATGCTGAAGTGTTACCCTGCCCAGTCCCATTGACCTCCACACCCCTCTCATCCATGTACCCATCGAAACTTTCCTTAAATGTTGAAATTGACCCCACATTCACCACTTGCTCTGGCAGCTCGTTCCACCCTCTCACCACCCGCTGAGTGAAGAAGTTTCCCCTCAGGTTCCCTTTAAGCATTTCACCTTTCACCCTTAACCCATGACCTCTAGTTCTAGTCTCACCCAACCTCAGTGGAAGAAGCCTGCTTGCATTTATCCTGTCTATACCCCTCATAATTTTGTATACCTCTATCAAATCTTCTCTTAATCTTCTACACTCCAGGGAATAAAGTCCTAACCTATTCAACCTTTCCCTATAACTCCAGTTCTCCAGTCCCAGCAACATCCTTGTGAATTTTCTCTGTACTCTTTCAACATTATTTACATCTTTCCAGTATGTCGGTGACCAGAACCGAACACAATACTCCAATTTAGGCCTCACAATTTCAACATAACATAACTCCTGGCAATGTTCTCCTAATTTTTCTTCGCACTCCTTTGAGCTTAGTCATCCTTCAGTCAATCAGTCATTTCCCAGATCATAGTTTTATGCCAACAGTAGGAGTTTGAACAGATTTTGTAAACAATATTACATCATTTCCTCACATCAGAACAGAAACCATACCGCTGGAGAAGAGCGCCACCGCGTGGCCATTTGTAGCACTACACGCAGGAGCCCAGAAAATGAATATATTAGATGGCGTTTGATAGGTTCTTGATTAAAGTTCAAAGTAAATTTATTTTCAAAGTATATAGATGTCAAAGGTTACGTGGAGAAACAGGAGAGACTTGCTGGAGATTAGAAGAGAGAGGGGGAATCTCACTAACACCTATTGAATCTTGAACAGTCTAGATTGTGTGGATGTGAGAGGATGTTTCCTATAATGGAGTCGAGGAGCAGAGGGCAATGCCTCAAAATAGGGGGTCCCAGCCTGGGGTCCATGGACACCTCAGTTAATGGTAAGGCTCTATGGCATAAAAAAGGTTGTGAACCCCTAGAACAGAGGGACATCCCTTAAGAACAGAGATGAGGAGGAATTTCTTTGGCCAGAGGGTGGTGAATCTGTGGAATTCATTGCCACCGACAGTTGTGGAGGCCGAGTCACTGGGTCTATTTAAAGCAGAGGGTGATAAGTCGATAGGTAAGTGTCAAAGGTTACAGGGAGAAGGCAGAAGGACGGGGTTGAAAGGGAAAATAAATCAGTCGCGATGGAACAGTCAAGAGGACTCAATAGGCTGAATGGCCTAATTCTGCTCCTTGTCTTATGGTCTCTTAAACTGTGTTCATAGACCGTTCAGAAATCTGATAGTGGAGGGAAAGAAACTGCTGAGTGCAGATCTTCCGGCTCATTGCATTAAGGGGAGGGTAGCTTCAAATTAAGAAACCAGGTGCCTTTCTGAACGGTGGAGAGCTTCTAACTAGTGTCAGTAGTGTGCACTTGTGCGGCTGTTAGACACCACACTGTGCTTCCAGTGAACAGTTTATAAACAGCGTCAGATGTGTGTGTTTGTGTTCAAAAAGCAGTGATTTTGTCACTACTAGCTGGTGAGAAATAAACAGTAAGACAATTCAAAACTGTTTTGCTCACTGCGGTTTCAAGCATTCAGACTTGGAGATGCCAGAACCTTCCGGGAGTGAAAATTCAACAAGTTAGGACCTTCAAAAAATTGGCTTGAATGTTACAGTGAAAATGAAGATTTGGAGGTTGCAAAATGCTGGAGGAACTCAGCAGGCTAGGCAGCATCTGTGGAAAAGAGTATAATCAACGTTAACTGTTTCCAACAGGCATCGGTCATGTGCACTTCTGTGGCTGTTAAACACCATATCACACTTAGAGCAAACAATTTTTAAACAGTGTTACTTGCATGTAATTGTGTTAGGTTATTCATTTGGGCCAACTGACACCAAATTAAAAAGCAGTGATTTTTGACACTACTTCCTGCCGGAAGGCAGTATAGGCGGTCTGTGATCTACACTAGGTGTCTGTGTTAATTTTGTTCATTTCCAGTCAATCAAAGGAAGGCAGCAGTGTACACTGTGTGAGTTCCTCCATCCACAACTCTGAGGCTTTACAACACTCTGGCTGTGTTCCAAATGCATTTCATTTAAATACATCACTTGTTTCTCAGTTACACCTAGTTTGTCTTTTTTTTAAGTGTTTCCATGAAACTTCGGCTAATTGGCACAGCAGCCTCATTGCGCCAAAATGTACTGGTCCCGATATGTCCCAATTAACTGAAATCCACTATATTATTTATGTATATAATATAATGTTAATGTATACAAATATTATGACATTTAGGTTCTTGATTAGTCATGGTGTCAAAGGTTACAGGGAGACGGCAGGAGAGTGGGGTTGAGGGAGATGTTGGGATGGCGGGGCAGACTCCGGATGGCCTGGTTCTGCTCCTGTGCCTTATGGTCCAAACGTCACACGTGCTGGTTTAAAGAAATGTTGCCTCTCTGTCACTGTTCTAACCACTCGGCATTTTACTCACCTCAGGAGCTCTGGATTTATTTGTCTGAGAAGCCATCTACCAACTGTGGTTTGAATAACTTGTTTTTAAGACTTTTTCAGGGAAGGAATCTTTGTTTATCTGCTCCCAGACCCAACTCTATACTTGAGAAATCAAAGTAATCGTGTGCCCTAAATCAAATACTATCTGGTGACTGGGGGGGGTGAAATTTCATTCTTGCCTGGGCAGTTGAACCGAGAGTTCACACACACTTCCATGATTGTATGGTCTGTTCAGAGGAAACAACTGCCTGGTTCGGAAATTGCACCGTCTCGGATCGCAAGACCCTGCAGCGGATAGTGAGGTCAGCTGAGAAGATCATCGGGGTCTCTCTTCCTGCCATCACGGACATTTACACTACACGCTGCATCCGCAAAGGAAACAGCATTATGAAGGACCCCACGCACCCCTCATACAATCTCTTCTCCCTCCTGCCTTCTGGGAAAAGGCTCTGAAGCATTCGGGCTCTCACGACCAGACTATGTAAAAGTTTCTTCCCCCAAGCTATCAGACTCCTCAATACCCGAAGCCTGGACTGACACCTTACTGCCCTATTGTCCTGTTTATTATTTATTGTAATACCTGCACTGTTTTTGTGTACTTTATGCATCCAGTGTAGGTCTGTAGTCTAGTGTAGCTTTCTCTGTGTTTTTTTTAATTACGTAGTTCGGTCTAGTTTTTGTACTGTGTCATGTAACACCATGGTCCTGAAAAACGTTGTCTCATTTTTACTCTGCACTGTCCCAGCAGTTATGGTCAAAATGACAATACAAGTGATTTGACTTGACTTGATAAATACGTATTATTTTTGTGACTGTATGTTTCATGGCTATTGAAATTCTATGTGCCTTGCGCTGTGTGTGACTGTTGGTAATGTGTTTTGAACCCTGGCCTGGAGGAAAGCTGTTTCGTTTACCTGTATTCATGGGTATCTGGGAGTAGTAATGGGGATGAGCTCCCACTTCCTATTAAATGTTCCCAATGGTGTGTGTCTCAAACAGCCTCTGACAACCAAGTCCAGCTCCTGGCCGTCACGTGTGGCTGAGCTACTGAGCCCGGTGGAACTATTTCTACTGACAGGAGAAGGACCAAAGGCAGGTTTCTGGCACCTTAAAACCAGTTGCTCTAGGCAGATGGGGCTCAGCAGCTGTGGGTGGCAGCTCAGCTTGGAGAAGGAAAACTCTGAACTCAAGTCTTTGCTGCCTTGCCACTATACTCACTCATAGGGAAGGTTTTGGGAGTCAACTGAGAGAAAAATCCAGAGCTGGAGCCCCTAAGGCAGTCTGAAGACATCCTACATTGAGTTCAACACTGACTGGCAACTCCTGTGACACCACTGGTGCCGAACCGTATTGGTCTCTGCCGTTCCTTTGGATTCATCAGCTGCGTGGAGAGGGGGAGCCTGCTACACAGACAACAGCTCACTCTCCATATCGTACTGCCCTGGCTTGTGTATCACGTAGACAGCTGGGACACACCATCCACTGCCAACACCAACCAAAGGAGGGTCTCATTCATGTCTACAGTCGGATAACAATTCAACTTGAAGCCTGAACTACAGTAAGACTGAAAAACAGCTTCTCCCCGAGAGCGGTTGTGTAGATGAATAATACTCCACCCCAGCTTGCCAATGACCTTTGAGTGTTACAAACTAGTGAGATCACTACTTGTGTGTAAATATGGGATTTTCTTTAATTAAACTGTACCTCATGCAGTGTAAAAATTGATCACAATACATTTGAGCTCAAGTTGAAATTTGATAGGGAGAGAGTAAAGTCTGATGTCACAGTATTTCAGTGGATTAGGGAAATTACAGTGATATGAGAGAGGAGTTGGCCAAAGTAAGTTGGAAGGAGATGCTGGCAGGGATGACAGCAGAGCAGCAATGGTGTGAACTTCTGTGGGAAAATGAGGAAGGTGCAGGGTAGATGTATTCCAAAAACAAAGAAATACTCAAATGGCAAAACGGTAGAACTGTCGCTGACAGGGGGAGTCAAAGCTAATGTAAAACTTAAGGAGAGGGCATACAACAAAGCAAAAATGAGTGGGAAGACAGAGAATTGGGAGACTTTAAAAAACATACAGAGAGCAACTAGAAGAATCAATAGGAGGGAAAAGATGAAATATGAAAGCAAGCTAGCAAACAATATCAAAGTAGATAGTAAAAGCATTTTCAAATATGTAAAAAAAATAATAGAGAGGTAAGATTAGATATAGGACCCCTAGAAAATTAGGCTGGAGAAATAATAATGGAGGACAAGGAGATGGCAGATGAACTAAATGAGTATTTTGCATCAGTATTCACTGTGGAAGACACCAACAGTGTGCCTGATGTTGAAGGGTGTGAGGGAAGAGAAGTCAGTGCAGTTATTATTACAAGTGAGAAGGTGCTCGAAAAGCTGAAAGACCTGAGGGTACTTAAGTCATCCAGACAAGATGAACTGAACACTAGGGTTCTGAAAGAGGTAGAGTTAGAGATTGTGGAGGCATTAGTAATGATCTTTCAAGAATCATTGGACTCTGGCAAGGTGCCAGAGGACTGGAAAATTGCAAATATCACCCCACTCTTTAAGAAAGGAGGGAGACAGCAGAAAGAAAATTATAGACCAGTTAGCCTGACCACAGTGGTTGGGAAGACGTTGGAGTCAATGTTAAGGATGAGGTTATGGAGTACTTGGTGACACAGGACAAGATAAAACAAAGTCAACATGGCTTCCTTAAGGGAAAATATTGCATGATGAACCTGTTGGAATTCTTTGAGGAGATTACACGTAGAACCATAGAACCATAGAACACTACAGCACAGTACAGGCCCTTCAGCCCTCTATGTTGTGCCGACCCATATAATTCTTTAAAAAAGTACTAAACCCACACTACCCCATAACCCTCTATTTTTCTTTCATCCATGTGCCTGTCCAAGAGGCTCTTAAATACCCCTAATGTTTTAGCCTCCACCACCATCCCTGGCAAGTCATTCCAGGCACCCACAACCCTCTGTGTAAAAAACTTACTCCTGATGTCTCCCCTAAACTTCCTTCCCTTAATTTTGTACATATGCCCTCTGGTGTTTGCTATTGGTGCCCTGGGAAACAGGTACTGACTATCCACCCTATCTATGCCTCTCATAATCTTGTAGACCTCTATCAAGTCCCCTCTCATTCTTCTACGCTCCAAAGAGAAAAGTCCCAGAAAACCAGGCAACATCCTGGTAAATCTCCTCTGCACCCTCTCCATAGCTTCCACATCCTTCCTATAATGAGGTTTCCAGAATTGAACACAATACTCTAAGTGCGGTCTCACCAGAGATTTGTAGAGTTGCAACATGACCTCTCTACTCTTGAGCTCAATCCCCCTATTAATGAAGCCTAGCAACACATAGGCCTTCTTAACTACCCTATCAATCTGTGCAGTGACCTTGAGGGATGTATGGATTTGAACCCCAAGGTCCCTTTGTTCATCCACACTGTTAAGTAACTGACCATTAATCCTGTACTCAGTCTTCTGGTTTGTCCTTCCAAAATGCATCACCTCACACTTGTCCAGATTGAACTCCATCGGCCACTTTTCTGCCCAACTCTGCATCCTGTCCATATCCTCTTGTAACCTTCAACAAGCTACAGCTCCATCCACAACTCCTCCAATCTTTGTTTCCTCCGCAAACTTACTCACCCATCCTTCCGCCTCTACATCCAGGTCACTTATAAAAATCACAAATAGCAGGGGTCCCAGGACAGACCCCTGCTGCACTCCACTAGTCACCAACCTCCAGGCAGAATACTTTCCTTCTACAACTACCCTCTGCTTTCTTCCTTTAGCCAATTTTTTATCCAAACAGCCAAGGTTCCACTTATCCCATGCCTCATGACTTTCTGGATGAGTTTCTCATGACGGACCTTGTCAAATGCATTGCTAAAGTCCATGTAGACCACATCTTCTGCCCTACCCTCATCAATTTCTTTTGTTACCTCTTCAAAAACTCAATCAGGTTCATGAGGCACGATCTTCCCTTCACAAAGCCATGTTGACTATCCATGAGTAGACTGTACTTCTCCAAATGCTCATAGATCCTATCCTTAAGAATCCTTTCCAGTAGTTTGCAGACCACCGACGTAAGACTTACCGGTCTATAGTTCCCAGTTTTCTCCCTATTACCTTTTTAAACAAGGGAACTACATTTGCCATTCTCCAGTCCTCCGGCACTTCCCCTGTAGCCAAAGAGGATTCAAAGATCATAGCTAATGCTCCAGTGATCTCTTCTCTCAATTCCCACAACAACCTGTGGTGTATCATATCCGGCCCTGGGGATTTATCAGTCTTGATGTTTTTAAGAAGATCCAGCACTTCTTCTTCCGTAATCTCCACATTGTCCAGCACACAGGCCTACTCTATTTCAACCTCACCCTGATCAAGATCCTTTTCACTTGTGAATACTGAAGCAAAATATTCATTTAGGACCTCCCCAACCTCCTCCACCTCCAGGCACATGTTGCCCTCTTTATCCTTTAGCGGTCCCACCTTCGTTCTTGTCATCCTCCTGTTCTTCACATACGCATAGAACGCCTTGGGGTTCTCCTTAATCCTACATGCCAAGGCCTTCTCATGCCCCCTTCGAGCTCTCCTAAGTCCTTTCTTTAGCTCCTTGCTGGCTACCCTATATTTCTCATGAGCCCCTCCTACTTCCTGTTTCTTATATCTAACATATGCTTCCTTTTTCCTCTTGACGAATTGCCACACATGTTTCGTCAGCCATGGTTCCCTTTTCCTACCATTTTTTCCTTGTCTCAGTGGGACAAACCTATCCTGAATCCAGCCCAAGTGGTCCCTAAACTTTTCCCACATTACTTCTGTGCTTTCCCCTTTGAACATCTGTTTCCATCTTACTCTCGCTAGTTCCGGCCTCATCCCTTCAAAGTAGGATAGATAAAAGGATAGAAACATAGAAAACCTACAGCACAATACAGGCCCTTCGGCCCACAAAGCTGTGCTGAACATCGAACATGTCCTTACCTTAGAAATTACCTAGGGCCCATAGCCCTCTATTTTTCTAAGCTCCATGTACCTGTCCAGCAGTCCCTTAAAAGACCCTATCGTATCCGCCTCCACCACCATTGCCGGCAGCCCATTCCACGCACTCACCACTCTCTGAGTAAAAAACTTACCCCTGACATCTCCTCTGTACCTACTTCCAAGCACCTTAAAACTGTGCCCTTTCATGTTAGCCATTTCAGCCCTGGGAAAAAGCCTCTGACTATCCACACGATCAATGCCTCTCATCATCTTATACACCTCTATCAGGTCACATCTCATTCTCTGTCACTCCAAGGAGAAAAGGCCGAGTTCACTCAACCTATTCTCATAAGGCATGCTCCCCAATCCAGGCAACATCCTTGTAAATCTCCACTGCACCCTTTCAATAGTTTCCACATCCTTCCTGTAGTGAGGCGACCAGAACTGAGCACAGTACTCCGAGTGGGGTCTGACCAGGGTCCTACATTACCTCTCGATGTTGTACTGGATGTTGTATATTTGGACTTTCACAAGGCCTTTGACAAGGTGCATACTAAGTTAAGAGCCCATGGTATTACAGGACAGTTACTAACATGGTTGGCTGATTGGAAGGGGGCAGTGAGTGGGAATAAAAGGATCCTTTTCTGGTTGGCTGCCAGTGACTAGTGGTGTTCCACAGGGGTCAGTGTTGGGACTGCTTCTTTTTCTGCTGTATATCAATGATTTAGATGATGGAATAGTTGGCTTTCTTGCCAAGTTTACAGATGATACGAAGATTGGTGGAGAGGCAGGTAGTGTTGAGGAAACAGGCTGCAGAAGAACTTAAACAGATTAGGAGACTGAGCAAGAAAGTGGCAAGTGAAATACAAAGTTGGAAAATGCATGGTCATGCACTTTAGTATTAGAAATAAATGTGCAGACTATATTCTAAACAGAGAGAAAATCCATAAACCTGAGATGGAAAAGGACTTAGGAGTCCTTGTGCAGAACACCCTAAACGTTAACTTGCAGGTAGAGTCAATGGTGAGGAAGGCAAATGCAATGTTAACATTCATTTCAAGAAGTCTAGAATACAAGAGCAGGGATGTGATGCTTGAGTATTGTGGACAGTTTTGGGCTCATCATCTAAGAAACGACGTGCTGGCAGCGGAGAGGGTTCAGAGGAGGTTCACGGATGATTCTAGGAATGAAAGGGTTATTATATTAGGAACGTTTGATAGCTCTAGGTCTGTATTCGCTGGAAGTTAGAAGGATGAAGGGGAATCTCATTGAAACCTTTTGAATGTTGAAAGGCCTAGAGAGAGTAGATGTACAAAGGATGTTTCCCAGGGTGGGAGAGTCTAGGACAAGAGTCCAGGATAGAGGGGTGTCCATTTAAAACAGAGATGTGGAGAAATTTCTTTAGCCAGAGGGTTGTGAACTTGTGGAATTTATTACCACAGGCAGCTGTGGCGGCCAGGTTGTTGGGTGTATTTAAGGCAGAGCTTGATAGGTTCTTGATTGGACACGGCATCAAAGGTTACGGGGAGAAGGCTGGGGAGTGGGGCTGAGGAGGGGAAAAAAGGATCAGCCATGATTGAATGGTGGAGCAGATTCAATGGGTCAAATGGCCTCATGTCTTATGGTCTGTAGCACTGCAACCTCATTGTCCTGAGCAATGACAAGGAAGTTCAATTCTATTCTATTATAAGACGATCTTGTTATTTATCCTCCTGATGTGAGCAAGCTGTCAACTGCAATTGCTGAAATACAGCATTATCTAACGGCCATGAATTTAGATTAGCCTTTTTATTTGTCACATGTACACCCATCACTACAGACCCTCATCACCTGGGACACCCATCACTACAGACCCTCATCACCTGGGACACCCATCACTACAGACCGTCGTCACCTGGGACACCCATCACTACAGACCCTCATCACCTGGACACCCATCACTACAGACCCTCATCACCTGGGACACCCATCACTACAGACCCTCGTCACCTGGGACACCCATCACTACAGACCCTCATCACCTGGGACACCCATCACTACAGACCGTCGTCACCTGGGACACCCATCACTACTGACCCTCATCACCTGGACACCCATCACTACAGACCGTCGTCACCTGGGACACCCATCACTACAGACCCTCGTCACCTGGGACATCCATCACTACAGACCCTCGTCACCTGGGACACCCATCACTACAGACCCACGTCACCTGGACACCCATCACTACAGACCGTCGTCACCTGGGACACCCATCACTACAGACCCTCGTCACCTGGGACACCCATCACTACAGACCCTCATCACCTGGACATCCATCACTACAGACCCTCATCACCTGGGACATCCATCACTACAGACCCTCATCACCTGGGACACCCATCACTACAGACCGTCGTCACCTGGGACACCCATCACTACAGACCCTCATCACCTGGACACCCATCACTACAGACCGTCGTCACCTGGGACACCCATCACTACAGACCCTCGTCACCTGGGACATCCATCACTACAGACCCTCGTCACCTGGGACACCCATCACTAAAGACCCTCATCACCTGGACACCCATCACTACAGACCGTCGTCACCTGGGACATCCATCACTAAAGACCCTCATCACCTGGGACACCCATCACTACAGACCCTCGTCACTTGGGACACCCATCACTACAGACCCTCGTCACCTGGACACCCATCACTACAGACCCTCGTCACCTGAACACCCATCACTACAGACCTTCGTCACCTGGGACACCCATCACTACAGACCCTCATCACCTGGGACATCCATCACTACAGACCCTCGTCACCTGGACACCCATCACTAAAGACCCTCATCACCTGGGACACCCATCACTACAGACCCTCGTCACTTGGGACAACCATCACTAAAGACCCTCATCACCTGGGACATCCATCACTAAAGACCCTCATCACCTGGACACCCATCACTACAGACCTTCGTCACCTGGACACCCATCACTACAGACCCTCGTCACCTGGGACACCCATCACTACAGACCCTCGTCACCTGGGACATCCATCACTACAGACCCTCATCACCTGGGACATCCATCACTACAGACCCTCATCACCTGGGACACCCATCACTACAGACCCTCATCACCTGGACACCCATCACTACAGACCCTCATCACCTGGGACACCCATCACTACAGACCCTCATCACCTGGACACCCATCACTACAGACCCTCATCACCTGGGACACCCATCACTACAGACCCTCATCACCTGGACACCCATCACTACAGACCCTCGTCACTTGGACATCCATCACTACAGACCCTCGTCACCTGGACACCCATCACTACAGACCCTCATCACCTGGGACACCCATCACTACAGACCCTCGTCACCTGGGACACCCATCACTACAGACCCTCGTCACCTGGACACCCATCACTACAGACCCTCGTCACTTGGACACCCATCACTACAGACCCTCGTCACCTGGGACACCCATCACTACAGACCCTCATCACCTGGGACATCCATCTCTACAGATCCTCATCACCTGGACACCCATCACTACAGACCCTCATCACCTGGGACATCCATCTCTATAGATCCTCATCACCTGGACACCCATCACTACAGACCCTCGTCACCTGGGACATCCATCTCTACAGACCCTCATCACCTGGACACCCATCACTACAGACCCTCATCACCTGGACATCCATCACTACAGACACTCATCACCTGGGACATCCATCACTACAGACCCTCGTCACCTGGGACATCCATCACTACAGACCCTCATCACCTGGGACACCCATCACTACAGACCCTCGTCACCTGGACACCCATCACTACAGACCCTCATCACCTGGACACCCATCACTACAGACCCTCGTCACTTGGACATCCATCACTACAGACCCTCATCACCTGGGACATCCATCACTACAGACCCTCGTCACCTGGGACATCCATCACTACAGACCCTCATCACCTGGGACACCCATCACTACAGACCCTCGTCACCTGGACACCCATCACTACAGACCCTCATCACCTGGGACACCCATCACTACAGACCCTCGTCACCTGGGACATCCATCACTACAGACCCTCGTCACCTGAGACATCCATCACTAAAGACCCTCATCACCTGGGACACCCATCTCTACAGATCCTCATCACCTGGGACATCCATCTCTACAGATCCTCATCACCTGGACACCCATCACTACAGACCCTCGTCACCTGGGACATCCATCTCTATAGATCCTCATCACCTGGACACCCATCACTACAGACCCTCGTCACCTGAGACATCCATCACTAAAGACCTTCGTCACCTGGGACATCCATCTCTACAGATCCTCATCACCTGGACACCCATCACTACAGACCCTCGTCACCTGGGACATCCATCACTACAGACCCTCGTCACCTGGACACCCATCACTACAGACCTTCGTCACCTGGGACATCCATCACTAAAGACCCTCATCACCTGGACACCCATCACTAAAGACCCTCGTCACCTGGGACACCCATCACTACAGACCCTCGTCACCTGGGACACCCATCACTACAGACCCTCGTCACCTGGGACATCCATCACTAAAGACCCTCATCACCTGGACACCCATCACTAAAGACCCTCGTCACCTGGGACACCCATCACTACAGACCCTCGTCACCTGGGACACCCATCACTACAGACCCTCGTCACCTGGACACCCATCACTACAGACCCTCATCACCTGGACACCCATCACTACAGACCCTCGTCACCTGGGACACCCATCACTACAGACCCTCGTCACCTGGACACCCATCACTACAGACCCTCATCACCTGGGACATTCATCACTACAGACCCTCATCACCTGGGACACCCATCACTACAGACCCTCGTCACCTGGGACACCCATCACTACAGACCCTCGTCACCTGGACACCCATCACTAAAGACCTTCGTCACCTGGGACATCCATCACTACAGACCCTCATCACCTGGACACCCATCACTACAGACCTTCGTCACCTGGGACATCCATCACTAAAGACCCTCATCACCTGGACACCCATCACTAAAGACCCTCATCACCTGGACACCCATCACTACAGACCCTCGTCACCTGGGACATCCATCTCTACAGATCCTCATCACCTGGACACCCATCACTACAGACCCTCATCACCTGGGACATTCATCACTAAAGACCTTCGTCACCTGGGACACCCATCACTAAAGACCTTCGTCACCTGGGACACCCATCACTACAGACCCTCATCACCTGGACACCCATCTCTACAGATCCTCATCACCTGGACATCCATCACTACAGACCCTCGTCACCTGGGACACCCATCACTACAGACCCTCGTCACCTGGGACACCCATCACTACAGACCCTCGTCACCTGGACACCCATCACTACAGACCCTCGTCACCTGGGACACCCATCACTACAGACCCTCGTCACCTGGGACACCCATCACTACAGACCCTCGTCACTTGGACATCCATCACTACAGACCCTCATCACCTGGACACCCATCACTAAAGACCCTCATCACCTGGGACATCCATCACTACAGACCCTCGTCACCTGAGACATCCATCACTAAAGACCCTCATCACCTGGGACACCCATCTCTACAGATCCTCATCACCTGGGACATCCATCTCTACAGATCCTCATCACCTGGACACCCATCACTACAGACCCTCGTCACCTGGGACATCCATCTCTATAGATCCTCATCACCTGGACACCCATCACTACAGACCCTCGTCACCTGAGACATCCATCACTAAAGACCTTCGTCACCTGGGACATCCATCTCTACAGATCCTCATCACCTGGACACCCATCACTACAGACCCTCGTCACCTGGGACATCCATCACTACAGACCCTCGTCACCTGGACACCCATCACTACAGACCTTCGTCACCTGGGACATCCATCACTAAAGACCCTCATCACCTGGACACCCATCACTAAAGACCCTCGTCACCTGGGACACCCATCACTACAGACCCTCGTCACCTGGGACACCCATCACTACAGACCCTCGTCACCTGGGACATCCATCACTAAAGACCCTCATCACCTGGACACCCATCACTAAAGACCCTCGTCACCTGGGACACCCATCACTACAGACCCTCGTCACCTGGACACCCATCACTACAGACCCTCATCACCTGGACACCCATCACTACAGACCCTCGTCACCTGGGACACCCATCACTACAGACCCTCGTCACCTGGACACCCATCACTACAGACCCTCATCACCTGGGACATTCATCACTACAGACCCTCATCACCTGGGACACCCATCACTACAGACCCTCGTCACCTGGGACACCCATCACTACAGACCCTCGTCACCTGGACACCCATCACTAAAGACCTTCGTCACCTGGGACATCCATCACTACAGACCCTCATCACCTGGACACCCATCACTACAGACCTTCGTCACCTGGGACATCCATCACTAAAGACCCTCATCACCTGGACACCCATCACTAAAGACCCTCATCACCTGGACACCCATCACTACAGACCCTCGTCACCTGGGACATCCATCTCTACAGATCCTCATCACCTGGACACCCATCACTACAGACCCTCATCACCTGGGACATTCATCACTAAAGACCTTCGTCACCTGGGACACCCATCACTAAAGACCTTCGTCACCTGGGACACCCATCACTACAGACCCTCATCACCTGGACACCCATCTCTACAGATCCTCATCACCTGGACATCCATCACTACAGACCCTCGTCACCTGGGACACCCATCACTACAGACCCTCGTCACCTGGGACACCCATCACTACAGACCCTCGTCACCTGGACACCCATCACTACAGACCCTCGTCACCTGGGACACCCATCACTACAGACCCTCGTCACCTGGGACACCCATCACTACAGACCCTCGTCACTTGGACATCCATCACTACAGACCCTCATCACCTGGACACCCATCACTAAAGACCCTCATCACCTGGGACATCCATCACTACAGACCCTCGTCACCTGAGACATCCATCACTAAAGACCCTCATCACCTGGGACATCCATCTCTACAGATCCTCATCACCTGGGACACCCATCACTACAGACCCTCGTCACCTGGGACATCCATCACTACAGACCCTCGTCACCTGGGACACCCATCACTACAGACCCTCGTCACCTGGGACACCCATCACTACAGACCCTCGTCACCTGGACACCCATCACTACAGACCCTCGTCACCTGGGACACCCATCACTACAGACCCTCGTCACCTGGGACACCCATCACTACAGACCCTCGTCACTTGGACATCCATCACTACAGACCCTCATCACCTGGACACCCATCACTAAAGACCCTCATCACCTGGGACATCCATCACTACAGACCCTCGTCACCTGAGACATCCATCACTAAAGACCCTCATCACCTGGGACACCCATCTCTACAGATCCTCATCACCTGGGACATCCATCTCTACAGATCCTCATCACCTGGACACCCATCACTACAGACCCTCGTCACCTGGGACATCCATCTCTATAGATCCTCATCACCTGGACACCCATCACTACAGACCCTCGTCACCTGAGACATCCATCACTACAGACCCTCGTCACCTGGGACACCCATCACTACAGACCCTCATCACCTGGGACATCCATCTCTACAGATCCTCATCACCTGGACACCCATCACTACAGACCCTCATCACCTGGGACATCCATCACTACAGACCCTCGTCACCTGGACACCCATCACTACAGACCCTCGTCACCTGGGACACCCATCACTACAGACCCTCGTCACCTGGGACACCCATCACTACAGACCCTCGTCACTTGGACATCCATCACTACAGACCCTCATCACCTGGACACCCATCACTAAAGACCCTCATCACCTGGGACATCCATCACTACAGACCCTCGTCACCTGAGACATCCATCACTAAAGACCCTCATCACCTGGGACATCCATCTCTACAGATCCTCATCACCTGGGACACCCATCACTACAGACCCTCGTCACCTGGACACCCATCACTACAGACCCTCGTCACCTGGGACACCCATCACTACAGACCCTCGTCACCTGGGACACCCATCACTACAGACCCTCGTCACTTGGACATCCATCACTACAGACCCTCATCACCTGGACACCCATCACTAAAGACCCTCATCACCTGGGACATCCATCACTACAGACCCTCGTCACCTGAGACATCCATCACTAAAGACCCTCATCACCTGGGACACCCATCTCTACAGATCCTCATCACCTGGGACATCCATCTCTACAGATCCTCATCACCTGGACACCCATCACTACAGACCCTCGTCACCTGGGACATCCATCTCTATAGATCCTCATCACCTGGACACCCATCACTACAGACCCTCGTCACCTGAGACATCCATCACTAAAGACCTTCGTCACCTGGGACATCCATCTCTACAGATCCTCATCACCTGGACACCCATCACTACAGACCCTCGTCACCTGGGACATCCATCACTACAGACCCTCGTCACCTGGACACCCATCACTACAGACCTTCGTCACCTGGGACATCCATCACTAAAGACCCTCATCACCTGGACACCCATCACTAAAGACCCTCGTCACCTGGGACACCCATCACTACAGACCCTCGTCACCTGGGACACCCATCACTACAGACCCTCGTCACCTGGAACATCCATCACTAAAGACCCTCATCACCTGGACACCCATCACTAAAGACCCTCGTCACCTGGGACACCCATCACTACAGACCCTCGTCACCTGGGACACCCATCACTACAGACCCTCGTCACCTGGACACCCATCACTACAGACCCTCATCACCTGGACACCCATCACTACAGACCCTCGTCACCTGGGACACCCATCACTACAGACCCTCGTCACCTGGACACCCATCACTACAGACCCTCATCACCTGGGACATTCATCACTACAGACCCTCATCACCTGGGACACCCATCACTACAGACCCTCGTCACCTGGGACACCCATCACTACAGACCCTCGTCACCTGGACACCCATCACTAAAGACCTTCGTCACCTGGGACATCCATCACTACAGACCCTCATCACCTGGACACCCATCACTACAGACCTTCGTCACCTGGGACATCCATCACTAAAGACCCTCATCACCTGGACACCCATCACTAAAGACCCTCATCACCTGGACACCCATCACTACAGACCCTCGTCACCTGGGACATCCATCTCTACAGATCCTCATCACCTGGACACCCATCACTACAGACCCTCATCACCTGGGACATTCATCACTAAAGACCTTCGTCACCTGGGACACCCATCACTAAAGACCTTCGTCACCTGGGACACCCATCACTACAGACCCTCATCACCTGGACACCCATCTCTACAGATCCTCATCACCTGGACATCCATCACTACAGACCCTCGTCACCTGGGACACCCATCACTACAGACCCTCGTCACCTGGGACACCCATCACTACAGACCCTCGTCACCTGGACACCCATCACTACAGACCCTCGTCACCTGGGACACCCATCACTACAGACCCTCGTCACCTGGGACACCCATCACTACAGACCCTCGTCACTTGGACATCCATCACTACAGACCCTCATCACCTGGACACCCATCACTAAAGACCCTCATCACCTGGGACATCCATCACTACAGACCCTCGTCACCTGAGACATCCATCACTAAAGACCCTCATCACCTGGGACATCCATCTCTACAGATCCTCATCACCTGGGACACCCATCACTACAGACCCTCGTCACCTGGGACATCCATCACTACAGACCCTCGTCACCTGGGACACCCATCACTACAGACCCTCATCACCTGGGACATCCATCACTACAGACCCTCGTCACCTGGGACATCCATCACTACAGACCCTCATCACCTGGGACACCCATCACTACAGACCCTCGTCACCTGGACACCCATCACTACAGACCCTCGTCACCTGGGACACCCATCACTACAGACCCTCGTCACCTGGACACCCATCACTACAGACCCTCATCACCTGGACACCCATCACTACAGACCCTCATCACCTGGGACATCCATCACTACAGACCCTCGTCACCTGGACACCCATCACTACAGACCCTCGTCACCTGGGACACCCATCACTACAGACCCTCGTCACCTGGACACCCATCACTACAGACCCTCGTCACCTGGGACACCCATCACTACAGACCCTCGTCACTTGGACATCCATCACTACAGACCCTCATCACCTGGGACATCCATCACTACAGACCCTCATCACCTGGACACCCATCACTACAGACCCTCGTCACCTGGACACCCATCACTACAGACCCTCATCACCTGGGACACCCATCACTACAGACCCTCATCACCTGGGACTTCCATCACTACAGACCCTCATCTCCTGGGACACCCATCACTACAGACCCTCGTCACCTGGACACCCATCACTACAGACCCTCGTCACCTGGACACCCATCACTACAGACCCTCATCACCTAGGACACCCATCACTACAGACCCTCATCACCTGGGACATCCATCACTACAGACCCTCATCACCTGGGACACCCATCACTACAGACCCTCGTCACCTGGACACCCATCACTACAGACCCTCGTCACCTGGGACATCCATCACTACAGACCCTCGTCACCTGGGACACCCATCACTACAGACCCTCGTCACCTGGACACCCATCACTACAGACCCTCATCACCTGGGACATCCATCACTACAGACCCTCGTCACCTGGGACACCCATCACTACAGACCCTCGTCACCTGGACACCCATCACTACAGACCCTCGTCACTTGGACATCCATCACTACAGATCCTCATCACCTGGACATCCATCACTACAGACCCTTGTCACCTGGACATTCAACAGCAAAGACCCTCGTCACCTGGGACATCCATCACTAAAGACCCTCATCACCTGGGACACCCATCACTACAGACCATCGTCACCTGGACACCCATCTCTACAGATCCTCATCACCTGGGACATCCATCACTACAGACCCTCGTCACCTGGGACACCCATCACTACAGACCTTCGTCACCTGGGACACCCATCACTACAGACCCTCGTCACCTGGACACCCATCACTACAGACCCTCATCACCTGGGACATCCATCACTAAAGACCCTCGTCACCTGGGACATCCATCTCTACAGATCCTCATCACCTGGACATCCATCACTAAAGACCCTCGTCACCTGGGACACCCATCACTACAGACCTTCGTCACCTGGACATTCATCACTACAGACCCTCGTCACCTGAACATTCAACAGCAAAGACCCTCGTCACCTGGGACATCCATCACTACAGACCCTCGTCACCTGGGACATCCATCACTACAGACCCTCGTCACCTGGGACATCCATCACTACAGATCCTCATCACCTGGACACCCATCACTACAGACCCTCGTCACCTGGGACATCCATCACTAAAGACCCTCATCACCTGGACACCCATCACTAAAGACCCTCGTCACCTGGGACACCCATCACTACAGACCTTCGTCACCTGGACATTCATCACTACAGACCCTCGTCACCTGAACATTCAACAGCAAAGACCCTCGTCACCTGGACACCCATCACTACAGACCCTCGTCACCTGGACACCCATCACTACAGACCGTCGTCACCTGGACACCCATCACTACAGACCGTCGTCACCTGGACATCCATCACTACAGACCCTCGTCACCTGGGACATCCATCACTATAGACCCACAGTACCATCGTGGTTACCACATTGCTGTTACAGCATGAGATGTCAGAGTTCAAAGTTCAATTCCGGCGCCACCTGTAAGGAGTTTGTACGTTCTCCCTGTGACCACGTGGATTTCCTCCGCGTGCTCCAGTTTCCTCCCATGGTCTGAAGGTGTACCGGTCAGTAGATTAATTGGTCATTGTACATTGTCCTGTGATTTGGCCAGGGTTGAATCGGTGGGTTTCTGAGCAATGCAGCTTGTTGGGCCGGGAGAGTCTGTTCTTTGCTGCATCTCTAAATAAAAACAAAAGAAATGAAGTAGTAAATCTGATTCTGATCCTGGAGGTGATTTGTACCAGTCCATTAGATTTATTTATTCACTCTGTGACTTCCCAGAAGGATTTGAACCTGGAGGCCTCAATCTGAAGAAAAATAATTTCAAAGAAAATAAAATTGTTGAATCAAATCTTGAACATGACTTTATTCCCTGGAGCATAGAAAATTGAGTGGAGATTTGATAGTGCTCTACAGAATTATGAGGGGTATAAATAGGGTAAATGCAAGCACGCTTTTTCCACTGAGGTTGGGTGAGACCAGAACTCGAGGTCATGGGTTAAGGGTGAAAGGTGAAATGCTAAAGGGAAACACGAGGGGGATCTTCTTCACTCAGAGGGTAGTGTGAGTGTGGAATGAGCTTCCAGCAAAACTGATTGATACAAGTTCAACTGTAACATTTAAGAGAAGTTTCAATAAGTACATAGATGGGAGGGCTATGGGCGGCTCTGGTTCAGGTGCAATTTAGCACTGACTAGATGGGCTGAAGGGTCTTTTTCTGTGCTGTAGTGTTCTCTGAATCTATGATTCTGACACTGCAAGATGCACGTTCCACGTCTCTTGCTTCAGCAAACGCTGTTTATTTTTGTCATCTAATTTTTTAAGACCAGAAGACTATATGACGTCGGAGAGGAATCAGGCCACTTGGCCCATCATGGCTGACTTATTACCCCTCTGAACCCCATTCCCCTGCTCTCTCCCCACAAACTTTGACACCGTGATTAATCAAGAACCTATCAACATTTGCTTTAAATGCACCCAATGACTTGACTTCCACAGCCGTCTGCGGCAATCAATATCACAGACTCACCACCCTCAGGCTAAAGCAATTCCTCCGCATCTCTGTTCGAAATGAATGTCCCTCTATTCTGAGGCTGCACCCACTGGTCCTGGACTCCCTCACTACAGACAACCTCCACTCTATCTAGGCCACGCAATATTCGAAAGGTTTTAGTGAGGTTCCCCCTCATTGTTCGAAACTCCAGTGAGTACAGGCCCAGAGCCGTATGTGTAGTTGTTTAAAGCTAACTATTGCAGCAGCAGGTAAACTAGGCCAAGAATAAAATATTCATCCTGGCATTTATGTGGGGAGTAAAGTGATTTCAGATGTTCTCGCATCACGTTAAAGTACTTAACGCACAATATCTATTTTTAAACTCGTGACGTTGGTTTTGAAGGCTGACAAATACAAGGCACCCTTGTCAGCCTTAAAGCAGTCTTTACATTGCGTGATGGTACTGCTGTAATGATGCGGAATATTAGTAAAAAGATTCTTAGATCATTGTTCACCATCTGGTACGTAGGGGCCACTGCACAGGATCAGAAAAAGCCACAGGAAGTCGTAAACTTAGCCGGCTCCATCGTGGGCACCAGCCTCTGCAGTATCGAGGACACCTTCAGAAGGAGATGCCTCAGAAAGGCGGCATCCATCATTTAGGACCCCCAGCACCCAGGACGTGCCCTCTTCTTATCGCTGCCATCAGGAAAGAGGTACAGAAGCCCGAAGACACACACTCAACATTCTTCCCCTTCACCCTCAGATTTCTAAATGGACAACAACATGAGAAACTGAGTTACAGAGAAAGGTTGAATAGGTTAGGACTTTATTCCCTGGAGTGTAGAAGAATGAGGGGAGATTTGATAGAGGTATATAATATTATGATGGGTATAGACAGAGTGAACGCAAGCAGGGTTTTTCCACTGAGGCTATAGGAGAAAAAAAAACAGAGGACATGGGTTAAGGGTGAAGGGGGAAAAGTTTAAAGGGAACATTGGGGGGGGGGCTTCTTCACACAGAGAGTGGTGGGAGTGTGGAATGAGCTGCCAGATGAAGTGGTGAATGCGGGCTCACTTTCAACATTGAAGAAAAACTTGGACAGGGATATGGATGAGAGATGTATGGGGGGATATGGTCTAGGTGCAGGTCAGTGGGACTAGGCAGAAAAATGGTTCGGCACAGCCAAGAAGGGCCAAAAGGCCTGTTTCTGTGCTGTAATGTTCTATGGTTCTAATACGACCTCCACTTATTCCATTTTGTATATATGGGAGGGAAATTGAAAATCTGCTTAGTGGTGTCACAACAACCTCCTCCTCAATGTCAGCAAGACAAAGGAGCTGATTATTGACCAAAGATCCATAAGCCAGTCCTCATCGGACGATCAGAGGTGGAGAGAGTTAGTAAGTTTAAATTATTTCAGAGAATCTGTTCTGGGATCAGCACGTAAGTACAATTACAAAGAAAGCGCAACATTAGGAGTTTGCGAAGATTCAGCATGACAACTAAAACTTTGACAAACACCTATAGATGCAGAGAGTATATTGACTGATTGCATCACAGCCTGGTATAGAAATACCAATGCCCTTGAACGTAAAATCCTACAAAAAGTAGTGGATACAGCCCAGTCCGCCACAGGTAAAGCCCTCCCAAACATTGAGCACTTCTACACAGAGCGTTGTCACAGGGAAGCAGAGTCCATCATCAGGGACCCCCACCACCCAGGCCACGCTCTCCTCTCACTGTCACCATCAGGAAAAAGGTACAGGGTCCTCACGGCTCGCACTAGCAGGTTCCGGAACTAATACTATCCCTCAACCATCAGCCTCTTGAACCAAACATCTGCCTCTTGAACTATAGGAAGAATGTGATACTATAGAGAGACTGCAGAGATTTACAAGGATGTTGCCTGGATTGGGGAGCGCGCCTCATGAGAACAGGTTGAGTGAACTCGGCCTTTCCTCCTTGGAGTGACGGAGGATGAGAGGTGACCTCATAGAGGTGTATATGATGATGAGAGGCATTGATCGTGTGGATAGCCTAAGGCTTTTTCCCAGGGCTGAAATGGCTAGCACGAGAAGGCATGGTATTAAGGTGCTTGGAAATAGGTACAAGGGGGATGTCAGAAGTAGGTTTTTTCACACGGAGAGTGGTGGGTGTGTGGAATGCACTGCCAGTGACGGTGGTAGAGGTGGATGCAAGATAGATCTTTTAGATAGATCTAAAAGGGGTCTTTTAGATAGATACATGGAGCTTAGAAAAGTAGAGGGCTATGCATGGGGGAAATTCTAGGCAGTTTCTAGAGTAGGTTACATGGTCAGCACAACATTGTGGGCCGAAGGGCCTGTAATGTGCTGTAGATTTCTATGTCCTATTTTCAAAGGAGATAACGTCACTCAATTTCACTCACCCCATCATTGAACTGTTTTATATATATAATTAGGCCACCAGTTAATGAGAACAGCTGCTTATTTGGGACAACTCTTAAAGAACAAAAACTAATTGAGAAAATAGCTGGGATTCCCTCTAGTTACTTGGGACACTGTGCTGCCGGAGACTGTTGCCGAACCTTTTCTAACTATCATCAGTCATGAGAACTTGCGTAGCCGTTAGACATTACACCGTACATACAGAGATCAGATTTTAAAATGAGACAACAGTTTTTCAGGACCATGGTGTTACATGACACAGTACAAAAACTAGACTGAACTACGTAAAAAAACAACACAGAAAAAAAAACACTAGACTACAGACCTACACCAGACTGCATAAAGTGCACAAAACAGTACAGGCATTACAATAAATAATAAACAGAACAATAGGGCAGTTAGGTGTCGGTCCAGGCTCTGGGTACTGAGGAGTCTGAAAGCTTGGGGGAAGAAACTGTTACATAGTCTGGTCGTGAGAGCCCGAATGCTTCAGTGCCTTTTCCCAGATGGCAGGAGGGAGAAGAGATTGTATGAGGGGTGCGTGGGGTCCTTCATAATGCTGTCTCCTTTGCGAATGCAGTGTGTAGTGTAAATGTCTGTGATGGCGGGAAGAGAGACCCCGATGATCTTCTCAGCTGACCTCACTATCCGCTGCAGGGTCTTGCGATCCGAGATGGTGCAATTTCTGAACCAGGCAGTGATGCAGCTGCTCAGGATGCTCTCAATACAACCCCTGTAGAATGTGATGAGGATGGGGGGTGGGAGATGGACTTTCCTCAGCCTTCGCAGAAAGTAGAGACGCTGCTGGGCTTTCTTTGCTATGGAGTTGGTGTTGAGGGACCAGGTGAGATTCTCCACCAGGTGAACACCAAGAAATTTGGTGATTGAAAATGAAGATTTGGAGGATGCAGTTGTTGAAAGCATTATGTGAAGGCAGTCCATTATATACACTAGGTGTCTGCACTGATTTACAGTCAGTCAAAAGAACATGGCAGATGAATTCCTCTGCTGATGACTACTAGGAACTAATATATAGTTTTATAGTACTGTGGATGTATTGGTAATGTCCTAATTTGTTCTGTATTTCATTTAAATACATAATTTGTTACTCAGTTAAATGGTAATTTGTCTTTCTTATTCCTTTTTAAACTATTTCCATGAAACTTTGACTAATTGGGGCAGGTGCTTAATTGAGCCAAAACGTACTGGTCCCGATGTGCCCGATAACCAGAATCCACTGTAAATCTTATTGTAATATACAACTTTTTATTATGTATTGCAATGTACTGCTGCCACAAAACATCAGATTTCACAACATAAGCTAGTGATATTAAAACTGATTCTGGGGTTTTCCGAGGAGTAATAAATATTTAAGTTATACAAGACCACAGCCAGGTTAGACATGGTAAGTAGGAACATGAACAGATAGTTCAATCAGTGGATTACAAAGATTTTTTTTAAGAAACTTATTGAGTAGGTATGATAGAAACACAATCAATGTTTTTGAAAGAATATTAGAAGGCACTTGACAGAGAAAAATTACCAGGACATGGGAAAAACAGGGAAATGAACTGGATTTCTCTGCTGTTAGCTGGCAGTTGTGGGCTGAATGGCCTCCTTTAGTGTGATCATCTTTCAATCATTTCTTCCGAGCTCCAACAGTCCACACCTGTAAATGTGAGTTCGATGCGGCTTGGTCTGATACCTGCAGGTTACAGTAGGTGGCGCTACAGTGGCTACAGACCACTCTCTCCCTCCCTCTCTCTCTCCCTCTCTCACCCTCTCTCTCTGTCTCTCCCTCCCTCCCTCTATATTCAGTAGAAGTGCTTGTGAAGGCAAGTTGAATTGAATTGACTTTTTTTCTTACGTCCTTCACATACATGAAGAGTAAAAATCTTTATGTTACGTCTCCATCTAAATGTGCAATGTGCAATTATAGTAATTTATAATAGTTTATAAAAATAGAACAGTTAATGTAATACAGAGTACACTTAAATCAGCGCAAGTTCATCAGTCTGATGGCCTGGTGGAAGAAGCTGTCCCAGAGCCTGTTGGTCCTGGTTTTATGCTCCGGTACTGTTTCCCGGATGGTAGCAGCTGGAATAGATTGTGGTTAGGATAGCTTGAATCCCCAATGATCCTACAGGCCCTTTTTACACACCCGTCTTTGTAAATGTCCTGAATCATGGGAAATTCAGAACTACAGATGTGCTGGGCTGTCCACACCACTCTCTGCAGAGTCCTGCGATTAAGGGAGGTACAGTTCCCATACCAGACAGTGATGCAGCCAATCAGGATGCTCTCAATTGTGCCCCTGTAGAAAGTTCTTAGGATTTAGGGGCCCATACCAAACTTCCTCAACTGTCTGAGGTGAAAGAGGCGCTGTTGTGTCTTTTTCACCACACAGGGTGTACAGACCACGTGAGGTCCTTGGTGATGTGGATGACGAGGAACTTAAAGCTGTTCACCCTCTCAACCCCAGATCCATTGATGTCAATAGGGGTTAGCCCGTCTCCATTCCTCCTGTAATCCACAACCAGCTCCTTTGTTTATGCGACATTGAGGGAGACGTTGCTTCCTTGATGCCACTGTGTCAGGGTGATGACTTCCTCTCTGTAAGCCACCTCGTTATTGGTTGAGAGAAGGCCAATCAATGTAATGTCGTCAGCAAATTTAATTAGCAGATTGGAGCTGTGGGTGGCGATATAGTCATGGGTATACAGGGAGTAAAGAAGGGAACTCAGTACGCAGCCCTAAGGGGCTCTGTGTTGAGAGTGAGAGGATTGGAGGTGAGGGAGCCCACTCTTACAACATGCTGGCGATCTGACAGGAAGTCCAGCATCGAGCTGCACAAGGCAGGGTCAAGGCCGAGATCTCTGAGCTTGAGATGTCATATTTGATCAGTTCTGACGAAGAGAGCCTGACAGATATCCCCAGCACACAGAGACTGCAGGGGCTGGAATACAGAAATGCCACTGGAATTGGTAAAATGGTTTACTATGGTCACATGTCATGGCAAGTTTGGCACTCAACCTATTTTCATAAGACATGCTCTCTAATCCAGGCAGCATCCTGGTGAATCTCCTTTGCACCCTCTCTAATCCAGACAGCATCCTGGTGAATCTCCTCTGCACCCTCTCTAATCCAGACAGCATCCTGGTCAATCTCCTCTGCACCCTCTCTAATCCAGACAGCATCCTGGTGAATCTCCTCTGCACCCTCTCTAATCCAGGCAGCATCCTGATGAATCTCCTCTGCACCCTCTCTAATCCAGGCAGCATCCTGGTGAATCTCCTCTGCACCCTCTCTAATCCTGGCAGCATCCTGGTCAATCTCCTCTGCACCCTCTCTAATCCAGGCAGCATCCTGGTGAATCTCCTCTGCACCCTCTCTAATCCAGGCAGCATCCTGGTAAATCTCCTCTGCACCCTCTCTAATCCAGGCAGCATCCTGCTAAATCTCCTCCGCACTCTCTCTGAAGTTTCCACATCCTTCCTGCAATGAAGCGACCAGAGCTGAACACAATCTACCGAGTGTGGTCTAGCTGGGGTTTTATAGAGCTGCAACATCACCTGCCAAAGGGCCTCGGCCCGATACGTCGACTGTACTTTTTTCCATAGATGCTGCCTGGCCTGCTGAGTTCCTCCAGCATTTTGTGTGTGTTGCTTGGATTTCCAGCATCTGCAGATTTTCGCCTTTGTTAACATTACCTTATGGCCCTTGAACTCAATTCCCCACATAAAGAAGGCCAGCACACCATACACCTTCTTAACCACCTGTCAACTTGCCTGGCATCTCTGAGGGATTTGAACAGAGAAAGATGCAAGGAGACGATCAAAATATAGAGTATATATTTAAGAGGGAACTACAGTACGCACAGCAAATATTGAGAGATTATCACTCAGGGACTTGTGTTAATATTATTTTGTGACTATAAGTGCTACTGTAACTACAGAGGATGTGGGGTATGCTATGTGTGACTGCCTTTGGACTATGTTTGTCAGTCCAAAGGGCCTGTTTCTCTGCTGCAGTAACTCTATTCTGAAAGTTATGAACACTTCTATATACAGGTGTCCCCCCCTTTACAAAGGTAGAGCGTCCCTATGAAATCTTTCTTAAGCTGAAATGGCATAAAGCGAAGAACCATTAATTTATATGGGAAAAATGTTCGTAAAAGCAAAAATCCTCTTTGTAATGTGAAAACAGGTTACTAAAGCGGGTCTTTTATAGAATCGAAGTGGCGTAAAGCGAACATTCGTAAAGGAGATTTACAAGAATGTTGCAGAAAATTAGCACATTCTACAATTGACTGGGTTCATCATAAATGAGTTGCTAGATCTTGAAATCAAAAGGATTTAGGCTTATGGAAAAAAACAGAGATTTTGGCACATTTGATTTGTTATTCGGGGAACACATCAAAGGTATCTGTGTTAACATTGTAAAACCATGTACGGTAATTATAACTAAACTGGTCATGGTCCGACCTCTGGAAACAAGCGTTGCCTACGAGTGCACATGCGCAGACTCCCGCCCGGCACCGTCACAAGAACGCATGCGCCGGAAGGTTTCGCCTTCCCACCCCTCAAGCAGCGCAAGCGCATTGGGAAACTGACGTTCGTTACGCTCACCCACGTGGCCAACGCCTTCACTCTGCCCTGCAACGGTGCTCCGCCCCTCCCGTCAACGCGCCCCGTGTCTGTAAGGCCCCGCCCCTTAAACCGCAGTGTATCCATAGCAACCGACGTCCAGCCCTCTGTACCAATGAAAAGGGAGGGGCGGGTACCAACCCTGCACAGCAAGATCCCAAGGTCCATCATAGACCTGAGCCCCGTATTTTCAGCAACTTCTGTCAATAAGTAATTAGCATGAGCACATGCATTAATTTAGTTTAACATGTATTCACATTGTGTATCCATTTATAAAACTGAATTTGTTTATTATCGTCACTCCAGGCCCTCCACTGGTCCCAGCTGTCCACATGATAGACCAGGCCGGGGCAGTTTGACATGGAGAGCGCAGCAAGCTCCCCTCTCTCCACGCAGCTGATAAATCCCAAGGTACAGGAGAGACCAATGCAGCTTGGCATCAGTGATGTTGCAGGAGTTGCCAGTCGACCTTGAACTCACTGTTGGACTGCCTTAGGGACTCCAGCTCCAGATCCTCCCTCGGGTTTACTCCCGAAGCCTTCTCCGTGAGTGGGTATAGCCGCAAGGCAGCAGAGGTTTGAGATCAGAGTTTTCCTCCTCTGAGATGAGCTGCCAGCCACGGTTAATGGGCCCCATCTGCCCAAAGCGACTGGTTTCAAGGCGCCAGTGGCCTGCCTTTGCCTCTTCTCCTGTCAGTATAAGCAGTTCCATCACGCTTAGTAGCTAAACCACACGAGAAGGCCAGGAGCTGGACTTGGTTATTTGAGACCAGAGGCTATTTGAGATGCATGACATTTGGGGCATTTAATAGGCAATGGGAGCTTATCCCCAAATCCCCACCTTCCCCAGCTATGAGAAGCTTAAGGAACCAATGGTCAATCTATCGTCACTGAGCAGCACAATAGCATGGCAGTTAGCATAACTCTACAGTCCCAGCGATCAGTGACCGGAGTTCAATTCCGGACACCCTCTGGAAGGCTTCCTCTCACGTTCCGGAGATGTACGGGTTAGGGTTAGTGAGGATTTTTTTATTTGGAGATACAGTCTTTCCAGATCTTTTAGCCACACCGCCCAGCAACCCCTAACAACCCCCAATTTAACCCTAACCCAATCACAGGACAAATAATGATGAACATCTGCCTACTAACCAGTACGTTTTTGGACTGTGGGAGGAAACTGGAGCTCCCGGACAATGTACAGACTGCTTAAAGGGTCATCGGGACTGAACTCTGAACCCTGACAACCCGAGCTGTAATAGCATTGTGCTAACTGCTATGCTACAGTGGCGGATTGAGCGTTGAGGACATGCCGTGTTGGCAACAGGAGCATAGCAACGTTTGCGGTACCTGCCCCTTCCACATCCTCACTGTGTGTCTCAATGTACACGAGACAAACGAAACTGATCTTTGAGCTCCTGGGGTGAACAACCCGGTGTAATTCTACACTGTCATCATCCTCACGTCAGCCATTACTGTCTGGTTTGGTGCGGCAACCTCCCACGATACATGAAAACTACGGTGAACTGTCAGGTCAGCAGAAAAGGTGATTGTCTATGGTCTACCATCACCGCAGGACTTGTACATGTTCAGGACAACGAAGCAGACATTACCCACCCTGTACATTGCCTTTTCCAAAAGCTCCCTTCTGGAAAGTTCCGTAGGGCTATCAAAACAAGAACTTCACACCATCTTAAAAGCTTCCTTCTCCAGGTAATTAATCTGAGCAACTATGCTAGTTAGCTAGCAAACCCCCTCTATCTATTACCCCTGTCACTGCACCGTAAACACTTAACTGGGTTCATTGATGGCAGGGAGCTGCATGGCGTTGGTTGATGCATGGACCAGGCTTTCATGTTGCAGGGTCGCCTGCTGCTGTCACCCTGGAGAGGAGACACTGGAGGTTGTGTGGCGCTGCACACTGGGTTGGGGGCTGGCTCCTCCCATCAGTGCTGCCCTCCAGTGTTCGCTCCGTGGAAGACAAGCTGGTTTCCGATCATCTGCAGCTGCACTAGTGCGAGATGAGGAACTGCTGCAGCTTGTCCTTGCAGAGACGTGGCTCCAGGACAACATCCCATGCTGCATCAATCTACAGGGCATGACTCGTGGGGACTTGGGCTAATATTTTTGTGAATGTATAACTATATTTGCTATGTGCTGTGTGACTGTATGTACTGTGTTTCATACCTTGGCCCTGGGGAACTCTGTTTCATTTATCTATATACATGTGTAAGGTCAAATGACAATTAAACTTGAACTTGAAACACTTTATAATGCTGTTTACATTGAAAATACGTGCTGGTGTTTCTGTATTTATGCACATTCTTATTCCATGTCCGTACTCCTAACTTTATGTTATGTAATTCTTCATTGTTTACAATTGCTTATCGTTGAATATTGTATTTTGTTGCATGTCAAGCCCTGACCAACACACCACAGCAAATCCCTAGAACATGTAAATGTATGTGGCAGATCACCGTTGAGCACACCCACACGGAGAGCTGTTGCGGGAAATCAGCATCCATTATCAGACACCTCCACTGACCAGGCCACGCTCTCTTCTCATTGCTGCCATCAGAAAGGAGGTACAAGAGCCTGAACCAGCAGGGATAACTTCACTCACCCCATCACTGAACTGACCCCACAGCCTGTGGACTCACTTTCAAGGACTCTTCATCTCATGTTCTCAGTATTTATTGCTTTTTAAATTTTCTTTTTGTATTTACACATTCCATTGTCCTTGGCACACTGGCTGTTTTGCCCGTCCTGCTGCATGTGGTCTTTCATTGATTCTATTCTGTTTCTTTGCGTTTTCTGTAAACGCCCACAAGAAAATGAATCTCAGGTTGCACGTGGAGACATAATGTACAGTACCTTGATAATAAATTTACCTTGAACTTTGAATAAAGTTGATCTTGATCCTTGTGATCCTTGTACTCACTTCCTGAAAATTACTTGCCAAAACCACTCGGCCTTGTGGTCGTCCTGCAACTACGTCAGCTGTTCCTCACCCTCGTCCAGCTGATGACACTTCCTGCAGCTGTTGTCCGGCGCTGGGGAAGGTTCACTGAATTCCCCCGGGCTCGTGTTGGAGGTGGACTTCTGCGTTTTTATTCACCAGATTAACTCTCAAGACAGAAAGAAACGAGCAGAACACCAGCTGTTTCCCCCAAATCACTTTTTACGAGATATTTGATACCTCCATCAAGAAGGAGGTACAGGATCCTGAAGACACACACTCAACAGTTCAGGAGTAGCTGCTTCCCCTCCGCCGTCAGATTTCTCACTATTTTAATCCCTTGTTTGCACGACTTATTTAATTGCCATATGTATATTTCATATATGGCACCATCACATGAGCACAACCTCACTTTTGCTCTGCTTATTCATTTTTGAATATGAATTATTATTTTATGCCTTGTTCTGCCACTGAACAATATATCTCACAACATAAGCCAGTGATATCAAACCTGATTTTGATTCTGGTCGAGACAGATATGCTAGGAACATTTAAGAGACTCTTAGACAGGCACATGGATGATTGGAAACTGGAGGGCTCTGTGGGAGGGGAGGGTTAGATTGATCTTGGAGCAACATGCACAAAATGCTGGAGGAACTTAATAAACAGTTAACGTTTGGGCCGAGGCTCTTCATCAGGACTGGGAGAGAAGAGGGCAGAAGCCAGAATAAAAAGGCAAGGGTGAGGGTGAGAATTACAACCTGGGGTGATTGGTAGACGAGGTAAAGAGCTGAAGAAGAAGGATATTGATAGGAGTGGAGACCGGAAGAAAGGGAAGGAGGGGAAACCAGAGGGAGCTGACAGGTAGGTGGGGAGAGTAGGTTTGAGAGGAGAAGCAGAACGGGGAATATTTTATTTAGAGATACAGTGTGGAACAGTCCCTTCTGGCCATTTGAGCTGCACTGCCCAGCAAACGTCCAATTTCACAGGATAACTTACAATGACCAGTCATTGTACTACTAGCTGGCACGTCTTTGGAATGTGGGAGGACACTGGAGTACCCGGAGGAAACCCATACACACACGGGATAAATGTTCAAATCTGCTCACAGAGGATGCCGGAACGATGCCCAAGCTGTGAGAGCAATGGGCTTCGGTGGTGCCGCAATTCCTGCAACTTACTCACCCATTAGCCTTTGGAATGTAGTGGGAAACTGGAGCACCTGGGAGAGCATACAAACTCCTCACAGACAGCGGTGGGAATTGAACCCCCATCGCTCGCACTGTGAAGTGTTACGCTAACTGCAACGCAACCATGCTATTGAAAGAGAAGGAAGGAGAGAACCTTCCTTTCCAGTCCTGATGAAAAGTCTCAGCCAAAAACATTGACAGTTTACTCCTCTCCGTAGATGCTGCCCAACCCGCTGAGTTCCTCCAGCATTTTGTGTGTGTTGCTCAAGATTTCCAGCATCTGCAAAATTTCTTGTAATTATGAGATTGATCTTGGAGTAGGGCTATATAGTTTGGCACAACATTGTGGGCTGAAGGGCCCGTACTGTGCTGTAATATTCTACGTTAGACAATAAAACATTGGAGCAGAATTAGGCCATTCAGCCCCTTAAGTCTGCTCTACCATCCCATCATGGCTGATTTATTATCCCTCTCAACCTCACTCTCCTGCTTTCTCCCCGTAGCCCTTAACACCCTGTTTAATCAAGAACCTATCAACCTCCACTTTAAATATACCCAGTGACTTGGCCTCCACAGTTACCTGTGGCAATGAGTTCCACAGATTCACCTCCCTCTGGCTAAATAAATTTCTTCTTATCTCTGTTCTAAAGGGACGTCCTTGTATTCTGAAGCTGTGTCCTCCAGTTCTGGACTCGCCCAATATGCAAAACATCCTCTCCATATCCACTCTATCCAGGCCTTTCAACATTCAGTAGGTTTCAATGAGATCCCTCCTTTTTCTTTAAACTCAAGTGAGTACAGGCCCAGAGCCATCAAATGCTCCTCAAATGTTAATCCTTCCATTTTTGGAATCATTCTTATGAACGGCCTCTGGATCCTCTCCAATGTCAGCACATCTTTTCTTAAGTACAGGCCCCAGAACTGCTCGCAATACTCCAAGTACGATCTGACCAACATCTTATAAAGCCTCAGCATTACATCCTTGCTCTTGTATTCTAGTCCTCTCGAAATGAATATTAACATTGCATTTGCCTTCCTCACCACCCACTCAACCTGCAAATTAACCTTTAGGCAATCCTGCACAAGGACTCCCAAGTCCCTTTTCATCTCTGATATTTGTTCTTTTTTTCCCCGTCTATGTTTATGTTCCATTTGTGTTCTATGTCTCAAGTGCTCTCACCCAATATTGACCTCTAAGTATGTTCCTTAGAGCTTTAAGACCAGCAAGAAGATCTTGGATTGTGGATGGCAGGTTATGGAAGGTATTTACTGCCTATTACACCACTGGCATTCAGGGCAGTAATGAAGGTCTTCCATCTCTGCTGGTGTTCAGAGCTTCCTTCATCGTATCAGTTGCATCCTCTCGGTTATCACTACTGTCAGTCATACAAGGCTCAGGTGGAGACTCAGGAATACTGTCAGATGTAGAAGGATTCTTCATTGCTGTTTCCATTACCATTTTGTTTTACTAGTAAGCATTGTTAGCCCTGAGTTGAACCTCCAAGCCTGGAGAAATGGTGGGCTACTCTTAATCTGGCCTTTACTCTTTGACCTGTTTGGCATGGGCGACCCCTCTGGATGCTTTCAAGAGAGAGTTAGGTAGAGCTCTTAAAGATAGCGGAGTCAAGGGATATGAGGAGAAGGCAGGAATGGGTTACTGATTGTGAATGATCAGTCACGATCACAGTGAATGGTGGTGCTGGCTCGAAGGGCCGAATGGTCAATTATCTGACTGTACTCTACTCCCATAATATAAACAGAGACTAAAGACAGCAGCACTGCTGGAGAGGACCAAGAAGGTATGGACAAAGGCAGAAGAGGAGGACTTACAGGACTGCTTTGAGTCAGTGGGTTCATCTTCAAATCTGAATGATTATGCCACGGTTGTCATTGACTTTATCAAAACCTGAATGGACGAGTGTGTGCGTACCCAAATGAAAGCTGTAGATGAACCAGGAGGCTTAAAGTCTGCTGAGGGCTAGATCTATGACATTCAGAAACAGTGATCCAGAACTATACAGGAAGACCAGGTACAACCTATGGAAGGCTACTTTAAGGGTGAAAAAACAATTCCGATTGAAGTTAGAGATGGAGTTGGATATATGTCAGCTCTGGCAGGTTTGTACTTCCAAGAAGGCAAAACCTAACATCATGAATGACAGTGATGCTTCACTCCCAGATGAGCTCGATGCCTTTTATGTACACTTTGAAAGGGAGAATAAAAGCACAGCTGTGTGAATCCCTGCTCACTGCTGTGGTCCGGAGTTCGAAATCAGTTTCAGAATCAGGCTTAATATCAACGGCATTTGTCGTGAAATTTGTTAACTTAGTGACGGCAGTACAATGAAATACATGATAATTTTTAACTGATAAATTGCAATAAGAAACATATATAAAAGGTTAAATTAAATAAGTGGTGCAAAAAGAGAGCAAAAATAATGATATCAAGTTCATGGGTTCATTATCCATTCAGAAATCTGATGGCAGAGGAGAAGAACCTGTTCTTGAAATGTTGAGTGTGTGTCTTCAGGCTCCAGTGACCTCCTCCCTGATGGTAGTGATGGGAAGAGGGTGTGTCCTGGGGGATGGGGGTCCTGAATGATACATGCCACCTTCTCGAGGCATCGACTTTTGAAGGTGCTTCAGAGGGGCAACAATCATACCAGCGTCGAAGAAGAGGAGGGTGAGCTGACTCAGTGACTATTGGCCAGTTGCACTCATATCTACTGTGATGATTCTACTGTGTGGACAGCATCCTGACAGGTATGGAGGGGCTACTGAACAGGACCGGAAGAAGCAGCAGAGGGTGGTAAATCTAGCCAGCTCCATCTTGGGTACTAGCCTACAAAGTACCCAGGACATCTTCAGAGAGCGGTGTCTCAGAAAGGCAGCGTCCATTATTAAGGTCCTCCAGCACCCAGGGCATGCCCTTTTCTCACTGTTACCATCAGGTAGGAGATACAGAAGCCTGAAGGCACACACTCAGCGATTCAGGAACAGCTTCTTCCCCTCTGCCATCCTACTCCTAAATGGACATTGAACCCTTGGACACTACCTCACTTTTCTTAATATACAGTATTTCTGATTTTGCACCTTTTTAATCTATTCAATATACGTATACTGTAATTGATTTACTTGTTTATTATTTTTTAATATTTTATTTATTATTTTTTTCTCTCTTCTATATTATATATTGCATTGAACTGCTGCTGCTAAGTTAACAAATTTCACATCACATGCCGGTGATAATAAACCTGATTCTGATTCTTCTGCAAATTCGATTTCCCCTCATTTTTCTAAAGTGCAGAGAGTAGAGGCCTGAATTAGAGAGGGTGCAGAGGAGATCTACCAGGATGCTGCCTGGATCAGAGAGGGTGCAGAGGAGATTTACCAGGATGCTGCCTGGATTAGAGAGGGTGCAGAGGAGATTTACCAGGATGCTGCCTGGATTAGAGAGGGTGCAGAGGAGATTCACCAGGATGCTGCCTGGATTAGAGAGGGTGCAGAGGAGATTCACCAGGATGCTGCCTGGATTAGAGAGGGTGCAGGGGAGATTCACCAGGATGCTGCCTGGATTAGAGAGGGTGCAGAGGAGATTCACCAGGATGCTGCCTGGATTAGAGAGGGTGCAGAGGAGATTTACCAGGATGCTGCCTGGATTAGAGAGGGTGCAGAGGAGATTGACCAGGATGCTGCCTGGATTAGAGAGGGTGCAGAGGAGATTCACCAGGATGCTGCCTGGATCAGAGAGGGTGCAGAGGAGATTTACCAGGATGCTGCCTGGATTAGAGATGGTGCAGAGGAGATTTACCAGGATGCTGCCTGGATTAGAGAGGGTGCAGAGGAGATTTACCAGGATGCTGCCTGGATTAGAGAGGGTGCAGAGGAGATTTACCAGGATGCTGCCTGGATTAGAGAGGGTGCAGAAGAGATTCACCAGGATGCTGCCTGGGTTAGAGAGGGTATAGAGGAGATTCACCAGGATGCTGCCAGGATTAGAGAGGGTGCAGAGGGGATTTACCAGGATGCTGCCTGGATTAGAGAGGGTGCAGAGGGGATTCACCAGGATACTGCCTGGATTAGAGAGGGTGCAGAGGGGATTCACCAGGATGCTGCCTGGATTAGAGAGCGTCTTGTATGAGGATAAATTGAGCGAGCTAGGACTTTTCGGAAGACTGTAAGCCATTCAGCCCATCAAGTCTACTATGCCATTCTATCATGGTTGACTTATTATCCCTCAACCCCATTCTCCTGCCTCCTCCCTGTAACCTTTGACACCCTTACTAATCAAGAAGCAATCAACCTCCTCTTTAAATATATCCAACAATGTTGCCTGTACAGCGATCTGTAGGAAAGAATTGCACAGGTTCACCACCCTCTGACTAAAGAAATTCTCTTCTAAGCGGATGTTCCTCTATCCTGAGGCTGTGCCCTCTGGTCCTGGACTCTCTGACTGTAGAAAACATCCTCTCTGTCTTGGCCTTTCAATGTTTAATAGGTTTCGATGAAACCCCCCCCCCCCCCCCCCCATTCTTCTAAACGCTTATGAGTTTCTCCTGCCTTCTCCACATAACCTTTGACATATATGTGCAGGCCCAGAGCTATCAAATGCTCCTATATATTAACCCTTTCGTTCCCAGAATCATTCTCTTGAACCTGCTCTGGCCATCTCTCTTCTCTGTGGTGAGAGGTAACTTGATAGGGGTGGACAAGATGATAAAAGGCGGAGATGGAGTGGACAGCCAGAGATTTATTCCCAGGGCAGAAATAGCTAATAGGAGGGGCATAATTTTAGGGTGATAGAAGGAAAGCGTGGGGGGGGGATGTCAGAGTTAGGTTCTTCACACAGGGAGTGGTGGGTGTGTGGAACACCCTGCCTGGAGTGGTGGTAAAGGCAGATACATTAGGGATATTTTGGATACTCTTAGATAGGCACATGGATGATAGAAAAATGGGGGTTTGATGGATTGATCTTTGTGTAGGTTTAAATGCCGACACAACATTGTGGGCTGCAGGGCCTATTGCTCCTATAACCTACATTGAACTATTGTAGATGGAATCTAATTATATCAATGGAGTTTTTTGAAGTTTAGTGTGGTGTTGAGATTTTAAAACCCCCCTCAATTTTTAATCAATGAATCAGATATTATGAAATTTTAAAAGCCAGTCCACTCTATCAGCTTTCCGATACAGGCTACCAACAGAAGCATATTTTATGCTCTTGTGTCTTATCGTCAAAGGTTATGGGGGAGAAGGCTGGAGATTGGGGTTGAGGGGGATAATAAATCAGCCATGATAGAACGGCGGAGCAGACTGGATGGGCCGAATGGCCTAATTCTGCTCCGCTATCTTATGATCTCTTGCCTTCTCGTTTTGCCAACAAGTAGTCAGGACGTTGAAGGAAAAGGCCGGCTATCGGGCGAGCGGCACGGTGAGGAAGCGGTTAAAGCGGCGGCCGTTGTCATGTCTCCGAGATGCCCTCTAGTGAGTACTGCGCTCTCGCCGTCTGCTTCTCCCTTTGTGAGGAGTGCAAGGGCCTCTTCGCCTTTTCCCTCTGAGGGAACGCAACCGACAGGCAGACATTGCCTCCAGTGCAGGAGAGGAGTCCGGCTTTCTGCAGACTGCCGAGGCGGTGAGTACCTTGTTGCCCTCGGACATGGTGAGGAACCGCTGCCCTGTGTGCGCCTCATCCACCCGTCTGTCTCCGTTCCTGTTCCTCTGCGGCGGGTAGGTCTGTGTGAGACGGGGAGATCTGTGCACTCACTCCCCGGCCTGCACGGTATTTTAGGGTTTTATTGAAAGGCGAACACGAGGCAGCCTGAGAAGCCGAACCCAGTCCCCTTCCCCCATTCCGCCTCCCCGAAAGGGGGGGACGCGGCTCTGCCGTGCTCCACACCGGGACGGGCTCGGTCCCGCTGCCGCTCCGCGCCTTGATGAACGCTGCAAGTGCAGCAGAGCGGTTCTCCATCCCGGGCGACACTGAAATGGCCGATTACTTTTCTAACTCAGAAAATCCCAACATTTAATCCCAACATTAAACGTTAGAAATAATTCATTGCAGTAATAATCGAAACTCGAAGCAGTTGGAATTAATACAGAATGCTGGAGGAACTCGGCTGGTCAGGCAGCATCTATGGAGAGGAATAAACAGTCAATGATTCGGTCTGAGACCTTTCATCAGTACCGGGAAGGGAGGGATGAAGTGAGACTTGGGAGGTGATAGGTGAGACCAGGTGAGGGGGAAGGTGGGTGGGTGGGGAGGGGGATGAAGTGAGACACTGGGAGGTGATAGGTGAGACCAGGTGAGGGGGAAGGTGGGTGGGTGGGGGAGGGGGATGAAGTGAGATACTGGGAGGTGATAGGTGAGACCAGGTGAGGGGGAAGGTGGGTGGGTGGGGGAGGGGATGAAGTGAGATACTGGGAGGTGATAGGTGAGACCAGGTGAGGGGGAAGGTGGGTGGGTGGGGGAGGGGGATGAAGTGAGATACTGGGAGGTGATAGGTGAGACCAGGTGAGGGGGAAGGTGGGTGGGTGGGGGAGGGGATGAAGTGAGACACTGAGAGGTGATGGGTGAGACCAGGTGAGGGGGAAGGTGGGTGGGTGGGGGAGGGGATGAAGTGAGACACTGAGAGGTGATAGGTGAGACCAGGTGAGGGGGAAGGTGGGTGGGTGGGGAGGGGGATGAAGTGAGATACTGGGAGGTGATAGGTGAGACCAGGTGAGGGGGAAGGTGGGTGGGTGGGGGAAGGGGATGAAGTGAGACACTGGGAGGTGATAGGTGAGACCAGGTGAGGGGGAAGGTGGGTGGGTGGGGGAAGGGGATGAAGTGAGACACTGGGAGGTGATAGGTGAGACCAGGTGAGGGGGAAGGTGGGTGGGTGGGGGAAGGGGATGAAGTGAGATACTGGGAGGTGATAGGTGAGACCAGGTGAGGGGGAAGGTGGGTGGGTGGGGGAAGGGGATGAAGTGAGACACTGGGAGGTGATAGGTGAGACCAGGTGAGGGGGAAGGTGGGTGGGTGGGGAGGGGGATGAAGTGAGACTTGGGAGGTGATAGGTGAGACCAGGTGAGGGGGAAGGTGGGTGAAGTGAGACATTGGGAGGTGATAGGTGAGACCAGGTGAGGGGGAAGGTGGGTGGATGAAGTGAGACACTGGGAGGTAATAGATGAGACCAGGTGAGGGGGAAGGTGGATGAAGTGAGACACTGGGAGGTGATAGGTGAGACCAGCTGAGGGGGAAGGTGGGTGGGTGGGGAGGGGGATGAAGTGAGACACTGGGAGGTGATAGGTGAGACCAGGTGAGGGGGAAGGTGGGTGGGGAGGGGGATGAAGTGAGGCACTGGGAGGTGATAGGTGAGACCAGATGAGGGGGAAGGTGGGTGGGTGGGGGATGAAGTGAGGCACTGGGAGGTGATAGGTGAGACCAGGTGAGGGGGAAGGTGGGTGGGTGGGGGAGGGGGATGAAGTGAGACACTGGGAGGTGATAGGTGAGACCAGGTGAGGGGGAAGGTGGGTGGGTGGGGAGGGGGATGAAGTGAGACACTGGGAGGTGATAGGTGAGACCAGGTGAGGGGGAAGGTGGATGAAGTGAGACACTGGGAGGTGATAGGTGAGACCAGGTGAGGGGGAAGGTGGGTGGGTGGGGAGGGGGATGAAGTGAGACACTGGGAGGTGATAGGTGAGACCAGGTGAGGGGGAATGTGGGTGGGTGGGGAGGGGGATGAAGTGAGACACTGGGAGGTGATTGGTGAGACCAGGTGAGGGGGAAGGTGGGTGGGGAGGGGGATGAAGTGAGGCACTGGGAGGTGATAGGTGAGACCAGGTGAGGGGGTAGGTGGGTGGGTGGGGAGGGGGATGAAGTGAGACACGGGGAGGTGATAGGTGAGACCAGGTGAGGGGGAAGTTGGGTGGGTGGGGGAGGGGGATGAAGTGAGACACTGGGAGGTGATAGGTGAGACCAGGTGAGGGGGAATGTGGGTGGGTGGGGAGGGGGATGAAGTGAGACACTGGGAGGTGATAGGTGAGACCAGGTGAGGAGGAAGATGGGTGGGTGGGGGAGGGGGATGAAGTGAGACACTGGGAGGTGATAGGTGAGACCAGGTGAGGGGGAATGTGGGTGGGTGGGGAGGGGGATGAAGTGAGACACTGGGAGGTGATAGGTGAGACCAGGTGAGGGGGAAGGTGGGTGGGGAGGGGGATGAAGTGAGACACTGGGAGGTGATAGGTGAGACCAGGTGAGGGGGAAGGTGGGTGGGGAGGGGGATGAAGTGAGGCACTGGGAGGTGATAGGTGAGACCAGGTGAGGGGGTAGGTGGGTGGGTGGGGAGGGGGATGAAGTGAGACACTGGGAGGTGATAGGTGAGACCAGGTGAGGGGGAAGGTGAGTGGGTGAGGGAGGGGGATGAAGTGAGAAGCTGGAAAGTGATAGGTGGAAAAGATTGATGAAAAAGTAATCTGATAGTGGAGAGTGGGCCATGGGAGAAAGGGAAGGAGGAGAGGCACTGGGAGAGGTGATTAGCAAGTGAGAAGAAGAGAAGGAGTGAGAGGGAAGCTAGAAAATGGAATGAAAAACTTGACAATGACTTGGGGTGTTGAGTGCAAGGTTGTTTCTGCAACAGCACTTAACCAGCTGATCCTGTACATCACCATCTGAAACTCTGCTGTGTTGTCGGCAAATTTATAGATGATATTTGATCTGTACCTAGTCACACCGTTGTGGGTGTAGAGAGAGTAGGGCCGGGGGCTAAGCACCCATCCCTGAGTTGCGCCAATGTTGATGATCAGCGAGGAGGAGATGTTATTTTCGATCTGCACAAACTGTGATCTCCCGTTGAGGAAGTGAAGGATCCCATTGCAGAGGGAGGTACAGAGGCCCAGGAGTTGGAGCTTGTTGGTTAGAACTGAGAGTATGATTGTGTTGAACACTGAGCTATAATTGTAGGTATTACTGTTGTACAATGGAGAGCCAGTGAGATTGCATTCAATGAAGACTTACTGGGGCAAGAGACACATTTTAGTCTCTTGCTTGGGCAGGAGCTGGTTTTGGTCATGGCCAATGGGTAGATTTAACTATGGCTCCATGACTCTACTCAAAAGTGGCTTCATTTACAGTTTGTGCTCTGGGCCATTCCTATGTGATGATTCAGTTCGGTTTGGGAGGGTAGCAGTTGGAACTTGCTGAGGGTAGGAGATCCTACCTGTGCTGGGCTTCCTGGCAGAGCGGTGATGGTTCTCCAGGATGGTCAGTGTTGAAGAGGAGGCGTACGGGAGTGAGATAGGTCAGCTGGTTGAGTGATGCCGCAACTATCTCATCTCAATGACAGTAAGACCAAGGAATTGATTGTGAACTACAGAATGGGGAAGTCATTACAACACACACCAGTCCTCATCGAAGGTTTGGTGGTGGAAAGGTTGAGCAGCTTCAAGATCCTGATTGGCAACATCTCGGATCTGAACATATTGATGCAATTATGAAAAAGAGATACCAGCGGCTACATTTCATTAGGTGTTTGAGGAGATTTGGCATGTCATCAAAATCTCATAGATGTGCCGTAGAGGGTGTTCTGATTGGTTGCATCATCAATTGGTATGAAGGGGCCGCTGCAGAAGGTTGTAAACTCAGCCAGCTCCATCACAGGGACAAACCTCCCACTATCGAGGACATAGATCAGTATGTGTCCTTCGGCCCATGATGCTTACCTACTTCAAGATCAATCTAACCCTTCCTTCCCCCATAATCCTCCATTTTTCTATCGTAGTTGTCCCTATTTAAGAATCTTTTAAAAGTCCCTAATGTATCTGCCTCTATCGCCACCCCGGAGGCACATTCCACACACCCACCACTGACATCCCTCAGGAAGGCAGCATCCATCCCTAAAGACCCTCAAGAAGCAGATTTGATGGGCCGAGTGGTCTAATTCTGCTCCTATGTCTTATGGTCCTATGGAGTCACCATCTGGGACAGGTCCTCTTTGCGTTAATACTATTGCCGAGGAGATACAGGAGCCCGAAGACCCAGGGTCCTGTGCCTTCTCAATAGTATTTTAGGAACAGCGTTTTCCCCTCTGCATCAGATTTCTGAACTGACAACGAATCCATCAACACTGTTTGTTTCTCTTAGAGTAATATTTATGCATTGTTCTCTACTGCTGCTTCAAAACAAAAAAATTCATGACGTACGTCAGTGATAATGAACCAGACTGAGATTCTGACCGGCTCAGGGTTGTAAATCAGCTGTATGATGTGGGAATATTCTAAATGTGGATACCAGCTACCGCTGGCAAACATTTACCCTAAGGGACAATAGTGAACTCGCTGTGTTTTATAAGGCCACAAGACACAGGCACAGAATAGGCCATTCACCATTCTATCATGGCTGATTTATTAACCCTTTCAACTCCATTCACCTGGCTTCTTCCTATAACCCTTAGCACATTGATTAATCAAGAATCTTATCAACCTCCGCTTAAATATACCCACTGACTTGGCCTCTACAGCCATTTGTGGTAAGGAATTCCACAGATTCACCAGCCTCTGGCTAAAGAAATACCTCCTCCTCTCTCTTGAAAATGGACGTCCCTCTATTACTGAAGTACATGTATGTCACCATTTACAACCCTGAGATTCATTTTCTTGCAGGCATTTGCAGTAAATACAGGAGCCATAATAGGATCAATGAAAGACTGCACCCAGCAGTGTGCAAAAGACAACAAACTGTTTAAATACAAAAGAAAAATAATAATAATAACTAAAAATGTTGAAGTTATGTGGATGTCATGTTGAAGTTTTATAAGGCAGCAGTGAGGCCTAATTTGGAATATTGTGTGCAGTTTTAGACACCTACCTGCAGAAAAGACATAAATAAGTTTGAAAGAGTACAGAGAAAATTTACAAAGATGTTGCCGGGTCTGGAGGACCTGAGTTATAAGGAAAGACTGAAATAGGTTAGGACATTATTCCTTAGACTAAGAGGAGATTTGATAGAGGTATACAAAATTATGAGAGGTAAAGATAGGGTAAATGCAAGCAGGCTTTTTCCCCTGAGGTTGGGTGGGACTACAGCCAGAGGTTATGGGTTAAGGGTGAAAGGTGAAAAGTTTAAGGGGGGCATGAGGGGAAACTTCTTCACTCAGAGGGTCACAAGAGTGTGAAATGAGATGCCTGCACAAGTGGTGGATGCGAGCTTGATTTCAAAGTTTAAGAGAAGTTTGGATAGGTACATGGATGGGGGTGGTATAGAGGGCTGTGGTCCTGGTGTAGGTCGCTGGAAGTTTAAATAGTTTGGCATAGATAAGATGGGCCAAAGGGCCTGTTTCTGTGCTGTACTTCTCTGTAAGTCTATGACTCTAAGCTGTAAATATCAAGAACATGAGATGAAGAGTCCTTGAAAATGACTCCTTAAGTTGCAGGAACAGTTCAGTGATGGGGTGAATGAAGTTGAGTGAAGTTTCCCCCTCTGGTTCAAGAATTTGATGGATGAGGGGTAATAACTGTTCCTGAACCTGGTGGTGTGGGTCCCAAACCAAGCAGTGAGAAGAGAGCGTGGCCTGGGTGGTGGGGAATCCCTGATGATGGATGCTACTTTCCTGCGACAGTGCTGCGTGTAGATGTGGGGAGAGCATTACCCATCATGGACTGAGCCATATCAGCCAACATGTGCACTTTATTTGTCTGCCTACCGTGTACTTTATTGAAACTATAATGCTGCATTCCGATTCCATACGGAATGATCTGTTCGGAAGGTACGCTAACAAAAGTTTTTTCACTCATCAGTATGTGACAATAATAAACCAATTATCAAATGGAAAATTGATTAGAGCTGTGAAAAGAAAATCAAATAAATCAATTTGGTAAATTTGTTTATTATTGAGGTGCAGTGACAAACTTCGGTTTGTTTGCCAACTGTCCCTCTAATTGCAAAACTGTCCTCAACGTCACTGAACTGATCCCACAACCTCTGCTCTCACTTTCAACGACTCTTCATCTCAAGTTCTCGATATTTATTGATTTTTGCTTTGTGTTTTTTTTCTTATTGTATATGCCCAGTTTATTGGCTTTTGCACACTGTCCGTCCGTCCTATTTGGGTGCGGTCTTTAATTATATTGTGTTTCCTGTGGTTACTGTGAATGCCCACAAGAGAACGGATCTCAGGGTTGAGTATGGTGACGTATATACTTTGATAATAAATTTACTTTGAACTTTGACAAAGGGTCTTTGACTCCATAGATGCTGCCTGACCTGCTGAGTTCCTCTAGTATTTTGTGTGGGTTGCTTTGTATTTGTTGCATTTGTAGAATCCCTTGTGTTTCTGAAATTCTTTGTCTTTCTCAAAGGAAGAAGCAGATAGGAATAAAAAGGACTTTTACAGCAATAAATATGAAATGGACTTGAGCAATGGGTTACAGTGTTTTAGTAAAGTCAAAGTCAAGTTTTGTCATTTGCACAATTCCATGTACACAGAGGTATAATGAGAAACAGATTCTTCTCCAGCCGTTTACCTCTTCCACCTATCCCATCCCAGCTCCTCACTTCATCCCCCCCCACTCACCCACCCACCCACCTTCCCCCTCACCTATCACCTCCCAGTGTCTCACTTCATCCCCCTCCCCACCCACCCACCTTCCCCCGTCACCTGGTCTCATCTATCACCTCCCAGTGTCTCACTTCATCCCCCTCCCCACCCACCCGCCTTCCCCTTCACCTGGTCTCACCTATCACCTCCCAGTGTCTCACTTCATCCCCCTCCCCACCCACCCACCTTCCCCCTCACCTGGTCTCACCTATCACCTCCCAGTGTCTCACTTCATCCCCCTCCCCACCCACCCACCTTCCCCCCTCACCTGGTCTCACCTATCACCTCCCAGTGTCTCACTTCATCCACCTCCCACACCCACCTTCCCCCTCACCTGGTCTCACCTATCACCTCCCAGTGTCTCACTTCATCCCCCTCCCCCACCCACCCACCTTCCCCCTCACCTGGTCTCACCTATCACCTCCCAGTGTCTCACTTCATCCCACTCCCACACCCACCCACCTTCCCCCTCACCTGGTCTCACCTATCACCTCCCAGTGTCCCACTTCATCCCCCTCCCCACCTTCCCCCTCACCCACCCACCCACCTTCCCCATCACCTATCACCTCCCAGTCTCACTTCATCCCCCTCCCCACCTTCCCCCTCACCCACCCACCCACCTTCCCCCTCACCTATCACCTCCTAGTGTCTCACTTCATCCCCCTCCCCACCCACCCACCTTCCCCCTCACCTGGTCTCACCTATCACCTCCCAGTGTCTCACTTCATCCCCCTCCCCCACCCACCCACCTTCCCCCTCACCTGGTCTCACCTATCACCTCCCAGTGTCTCACTTCATCCCCCTCCCCCACCCACCCACCTTCCCCCTCACCTGGTCTCACCTATCGCCTCCCAGTGTCTCACTTCATCCCCCTCCCCACCCACCCACCTTCTCCCTCACCTGGTCTCACCTATCACCTCCCAGTGTCTCACTTCATCCCCCTCCCCACCCACCTTCCCCCTCACCTGGTCTCACCTATCACCTCCCAGTGTCTCACTTCATCCCCCTCCCCCACCCACCCACCTTCCCCCTCACCTGGTCTCACCTATCACCTCCCAGTGTCTCACTTCATCCCCCTCCCCACCCACCCACCTTCCCCCTCACCTGGTCTCACCTATCACCTCCCAGTGTCTCACTTCATCCCCCTCCCCCACCCACCCACCTTCCCCCTCACCTGGTCTCACCTATCACCTCCCAGTGTCTCACTTCATCCCCCTCCCCACCCACCCACCTTCCCCCTCACCTGGTCTCACCTATCACCTCCCAGTGTCTCACTTCATCCCCTCCCCCACCCACCCACCGTCCTCCTCACCTGGTCTCACCTATCACCTCCCAGTGTCTCACTTCATCCCCCTCCCTCACCCACCCACCTTCCCCCTCACCTGGTCTCACCTATCACCACCCAGTGCTTCACTCCATCCCACTCCCCCTACCACCCACCTTCCCCCTCACCTGGTCTCACCTATCACCTCCCAGTGTCTCACTTCATCCCCCTCCCCACCCACCCACCTTCCCCCTCACCTGGTCTCACCTATCACCTCCCAGTGTCTCACTTCATCCCCCTCCCCACCCACCCACCTTCCCCCTCACCTGGTCTCACCTATCACCTCCCAGTGTCTCACTTCATCCCCCTCCCCCCCCCCCCCACCTGGTCTCACCTATCACCTCCCAGTGTCTCACTTCATCCCCCTCCCTCACCCACCCACCTTCCCCCTCACCTGGTCTCACCTATCACCTCCCAGTGTCTCACTTCATCCCCCTCCCTCACCCACCCACCTTCCCCCTCACCTGGTCTCACCTATCACCTCCCAGTGTCTCACTTCATCCCCCTCCCCACCCACCCACCTTCCCCCTCACCTGGTCTCACCTATCGCCTTTTTGTACTCCTTCCCCTCCCACCCCCCTCACCTTATTCTGGTTTCTTCACCCTTCCTTTCCAGTCCTGATGAAGTGTCTTGGCCTGAAACATCAACCATTTATTCCGCTGACCTGTTGAGTTCCTCCAGCATTTTGTGTGTGTTGCTCAAGATTTCCAGTGTCTGCAGAACGTCGTGTTATTGAGGTAGTTTGTTACAAGTGTTCCCCGTGGAAGCCAGGGCCTCATTGCAGTCGGAATTTCCTCTGGATTCCCTACGGGAATTTTGAGTCTTACTTCAGTGGTGAGCAAATGAGTGGAAGGGGAAATTACAAGCTGACAGAGAAATGGAGGGGCGTGTGGGAGGGAAGGGTTGGATTGATCGTAGAGTAGGTTGACGTTGTGAGCTGAAGGGCCTGTACTGTGCCAGAATTCTCCATGTTCGATGGTAAGATGTAAATGCAGGTCAGTCCATCATGAAAACCTGCCTCTCCTCCATCTCAACCTCCTGATCACCCCTCCCTCCACCGAATCCACCAATCACCTGCCAGATCTTCCCCTCCCACCGTTTCCCCCCCCCCCCACCTTTTTCTACCAGCTAACTCCCCACGTCCTTTCCCGTCCTGATGAAGGATCTCAGCCCAAAATATCGACTCTTTTGCATAGATGCTGCCTGACCTACTGAGTTCCTCCGGAGTTCTGTATGCGTTGCTGCAGAAACTCTAGTTTTTTCTATATTCTGTGTTTTATTTAATTGCCTCGCTGTGCTTTTGTGTGGAATGATCTGTTTGGATGGCACACAAGGAAAAGCTTTTCATTGTATCTCAGTACATGTGACAATAATAAACCAATTCCAGTACCAGTACCACGGCTGTCATTCTCCTGAGCAAGGGTATCCAATTTACTTATTTAGCAATACACCCCAGAGTCGGCCCTTCAAACCACAGCACCCACCAACCCTAACCTAATCACAGGACAGTACTATGCCAAAGTTGTAGACTCGTACAAATAGCTATATCTGTTTTTTACAGAGAGTGGTGGGTGTGGAACACCCTGCCAGGGGTGAGGGTGAATGTATCTATGCCAGATACATTCGGGACATTTAAGAAACTTGTAGATAGGCACATGGATGACAGGGAAAATGAAGGGCTATCTGGGAAAGAAGGATTAGGTTGATTTTAGAGAAGGTTAAAAGTTCGGTACAACATTCTGGGTCGAAGTGCTTGTACTGTGCTGTTCTCATATAATCATATAACAATCACAGCACGGAAACAGGCCATTCCGGCCCTCCTAGTCCATGCCGAACTCTTAATCTCACCTAGTCCCACCTACCCGCACTCAGCCCATAACCCTCCACTCCTTTCCTGTCCATATACCTATCCAATTTTACCTTAAATGACACAACTGAACTGGCCTCTACTACTTCTACAGGAAGCTCATTCCACACAGCTATCACTCTCTGAGTAAAGAAATACCCCCTCGTGTTTCCCTTAAACTTTTGCCCCCTAACTCTCAAATCATGTCCTCTCATTTGAATCTCCCCTACTCTCAATGGAAACAGCCTATTCAGGTCAACTCTATCTATCCCTCTCAAAATTTTAAATACCTCGATCAAATGCCCCCTCAACCTTCTACGCTCCAATGAATAGAGACCTAACTTGTTCAACCTTTCTCTGTAACTTAAGTGCTGAAACCCAGGTAACATCCTAGTAAATCGTCTCTGCACTCTCTAATTTATTATTGATATCTTTCCTATAATTCGGTGACCAGAACTGTACACAATATTCCAAATTTGACCTTACCAACGTCTTATACAACTTCAACATAAGATCCCATCTCCTGTACTCATTACATTGATTTATGAAGGCCAATGTGCCAAACACTCCCTATCTACCTGTGACACCAGCAAAGTCTTAGAATCACAACTTGAGTATTACAGCAATGAAGATCCCTGTATATCAACTTGGAAAATTGCCAGATAATCAATATTTCTGATTGAGTGCTGGGAGGAATCCGATCATTGGAAACTTCTCTTTTCCTGGAGCAGGTCAATGGTCTTGGCACTGAGCCGAAATGAGAAGCGTTGGCTGGACGTTCCTTCCTGTACATCTGATTCTCATCTACCTGGGAGTCTGGTGTCCCGAGTTCAGATAAGTGATGATATTAATGAGAAGATTAACATACTCTCACTGCCCACTTTAATAGATGCCTCCTGTACCTAATACAGTGGCCACTGAGTGTATGTTTGTGGTCTTCTGCTGTTGTAACCCTTCACTTCAAGGTTTGACACGTCTTCAGAGAAGCAAGTTTGTAACGTGTGGTTATTTGAGTGACTGAATCATAATCAAGTTTAATATCACCAGCATTTGTTGTGAAATTTATTGTCTTGCGGCAGTAGTACATTACAATACAGAATAAAAACTATAAATTACAATAAAAGTGTGTGTGCATATATATATATAATATTTAAAACTGTTAAAAAAGTAGTGAGGTAGTGTACGTGGGTTCATGGATCATTCAGATATTAGATGGCAGAGGGAGGGAAGCTGTTCCTGAAACACTGAGTGTGTGCCTTCAGGCTCCTGTACCACCTCCTTGTTGGTAGCAATGAGAAGAAGGCATCTCCTGGGTGGTGGGGGTCCTTAATGATGGATGGTGTCTTTTCGAGGCATTGATTTTTGAAGATCTTGTTCTTGTTGTCGGGAAGGCTAGTGCCCGTGATGGTGCCGACTGAGTTCTCAACTTTCTACAGCTTATTTCAATCATGTGCAGTGCCCCCACCCCTCAACCTGCAAATTAACTTTTAGGGCGTCCTGCACAAGGACTCCCAAATCCCTTTGCACCTTGGATTTTTGTATTTGCTTTCCATTTAGAAAATAGTCAACCCTTTCATTTTTCTTTGTATAGTCTGCAAACTTTGCAACAAAGCCATCAATTCCATCATCCAAATCCTTGACATATAACATAAAAAGAATTGGTGCAAACACTGTAGACACTGGCAGCCAACCAGAAAAGGCTTTCTTCCCACTCTTTGCCTCCTACCAATCAGCTGCTGCTTTATCCATGCTAAAATCTGTACTGTTAAACGTCTTATGGCATCTTGTCAAAGGCCTTCTGAAAATCCAAGTGCACAACATCAACCAATTCTCCTTTGTCTACCCTGCTTGTTATTTCAACATATCTGTCAGGCAAGATTTTCCCTTGAGGAAACCATGCTGACTATGGCCTATTTTATCATGTGCCTCCAAGTACCCCAAAACCACACCCTTAATCAACTCCAGCATCTTCCCAAGCACTGAGGTCAGACTAACTGGCCTATAGTTTCCTTTCTTCTGCCTCTCTCCCTTCTTGAGAGTGGAGTGACATTTGCAATTTTCCAGTCTTCCAGAATCGTTCCAGGATCTCGTGATTTCTGAAAGATCATTACCAACACCTCCACAATCTCTTCAACCACCTCTTTCAGAACCCTGGGTGTACACCATCTGGTCCAGATGACTTATCTACCTTCAGACCTTTCAATTCCCAAGAACCTTCTTTTTTACTCAGAGCGGTGAGTGCGTGGAATGGGCTGCCGGCAATGGTGGTGGAGGCGGATACGATAGGGTCTTTTAAGAGACTTTTGGATAGGTACATGGAACTTAGTAAAATAGAGGGCTTTGGGTAAGCCTAGTAATTTCTAAGGTTGGGACATGTTCGGCACAACTTTGTGGGCTGAAGATCCTGTATTGTGCTGTAGGTTTTCTGTGTTTCAATGTAGTAAGTGTTTCACACACTTCATGATCCCCGACACCTGGAACTTCCACCACATTGCTAATGTCTTCCACCGTGAAGACTGATGCAAAATACTAATTCAGTTCATCTGCCATTTCCTTGTCCCCCATTGCTACCTCTCCAGCATCATTTTCCAGTGGTCTGATATCTATTCTCACCTCTCTTTTACACTTCACATATCTAAGGAAACATTTGGTGTCCTCTTTACTGTTACTAGCTTGCATACTTTCATATTCCATCTTTTCCTTTTTAATGATCGTCCTAATGAAGGTTCTTGGCCTGAAATGTTGACTGTTTACTCTTTTCCATAGATGCTGCCTGGACTGCTGAGTTCCTCCACCATGTTGTGTGTGCTGCTAATGACTTCTTTTAGTTACCTTCTCTTGGCAATTTAATAGCTTCCCAATCCTCTAACTTCCCACTCATTTTTGCTTAGAGGGCATATAACAAAGTTTTTTGGTTTTAATTTTAATGTTTGGTTTTAATGTTGACTTTGATTTCCGTTGATAGCCATGGTTTCGTCATCTTCCCTTTAGAATACTACTTCCTCTTTGAGATGTATATATCCTGTGCCTTGCGAATTGCTTCCTGAAATTCCAGCTCTTGCTAGTCTGCCGTCATCCCGACTGGTATTCTTTTCCAATAAACTCCGGCCAACTTTTCTTTCATGCCTCTGTAATTCCCTTTACTCCACTGTAATACTGATACATCTGACTTTAGCATCTCCTTCTCAAACTTCAGAATGAATTCAATCATATTGTGATCACTTTCCCCTAAGGGTTCTTTTACCTTAAGCTCTCTAATCAATTCTAGCCCATTGCACAACACCCAATCCAGTGTAGCTGGTCCCCTCGTGAGCTCAACCACGAGCTGCTCTAAAAAGCCATCTCGTAGGCATTCTAGAAATCCCTTGCCTTGGAAGCGCGCAACTACCTGATTTTCCCAATCTACCTGCTTATTGAAATCCTCCGTGACTATTGTAACACTGACCTTCCGGCTTGCATTTTTAAAAATCTCTCATTGTAACTTGTAGACCATATCCTTACTACTGTTTTGGGGTCTGTATACAACTCCCAGTAGGGTCCTTTTACCCTTGCAGTTCCTTAGCTCTGTCCACTAATGACATGGGTAGACAAGCTGAGGAGGTCCTGAAGAGAGAGCTGAGAGCTGAGAAACAGGACCTCTTGGGCAGTAAACCCTGGATTGCTGGCTGTGCCAGGTGCCTGTGAGGGGAACATGAGGATGATTTGGCAGGTGTATGCGTGGCTGAGGAATGAGTGTAGGGAACAGGGGTTCAGATTTAAGGATCCTTGGGATCTCTTCTGGGGAAGGTATGACCTGTACAAAAGGGACGGGTTACATCTGAACCTGAGGGGACCAATACCCTTGCAGGCAGGTTGGCTAGACTCGTTTGGGGAAGTTTAAACTAATTTAGCAGGATGATGGGAACCAGGGTGATGGAATCAGAATCAGGTTTATTATCATCAGCATGTGATGTGAAATTTGTTAATTTAGCAGCAGCAGTTCAATGCAATGCATAATCTAGCAGAGAGAAAAATAAACAAGTAAATTAATTACAGTATATGTATGTTGAATAGATTTTAAAAAGTGCAAAAACAGAGATAATATATATTTAAGAAAAAGTGAGGTAGTGTCCAAAGATTCAATGTCCATTTAGGAATCGGATGGCAGGGAAGAAGCTGTTCCTGAATCGCTGTGTGTGTGCCTTCAGGCTTCTGTACCTCCTTCCTGATGGTAACAGTGAGAGAAGGGCATGCCCTGGGTGCTGGAGATCCTTAATAATGGACGCTGCCTTTCTGAGACACAACTCCTTGAAGATGTCCTGAGTACTTTGTAGGCTAGTACCCAAGATGGAGCTGACTGGATTTACAACCCTCTGCAGCTTCTTTTGGTCCTGTGCGGTAGCCCCTCCATACTGGACAGTGATGCAGCCTGTCAGAATGCTCTCCACAGTACATCTATAGAAGTTTTTGAGTGTATTTGTTGACATTCCAAATCTCTTCAAACTCCTAATGAAGTATAGCCACTGTCTTGCCTTTATAACTGCATCGGTATGTTGGGACCAGGTTAGATCCTCAGAAATCTTGACACCCAGGAACTTGAAACTGCTCAATCTCTCCACTTCTGATCCCTCTATGAGGATTGGTATGTGTTCCTTCGTCTGACCCTTCCTGAAGTCCACAATCAGCTCTGTTGTCTTACTGACGTTGAGTGCCAGGTTGTTGCTGCGGCACCATTCCACTAGTTGGCTGAAGATGAAGTAGTTGGGTTACAAACAGAAGCAATGTGTAGTGAGACTCCTGGCAAGGAGAAGCAGATGATCGGGCAGAATTATAGTCAACCGGATGAGTTGCAACATAAAAGGTGGACAAAATCAAAAAGGGTGAGTACAGGACTAAAGGTGTTATATTTGAAGGTGCACAGTACTCGGATTGAGGTCGGTGAACTGGTAGCACGTCTATTGATTGGCAAAAATGTTGTTTAGGCATGGCTGAAAGAATATTTTAGTTGGGAGCTTAATGTTCAAGAATATAGGTGTACTCTACATTTTGTGCATTTCCCCTCCTCCTGGCACTCACCCAGTCGCCTGTTTCCTACAACCTCGGTGACTCCCTCCCTGTAGCTCCTGTCTAGCACCTCCTCATTGTCCCGTGGGTCAGCAAGCTGCAGCTCCAGTTCCTTAATACGTTCTCTCAGGACCTGCAGCTCAGTACATCTAGAGTAGATGTGTTTATCTGGGAGACTGGAGGTCTCCCACACTTCCCACATCCCACACACAGTACGAAACACTGCCCCAGGAGCCACTCTCATGGACTAATGTATATGCCAGGAGGGAGATTAGTGAGAGGGGATGAATGGACAAATAAATGATGGAGGAAACAATCCCTGTGGAACGTGACGCGGGCTGGTGTGAGGTGAAGATGTGTTTGGTGGTAGGATCTGCCGGAAGCTGTGGAGAATAATGAGTTGATGCAGAGTATTATTGAGTGGTAGGAGAGAGCCTGGCAGGGCAATCCAGTCATCCACCACTTTGTTTAATCAAAAACTTACCTCACACGTCTGTTTCAAACTTTGCACTCTCACCTTTTCCTGATTTATTGTGCTCTTAACCATTGCGATATTCGGAAGTTATTTCCTAACGGGACTCTCAGTTCCTGTCTGATGTCCATCGACAGAACAAAGAACATTACAGCACAGTACAGGCCTTTCGGCCCGCAATGCTGTGCTAATCCTTGAACCTTCTCTGAGATCGATCTAACACTTCCCTCCTATGTAGCCTTCCATTTTCTATCATCCATGTGATATCGGTCTCTTAAGTGTCCCTAATGTATCTGCCTCTACCAGCACCCCTGGCAGGGCGATCCACACACCCACCACTGTGTAGAACAAAAAAATCTACCTCTGACTTCCCTCTCACACTTTCCTCCAGTCACCTGAAAACTATGCTACTTCATATTAGCCATTTCCGCCCTGGGAAAAATTCTCTGACTGTCCGCTCTATCTCTGCCTCTTATTATCTTGTACACCTCCATCTAGTCACTTCTCCTCCTCCACACCAAAGAGAAAAGCCCTAACTCATATCCTCAGCCTATCCTCATAAGACATGCTCTATAATCCAGGCAGCATTCTGGTAAATCTCCTCCCTAAAGCTTCCACATCCTTCCTGTAATAGTTGACCAGAAATGAACACAATACTCCAAGTGTAGTCTAAGCAGGATTTTATAGAACTGAAACATTTCTTCATGACCCTTGAACTCAGTCTTCCAACTAATGAAAGCCAACACACCAAACGCCTTCTTAACCACCCTATCATGCACAGCAAACTTGATGGATCTATGGACATGAACCCCAAATTCCCTCTGTTCCTCCACACTGTTATAAATACCACCATTAACCGTGTACTCTGCCTTCTGTTGCCCCCTTAACTTGTGATGTGGCAAAAACTTGCATTTATTTAAGACCTTCATCACCTCAAGATACTCAAGACCATGCAAGATAAGGAGATGTTAGGGCAAACAAGTGAAAATTTGCTCAGGAACAATAAAATCATAAGGCATAGGAGCTAATTCCTCTCAACCCCATTCTCCTGCCTACTCCCCGTAACCTTTGATAAGACAGTAAGGAGATTATGATCTCCTTACTCTAAGGAGGGAATTTTGCAAGAAGATAAGCCAAAAAATCTTTGCAATTAAGTTTGTTCTAATTATTTATTTCAATATTATTTGTGGTGTTGTACTCCCATGATGGTATCCCACCCACCCACCTTCTCCCTCACCTGGTCTCACCTATCACCTCCCAGTGTCTCACTTCATCCCCCTCCCCACCCACCCACCTTCCCCCTCACCTGGTCTCACCTATCACCTCCCAGTGTCTCACTTCATCCCCTTCCCCCACCCACCTTCCCCCTCACCTGGTCTCACCTATCACCTCCCAGTGTCTCACTTCATCCCCCTCCCCACCCACCCACCTTCCCCCTCACCTGGTCTCACCTATCACCTCTCAGTGTCTCACTTCATCCACCTTCCCCCTCACCTGGTCTCACCTATCACCTCCCAGTGTCTCACTTCATCCACCTCCCCACCCACCCACCTTCCCCCTCACCTGGTCTCACTTATCACCTCCCAGTGTCACACTTCATCCCCCTCCCCACCCACCCACCCACCTTCCCCCTCACCTGGTCTCACCTATCACCTCCCAGTGTCTCACTTCATCCCCCTCCCCACCCACCCACCTTCCCCCTCACCTGGTCTCACCTATCACCTCCCAGTGTCTCACTTCATCCCCCTCCCCCACCCACCCACCTTCCCCCTCACCTGGTCTCACCTATCACCTACCAGTGTCTCACTTCATCCCCCTCCCCACCCACCCACCTTCCCCCTCACCTGGTCTCACCTATCACCTCCCAGTGTCTCACTTCATCCCCCTCCCCCACCCACCCACCTTCCCCCTCACCTGGTCTCACCTATCACCTCCCAGTGTCTCACTTCATCCCCCTCCCCACCCACCCACCTTCCCCCTCACCTGGTCTCACCTATCACCTCCCAGTGTCTCACTTCATCCCCCTCCCCACCCACCCACCTTCCCCCTCACCTGGTCTCACCTATGACCTCCCAGTGTCTCACTTCATCCTCCTCCCCACCCACCCCCCTTCCCCCTCACCTGGTCTCACCTATCACCTCCCAGTGTCTCACTTCATCCCCCCTCCCCACCCACCCACCCACCTTCCCCCTCACCTGGTCTCACCTATCACCTCCCAGTGTCTCACTTCATCCCCTTCCCCCTCACCTGGTCTCACCTATCACCTCCCAGTGTCTCACTTCATCCCCTTCCCCCACCCACCTTCCCCCTCACCTGGTCTCACCTATCACCTCCCAGTGTCTCACTTCATCCCCCTCCCCACCCACCCACCTTCCCCCTCACCTGGTCTCACCTATCACCTCCCAGTGTCTCACTTCATCCCTCTCCCCCACCCACCTTCCCCCTCACCTGGTCTCACCTATCACCTCCCAGTGTCTCACCATCCCCCTCCCTACCCACCCACCTTCCCCCTCACCTGGTCTCACCTATCACCACCCAGTGTCTCACTTCATCCCCCTCCCCTACCCACCTTCCCCCTCAACTGGTCTCACCTATCACCTCCCAATGTCTCACTTCATCCCCCTCCCCACCCACCCACCTTCCCCCTCACCTGGTCTCACCTATCACCACCCAGTGTCTCACTTCATCCCCCTCCCCCACCCACCCACCTTCCCCCCTCACCTGGTCTCACCTATCACCTCCCAATGTCTCACTTCATCCCCCTCCCCACCCACCTACCTTCCCCCTCACCTGGTCTCACCTATCACCTCCTAGTGTCTCACTTCATCCCCCTCCCCACCCACCTATCTTCCCCCTCACCTGGTCTCCCCTATCATCTCCCAGTGTCTCACTTCATCCCCCTCCCCACCCATCCACCTTCCCCCTCACCTGGTCTCACCTATCACCTTCCAGTGTCTCACTTCATCCCCCTCCCCCACCCACCCACCTTCCCCCTCACCTGGTCTCACCTATCACCTCCCAGTGTCTCACTTCATCCCCCTCCCCACCCACCCACCTTCCCCTTCACCTGGTCTCACCTATCACCTCCCAGTGTCTCACTCCATCCCTCTCCCCACCCACCCACCTTCCCCCTCACCTGGTCTCACCTATCACCTCCCAGTGTCTCACCATCCCCTCCCACCCCACCCACCTTCCCCCTCACCTGGTCTCACCTATCACCTCCCAGTGTCTCACTTCATCCCCCTCCCCCACCCACCTTCCCCCTCACCTGGTCTCACCTATCACCTCCCAGTGTCTCACCATCCCCTCCCACCCCACCCACCTTCCCCCTCACCTGGTCTCACCTATCACCTCCCAGTGTCTCACTTCATCCCCCTCCCCCACCCACCTTCCCCCTCACCTGGTCTCACCTATCACCTCCCAGTGTCTCACTTCATCCCCCTCCCCACCCACCCACCTTCCCCTTCACCTGGTCTCACCTATCACCTCCCAGTGTCTCACTTCATCCCCCTCCCCCACCCACCTACCTTCTCCCTCACCTGATCTCACCTATCACCTCCCAGTGCCTCACTTCACCACCGTCCCCCACCCACCTTCCCCCTCACCTGCTATCACCTCCCAATGTCTCACTTCAACCTAGGGTTTTGGCCCGAAACATCGACTCTACTCTTTTTCATGGATGCTGCCTGGCCTGCTGAGTTCCTCCAGCTTTTCGTGTGTGTTGCTCTGTCTTCTCCCGCCTTCCTTTCCAGTCCTGAAAAATGTTGATTGCTAATTTCTTTCCGTAGATATTGCCTGACCTGCTGAATTCCTCCTGCATTCTGTGTGTGTTGCTCTGAATTTCCAGCATCTGCAGAATCTCACATGTTTATGAATTTACAGACTTTTATCTGATGGGTGGTGTTGACGTTCTGGGCAGATGGGGCACATCAGTTGTAGTTGGCAGCTCATCTAGTAGGAAAACTCTGATCTCAAACCTCCGCTGCCTTGCTACTATACCCACACCTGAGGGAGGCTTTGGGAGTAAAGCTCGAGGTAAAAGTCTGGAGCTGGAGGCCCTAAGGCAGTCCTACGTTGAGTTCAACACTGACTGGCAACTCCTGCGTCACTGCTGGTGTCGAACTGTACTGGGATGCTGCCTGGCACGCTGAGTTCCTCCTGCAGTTTGTGGCGCCCGGTCTCTGCCGTTCCTTAAGATTCCTCAGCTGTGTGGAGGGGGGAGCTTGCTATGTGGGTAACAGCTTGCTCTCCATATCGTACTGTTCTGGCTTGTATATCTAGACAGCTTGAACACTACATCCATAGCTTGGTTATTGAAGTCCCTCTGCAGGTAACTGGTTCAGCTACTGACAGTTTCAAAAGTAAGGAATTATGGAGTGTTGAAGTATATTGTGGATGTATAAATGCAAAATTTGTTCTGTAGAGCGTGATTAGGGAGATGAGTAAGGTGGATGTTTAATCAGCAAAAAGCAGAGGAACTGGAAAGTGATGACTGCGAGATGATTATTTTCTTGGCTTACACGAGAGGAACAATTACCCAGAGAATGAGCAACAGGCCAATGGAGAAGATTTATAGTTTTGGTTTGAGGTTTAAAATGACTGTTTTGGGCTGAGACAGACAACTTTTTATCACTGAATGTCTTTGCCAGGCTCTGCTACTTAATCGGTGTGCTTTCTAAATCAAAATTTACTAGACATTAAGGTGACTGGATAGAATCTGTAATTCGCTTCCATCATACAGTCGACCAAGCTAACTGGAAATTAGTTTGCCAATCTAATCCCCCACTCAAATAGACTTTAATGAATTCTGCCTATTTGGAGGCAAAAAAAATTACAATTTACATAAGTAGGAAGGGTACTTATTTATTGCACTGAAGAAGGAGGCCATTTGGCCCATCAACTCCATGCCAGAACCAGGCAGGAGAATCCTATCCTCATTCTCCCTTCCCATTGGTTTCTCATGTTGTGAGGTTCAGTGAGCAATTCAGGCCTTGCAGGCCACACGGGTCATTTTATTGTACAATGCAAGGGAAAACATGAACAGAATGCAGAATAAAGAGTTTCAAATACAAACTTAAGTGCAGTACAGGCAGATAATAAAGTATAAGGTCATAAGACATAGGAGCAGAATTAGGCCAATTGGCCCACTGAGTGCTCTGCCATTCCATTTTGGCTGATTTATTATCCCTTTTAACCTGTAACCTTTGACAAACTGACTAGTCAAGAATATACCTAATGACTTGGCCTCCACGACCATCTGTGGCAATGAATTCCACAGATTCACCTCTCTCTGGCTGTAGAAATTGCTCCTCATTCCTGTTCTAAAAGGGATGTCTTTGTATTCTGAAACAGTGCTCTCTGGTCCTAGACTTCCCACCATAGGAAACATCCTCTCCATATCCACACTATCACGGCCTTTCAATATTCAATAGGTTTCATGGAGATCCTCCCTCATTTTTCTAATTTCCAGTGAGTACAGGCCCAGAGTCATCAAATGCTCCTCGTATGTTAACCTTTCATTCCTGGGATCATTCTCATGAACCTCCTCTGAACCCTGTCCAATCAGTTCACAATATTCCCAATGTGGTCTGACTAGTGCTCTATAAAGCCTCAGCATTACATCCTTATTTTCATATCCTAGTCCTCTTGAAATGAATGCTAACATCGCATTTGCCTTCCTCACCACCAATTCAACCTGCAAATTAACCTTTGGGCAATCCTGCACAAGACCTCCCAAGTCCCTTCACATTCCCGGTTTTTGAATTTTCTCCCCACTTAGTCATTAGTCCACACCTTTACTCCTCCTCCCAAAGTACATATCTGTGCACATCCTTACATTGATTCCATCGGCCACTTCTCCTAATCTGTCCCAGCCAAGTTACTCTGCAGACTCTCTACTTCCTCAACACTACCTGCCCCTCCACCTATCTTCATATCGTCTGCAAACATTGTCGCAAAGTCACCAATGCTTTCATCCAAATCATTGACATGTAACATGAAAAGCAATGGCCTCAACACTAAACCCTGTGGAATGCCACTAGTCACCAGCAGCCAACCAGAAAAGGCTCCATATATAACCATATAACAATAACAGCACGGAAACAGGCCATCTCGGCCCTTCTAGTCCGTGCCGAACGCTTACTCTCACCCAGTCCCACCTACCTGCACTCAGCCCATAACCCTCCATTCCTTTCCTGTCCATATACCCATATACAAATTTTCTTTTTAAATGACAAAATCGAACCTGCCTCTACCACTTCTACTGGAAGCTCGTTCCACACAGCTACCACTCTCTGAGTAAAGAAATTCCCCCTCGTGTTACCCCTAAACTTTTGCCCCCTAACTCTCAACCCAAAGCTTTATTGCTCCCTTTATTCCCATTTCCTGAAATCAAATAGAGGCTTTGCTGAATGTTTATAACCTTAAAGATTCTATTTTAATTTCATATGTGTGTCAATAACAAGGTCAGCGTCTATTCCCCATCCTCAGTTGCCCTTGGGAGACCTAATGAGGAGAAATGCCTTCTCCTCATTCCTCCATCAGGGAGGAGGTACAGGAGCCTGAAGACACACACTCCACGTTTCAGGAACAGCTTCTTTGACTCCGCCATCAGATTTCTGAATGGACAATGAACACATGAACACCACCTCACTACTTTGCTCTATTACACTATTTATTTACTTATTAATATATAACTTGCTTATTGTAATTGATAGTTACTTTTTATGTCTTGCACTGTGCTGCTGCAAAATTGATCCTCTGGAAGATTAGAATGCTAACCCATTTATGGAGCCAAAAGAGATGGGGAAGATTTTCAGTGAATTTTTTGCGTCTCTGTTTACAGAGGAGATGAACGCAGAGTCTATAGAAGTGAGGCAAAGCAGCAGTGAGGAGGTCATGGACTTATACAATTTACAGTGGAGGAGGCGTTTGCTGTCTTGAGGCAAACTAAGATGGATAAATCCCCAGGGCCTGACAAGGTTTTCCCTCGGATGCAGGGGAGGCAAGTGCAATAATTGCAGGGGCCCTAGCAGAGATATTTAAAGCATCCTTAATGACAGGTGAGGTATTGGAGCATTGGAGGATAGCCAATGTTCCACTATTTAAAAAAGGCTATAAGGATAAACCAGAAAATTATAGGCTGGTGACCCTGACCTCAGTAGTGGGAACGGTACTGGAGATATTCTAAGGGACTGGATTTATGAGTATTTGGATAGACATGTAAACACAAAGTGCACTGCAGATACTGTGGTCAAATCAGGATGTACAAACAAGCTGGATGAACTCAGCAGGTCAGGCAGCATCCGTTGAAAGAAGCAGTCAACGTTTCGGGTCGAAACCCTTCGTCAGGACATGGACTGATTAGGGATCGTCAGCATGGCTTCATGCATGGTAGGGCGAGGAAGTTACCAGGAAAGTTGATGAAGGCAAGGCAAATGTCATGACATCTGACAGTGATAATAAACTTGATTCTGAGAGTGAGCTGCCTTCTTGACCCACTCCAGTCTTAACTACCGCAGATGTCGGATTATAAGCCGCTACTTTTTTCCCACATTTTGAACAGCTTTGAACTTTGCGGCTTTTACTACGGTGCGGCTAATGCATGATTTTTTTTCATGCCGCCAAAAACATTTTGCCTCGTAACAGTAGACCAATAAAATTGATGAGTAGTTCACAGAGGTCCAATGAAATTGTACGATAAATCAAGCGCACTTTCACAATTAACTTATTGTAAATCAGTCATTTGTACTCACCCTCATCAACATGGAAAACACTCGAAGAAAAGCATTGTGCTGCCTTTATGGCAGTTATTTAGTTTATAATATTTTCGCTTAGTAATTCATTTGTTAGTATTTTCTAGTTAAAGTTAGAAGTGTTTTAAGTACCCGGTATATTTGTTTTCTGTACTACATCCCGGGATGCTATGACGTCACACCCGGTTTCGCCGCGTCTTGTGGGAAATACCGGTTTGTGATAAACGGGAAGGTGGGGGCGAGCGGCATTAGATCTGAGCGAATGCTGCTTTTAAGTTAAAGGCGATCAATAACTTTTCCTGGTAGGCTGCAGTATATATATTTTTTACCAGTCGTTAGGAGATATTGGAATGTTGTTCAGTAAAAAAGTATACGCAACGTAATTTGTGTTACCGATACGTATGTATATTTAAAAGTAGCCGCGTTACAGGCACGGTTCGAAAAAAAGCATTTGCAATATGTATTTGTTTATGTTACCATATGGATTTAATTAAAAGTTAAAAAATCCTCACGTGTAATATCTTTCTGTGTAAATATCTCATATTACAACGTGGGACACCTGCGGCCGAAAATCCGGTGCGGCTTGTACAAGTACAAAATTGATTTTCTTTCTAAAATTAGAGCCAGTGGCTTTTAATCAGGTGCGCTCTGTAGTGCGAAATCTACGGTAGTTATGGAGGGATGGATCTTCAACTTCTAGCAGTTACCTAAACTTCCAAATATCATCCATGCCAGTCAAAAAGTTAAGTGCTTTACCTTACTAGGATCATTATCATAGACAATCACTTTCTTTGACATGTACTTAAAAGTTTTTATGCCAGGAATGAATTTTGGCGGACAAGTAGCAATTTCTAAAATAAATTTCCTCATTTTACCTACTCTAATTACAATAAAATTGGAGAATGCTATTGAAATTATATACATTATCTGTCCAGGGAGCTTCTCAATAATGAATTCTGTGTGAATCTTCTTATGTTTCTGCTGTAATGAGGTACCAGACATTGATGGTTTTGTTAAATGGTCTATAGTTAATGAGTTTTAGTCCAATTTAATGACTTTTGGGTGAATACTCCCACTGAAAATCAGCTTTTCAATTTTCCCAGTGACCATGCAATTATAATTCATCTCTCCATCTTCAAGTTCAAGTTTAATTATCATTCAACCATACATGAATATAGCCAAACAAAACAGTGTTACCCCAGGGCCAAGGTGCAAAACTCATTACCAACAGCACACAGCACACTGCAAATAGCACATATAGTTACGATTTCAGAAAGACACACAGTCACACAAAAAGTAACAAAGCCCAAGTCCATAAGTGGGATGACTGTAGATTTGTGGTAAGTTGTCCTCATCCAGCTTGTTCTTCCGGTGAGTGAACACGGGTGAGCAGCACGGGCCATACGCCGGCGGACAGCACTCAACATTGAGGTTACTTTAGTACTTAACCTGCACAGTAGTGTAGTCGTTATCAGCAGCTAACTGTAAGATCGGGGTTCAATTCCAGCCAGTGTCTGTAAGGAATTTGTACGTTGTCCCTTTGGCGGTGTGGGTTTCTTCCAGGTGCTCTGGTTTCCTCCCACAGTCCAAAGACGTACAGGTTAGTGTTGGTGCTGGAAGCATGGTGACACTTGTGGGCTGCCCCCAGCACGTCCTCAGACTGGTTAATTGCTGATGCAATTGACACATTTCACTGTGTGTTTTGATGTCCATGTAACATTCAAAATGCTATTAACATGTTGATCATATCTTTCCTATTCTTCCTCTGTGATTTAACACATTATTTGTTGTTTTGGTTTATTATGGTCAGATGAAAAGGAGCAGTAAAAAGCATAATGCAGGTAAACAGTCATCTGCAAGGTCACAAGACCATAAGACATTGGAGCAGAATTAGGCCATTTAGCCCATCGAGTCTGCTCTACCATTTCATCGTGGCTGATCTGTTCTTCCTCTCAGCCCCAATCTCCTGCCTTTTCCCCATATCCCTTCATGCCCTGACCAATTAAGAATCTATCAACCTTCGCCTTAAATGACCTGGCCTCAACAGCCACCTGTGGCAACAAATTCCATGGATTCACCGCCTTCTGGATAAAGAAATTCCTTGTCATCTCTGTTGTAAGCGGACGTCCCTCTATTCTGAGGCTGTACCCTCTAGTCCTACATACCCCACCATAGAAAACATTCTCTCCACATCCACTCTATCCAGGCCTTTCAGATTTGATGGGTTTCAATGAGATCCTCCATCATTCTTCTGAATTCGAGTGAGAACAGGCCCAGAGTCTTAAATCACTGCTCATACATTAACCATTTCATTCCCAGAATTATTCGCATGAATTCTTTTGAACCCTCTGCAGTTTCAGCACATCCTTCCTTAGATAGGGGACCCAAACCTGATCACGTGAGGCCTCATCAGTGCTTTATAAAGCCTCAACTTTACATCGTTGCATTTATATTCTGGTCCTCTCGAAATAATGAGGTTGATCCTTCATTTTATTTTATTTATTTGGAGATACAGTGCGGAATGAGCCCTTCCTGCCCTTTGAGCCACGCCACCCCAGCAATGCCTGACAAACCCAATTAGCCCTAACCTAACCACGGGGCAATTTACAATGATCATTTAACCACATCTTTAAATTGTGGGAGGAAACCCACGCTTTCCTTATGGAAAACGTACAGAGACTCTTTACAGAACAGTATCAGAAATGAACTCTGAACTGCAGAGTACCCCGCGCTGTAATATCATTACGCAAACTGCTACACCGCCGCGGGGGTAGCAAGGAGCATCCGAGGGCAGGAGTGCATCTTATTGTACAAGAGGACCATTCAGGAGTCTGATAACAGTGAGCCTGGTGGGACGTGCTTTCAGAATTTTGTACCTTCTCCCCGATGGGAGACCGTCTGGGGTTGAAGGGGTCTTTGATTGCTGGCTGCTTTACAATGAGATGCAAGGCCCATAATGAGGTAAACTGTGAGGTTAAGCAACCATATTATTGAGGTCCATTCAAGAGTCTGTTGACAATGGGGCAGATACTGTCCTCAAGACAACATTTTTTGTTCTTCAACATTTTCTTGTTCGATTTCTCAGCATGAGGTTAAAGATTTAAAACTAATAACAATACCAGTGGCATAATCAGTATAAAGACTCAATCTATTTTCCCAGGGTATAATTGTCAAATATTTGGTCATCAGGAAAGAGGTACAGGAGCCTCAGGACCCACACCACCAGGTTCAGGAACAGTTATTACCCCTCAGCCATCAGGCTCGTGAACCAGAAGGATAACTTCACTAAACCCATCACTGAACTGTTCCCACAACCAGTCCTTTCAGGGACTCTTCATCTCATGTTCTCAATATTTATTGCTTTATTATTATTATTATTATTATTATTATTATTATTATTATTATTATTATTTATTTTTCTTTTGTATTTGCTGTTCTTTACACATTGGTTGTTTGTCCATCCTGTTGGGTGTGGTCTTTCATTGATTCCATTTTGTTACTTTATGTTTACTGTGAATGCTGCAAGGAAAAGAATCTCCGGGTGGTTCATGGTGAGCAGGGGACCACTGGCTTACAGAGAGCACTGGGTGAATCTCCGGGTGGTTCATGGTGAGCAGGATACCACTGGCTTACAGAGAGCATTGGGTGAATCTCCGGGTGGTTCATGGTGAGCAGGATACCACTGGCTTAAAGAGAGCACTGGGTGAATCTCCGGGTGGTTCATGGTGAGCAGGGGACCACTGGCTTACAGAGAGCACTGGGTGAATCTCCGGGTGGTTCATGGTGAGCAGGGGACCACTGGCTTACAGAGAGCACTGGGTGAATCTCCGGGTGGTTCATGGTGAGCAGGGGACCACTGGCTTACAGAGAGCACTGGGTGAATCTCCGGGTGGTTCATGGTGAGCAGGGGACCACTGGCTTACAGAGAGCACTGGGTGAATCTCCGGGTGGTTCATGGTGAGCAGGGGACCACTGGCTTACAGAGAGCACTGGGTGAATCTCCGGGTGGTTCATGGTGAGCAGGGGACCACTGGCTTACAGAGAGCACTGGGTGAATCTCCGGGTGGTTCATGGTGAGCAGGGGACCACTGGCTTACAGAGAGCACTGGGTGAATCTCCGGGTGGTTCATGGTGAGCAGGGGACCACTGGCTTACAGAGAGCACTGGGTGAATCTCCGGGTGGTTCATGGTGAGCAGGGGACCACTGGCTTACAGAGAGCACTGGGTGAATCTCCGGGTGGTTCATGGTGAGCAGGGGACCACTGGCTTACAGAGAGCACTGGGTGAATCTCCGGGTGGTTCATGGTGAGCAGGGGACCACTGGCTTACAGAGAGCACTGGGTGAATCTCCGGGTGGTTCATGGTGAGCAGGGGACCACTGGCTTACAGAGAGCACTGGGTGAATCTCCGGGTGGTTCATGGTGAGCAGGGGACCACTGGCTTACAGAGAGCACTGGGTGAATCTCCAGGTGGTTCATGGTGAGCAGGATACCACTGGCTTACAGAGAGCACTGGGTGAATCTCCGGGTGGTTCATGGTGAGCAGGATACCACTGGCTTACAGAGAGCACTGGGTGAATCTCCGGGTGGTTCATGGTGAGCAGGGGACCACTGGCTTACAGAGAGCACTGGGTGAATCTCCGGGTGGTTCATGGTGAGCAGGGGACCACTGGCTTACAGAGAGCACTGGGTGAATCTCCAGGTGGTTCATGGTGAGCAGGATACCACTGGCTTACAGAGAGCACTGGGTGAATCTCCGGGTGGTTCATGGTGAGCAGGGGACCACTGGCTTACAGAGAGCACTGGGTGAATCTCCAGGTGGTTCATGGTGAGCAGGATACCACTGGCTTACAGAGAGCACTGGGTGAATCTCCGGGTGGTTCATGGTGAGCAGGATACCACTGGCTTACAGAGAGCACTGGGTGAATCTCCGGGTGGTTCATGGTGAGCAGGGGACCACTGGCTTACAGAGAGCACTGGGTGAATCTCCGGGTGGTTCATGGTGAGCAGGGGACCACTGGCTTACAGAGAGCACTGGGTGAATCTCCAGGTGGTTCATGGTGAGCAGGATACCACTGGCTTACAGAGAGCACTGGGTGAATCTCCAGGTGGTTCATGGTGAGCAGGATACCACTGGCTTAAAGAGAGCACTGGGTGAATCTCCGGGTGGTTCATGGTGAGCAGGGGACCACTGGCTTACAGAGAGCACTGGGTGAATCTCCGGGTGGTTCATGGTGAGCAGGGGACCACTGGCTTAAAGAGAGCACTGGGTGAATCTCCGGGTGGTTCATGGTGAGCAGGGGACCACTGGCTTACGGAGATCATTGGGTGCCTGGAGCGTGCTGGCCTGGTGGAGGCAGGGACATATCAATGGCATTTAGACAGACACCTGACCGGACAGGGAACGGAGAGGTATGGACAATGTGGAGACGCCTGGGATTAGTTGTATTTAGTATCGTGGTTAGCACAGACATTGTGGGCTGAAGAACCTGTCCTGTGTTCTATGTTCTTCCAGCTTTGACCAGAATACTCATTGGATGTGTGTCAATAGTCAAAATAAAATTTATTATCTTAGTGTGTATGTGTTACCAGGTACAGTGGATTCCAATCAATGGAGATGCATCAGTGCCAGGATATTTTGGCCCAATTAAGTGACTGTCCCAATTAGTTGAAGTTTCATGGAAATAATTAAAAATGCCTCATAAAGACAAACTGCTGTTGAACTTAGTAACAAATTATGTATTTAAATGAAATAGATGACAAATTGGAACACCATCAAAACTCCTACTGTACTATAAAGCTGAGTATTAGTTCCTAACAGTTATAGACAGGGGAATTCATCCAGTGTACGCTGCCATGTTCTTTTGACTGTCAATGAACAAAATCAGTACAAACACCTAGTGTAGATAATGGACTGCCTTCTTACAATGCTTTTGGTGATTGCATCTTCCAAATCTTCATTTTCATTGTAACATTCAAGATGATTGTCGATACCTTCAAATTTTTCATAATTCCTAACTTGTTGAAGGAGTGAAGTTGTTTCAGTTTCACCCCTGGCCATTTCTGGCATCTCCAAGCCTGAATGCTTGGATCCACAGTGAACGAAGCGGTTGTGAAAGGCCTATGCAGGGAATCTGTAAACACACATAGAGCCCATGCCACATGCCTGAGACTGTTACTCTTCCTGGAATGAAAGGATTAACATATGAGTGGTGTTGGATGACTCAGGGCCTGTACTCAGAAGAATGAGGAGTGTTGTTCACAAATTTGCTGATTTAGCTTCCCTCATTATTATGAAAATCATCAGTATAGATGCAAACAAAAATATCGAAGACTGTGACTAATATAATTCAGTAGAAATTGGGATTGGACTATTTTCAACTTGTTAGAAATCAGATGACCTTTCCTAGTCTTGCCTTGGGGTATTAGCCTGCATGCAGAGAAGTGCTTTTGCAATGAGGGATCAAAGTTCAAAGTACAAATGTGTCACCATATACAACCCTGAGATTCATTTTCTTGTGGGTATTCAGAGAACAAAGAAATACAATAGAATCATTGGAAAACTAAACACAGAGAATTTGTGAAGAAAAAGAATTTCAGGATGTATATTGTATACATTTCTCTGACATTAAATGTACCCATTGAACAAAGACTGACAAGCAACCAATGTGCAAAGGAAGAGTAATTGCCCTTATACAAAAATAATTATAATAAGTAAATAAATAATAATGAGAACATGAGTTGTAGAGTCCTTGAAAGTGAGTCTGTAGTTTGTGGAATCAGTTCAGAGTTGGGGTGAGTGAAGTTATCCCTACTGGTTCAAGAGCTTGAAGCTGGTGGTTTGGGTCTGAGGGTCCTGTACCTCCTTCCTGATGGCAGCAGCGAGAAGAGATCATGGCCTGGGTGGTGGGGGTCCCTGATGATGGATGCTGCTTTCCTGTGACAGTGCTCTACGTAGATGAGTTCAGTGGTGGGGAGGGCTTTTCCTGTGATGGACTGGGCTGTATCCACTACTTTTTGTAGGATCTTCCATTCAAGGGCATTGGTGTTTCCATACCAAGCTGTGACACAACCAATCAATACACTCTCTGCTACACATTGGTTGAAGTTTGTCGAAGTTTTCGATCTCACGCCAAACCTTCACAAACTCCTGAGAAAGTAGTGACTGAGCAGAAACTGGGTGTGGCCTATTTTAGGCCCATTACAAACTGCATGACCTTTAGAAATCCTGCTTCAGGGCTTTATCCGACATGCAGAATAGTGTTGCTGCAACAAGGGATGTTCCAGAAATCACCAGCTGTTGCCTTCCTCCGCCTGAATCAACGGTTCCATCGAGAGCAACAAGAGAGGCTCAGCTGGAATAGCCTATAAACCATGTCGGCATTCAGCTTGTGCTTGTTGTAACTTTCAAAACCAGCTGTGGGCCATAAATCACTGCAGCCAGCAGGTCCCATGGCTTGCCCTCGCTCACTGCAGTACGAGACTTCCCTCAGTAACAGTGAGAACTGGAACAAGAATGAAACTGCAAAAGGAGGATCAGCAGAGGAATTCTGGCTGAGTTTTACTTCTTAAAATTCACTCTCAAGTTCCCATTTTGATTTTCATGATTTAAGTGGCTACACAGATTGGTTAAGAAGGCAAACGGCATGCTTGCCTTTATTAGTCGGAGCATTGAGCTCAAAAGTCAGTAGTTGTGTTGCAGGTTTATAAAGCTGGTTAGGCTGGGTCTGGAGTATGGCACACAGTTCTGGCCGCCCCGCTATAGGAAGGAGATGGAGGTTTTGGAGAGGGTGCAGAAGAGGTTTAGCAAGGTGCTGCCTGGTTTTAGAGGACACGTGCATGAGAGGTTGGACGAGCTTTGGTTGTTTTCTCTGGAGCAGCGGAGGCTGAGAGGAGATCTGATAGGGGGTTATAAGATAATGAGGGGCATAGATAGACAGACAGTATCTTTTCCCAAGGGTTGAAATATCTAATACCAGAAGGCATGCATTGAAGGTGAGAGGAGGTATTTTCAAAGATGTGAGGGTATGTATTTTTACACGGAGAGTGGTGGGTGTCAGGAATGTGCTGCCTGGGGTGGGGGTAGAGGCAGATACATGAGAGACTTCTAAGAGACATTTAGATAGGCCAATGAATGTGAGGGAAATGGAAGGATATGGACATTGTGTAGGTAGAAGAGATTAGTTTAGTTGACCATTTGATTACTAATTGAATTGGGTTGGCACAATATTATGGGCTGAAGGGCCTGTTCCTGTGCTGTACTGTTCTGTGTTCTGAATCGTGGGCAGCACAGTAATGTAGTGGTTAGCGTATAGTGCCAGCGACCCAGGTTCAATTCCCGCCGTCGCTCAGGAATTTATCGTTCTCCCCATTACCACGTGGATTTCAAGGATCACAGACCAAATTTATTAGCCAAATTAGGAATTTGCTGTGGCGTGTTGGTCAGGGCACGACATGCAACAAAAACAATATTCAGCAATTATAAAGAATAAATAATTATATAAAAATAAATTTCGAAATACAGATAATGGAATAAAATGTCCATAAATGTGTAAATACCAGCATGTGTTGGCAATGTGAACAGCTTTATAATCAGTGGTTTACAGTGTAGTGATGGGGGTGGTAATGGACAGAAACATAGAAAATAGGTGCAGGAGTAGGCCATTCAGCCCTTCGAGCCTTCATTCAGTATGATCGTGGCTGATCATCCAACTCAGAACCCTGTACCTGCTTTCTCTCCATACCCCCTGATCCTTTTAGCCACAAGGGCCATATCTAACTTCCTCTTAAATGTAGCCAATGAACCGGCCTCAACTGTTTCCTGTGGCAGAGAATTCCACAGATTCACCACTCTCTGTGTGAAGAAGTTCTTCCTCATCTTGGTCTTAAAAGGCTTCCCCTTTATCCTTAAACTGTGACCCCTCATTCTGGACTTCCCCAACATCCGAAACAATCTTCCTGCATCTAGCCTGTCCAATCCCTTTGGAATTTTATACGTTTCAATAAGATCCCCCCTCAATCTTCTAAATTCCAGTGAGTATAAGCCTAGTCGATCCAGTCTTTCTTCATATGAAAGTTCTGCCATCCCAGGAATCAATCTGGTGAACCTTCTCTGTACTCCCTCTATGGCAAGAATGTCTTTCCTCAGATTAGGGGACCAAAACTGCACACAATACTCCAGGTGCAGTCTCACCAAGGCCTTGTACAACTGCAGTAGAACCTCCCTGCTCCTGTACTCATATCCTTTTGCTATGAATGCCAACATACCATTTGCCTTTTTCACCGCCTGCTGTACCTGCATGCCCGCCTACAATGACTCCCAGTCTCGTTGCACCTCCCCTTTTCCTAATCGGCCACCAATCAGGTGATAATCTGTTTTCCTGTTCTTGCAACCAAAGTGGATAACCTCACATTTATCCACATTAAATTGCAACTGCCATGAATTTGCCCACTCACCTAACCTATCCAAGTCATCCTGCATCCTCCTCACAGCTAACACCGCTGCCCAGCTTCATGTCATCCGCAAACTTGGAGATGCTGCATTTAATTCCCTCGCCTAAATCATTAATATATATTGTAAACAACTGGGGTCCCAGCACTGAGCCTTGCGGTACCCCACTAGTCACTGCCTGCCATTCTGAAAAGGTCCCGTTTACTCGCACTCTTTGCTTCCTGTCTGATAGAGGGATAGAGGGTGTGGTGGTTGGGGGGAGGGGGCTAACTGGAATGATCAGATTTAATTGCCTGGGGAGAGGATGGCATGAAGTTCTTGTTTCAATAGCCCTGTAGCACTTTTCAGAAGGGAGCAGTTGGCAGGGTGGGTAGTGTCCACGATAACTTTCCCTGGCCGCCTCTTCGCTCTAAAGACTTGCGCATTAGTAGGTTAATTGTTCACATGGGTGTAATTGTTTAAACAAGTTGTTTTGCACCTGGGCCCCAGAGAAATCCTGTTTTGTTCGGCTTTACTCATGGGTATTCATGTATGGTTGAATGACAATTAAACTTGAACTTGTGCGGTGTGGGCTCGTTAGGCCGGAAAGACCTGTTATCATGCTGCATCTCTAGGTAAGGAGAAAAGCCCCACCCCGAGGCTGTGTCCAGTGGGAAATCCGGGACCCCCAGCTGTACACTGAAGACTTCATCTTTGTGCCCAGAACATCTCATTCCTTTATCCCTGGTTCTTCAGTATGTCGAGGCAGGTGTGCCTGATTTTGCTGTGGGACAGTCTGTGGGTCTTCCCATTTATCCCAGTGTTGTTTCTGGAGCTGTCTGATCCTGAATCATACCCACACTCGGAATCAGGTTTATATCCCTCCCCTGATCCACTGAGTTCCTCCAGAATGTTTTTTAATTTATCCAACTAACCACCCATCCAACTATCTATCTATCCATTCATCCACGAATCTCTCCGGTACAAAATAGGCCTTTCCACACTTTCAAGCCATGGGGCCTCAGCAACCCCACAACCCCGATTACCCCTAAACTGATCACAGGACAAATTACAATGACCTGTTAACCTACCCAGTACAACTTTGGACCGTGGGAGGAACCTGGAGCACTCAGGGAAAACCCATGCATTCCACAGGGAGGACACACAGAGACTCCTTACAGAATGGTGCCGGAATTGAACTCTGAACCCTGGACACCCTGGGTTGTAACAGTGTCAAGCTAACCACTACGTTGCTGTGGCGCCCAGTACCGTTCAAAGACAGAAAAATCAGTTTGTGTTGCTCTGGTTGTCCGGGAAATTTGTTGTTTTGGGACTGCAGTAAAATTTACTGCACATTACAAAGATAAATAAATAGTGTTTAAAGAAAGGACTAATGAGATGGTGTTCCTGGACCATTCAGAAATCTGATGGCAGAAGGGAAGAAGTTGTATTTGAATCATCAGGTGTGGGTCTTCTGGCTGTCAACTGTGACGGTCCTTAGTGATGGATCATAGTGACCTTCCAGAGCCACCACCTATTGGAACACAGAACAACATAGTACAGACCCTTTGGCTAACCATGTTGTGCTGAACTTTTAACCTACTCCAAGATCAATCTACCCCTTCCCTCCCATGTAGCTGTCCAATTTTCTATCATCCATGTGCCTATCTGAGAGTCTCTTAAATGCCCCTAATGTATCTGCCTCCATCAGCACCCCTGGCAGGACATTCAAGGCAGCCGCCACTCTCTGTGTTTTTTAAAAAAACACCAAAACCTAATTCTGACATCTCCCCAATACTTTGCTCCACTCACCTTGAAAGGATGCCCTCATGTTTTAGGTACTGCTGCTCTGGGGAGGAAGGTTGTCCAGCCTATCTAGCTATGTACTCTTCTATCTGTTTATTTATCTGTTAGTTACTTGTTTAGCACTTTATTTATCACTCATTTCTTTATTTTTTTTGCAATTACACAAGGCCTTCTTTTGCACACTATCAGTCTTTGTGTGTAGATTTTCATGGATTCTATTCTATTTCTTTGTTCTACTGTGAATCTCAGGGTAGTATATGGTGACATATAGGTACTTCGATAATAAATTTACCCTGAATTTTGATCCATTTTTGCAAAAACATTTCTCAACCATTAGGTTCCTGAGCCAGAGGCGGTAACTTCACTCATCCCATCACTGAACTGTTCCCACAATCTATGGACTTGCTATTAAGGACTGTTCATCTCCTGTTCTCAATATATAATTGCTTATTTATTTTTTATTATTATTTCTTCCTTTTTTAAATATTTTCACAGTTTGTTGTCTTTTGCACAGTGGTTGTCCACCCTGTTGGTGCCATCTTTCATTGATTCTATTATGGTTATTGGATTTACTGAGCATGCCCACAAGAAGATGCATCTCAGGGTTGTATATGGTGACATATACTGTATGTACTTAATTTACTTTGAACTTTGAGATAATGTCCTGCGCAAGACTGGAAAAGATTGTGTAGTTTTTAACAGATCTAAAATAGCTCAGGGTAGTGTATGGTGACATTTACATAATTTGATAATAAATTTATTTTGAACTTTAAAGAAAGTTAAACTACAAGAAAAATCATAATTTAAATCACAATTTGACTCTAATCCAGCACTGATTAACCATTTTCCGAAGTTGAGAGAATTGCCCCTCAGGATACTGCCTTTGTTTTGGGCCTTCTCTCTGGGGCATCTGACAGTCAGGTTCCCAACAGAAGATAGCATCTGTGTTTGCTGGGCTGATTGACAGCATTTCTAAGCATTCATATGTATCATTGGGTCAAAAGTCGCTGCTTGTAGAATCAGGAACTCTTTGACCTTAAAGATAAATAGACTGTAGGTGCCTGTCTGAAAACTCATGAATAATAATCAAATTCCAGAATCAATATATTTGCCAGTTTTGTATGACTGCGTAGAATAACATTATTACAGGGTGTCTAACCAGAGCCTGACTGATCCTAGTCTGGTATGGTACATATGGTAATTTGAATGCAGAGGAACGAAAGGCGATGCCTCAAAAAGGCGGCATCTATCATTAAGGATGATCACCCTCATCACCCAGGGCATGCCCTCTTCTCATTGAGGGGGCACAGGAGCCTGAAGACACTCACTCAAAAGTTCAGAACAGCTTCTTCCCTCTGCGCCAGTAGCTTTCTGAATGGACAAGGAACCCATGAACACTACCTCAGTATTTTTTCTCCTCTCTTTTTGCATTATTTATTTAATAGATATTGTAATTAATAGACTTTATTATTATGTATTGCAATGTACTGCTGCAAAAAAAAAACCCAACACATTTCATGACATATGTGAGTGATGATAAACTTGATTCTGATGTGGGCCTGTATTGTGGACTGAGAGTGGGAAGCGGGCAGGGAGAAGGGAATCATGGTTGGGGAAAGGGGAAGGGAGAGGGGAGGGAGTGGGAAACACCAGAGAGACATTCTATAATGATCAATAAACGAATTGTTTGGAATCAAATGACTTTGCCTGGTCTTTCAGGGCTGCACCCACCCGCCCCGGCACTCCTTCTCTGCCACCTGTCCCACACCCCTTCCGCAGCGTTCCACCCTTGCCATTCCCAGCATCCTTTGCTGCCACCAGATTTACAAACTCACTGTCCGCTCCAAGCTGATAAATGCTGTCCTGTGCAAATGTCTTGGGCACCCTTACTATATTTGACTTTTGCACAACATTCTACATGTTGTAATTGATGGTTTTTTTTATTATTATAAATTGCATCGCACTACTACTGCAAAATAACAAATTTCACGACATATGCCGGTGATATTAAACCTGATTCTGATTTAGATTTGTTATCACTGACAGAGGTCATGGAATTTGTTTTGTGGCAGCATTATGGTGTGTAATATATAAAATTATTACATGCTACAATGACTAAAGATTAAGTGAAGATTAGTTTTAATTGTCAGATGCAGATTGAATCACAGTGAAGTGTGTCGTCGTGTCAGTGACCCATGCAGTCTGAGGATGTGCTGGGGGCAGCCCACGCGTGTCGCCACTTGGAACGTTAGGATTAGTGCAGTGGTGGCAAATACTTAGCTTGAGTAACTGTTCCGCTTAAGAAAAATTAGTCAGAACAGAAGAGTAGAAGGGAAAGTCAATAATTGCATTATAATTCAAAGTTGAAAGTAAATTTATTATCCAAGTACCATATATGTCACCATATACAACCCTGAGATTCATTTTCTTGTGGGCATACTCAGTAAATCCAGGAGATGTAACAGGATCAGTAAAAGGACTTACATAACAGGATGGACAAACAACTTGCAAAAGACAACAAATTGTGCAAATACAAAATGAAAAATAATAATTAAGCAATGAATATCGAGAACATGAGGTGAAAGTGAGTGCGAGATCAAGAGAACAGTTCAGTGATGAGTGAGTGAAGTTGAGTGGTTTCCCCCTCTGCTTCAAGTAATAACTGTTCCTGAACCTGGTGGTTTGGCTCCTGAGGCTTCTGTGCCTCCTTCCCGATGGCAGCAGTGAGAGTAGAGCATGCTCCGGGTGATGGAGGATGATAATGCTGCTTTCCTGCCGCATGTAGATGTCTTCAGTGGTGAGTGGGGGAGTGCTTTACCCGTGATGGACTGGACCATATCTGTATCCTCAAAGTAGTGGTGCTTGGGTGGGGGTGGCTGAAGGTGGTGATCAGCCTTACTGCTCGAGGAAAGTAACTGTTTTTGATTTCTGGTGTGGAGTCTGTGTAGCCACATGTACCGCGTGCACTATACATCAGTGCACTAACATTGGGGGTGGAGGCAAATACAGACTGGTCTGTACCTTGGTTCGAGTCCTCCAGAGGGGACAGAGTTTCTCTCTGTGAGTCCATAAAATTTAGGTGCAGAATTAGGCCATTTGGCCCATCAAGTCTGATCTGCCATTTCTTCGTAGCTGATCCAATTTTCCTCTCAGCCGCAATCTCCTGCTTTCTCCCCGTATCCCTTCATGCCCTGTCCAGTCAAACTCTGCCTTAACTGTACATAAAGACTGGGCCTCCACAGCTGCCTGTGACAATGAATTCCACAGATTCACCACTCTCTGGCTAAAGAAATTCCTCCTCATCTCCGTTCTAAAAGGACGCCCCTCTATTCTGATGCTATGTCCTCTGGTACTGGACTCTCCCACCATAGGAAACGTGCTTACCATATCCACTCTATCAGGCCTTTCACCACTCAGTAGGTTTCAATGAGATCATTCCTTCATTCTTCTGAATTCCAGTGAACACAGGCCTGGAACAATCACTTGATCTTCATTTGACAAGCTGTTCAATCCTGGAATCATTTTCTTGAACCTCCTTTGAACCCTCTCCAGTTTCAGCACATCCTTTCGAAGAATAAGGGGCCCAAAACTGCTCCAAGTGAGGCCTCACCAGTGTTTGATAGAGTCTCAACATTACATCCTTGCTTTTCTATTCCAGTCCTCTTTAAATGAATGCGGACATCACATTTACATTCCTCATCACAAATTCAACCTGCAAATTAACCTTCAGGGAATCCAGCACAAGGACTCGCAAATCCCTTTGCACCTCAGATCTTTAAATTTTCTCTCCATTTAGAAAGTAGTCAACCGTTCATTACTTCAACCAAAGTGCATGACGTACACTTCCCAGCCACTGAGGTCAGACTAACTGGCCGAGAGCTTCCCTCTTTCTGCCTCTCTTCCTTCTTGAAGAGTGGAGTGACATCTGCAATTTTTTAGTCTTCTGAACCATCTCAGAATCTAGTGACCCATGAAAGATCATTACCAATGGCTCCATGATTTCTTCAGACATTTCTTTCAGAACCCTGGGGTGTACACCATCTGGTTCAGGTGAAGAATCTACCTTCAGACCTTTCAATTCCCAAGAACTTTCTCTCTAGTTATGATAACTTCACACACTTCATAACCACTAATACCTGGAACTTCCACCACACTGCTAGTGTCTTCCACAGTGAAGAATACATATTCAGTTCATCTGCCATTTCGTTTTCCTCATTACTACCTCTCCTGCATCATTTTGCAGCTGAATGATATCTCCTCTCACTTACGTCTCTTTTACACTTTATGTATCTGAAGAAACTTTTGGTATCCTCTTTAATATTATTGGCTAGCTTACTTTTGAATTTCATTTTTACCTTCTTGATGACTTTTTTAGTTGCCTTCAGTTGGTTTCCCAATCCTCTAACCTCCCATTAATATTTGCTCTATTATCTGCCCCTTTCTTGGCTTTTATGTTGGCTTTGACTTCTCTTGTTAACCGCCACTGTGTCATCTTGCCTTTAGAATATTTCTTTCTCTTTGGGATGTAGTGTATGTATAACCCGTGCCTTCTGAATTGCTTCCAGAAATTCCAGCCATTTCTGCTCTGCTGTCACCCCTGCCAACGTTCTTTTCCAATCAATTCTGGCCAACTCCTCTCTCATGCCTCTGTAATTCCCTATACTCCACTGTAATGCTGGGACGTCTGACTTTAGCTTCTTCTCGAACTTCGGGGTGAATTCGATCATACTGTGATCACTTGCCCCGAAGGGCTCTTTTTACCTTAAGCTCTCTCGTCAATTCTTCTTCTTTGCACAACACCCAATCCAGAACAACTGTTTTCCTACTGGGCTCAACCATGAGCTGCTCTAATAAAAAGTCATCTTGTAGGCATTCCCTTCTTGCAATCCAGCACCAACCTAATTTTCCCAATCTACTTGCATAGTGAAATTCCCATGACAATTGTTAGATTGTTCTTTTGGCATGCATTTTCTATCTCCCGTTGTAATTTATAGACCTCTTCTTTACTACTGTTTGGGGGTCTGCATATAACTCTCATCAGGGTCTTTTCCTTGGCTGTATCCACAACGGTTCAGCACCTTCACACTCTGTGTCACGTCTCTCTAATGATTTGATCATACATGCCAATCTGTAACAGTGCTACAAGTTCATCAGCTTTATACAGCACACATTCAAATATAACATCTTCAGTCCAGTATTCGTCCTTTTTTGATTTTGTCTGCTTTTTACGTTGCAGCTCAACCTGCTGACTGCTATTTTGTCCCGTGGACAGCCTCTCCTCACAACACATTGCCTCTGTTTGAAAACCAAACCTCATATTCAGCACTATCACTCTGGTTCCCATACCCTTGCCAAATTAGTTTAAACCAACCCGAACAGCGCTAGCCAACCTGCCCATGAGGGTATTGGCCCCCCTTGGGTTCAGGTGTAACTCATCCCTTTTGTACAGGTCATACCTTCCCCAGAAGAGATCCCAATGATGCTTAAATCTGAACGCCTGCCCCCTGCACTAGTTCCTCAGCCACACATATAACTTCCAAATCATCCTATAATTACCCTCACTGGCACGTGGCACAGGCAGCAATCCTGAGGTTAATACCCTGAAGGTCCTGTTTCTCAGCTTGCTGCCTGGCTCCCTAAAATCTCTCTTCAGGACCTCCTCACCTTGTCTACCTATGTCATTGGTGCCAATATGTGCCAAGACTTTTGGCTGCTCACCCTCTCCCTTGAGAATGCCATGGACATGATCTGAGACATTCCTGATCCTAGCACCAGGGAGGCAACACAGAACCTCATCTCTATTGCTCCCACTAATTCACCAGGGAAGGTGCTGCAACAACTTGCATTTCTGTAGTGCCTTCACGCAGTAGTGAGGAGGCCCAAGGTTCAGTCACAGGATTTAAACCGGGGCGTAGAACAGGAAGGAGAGGCATGTGAGTAAGCTGCTAAAGCGGCTTCTTATTGTCACATGTACAGAGGGACAGAGAGAAACTTTGTTCTGCAGACCAGCACACGCAAAATGCTGGAGGAACTCAGCAGGTCAGGCAGTACCTACAGTATACTAGGGAATAACAGTTGACATTTTTGGCTGAGACCTTTCATCAGGACTTTGCATACTGTCCATACAGGGCCTGGGATATCAGAAAAGATTTTATAGGTTAGGAATTTATTCCTTGGAACATTGAAGATTGAGAGGAGATTTGATACAGAATTATGATGGGTATAGATAGGGGGTAAATGCAAGCAGGCTTTTTCCATTGAGGTTGGTGGAACTGGAACTAGAGGTCATAGGTTAAGGGTGAAAGGCGAGAAGTTTAAGGGAACATGAGGGGAAACGTCTTCACTCGACGATGAGAGTATGGAATAAACTGCCAGTGTAAGTGGTGCACGCGAGCTCGATTTCAATGTTTAAGAGAAGTTTGGATAGGTACGTGGTTGGTAGTGGCATAGAAAGCAATGTTCCCAGTGCAGGTCGATGGGAGTGGACAGTTTAAATGGTTCAGAATGGTCTAGATGGGCTGAAGGCCCTGTTTCTATGCTGTACTTTTCTATGACTCTATGACTGATTACCTGATAATTCCCCACCCTACCCATATCCTCAAATCAGACAGCGGACTCAGTCCCCAGTACTATTAAGTGAAGGGGGTAACTTCACTTGCCCCAACACTGAACTGTTCCCCCAACCAATGGATTCACTTTCAAGGACTCTTTGTATCATGTTCTCGACATCTATTGTTTATGTGTTTATTTATTTTTGTATTTGCACAGTTTGTTGTCTTTTGCACACTGGTTGAATGCCCGTTGGTGTGGTCTCTCTCTGATTCTGTTATAGTTATTATTCTATTACGGATTTATTGAGTATGCCCACAAGAAAATGAACCTCGGGGTTGTTTATGCTGTCACACATGTACTTTGATAATAAATTTGCTTTGAACTTTGAGTGATTTGGCGTTTCTTTGCCATGGTCCTTTGTCATCAGGCCCATGTCTAACACAAGATGTCTTTGTCTTCAGGTGTGGCATCCTCACAGTGTGATTTGTGTTGGGGAAGACGTGCTCCAGTCTCCAGTCCCTGAAGATGCTGCACAAGAACCTGAGGTAACGCAAAGGGCAAATGCTGCTCCAACGAACGAGCTTTACGACGCGTAAGTAAACCCGACTGCCTCCCAGCCAGCTTGCATGTACCAGCTGTTTTCTGTGGGAACAAGATTAATTATTTAAGCATTGCAGTCATGATCTCTCTTATGGGGAGCATGGTAGCACAGAGGTTTGTGCAATTGTTTTACATCGCCAGTGATCTCCGATTGGGGTTCGATTCCCACCGCTGCCTGTACGGACTTTGTAAGTTCATCACGTGACTGTGTGGGTTTCCTCCGGGTGCTCTGGTTTCCTCCCACAGTCCAAAGATACACAGGTCGTGGACGTGCCATGTTGGCACCGGAAGTGTGGTCACGCTTGCGGGCTGCCCCCAGCACATCCTCGGCCTGTTGATGCAAACATTGTACTTCACTGTATGTTTCAACGTACGTGTGGCTAATGAAGCAGGTACTATGAGTAATTCTATGCCAGCACTTTGTACCAGTACATAACTGCATTTTTAAAAATATGTCACAAAGAACAGCACAGCACAGTACAGGCCCTTCGGCCCACAATGTTGAACTGATCTTTTAACCTACTCTAAGATCAATCTAACCCTTCCCTCCATTTTTCCTTCATCCGTGTCACTGTCTAAGAGTCTGTTAAGTGTCTCTGCCTCTGCCACGATATAGTCGGGCATTTACAGGGAAGACCTCTGAAAATGCTCACAGTTCATTTCGTTCAGCTGTTGCTGGTAAGAGCAATCGGTGCCCAGCAATCGTGGAGTCAGTCAGGCTTCAGGTGAACAAAACTGCCTGAAACACAAGGTATTCTGCAGATGCTGAAAATCCAAAGTAAACACACAAATTGCTGGAGGAACTCAGCAGGTCAGGCAACAGCTATGGAGGGGAATAAACAGTTGTCATCTGGGGCCAGGCCCCATCATTAGGACCGCAAAGGAAGGGTATCAAAGGCTGAATACCAAGTTTACGTGACCAAGATGGCGGCACAAGGCAGTTTGCAGCGGCCACTCTGAAGCTGGTATCTGTTACTTGTTAAGCGGGGTGCCGTGTGCAATCCTAATCTGATGAAAAACAGACGTGGGAGCATGGAAGAACATCTGGGAATCTCCAGGAAGGCCTTCTTCGTTGCTGCTGCTGCTGTGAGGTCCGGGTCTCTGCTGGGAAGAACAGGCCCCCAGTCCTTGGGGTCGCATTGCCAGTGGCCGTTGGCGGGGGCGTCGTAGTGCGCTCAGCAGAGGATGGTGCTCAGAGAGGCTGTGCCAGAGGAGATGGTCGGAGGCTCGGAGGTTCGACGGACTCGGAGTCCGCTGCGGTCAGGTAGCTTTCAGTGTGTGCTGCGTCTGTGAGGCTGAGTCCGACGGCGCCGTGGAAGTCCATAGCGGGGGTATTCCCTTCTGCCGCCTGCGTGGGATGACGAGTCTATCGGGACCCTGAGGACTTGTGGAAACTGTGTGGTGGTTTCTTTCAAACTTATAGTCTTTTAACATCTTTGGACTATTTTTACTGTGCCCATGGTCTGTTTTTTTTGAATCAATTATGGTATTGTTTGCACTGTTGTAACTATGTGGTTTTGTGTAGGTCTTGTAGTTTTAGTTCTTGGTTTGTTGAGTGGTAGAGTTGGTCTCCTGACTTGGTGTGTCTGGGTAGTCTTGTTTTGTCTGGTGGGTTTGGAGCTCCGAAAGGAACGCGCTAAGATGGTAGCGCTATTTATTAATACGCAGCAGCCTCTCCGGACTCTGGATTTGGGGATTGCCAAACATTATGTAGATTTTCTGGTGCAGTCTGTTTTGTCGTGTGCTTTTGTGATATCATTCTGGAGGAACGTTGTCTCATTTTTTAACTGCAATGCAGTTGTGGCTGCATCTGAGGAAAACTTGCACAGTTATTCTCCCTCAGAGTTCTTGCACTTATTGTTGGATCTGTTTTGTGGTCAATCTCATTAAAATGTAAGTGTTTGACAATTAGGAAGTGGGAATAGTCGTTCCACTTGCATTATAAGACTGTACTGCAGAGGGGCATAGTCAGACCTTTTGGCTTGTTCTATCTTCTCTGCCATTCTGCAGAAGCAAGACTAAAAGTAAATTTTCACTTGCAGTGTGATGCATCCAGAGAAACAATGAGCTGTTTATTCGGACACGGGGGTGCATCAGTAACTGTCTACGATCGCAGAGCACACAATGTCAACCAGAGCATGTTCGATTTGGCCAAAGAGAGCAACTGCACAGGGCAACGACTCTGAAAAGACCAGCAGACATGGGTGCAGAACGAGACCATTCAGCTGTCAAGTCTGCTCTGCCATTCCTTCTTGGCTGATTTATTATCCCACTCAACTCCATTCCCCTGCCTTCCTCCTGTAACTTTTGATGCCCTGACTAATCAAGAACCTGTCAACTTGTGCTTTAAATAAACCCAATGACTTGGCCTCCACGGCTGCCTGTGGCAATGAAATCCACAGATTCATCACCCTCTGGCTAAAGAAATTCCTCCTCATCTCTGTTCAAAATGGATGTCTCTCTATTCTGAAGCTGTATCCTCTGGTCCTACGTTCCCTCACAAGAGAAAATTTCCTCACCACATCCACTCTTTCCAGGTCTTTCAATATTCAATAGGTTTCAATGAGATCTCCCCCCCACCCCCATTATTGTAAACTCCAGTGAGTACAGGCCCAGAGCCATCAAACACTTCTTACGCATGAATTCTTTCATTCTTGAAATCATTCTCCAGACCCTCTCCAATGCCAGCACATCTTGGAGAAGGGGCCCAAAACTGCTCACAATGCAGCCTGACCAATGCCTTATAAAGCATCAGCATTACATCCTTCTTGTATTCGAATCCTCGGGAAATGAATGCTGACATTGCGTTTGTCTTCCTCCCCACCGACTCAACCTGTGAGCTAACCTATAGGGAATCTTGAAATACAGTACCCAGTTCCTTCAGCATCGCTGATTTCTGAATTCACTCCCCGCTTTGAAAATACTCTCTACCTTTATAATAAACCTGATTTTGATGATTAATCAGATTTGTTTAATATCACTGACATATGTCAAGAAATCTGTTGTCTTTTGTGGCAGCAGTACAATGCAAGGCATAAAAAATGCTACAAGTTACAATCAGAAACGTATATTAAAATAATTAGTGCAGGAAGTGAGGTAGTGTTCCTATGATGAACTACAATACTTAAAATACTATACAACAAGGAAAATCTAAAATGAAATAAGTACCGCAAGAAGAGAACAAAAATAGTGAGGTAGTGCTCTTGGTTCGTGGATTGTTCGGGAGTCTGATGGCAATGGAGAAGAAGCTGTTGATGAATCATTTTGTGTGTCTTCAGGCTCCTGTACCTCCTTCCTGATGGTAGCAATGAGAAGAGGGGTCTTCAGGCCCCTGTCCCCCCTCCCTGATGGTAGCAAAGAGAAGAGGGCGTGTCCTGGGTGATGAGGGTCCTTAGTGATGGATGCCGCCTTTTGAAGATGTCCTCGATGCTGGGGAGGCTGGTGCTCATGTGAAAGTGTAGGGAATTATCTCCAGGGGAATTGAGTTCTCCTTCCCCTATTGGGACACTGGTTGTCTGTTCTCCTTCGGTGCAGAAAGCCCTCAGGAGTTGGGATAAAAGAGCTCTGGGGTTCTGAAGCTCCTGAATTATTCAGGGAGGGTCTGATGTCCTGGCTGTGATGAGCAGATAAATCATGTGTAAACTATTAACAAAACCACGGGAGAAAGAATACAAATTCCGTCCAGTGTGTGAAACCACTGGTGCGACAGTCACAACATGGCACATCTCCAGCTGACGGTATAAAACACCTTCAGAATCTGAGTCAGCTTTATTATTGATTTCTGTCATTTTTATTAATTTATTTGTTTAGAGATACATTGTGGAACTGGCCCTTCTGGTCCAACGGGCCATATTGTCCAGTGATCCACTCTTTTAATGTTCAGTACGGCATTGTGGGCTGAAGGGCCTGTATTGTGCTGTAGGTTTTCTGTGTTTAATCATGGGACAATTTACAGTGACCAGTTAACCGACCAGCCCGTGAGTCTTTGGTCTGTGGGCGGAAACCGGAGCACCAGAGAGGATGTACAACTCCTTACGGATGACATCGGATCTGAACTCCGAACTCCTTCATCCTGAGCCATAATAGTGTCGTGCTAACCTCTCGCTTCATTAGGAGTTTAAGGAGACCTGGTGTATCTCCAAAAACACTCAAACTTCTATGGATGTACCGTGGAGAACATTCCGACTGGCTGCAACACCGTCTGGTAAGGGGGGTACTGCACAGGAGCGAAATAAGCTGCAGAGAGTTGTAAAATCCATCCTGAGCACTCGCCTCCGTAGTATCCAGGACATCTTCAAGGAGTGGTGCCTCAGAAAGGCAGAATCCATCATTAAGGACCCCCATCATCCAGGACATTCCCTCTTCTCACTGTTACCATCAGCTAGGAGGTACAGAAGCCTGAAGGCACACACTCAGTGATTCAGGAACAGCTTCTTCCCCTCTGCCATCAAACTTCAAACAGATTCCAAGCAAAGTCAACAAATTTCCCAACATTTGACGTATGCCAGTGATATTGAACCTGATTCCGAACTCCAATGCCCTGATCTTTAATAAAGTCACGCTAACCGCCATGCCACCTTGGCGCCCAAGTTAATGTTTTTTGTATTCAGATATACAGCACAGTAACAGTCTCTTCCAGCCCAACGACACACACATGACCAATTATGTGTCTTTGGACTGTGGGAGGTGACCCTGAAGAAACCTATGTGGTCACAGGGACAATGTACAAACTCCTTACTGATAGCAGCAGGATGTCGGTACTGTGATAGGAATTGAGTCTAGATCGTTGGTACTGTAGTAGTGTTACGCTGAGTACTGCACTAATGTGCCCCATGTTAATTTAAGGCAATTTTTAAAGTTGTACAGAGCAATGCATTAAAATTACCATAAATTACAATAAAAATATAAATGTGCTAGCAGAGAGCAAAAGTACTGAGGAAGTGTTCATGGGTTCATTGTCCATTCAGAAACCTGTTGGCGGTAGGGATACATCAGGGACAGTAAGAGTCTCTTAGATAGGCACGTGGCTGATAGAAAAGTGGAGGATTTTTACGTGGGAAGGAAGGGTTAGGTTGATCATAGAGTGGGTTAAACACCGTGGGCCAAATGGTTTCTACTGTGCTGTACTGTTTTATGTTCTTTGTTAATAACTGCGATGTCACAACCAGGAGAAATTAAAGCGGTTTAAGGATCTGTCATGTCATTTGTTGTATGTACATTGAATCATCGGAACACACAGTGAAATGCATCATTTTGCATCAACAGTCTGAGGATGTGCTGGGGGCAGCCCGCAAGTGGCCCCACACTTTTGTCACCAACATAGCGTGTCCCCCACAACTCTCTAACCCTAAACCGTATGTCATAGGAATGTGGAGGGATATCAGAGCACCCACAGACAGCAGGAATCGATCACTGCCACTGCCAAGCGTTATGCTAACTGCTATGCTACGAGAAATAAATGCATGGACTGTTTTCTAAATGGAGAGAAAATTCAAAAATCTGAGGTGCAAACGAGCTAGGGAGTCCTCGTACAAGATTACCTAAAGGTTAATTTGCAGGTTGGGTTGGTGGTGAGGAAGGCAAATGTAATGTTAGCATTCATTTCAAGAGGACTATAACATAAAAGCAAGGATGTAGTGCCGAGACTTTATAAAGCACTGGTGAGGTCTCACTTGGAGTATAATGAGTGGTTTTGGGCCTCTTCTCTTGTTTGTGACAGAATGCAGAATAAAGTGTTACATTTACAAAGAAAGGGCAGTGCAGACAATAAGGTGCAAGGTTATAACGAGGTGATTGTGAGGTCAAGGGTCCATCTTATTGTACAAGGTGACCCATTCAAGAGTCTGATAGCAGTGGGGTAGAAGCTGTCGTTGAGCCTGGTGGGACGTGCTTTTAGGGTTTTGTACCGTCTGCCTGATGGGAGTGGGGAGAGGAGAGAAGGTCCAGGGTGGTGAAGACTACTGTGATTCCTTTATCTAAGAAAGGATGTGCTGGCATTGGAGAGGGTCCAGAAGAGGTTTATGAGAATGTTTCTGGGAAAGGAAGGGTTAACATATTAGGAGGATTTGACGTCTCTGGGCCCGTACTCGCTGGGATTTAGAAGAATGAAACCTATTGAATGATGAGAGGCCGATGCAGAGTGGATGTGGAAAAGGAGTTTCCAACAGTGGCAAGAGTCTAGGATCAGAGCCTCAGAATAGAGGGGCTTCCTTTTAGAACGAGGATGAGGAGGAATTTCTTTAGCCAGAGAGTGGTGAATCTGTGGAATTTGTTGCCACAGACGGCTGTGGAGGCCAAGTCATTGGATGTATTTAAAGCAGAGGTTGATAGGTTCTTCGCTGTCACAGCGAGAAGGGAGGAGAATGAGGTTGAGAGGGATAATAAATGATGGAATAGTAGAGCAGATTGGATGGGCCAAATGGCCTTATTCTGGTAATTAGCCCATTGAATGCGTGTGCCATAATTGGAGCTGTTTAATTGAATGTCTTTTTATAAGTTTTGTAATTGTCCAGGCTATTATTTCCATCTTTCCTCTCATAATGCTACTGCTGCATGATTCTTGCAGTGGGATTCTCAGCACTTGGTTTGTGTGGCTGTTCTACAGTTGATCCAGGGCTCAATCAGACATTCACTCAGTGGCCACTTCATCAGCAATACCTGTACACCTGCTTGTTAATGCAAATATCTACTCAGCAACTGAATGTGTAAAAGCATGCAGACGTGGTCAAGAGGTTCAGTTGTTGTCAGACCAAACATCAGAACAGGGAAGAATTGTGATCTAAGTGACTTTGATGGAGTGATTGTTGGTGCCAGACGGGGTGGTTTGAGTATCTCAGGAACTGCTGATCTCCCGGGATTTTCACACACAACAGTCTCTGGAGCTTACAGAGAATGGTGTGAGAAACAAACTGAAGCAGGTAAGCAGCATTCACCACATGGAACCACCCAGGCCACACAGAAAGGAAAAACCACAATAGCAACGTTTGGAATGGTTCTAGAAAGTTTGTGAACCCTTTAGAATTTCCTATTTCTGCATAAATATGACCTAAAATGAGATCAGATCTTCACTTGTCCTAAAACTAGATAGTGAACCCAATTTAAAAAAGTAACAGAAACAAACTTGATCATTTAGTTATTGAGAAAAATGATCCAATATTACATGTATTTATTGGAAAGAATATGTGAACCTTTGCTTTCAGGAACTGCTGTGACCCCCTTGTACAGCATTAACTTCAACTAAATGTTTGTGGTAACTGTTGATCAGTCCTGCACATCAGCTTGGAGGAACTTTATGCCATTCCCCCTTACAAAACTGCTTCGACTCTGGAATGTTGGTGGGCTTCCTTGCACAAGCTGCTTGCTTCAGGTCCTTCCAGAACATTTCTGTTAGATTAAGGTCAGGACTCTGACTTGGAATGTGTGAAAGTGAGATTTCTTCTTTTTCATCCATTCTTTGGTAGACTGACTTGTGTGTCTAGGGTCATTGTCTTGCTACATCACCCACTTTCTCTTGAGATTCAGTTCACATACGGACGGATACCCTGTCATTTTCCTGTAGAGTTAGCTGGTACAATTCAGAATTCATAGTTCCATCAGTGATGGCAAGCTGTTCTGAAGCAGCAAAAGAGGCCCAAACCACGTCACCGCCACCACCATGTTTCACAGGTGGGGTGAGGTTCTTATACTGGAATGCAGTGCTTGCTCTTCACCAAACAACGCTTTTCATCCGTCCACAAAACATTCTTCCAATCGCCTTCTAGCTTGTTCACGTGATCTTTGGCAAACTAGATGGGCAGCAGTGTTCTCCCTGGAGAGCAGTGGCTTTCTCCTTGCAATCCTGCCGTGCACACCATTGTTGTTGGGTAGACTCATGAGCACTGACATTAGCCAATGCGAGAGAGGCCTGGAGCTCCTTAGATTGGAGAATTCGATGCTCATACCAAGAGGCTGGAGACTACCCAGACGGTATATGAGGTATATGTTGGGGTAATCTATTGCATCCGACGCTCCCGGTGCGGCCTCCTCTACATTGGCGAGACCCGACGCAGATTGGGGGACCGCTTTGTCGAGCACCTCCACTCTGTCCGCCACAACAGACAGGATCTCCCGGTTGCCACTCACTTCACATTCCCATTCGGATATGTCCATACATGGCCTCCTCTACTGCCATGATGAGGGCAAACTCAGGTTGGAAGAGCAACACCTCATATACCGTCTGGGTAGTCTCCAGCCCCTTGGTATGAACATCGAATTCTCCAACTTGCGGTAATTCCCTCCTTCTCCCTTCCCCTATCACACTTTCTCTTTGCCGCCTCTTCCAGCTGCCTATCACCTCTCTCATGATTCTGCCGCCTTCTACTACCCATAGTGCTTTCCCCTAACATTCCTTCTTCACCTCTCCAGCCTATCCCCTACCTGCTTCCCCTCCCCCACCCCATGATCTTTCATCTGATTGGTTTTTCACCTGCACCTTCCCCCTCCCCCCACCTTTATGGGTCCCCTGCCCCCTCCTTCTTCAGTCCTGATGAAGGGTCTCGGTCCAAAACGTTGACTGCTCATTTCAATGGATGCTGCCCGACCTGCTGAGTTCATCCAGCTTGTTTGTACGTGTTGATAAGAGGTAATGTTGCAGCTATATAGGGCCCTGGTCAGACTCCACTTGGAGTACTGTGCTCAGTTCAAGAATAGGTTGAGTGAACTTGGCCTTTTCTCCTTGGAGTGATGGAAGATGAGAGGTGACCTGATAGAGGTGTATAAGATGATGAGAGACATTTTCCCAGGGCAGAAATGGAGAGCACCAGAGGGCACAGTTTTAAGGTGCTTGGAGGTAAGTTTTTAACGCAGTGGTGAGTGTGTGGAACGGGCTGCCGGTGACAGTGGTGGAGGCGGATACGATAGGGTCTTTTATGAGACTCCTGGATAGGTACATGGAGCTTAGAAAAATAGAGGGCTATGGGTAACCCTAAATAATTTCTAAGGTAAGGGCATGTTTAGCACAGATTTGTGGGTCGAAGGTTCTGTATTGTGCTGTAGGGTTTCTATGTTTCTATACTGTTTTTTTGTTACTTATTTAATTGAGTTGTCTTCATATAGTTGGAAGAGCAAATGTGTAAGGAGATAGCAGATATTTGTAGTAAACACAAGGTGGTGATTGTGGGAGATTTTACTTTTCCACACATAGATTGGGAAGCTCATTCTGTAAAAGGGCTGGATGGTTTAGAGTTTGTGAAATGTGTGCAGGATAGTTTTTTGCAACAATACATAGAAGTACCGACTAGAGATGGGGCAGTGTTGGATCTCCTGTTAGGGAATGCGATAGGTCAGCTGACAGATGTATGTGTTAGGGAGCACTTCGGGTCCAGTGATCACAATAGCATTAGCTTCAATATAATTATGGAGAAGGACAGGACTGGACCTAGAGTTGAGATTTTTGATTGGAGAAAGGCTAACTTTGAGGAGATACGCAGGGATTTAGAGAGAGTGGATTGGGTCAAGTTGTTTTATGGGAAGGATATAATAGAGAAATGGAGGTCATTTAAGGGTGAAATTATGAGGGTACAGAATCTTTATGTTCCTGTTCGGTTGAAAGGAAAGGTTAAAGGTTTGAAAGCGCCATGGTTTTCAAGGGATATTAGAAACTTGGTTCGAAAAAAGAGGGATGTCTACAATAGATAAAGGCAGCATGGAGTAAAGGAATTGCTCGAGGAATATAAAGAATGTAAAAGGAAACTTAAGAAAGAGATTAGAAAAGCTAAAAGAAGTTACGAGTTTGGTTTGGCAAATAAGGTGGAAGTAAATCCGAAAGGCTTCTACAGTTATATTAAAAGCAAGAGGATAGTGAGGGATAAAATTGGTCCCTTAGAGAATCAGGGTGGTCAGCTATGTGTGGAGCCGAGGGAGATGGGAGAGATTTTGAATGATTTCTTCTCTTCGGTATTCACTAAGGAGAAGGATATTGAATGGTGTAAGGTGTGGGAAACAAGTAAGGAAGTTATGGAACCTATGACAATTAAAGAGGTGGAAGTACTGGCGCTTTTAAGAAATTTAAAAGTGGATAAATCTCCGGGTCCTGACCGGATATTCCCCAGGACCTTGAGGGAAGTTTGTGTAGAGATAGCAGGAGCTCTGACGGAGATCTTTCAGATGTCATTAGAAACGGGGATTGTGCTGGAGGATTGGCGTATTGCTCATGTGGTTCCATTGTTTAAAAAGGGTTCTAGAAGTAAGCCTAGCAATTATAGACCTGTCAGTTTGACATCAGTGGTGGGTAAATTAATGGAAAGTATTCTTAGAGATAGTATTTATAATTATCTGGATAGACAGGATCTGATTAGGAGTAGCCAGCATGGATTTGTGCGTGGAAGGTCATGTTTGACAAACCTTATTGAATTTTTTGAAGTAGTTACGAGGAATGTTGATGAGGGTAATGCAGTGGATGTAGTCTATATGGACTTCAGCAAGGCCTTTGACAAAGTTCCACATGGAAGGTTAGTTAAGAAGGTTCAGTCGTTAGGTATTAATGCTGGAGTAATAAAATGGATTCAACAGTGGCTAAATGGGAGATGCCAGAGAGTAGTGGTGGATAATTGTTTATCGGGATGGAGGCCGGTGACTAGAGGGGTGCCTCAGGGATCTGTTTTGGGCCCAATGTTGTTTGTAATATACATAAATGATCTGGATGATGGGGTGGTAAATTGGATTAGTAAGTATGCTGATGATACTAAGGTAGGAGGTGTTGTGGATAATGAGGTGGGTTTTCAAAGCTTGCAGGGAGATTTATGCCGGTTAGAAGAATGGGCTGAACGTTGGCAGATGGAGTTTAATGCTGAGAAGTGTGAGGTTCTACATTTTGGCAGGAATAATCCAAATAGAACATACAGGGTAAATGGTAGGGCATTGAGGAATGCAGTGGAACAGAGAGATCTAGGAATAACAGTGCATAGTTCCCTGAAGGTGGAGTCTCATGTAGATAGGGTGGTGAAGAAGGCTTTTGGAACGCTGGCCTTTATAAATCAGAGCATTGAGTACAGAAGTTGGGATGTAATGTTAAAATTGTACAAGGCATTGGTAAGGCCAAATTTGGAATATTGTGTACAGTTCTGGTCACCGAATTATAGGAAAGATATCAATAAATTAGAGAGAGTGCAGAGACGATTTACTAGGATGTTACCTGGGTTTCAGCACTTAAGTTACAGAGAAAGGTTGAACAAGTTAGGTCTCTATTCATTGGAGCGTAGAAGGTTGAGGGGGGATTTGATCGAGGTATTTAAAATGTTGAGAGGGATAGATAGAGTTGACGTGAATAGGCTGTTTCCATTGAGAGTAGGGGAGATTCAAACGAGAGGACATGATTTGAGAGTTAGGGGGCAAAAGTTTAAGGGAAACACGAGGGGGTATTTCTTTACTCAGAGAGTGATAGCTGTGTGGAATGAGCTTCCTGTAGAAGTAGTAGAGGCCAGTTCAGTTGTGTCATTTAAGGTAAAATTGGATAGGTATATGGACAGGAAAGGAGTGGAGGGTTATGGGCTGAGTGCGGGTAGGTGGGACTAGGTGAGATTAAGAGTTCGGCACGGACTAGGAGGGCCGGAATGGCCTGTTTCCGTGCAGTGATTGTTATATGGTTATATGGTTATATATGGTTATAGTTTTAGGACTTGCATGAAGATCTGATCACATTTTCAGCATCTATATGGTGGGGAATAAAAGAAGAGGGAAGGGGGAAGGAGAAAAAATTCCCGGAAGTTGGAGAAAACGATATTCATGTCATCAGATTGGAGGCTACCCAGATGGAATATGAGGTATTGCTCCTCCACCCTGAGTGTGGCCTCATCGTGGCTGACGAGGAGGCCATGGACCAACATGTCGGAAGAGGAAGTCAAATGATTGGCCTCTGGGAAATTCCACATTTTGCAGATGGAGCAGAGACGTTCAATGAAGGAGTCCCCCAGGTTACCTGTGTCAAGGAGGCTGCATCAGGAGCACCAAGATAGTTTTTTTTATTGATTTAGAGATACAGCGCAGTAACGGGCCCTACCAGCCCAACGAGCCCACACCGCCCAGTTACACCCATGTGACCAAGGGGCAAGTCTTTGGAATGTGGGAGGAAAGCGGGGCAGCTGGAGGAAATCCGCATGGTCACGGGGAGAAAGTACAACTGCTCATGGGTGGCGAGAATTGAACTGGGTCACTGGCGCAGTAAATCATTGTGCTAACCGCTACACTACCGTGCCACCGGTAGCATAAAGATAAATTTAGAAGTATGGACGTCATAAAATGTGCATAAGTACATAAATACCAGCTTGTATTGACAATGTGAACAGTGGTTTAAAGTGTTTACACTGCAGTGATGGGGGTAGAGGGGGAGGGAGGGGGGTCTAACTAGAAAGACTGATCAGATTAACTGCCTGGGGAAGAAACTTTTCAGATGGTGTCAAGTCTTTGTTTTAATAGCCCTGTGGCACCATCTGGAAGGGAGCTTTTGGAAAAGGCCGCTTGCAGGGTGGGCGGTGATTTTCCTTGCCTGCCTCTTTGTCCTGGACAGATTGAAGTCCTGCAGTGATGGTATACTGCAGACAGTGGTCTTGACTGCTGGCCTGATAGTTCACCTTCTTGAGGCATCACCTTTTGAAGATGCCCTCGATGCTGGGGAGGCATCCCATGACAAAGCTGGCTGAGTTACAACCAACACACACAAAATGCTGGTGGAACACAGCAGGTCAGGCAGCATCTATAGGGAGAAGCGCTGTCGACGTATCGGGCCGAGACCCTTCGTCAGGACTAACTGAAAGGAAAGGTAGTAAGAGATTTAAAAGTAGGAGGGGAAGGGGGAAATCCGAAATGATAGGAGAAGACCGGAGGGGGTGGGGTGAAGCTGAGAGCCGGAAAGGTGATTGGCAAAAAGGATACAGAGCTGGAGAAGGGAAAGGATCATGGGACAGGAGGCCTAGGGAGAAAGAAAGGGGGAGGGGGGGAGCACCAGAGGGAGATGGAGAACAGGCAGAGTGATGGGCAGAAAGAGAAAGGAAAAAAAGGGGAGGGGGTAAAAACAAAAGAAAACAATATATCAGGGATGGGGTAAGAAGGGGAGGAGGGGCATTAACAGAGGTTAGAGAAGTCAATGTTCATGCCATCAGGTTGGAGGCTACCCAGTAAATATATAAGGTGTTGTTCCTCCAACCTGAGTGTGGCTTCATCTTGACAGTAGAGGAGGCCATGGATAGACATATCAGAATGGGAATGGGACGTGGAATTAAAATGTGTGGCCACTGGGAGATCCTGCTTTTTCTGGTGGACAGAGTGTAGGTGTTCAGCGAAACGGTCTCCCAGTCTGCGTCGGGTCTCACCAATATATAAAAGGCCACACCGGGAGCACCGGACACAGTATACCACACCAGCCGACTCACAGGTGAAGTGTTGCCTCACCTGGAAGGACTGTCTGGGGCCCTGAATGGTGGTGAGGGAGGAAGTGTAAGGGCAGGTGTAGCACTTGTTCCGTTTACAAGGATAAGTGCCAGGAGGCAGATCGGTGGGAAGGGATGGGGGGGACGAGTGGACAAGGGAGTCGTGTAGGGAGTGATCCCTGTGGAAAGCAGAAAGGGGGGGAGGGAAAGATGTGCTTGGTAGTGGGATCCCGTTGGAGATGATGGAAGTTACGGAGAATTATAAGTTGGATCCAGAGGCTGGTGGTGTGGTAGGTGAGGACAAGGGGAACCCTATCCCGAGTGGGGTGGCGGGTGGATGGGGTGAGGGCAGATGTGTGGGAAATGGGAGAGATGCGTTTGAGAGCAGAGTTGATGGTGGAAGAAGGAAGGCCCCTTTGTTTAAAAAAGGCAGACATCTCCTTCGTCCTGGACTGAAAAGCAGATGCGGTGGAGATGGAGGAATTGTGAGAAGGGGATAGCATTTTTGCAAGAGACAGTGTGGGAAGAGGAATAGTCCAGGTAGCTGTGAGAGTCTGTAGGCTTATAGTAGATATCAGTAGATAAACCGTCTCCAGAGATGGAGACAGAAAGATCAAGAAAGGGGAGGGAGGTGTCAGAATTGGACCAGGTAAATTTGAGGGCAGGATGAAAGTTGGAGGCAAAGTTAATGAAGTCAATGAGCTCAGCATGCATGCAAGAGGCAGCACCAATGCAGTCGTCGATGTAGCGAAGGAAAAGAGGGAGACGGATACCCATATAGGCTTGGAACATGGACTGTTCCACAAAGCCAACAAAAAGGCAGGCATAACTGGGACCCATACGGGTGCCCATGGCTACACCATTGGTTTGGAGGAAGTGGGAGGAGCCAAAGGAGAAATTATTGAGTGTAAGAACTAATTCAGCTAGACGGAGGAGAGTGGTGGTAGAGGGGAATTGGTTAGGTCTGGAATCCAAAAAGAAGCGAAGAGCTTTGAGACCATCTTGGTGGGGGATGGAGGTATTTAGGGACTGGACGTCCATGGTGAAAATAAGGCGGTGGGGACCAGGGAACTTAAAATCATTGAAAAAATTCAAAGCGTGAGAAGTGTCACGAACATAGGTGGGAAGAGATTGAACAAGGGGGGATAAGACAGTGTCAAGGTATGCAGAAATGAGTTTGGTGGGGCAGGAGCAAGCTGAGACAATAGGTCTACCTGGACAAGCAGGTTTGTGGATGTTGGGTAGGAGGTAGAAACGGGAAGTGCGGGGTGTGGGAACTATGAGGTTGGTGGCAGTGGATGGGAGATCCCCAGAGGTGATGAGGTTGGTGATGGTATAGGAGACAGTGGCCTGGTGCTCCTGAGTGGGGTCATGATCAAGGGGTAAATAAGAGGAAGTATCAGAGAGTTGTTTACAACCCTCTGCAGCTTTTTCCGATCCTGTGCATTGGCCCCTCCACACCAGACGGTGATGCAGCCAGTTGGAATGCTCTCCACAGTACACCTGTAGAAATCTGAGAGAGTCTTTGGTGATGTGCCAAGTCTCCTGGCTGTACTCCCGACGCACCGCCGTGAGGAGACCCCCCTCAGCCTCCAGTTATTGACTTTGGCTGAGAGCATTTATTTGCTAGATTGTGATTTTCATATCTCATTAGAAACTGTTTTAAGACGAGGATTAGCACTATTAACATCTAATATTTCTTGTTTACATGAAGTGGTGGCTACGTGCCTATTTCCTGTATGAGTGTGGGGGCATGGTAACGTAGCCTAGTGCTCTACAGTACCAGAGATCAGAAGACAAGGGTTCAATTCCTGCCGCAGTCTGTAACGAGTTTGAATGTTCACCCCGTGATGGTGTTGGTTTCCTCCCACATTCCAAAGACGTACGGTTAGGGTTAGCAGGTTGTGGACAGGATATGTTTGCACTGGAAGCATGGGACACTTGCGGGCTGCCCCCAGCACATCCTCGGACTGCGTTGGTCCATGAGAGATAGAAGCAAAATAGGACATCTGGCATATCGAGTCTGCTCCACCATTTCATTATGGCTGATCCATTTTTCATCTCAGCTCCAATCTCCTGCCTTCTCCCTGTATCTCTTCATGTCCTGACTAGTCAACAATCTGTCGGCCTCTGCCTTAAATACACAGAAAGACCTGGCCTCCACAGCTGCCTGTGCCAATGAATTCCACAGATTCACCACCCTCTGGCCAAAGAAATTCCACCTCATCTCCGTTCTAAAAGTACACCCCTCTGTTAGAATGGAGATGAGGAAGGATTGGTCACTGATACAGAAACGACACATTTCATTGTGTATTTCAGTGTTTTCCTGGACATGAAGCTCATTGTTAGGTTGGGCAATCCGAACCAAAGTCTGTTGATGTTGTGTAGGTGTCGGAGACGGTGTAGGTGTGGGAGACGGTGTAGGTGTGGGAGACGGTGTAGGTGTGGGAGACGGTGTAGGTGTGGGAGACGGTGACACTGCCATGGGAATGTCGTGTAGGTGTGGGAGACGGTGACACTGCCATGGGAATGTTGTGTAGGTGTGGGAGACGGTGTAGGTGTGGGAGACGGTGACACTGCCATGGGAATGTTGTGTAGGTGTGGGAGACGGTGACACTGCCATGGGAATGTTGTGTAGGTGTGGGAGACGGTGACACTGCCATGGGAATGTCGTGTAGGTGTGGGAGACGGTGACACTGCCATGGGAATGTCGTGTAGGTGTGGGAGACGGTGACACTGCCATGGGAATGTTGTGTAGGTGTGGGAGACGGTGTAGGTGTGGGAGACGGTGACACTGCCATGGGAATGTTGTGTAGGTGTGGGAGACGGTGACACTGCCATGGGAATGTTGTGTAGGTGTGGGAGACGGTGTAGGTGTGGGAGACGGTGACACTGCCATGGGAATGTTGTGTAGGTGTGGGAGACGGTGTAGGTGTGGGAGACGGTGACACTGCCATGGGAATGTTGTGTAGGTGTGGGAGACAGTGTAGGTGTGGGAGACGGTGACACTGCCATGGGAATGTTGTGTAAGTGTGGGAGACGGTGTAGGTGTGGGAGACGGTGACACTGCCATGGGAATGTCGTGTAAGTGTGGGAGACGGTGTAGGTGTGGGAGACGGTGACACTGCCATGGGAATGTTGTGTAGGTGTGGGAGACAGTGTAGGTGTGGGAGACGGTGACACTGCCATGGGAATGTTGTGTAGGTGTGGGAGACGGTGACACTGCCATGGGAATGTCGTGTAGGTGTGGGAGACGGTGTAGGTGTGGGAGACGGTGACACTGCCATGGGAATGTTGTGTAGGTGTGGGAGACGGTGACACTGCCATGGGAATGTCGTGTAGGTGTGGGAGACGGTGACATTGCCATGGGAATGTTGTGTAGGTGTGGGAGACGGTGACATTGCCATGGGAATGTTGTGTAGGTGTGGGAGACGGTGACACTGCCATGGGAATGTTGTGTAGGTGTGGGAGACGGTGACACTGCCATGGGAATGTCGTGTAGGTGTGGGAGACGGTGTAGGTGTGGGAGACGGTGACACTGCCATGGGAATGTTGTGTAGGTGTGGGAGACGGTGTAGGTGTGGGAGACGGTGACACTGCCATGGGAATGTTGTGTAGGTGTGGGAGACGGTGACACTGCCATGGGAATGTTGTGTAGGTGTGGGAGACGGTGACACTGCCATGGGAATGTTGTGTAGGTGTGGGAGACGGTGACACTGCCATGGGAATGTTGTGTAGGTGTGGGAGACGGTGACACTGCCATGGGAATGTTGTGTAGGTGTGGGAGACGGTGACACTGCCATGGGAATGTTGTGTAGGTGTGGGAGACGGTGACACTGCCATGGGAATGTTGTGTAGGTGTGGGAGACGGTGACACTGCCATGGGAATGTTGTGTAGGTGTGGGAGACGGTGTAGGTGTGGGAGACGGTGACACTGCCATGGGAATGTTGTGTAGGTGTGGGAGACGGTGACACTGCCATGGGAATGTCGTGTAGGTGTGGGAGACGGTGACACTGCCATGGAAATGTTGTGTAGGTGTGGGAGACGGTGGCATTGCCATGGGAATGTTGTGTAGGTGTGGGAGACGGTGTAGGTGTGGGAGACGGTGGCACTGCCATGGGAATGTTGTGTAGGTGTGGGAGACGGTGGCATTGCCATGGGAATGTTGTGTAGGTGTGGGAGACGGTGTAGGTGTGGGAGACGGTGGCACTGCCATGGGAATGTTGTGTAGGTGTGGGAGACGGTGTAGGTGTGGGAGACGGTGTAGGTGTGGGAGACGGTGGCATTGCCATGGAAATGTTGTGTAGGTGTGGGAGACGGTGTAGGTGTGGGAGACGGTGGCACTGCCATGGGAATGTTGTGTAGGTGTGGGAGACGGTGTAGGTGTGGGAGACGGTGTAGGTGTGGGAGACGGTGACACTGCCATGGGAATGTTGTGTAGGTGTGGGAGACGGTGTAGGTGTGGGAGACGGTGTAGGTGTGGGAGACGGTGGCACTGCCATGGGAATGTTGTGTAGGTGTGGGAGACGGTGTAGGTGTGGGAGACGGTGTAGGTGTGGGAGACGGTGGCATTGCCATGGAAATGTTGTGTAGGTGTGGGAGACGGTGGCATTGCCATGGGAATGTTGTGTAGGTGTGGGAGATGGTGACACTGCCATGGGAATGTTGTGTAGGTGTGGGAGACGGTGACACTGCCATGGGAATGTTGTGTAGGTGTGGGAGACGGTGGCATTGCCATGGAAATGTTGTGTAGGTGTGGGAGACGGTGACACTGCCATGGGAATGTTGTGTAGGTGTGGGAGACGGTGACACTGCCATGGGAATGTTGTGTAGGTGTGGGAGACGGTGACACTGCCATGGGAATGTTGTGTAGGTGTGGGAGACGGTGACACTGCCATGGGAATGTTGTGTAGGTGTGGGAGACGGTGTAGGTGTGGAGACGGTGACACTGCCATGGGAATGTTGTGTAGGTGTGGGAGACGGTGACACTGCCATGGGAATGTTGTGTAGGTGTGGGAGACGGTGTAGGTGTGGGAGACGGTGACACTGCCATGGGAATGTTGTGTAGGTGTGGGAGACGGTGACACTGCCATGGGAATGTTGTGTAGGTGTGGGAGACGGTGACACTGCCATGGGAATGTTGTGTAGGTGTGGGAGACGTTGACACTGCCATGGGAATGTTGTGTAGGTGTGGGAGACGGTGACACTGCCATGGGAATGTTGTGTAGTTGTGGGAGACGGTGACACTGCCATGGGAATGTCGTGTAGGTGTGGGAGACGGTGTAGGTGTGGGAGACGGTGTAGGTGTGGGAGACGGTGACACTGCCATGGGAATGTCGTGTAGGTGTGGGAGACGGTGACACTGCCATGGGAATGTCGTGTAGGTGTGGGAGACGGTGACACTGCCATGGGAATGTTGTGTAGGTGTGGGAGACGGTGACACTGCCATGGGAATGTTGTGTAGGTGTGGGAGACGGTGTAGGTGTGGGAGACGGTGACACTGCCATGGGAATGTTGTGTAGGTGTGGGAGACGGTGACACTGCCATGGGAATGTTGTGTAGGTGTGGGAGACGGTGACACTGCCATGGGAATGTCGTGTAGGTGTGGGAGACGGTGACACTGCCATGGGAATGTTGTGTAGGTGTGGGAGACGGTGTAGGTGTGGGAGACGGTGACACTGCCATGGGAATGTTGTGTAGGTGTGGGAGACGGTGACACTGCCATGGGAATGTTGTGTAGGTGTGGGAGACGGTGTAGGTGTGGGAGACGGTGACACTGCCATGGGAATGTTGTGTAGGTGTGGGAGACGGTGACACTGCCATGGGAATGTTGTGTAGGTGTGGGAGACGGTGTAGGTGTGGGAGACGGTGACACTGCCATGGGAATGTTGTGTAGGTGTGGGAGACGGTGACACTGCCATGGGAATGTTGTGTAGGTGTGGGAGACGGTGTAGGTGTGGGAGACGGTGGCACTGCCATGGGAATGTTGTGTAGGTGTGGGAGACGGTGTAGGTGTGGGAGACGGTGGCACTGCCATGGGAATGTTGTGTAGGTGTGGGAGACGGTGTAGGTGTGGGAGACGGTGTAGGTGTGGGAGACGGTGGCACTGCCATGGGAATGTTGTGTAGGTGTGGGAGACGGTGACACTGCCATGGGAATGTTGTGTAGGTGTGGGAGACGGTGACACTGCCATGGGAATGTTGTGTAGGTGTGGGAGATGGTGACACTGCCATGGGAATGTTGTGTAGGTGTGGGAGACGGTGACACTGCCATGGGAATGTTGTGTAGGTGTGGGAGACGGTGACACTGCCATGGGAATGTTGTGTAGGTGTGGAAGACGGTGACACTGCCATGGGAATGTTGTGTAGGTGTGGGAGACGGTGTAGGTGTGGGAGACGGTGGCACTGCCATGGGAATGTTGTGTAGGTGTGGGAGACGGTGTAGGTGTGGGAGACGGTGGCACTGCCATGGGAATGTTGTGTAGGTGTGGGAGACGGTGTAGGTGTGGGAGACGGTGTAGGTGTGGGAGACGGTGGCACTGCCATGGGAATGTTGTGTAGGTGTGGGAGACGGTGACACTGCCATGGGAATGTTGTGTAGGTGTGGAAGACGGTGACACTGCCATGGGAATGTCGTGTAGGTGTGGGAGACGGTGTAGGTGTGGGAGACGGTGACACTGCCATGGGAATGTCGTGTAGGTGTGGGAGACGGTGTAGGTGTGGGAGACGGTGGCACTGCCATGGGAATGTTGTGTAGGTGTGGGAGACGGTGTAGGTGTGGGAGACGGTGACACTGCCATGGGAATGTTGTGTAGGTGTGGGAGACGGTGTAGGTGTGGGAGACGGTGTAGGTGTGGGAGACGGTGACACTGCCATGGGAATGTTGTGTAGGTGTGGGAGACGGTGACACTGCCATGGGAATGTCGTGTAGGTGTGGGAGACGGTGACATTGCCATGGGAATGTTGTGTAGGTGTGGGAGACGGTGACATTGCCATGGGAATGTTGTGTAGGTGTGGGAGACGGTGACACTGCCATGGGAATGTTGTGTAGGTGTGGGAGACGGTGACACTGCCATGGGAATGTCGTGTAGGTGTGGGAGACGGTGTAGGTGTGGGAGACGGTGACACTGCCATGGGAATGTTGTGTAGGTGTGGGAGACGGTGTAGGTGTGGGAGACGGTGACACTGCCATGGGAATGTTGTGTAGGTGTGGGAGACGGTGGCATTGCCATGGGAATGTTGTGTAGGTGTGGGAGATGGTGACACTGCCATGGGAATGTTGTGTAGGTGTGGGAGACGGTGACACTGCCATGGGAATGTTGTGTAGGTGTGGGAGACGGTGACACTGCCATGGGAATGTTGTGTAGGTGTGGGAGACGGTGACACTGCCATGGGAATGTTGTGTAGGTGTGGGAGACGGTGACACTGCCATGGGAATGTTGTGTAGGTGTGGGAGACGGTGACACTGCCATGGGAATGTTGTGTAGGTGTGGGAGACGGTGACACTGCCATGGGAATGTTGTGTAGGTGTGGGAGACGGTGACACTGCCATGGGAATGTTGTGTAGGTGTGGGAGACGGTGACACTGCCATGGGAATGTTGTGTAGGTGTGGGAGACGGTGACACTGCCATGGGAATGTTGTGTAGGTGTGGGAGACGGTGACACTGCCATGGGAATGTTGTGTAGGTGTGGGAGACGGTGTAGGTGTGGGAGACGGTGACACTGCCATGGGAATGTTGTGTAGGTGTGGGAGACGGTGACACTGCCATGGGAATGTCGTGTAGGTGTGGGAGACGGTGACACTGCCATGGAAATGTTGTGTAGGTGTGGGAGACGGTGGCATTGCCATGGGAATGTTGTGTAGGTGTGGGAGACGGTGTAGGTGTGGGAGACGGTGGCACTGCCATGGGAATGTTGTGTAGGTGTGGGAGACGGTGGCATTGCCATGGGAATGTTGTGTAGGTGTGGGAGACGGTGTAGGTGTGGGAGACGGTGGCACTGCCATGGGAATGTTGTGTAGGTGTGGGAGACGGTGTAGGTGTGGGAGACGGTGTAGGTGTGGGAGACGGTGGCATTGCCATGGAAATGTTGTGTAGGTGTGGGAGACGGTGTAGGTGTGGGAGACGGTGGCACTGCCATGGGAATGTTGTGTAGGTGTGGGAGACGGTGTAGGTGTGGGAGACGGTGTAGGTGTGGGAGACGGTGACACTGCCATGGGAATGTTGTGTAGGTGTGGGAGACGGTGTAGGTGTGGGAGACGGTGTAGGTGTGGGAGACGGTGGCACTGCCATGGGAATGTTGTGTAGGTGTGGGAGACGGTGTAGGTGTGGGAGACGGTGTAGGTGTGGGAGACGGTGGCATTGCCATGGAAATGTTGTGTAGGTGTGGGAGACGGTGGCATTGCCATGGGAATGTTGTGTAGGTGTGGGAGATGGTGACACTGCCATGGGAATGTTGTGTAGGTGTGGGAGACGGTGACACTGCCATGGGAATGTTGTGTAGGTGTGGGAGACGGTGGCATTGCCATGGAAATGTTGTGTAGGTGTGGGAGACGGTGACACTGCCATGGGAATGTTGTGTAGGTGTGGGAGACGGTGACACTGCCATGGGAATGTTGTGTAGGTGTGGGAGACGGTGACACTGCCATGGGAATGTTGTGTAGGTGTGGGAGACGGTGACACTGCCATGGGAATGTTGTGTAGGTGTGGGAGACGGTGTAGGTGTGGAGACGGTGACACTGCCATGGGAATGTTGTGTAGGTGTGGGAGACGGTGACACTGCCATGGGAATGTTGTGTAGGTGTGGGAGACGGTGTAGGTGTGGGAGACGGTGACACTGCCATGGGAATGTTGTGTAGGTGTGGGAGACGGTGACACTGCCATGGGAATGTTGTGTAGGTGTGGGAGACGGTGACACTGCCATGGGAATGTTGTGTAGGTGTGGGAGACGTTGACACTGCCATGGGAATGTTGTGTAGGTGTGGGAGACGGTGACACTGCCATGGGAATGTTGTGTAGTTGTGGGAGACGGTGACACTGCCATGGGAATGTCGTGTAGGTGTGGGAGACGGTGTAGGTGTGGGAGACGGTGTAGGTGTGGGAGACGGTGACACTGCCATGGGAATGTCGTGTAGGTGTGGGAGACGGTGACACTGCCATGGGAATGTCGTGTAGGTGTGGGAGACGGTGACACTGCCATGGGAATGTTGTGTAGGTGTGGGAGACGGTGACACTGCCATGGGAATGTTGTGTAGGTGTGGGAGACGGTGTAGGTGTGGGAGACGGTGACACTGCCATGGGAATGTTGTGTAGGTGTGGGAGACGGTGACACTGCCATGGGAATGTTGTGTAGGTGTGGGAGACGGTGACACTGCCATGGGAATGTCGTGTAGGTGTGGGAGACGGTGACACTGCCATGGGAATGTTGTGTAGGTGTGGGAGACGGTGTAGGTGTGGGAGACGGTGACACTGCCATGGGAATGTTGTGTAGGTGTGGGAGACGGTGACACTGCCATGGGAATGTTGTGTAGGTGTGGGAGACGGTGTAGGTGTGGGAGACGGTGACACTGCCATGGGAATGTTGTGTAGGTGTGGGAGACGGTGACACTGCCATGGGAATGTTGTGTAGGTGTGGGAGACGGTGTAGGTGTGGGAGACGGTGACACTGCCATGGGAATGTTGTGTAGGTGTGGGAGACGGTGACACTGCCATGGGAATGTTGTGTAGGTGTGGGAGACGGTGTAGGTGTGGGAGACGGTGGCACTGCCATGGGAATGTTGTGTAGGTGTGGGAGACGGTGTAGGTGTGGGAGACGGTGGCACTGCCATGGGAATGTTGTGTAGGTGTGGGAGACGGTGTAGGTGTGGGAGACGGTGTAGGTGTGGGAGACGGTGGCACTGCCATGGGAATGTTGTGTAGGTGTGGGAGACGGTGACACTGCCATGGGAATGTTGTGTAGGTGTGGGAGACGGTGACACTGCCATGGGAATGTTGTGTAGGTGTGGGAGATGGTGACACTGCCATGGGAATGTTGTGTAGGTGTGGGAGACGGTGACACTGCCATGGGAATGTTGTGTAGGTGTGGGAGACGGTGACACTGCCATGGGAATGTTGTGTAGGTGTGGAAGACGGTGACACTGCCATGGGAATGTTGTGTAGGTGTGGGAGACGGTGTAGGTGTGGGAGACGGTGGCACTGCCATGGGAATGTTGTGTAGGTGTGGGAGACGGTGTAGGTGTGGGAGACGGTGGCACTGCCATGGGAATGTTGTGTAGGTGTGGGAGACGGTGTAGGTGTGGGAGACGGTGTAGGTGTGGGAGACGGTGGCACTGCCATGGGAATGTTGTGTAGGTGTGGGAGACGGTGACACTGCCATGGGAATGTTGTGTAGGTGTGGAAGACGGTGACACTGCCATGGGAATGTCGTGTAGGTGTGGGAGACGGTGTAGGTGTGGGAGACGGTGACACTGCCATGGGAATGTCGTGTAGGTGTGGGAGACGGTGTAGGTGTGGGAGACGGTGGCACTGCCATGGGAATGTTGTGTAGGTGTGGGAGACGGTGTAGGTGTGGGAGACGGTGACACTGCCATGGGAATGTTGTGTAGGTGTGGGAGACGGTGTAGGTGTGGGAGACGGTGTAGGTGTGGGAGACGGTGACACTGCCATGGGAATGTTGTGTAGGTGTGGGAGACGGTGACACTGCCATGGGAATGTTGTGTAGGTGTGGGAGACGGTGACACTGCCATGGGAATGTCGTGTAGGTGTGGGAGACGGTGTAGGTGTGGGAGACGGTGTAGGTGTGGGAGACGTTGACACTGCCATGGGAATGTCGTGTAGGTGTGGGAGACGGTGGCACTGCCATGGGAATGAAAGGCTCACAACTCTTTGGTTGGTCTTCACGATTATTTTCATGGTCTCTGTCAGAACGCATCACGTCTCGTATCAACACACGCACAGAGCTGCAGGAACTCAGCAGGTCAGGCAGCACCGATGGAGGGGAATAATGGGCTGAGGCTCTTCATCAGGACCAGAAAGAGAGGGAGAAGAAGCCAGAATGAGAGGCTGTGAGAGTAGAAGGACAAGCTGGGAGGTGAGAGGTGAGACCAGGTGAGGGAGGGGGATGAAGTGAGACACTGGGAGGTGATAGGTGAGACCAGGTGAGGGGGAAGGTGGGTGGGTGGGGAGGGGATGAAGTGAGACACTGGGAGGTGATAGGTGAGACCAGGTGAGGGGGAAGGTGGGTGGGTGAGGAGGGGGATGAAGTGAGACACTGGGAGGTGATAGGTGAGTCCAGGTGAGGGGGAAGGTGGGTGGGTGAGGGAGGGGGATGGTGAGACACTGGGAGGTGAGAGGTGAGACCAGGTGAGGGGGAAGGTGGGTGGGTGGGGAGGGGGATGAACTGAGACACTGGGAAGTGATAGGTGAGTCCAGGTGAGGGGGAAGGTGGGTGGGTGGGGAGGGGGATGAAGTGAGACACTGGGAGGTGATAGGTGAGTCCAGGTGAGGGGGAAGGTGGGTGGGTGGGTGGGGAGGGGGATGAAGTGAGACACTGGGAGGTGATAGGTGAGTCCAGGTGAGGGGGAAGGTGGGTGGGTGGGGAGGGGGATGAAGTGAGACACTGGGAGGTGATAGGTGAGACCAGGTGAGGGGGAAGGTGGGTGGGTGGGGAGGGGGATGAAGAGAGACACTGGGAGGTGATAGGTGAGACCAGGTGAGGGGGAAGGTGGGTGGGTGGGGTGGGAGGGGATGAAGTGAGACACTGGGAGGTGATAGGTGAGACCAGGTGAGGGGGAAGGTGGGTGGGTGGGGAGGGGGATGAAGTGAGACACTGGGAGGTGATAGGTGAGACCAGGTGAGGGGGAAGGTGGGTGGGTGGGGAGGGGGATGAAGTGAGACACTGGGAGGTGATAGGTGAGACCAGGTGAGGGGGAAGGTGGGTGAGTTGGAGAGGGGGGAATGAAATGAGAAATTGGGAGGTGATAGGTGGAAAAGGTAAGGGGCTGAAGAAGAAGGAATCTGATTGGAGAGGAGAGTGATACATGGGAGCAAGGGATGGAGGAGGAGAACCAGAGGTTGGTGATGGTAAGGAGAAGAGAAAGGGTCAGAGTCAGGGGAGATAGAATGGGAAATGGAAGAAGAGAGAAGGAGGGAGTGGGGTAGATCAATGTTCATGCTGTCAGGTTCGTGGCTACCCAGACATCTCCGATCTACATTGTGTTGTATTGTGCTTGTTTTCATTGGTCAGATCATTGAGGATGTATAATGAGGTCACATTGCAGTGTCGCACTTCGGTCAGGCCATGGTTAGAGTTTCCTGGGTCGTTCTGGTCGGCCCATTACGGGAAGCATGAGGAAGCTGAGGAGATGGTTCAGAGGAAGTTCATCAGGATGCTGCCCGCATTAGACGGCATGAGCTACAAAAGAGAGGTTGGACAAGTTGAAGTGTCTTCCCTAGAGTTTCAGAAGCTGAGGGGAGATCTGTTTCTAAAACTATGATCGGCATTAGGTGTACAGTCAGAACCTTTTTGATGAAAGATCTCAGCTTGAAGCATTAACTGTTTATTCCCCTCCACAGATGCTCTCTGACCTGCTGAGTTCCTCCAGCATTTTGTGTGTGTTACTCTGGTTGTCCAGCATCTGAAGGATCTTCTGTCTTCATGAGTCTGCATTCTGTTACTGTTTTAAGTCGCACTCTGTCAGTGCACTCTTGTAGTGAACTTTTCTGTACGGACGAGGATTTCCAATAATAACCCACGTTATCAGGGAGGAGCTGCTGGAGGAACTCAGCAGGTTGTACGACGTCTGTGGACGGAAGGAGCAGTTGCTATATTGGGTTGAACCCTCTTTCAGGACCCTTGTTACAATTCTTTTCTCCCACAGGTGTTGCTTGGCCTGTTGAGTTCCTCCAGGAGGTAAACCAGCACAACCTTTGGATGTGCTGGGGGCCACACATTCCGACGCTAACATAGTATGCCCACTGTGTGCAGCAGAACAACACAAGCAACAACAGAACTATAGCATCTGAACGACTGTAAATCAATCCCATCCGCTCACGCTCACACATTCACGCTCACGCTCACACGTTCACGCTCATGCTCACACACATTCACGCTCACACGCTCACACATTCACACTCACACTCACGCTGACACATTCACGCACACGCTCACACTCATGCTCACACTCACACTCCATTGCTGCTTGGATGTACCTCCACTCCAGACTCAGAATGACATTGAGTTCTACGGCACAGAAACAGGCCCATCGGCCCATCTAGACCGTGCCGGCTTGGTTTTCTGCCTAGTCCGATCTAGCTGTACTACACTATAGCCCTCCATAATCCTCTCATCCACCTACTTCTCCACATTTGTCTTAAATGTTACATTTCAGCCTGCATCCACCACTTCTACTGGCAGTTCATTGCACGCTCACCACCCTCGACTGAAGACCTGACGGGATAGAGGTGTACAAGATGATAAGAGGCATAGGTAGAATTGAATTGAATTAAAATGACTTTATTTCTTACATCCTCATATACACGAGGAGTAAAAATCTTTACGTTACGTCTCCATCTAAATGTGCAATGTGCAATTTATAGTAATTTATAACAAATAGTATATACAAAGGGATAGTCAATATAACATAGAAATACAGTTGTGTCAGCGTGAGTTAATCAGTCTGATGGCCTGGTGGAAGAAGCTGTCCGGAGCCTGTTGGTCCTGGCTTTTATGCTGTGGTACTGTTTCCCGGATGGTAGCAGCTGGAACAGTTTGTGGCTGGGGTGGCTCGAATCCCCAATGAGCCAGAGACAGCCAGGGACTTTTTACCAGGGTGGAAATAACTAATACGAGAGGGCATAATTTTAATGTGATTGGAGGAAAGTATAGGGGGGGATGTCAGAGGTAGGTAGGTTTTTTACACAGTGGTGGGTGTGTGGAATGCCCTGCCAGGGTTGGTGGTGGAGGCAGATACGTTAGGGTCATTTAAAAGTCTCTTAGATAGGCACATGGATGATAGAATAAGAGCGGGCTATGGGAGAGGGAAGAGTTAGGTTGATCTTAGAGTAAGTAAAAAGTTCAGCACTGTATTGTGGGCCAAAGGGCCTGTACTGTGGTGTAATCGTGAACCTAGCCTAGCACATCACACAAACCAATCTTCCATCCTTGGACTCACTTTACACCACACGCTGTCGGAGCAGTGCTGTCAGGAGAATCAAGGACAGGACCCACCCAGCCAACACACTTTTTGTCCCACTTCCCTCCGGGAGAAGGTTCAGGAGCTTGAAGACTCGTACGGCCAGATTTGGGAACAGCTTCTTTCCAACTGTGATAAGACTGCTGAACAGATCCTGACCCGGATCTGGGCCGTACCTTCCAAATATCCAGACCTGACTTGCACTACCATATTTTCCCTTTTCTATTTTCTAATTATGATTTATAATTAAAATTTTTATTATATTTACTTTGATTTGTACTTCAGGGAGCGCGAAACGCAGAAACAAATATCACTGATGATTGTACGCTCTAGTATCAATTGTTTGGTGACAATAAAGTATTTATATTTGTAATGCTCTATGTTTGTTTTGATACCTTTCCTGTAAGTACTGACTCAGATGATTTCCCTTTGATTGGCCTTCCGGCATCTGCCAGAAGGCGAAAGATGGATGGATTGGTATTCCCGTCAATCCTCCTCGCATCCTGCTCCCGGGAATGGATACAAACAACCTGTGTTTGAGAAAGCCGGATATTAATTGTCCAGTAATAAAATATTAAATTCGGCAGTGCCAAGCCACCATTCTTTTTGGATTTCTGCAAGTTTTTTTTTACTAAACCTAGGATTTTTATTCTGTTATATATAAGACGAATGTATCAAAAAAGAATTTAGGAATAATGATTGGTACCGCTTGGAAAAGATATAAAAATTTAGGTAAAATAATCATCTTAATAACATTAATTCGACCAATCAGTGATATAGACAGTGAAGACCATTTAGTAAGCAATTATTTGACCTGGTCTATTAAAGGTAAAAAATCGATGTTAAATAAATCCTTATTTTTTTTAGTGATTAGTGATTAAGTAAAATAATCCATGACCAATCTAAGTGGTAAATGTCTATAAATTGGAACTTGCATATCTAAAAGGAAAAGGGTGGTTTCAAATTACACTTCGGCTTTATCACCATCCAGCCAATGACAGAATACTTCATCAACACTAACCATTAACTACAGTTTCTATTCCTACAATCACCTACTCAACTTCAACATGTGGAATCTATTCAGGTACATTTACAGAGCTGAAAGTGTACAGTGGTAGCACATCCCACTAGCCGAACCCCTTAGAATATTCAGTACTGGTATGTGTTCCAAAAGCATGTATGATTCAACACAATCATACCCTCCGTTCTTATCATCAACACCAGAGATTCTGCAGGTGCTGGAACACTCACACAAAATGCAGGAGGATCTCAGAAAGTCAGGCAGCATCAATGGAGGGGAATAAACAGTTGGGCCGAGGCCTTTGGAATTGGTTTATTATTGTCATGTACTGAGATACAGTGGGAAGCTTATCTTGCCTACCGTTCATACAGATCAAATCTATTTGAAAAAACGGTAATGTGCGTCGTCGGTACTCTCAGATTTTGAGATCAGTTCAGCTGTTCTTAAAAGTTCAAAGTAAATTTATAATCAAAGTCGCCATATGCAACCGAGATTCATTTTCTTGTGGGCATTCAGAGGAATTCCAGGAAACAATACAATCAATGAAAGACTGCACATAACAGGGTGGGCAACCAGTGTGTAAAAGACAGCAAACTCTGGAAGTACAAAAGAAAGAATAATATAATAAATAAATAAGCAATAAATATTGAGAACATGAGATTAAGAGTCCTTGAAAGTGAGTCCATCGGTTGTGAGAACATTTCAGTGACGGGGTGAGTGAAGGTACCCCTTCGGTTCAAGGGCTGAGACCCTTCAGTCTCCAGAATCTGGGCCTCTGCACCTCCCACTGCAACTTCATCCTTGGGAGGCCACGGTCTGTGGAGATCGGAAATTTCATCACGTCCTCGCTGACAGTCAGCACTAGCACAGCTCAAGGATGTGTGCTTTGCCCACTGCTCTACACTCACAACTGTGTGGCCAGGCACAGCTCAGATGCCATCTGTAAATTTATCAACAGCGTGACTGTTGTTGGCAGAATTTCAGATGGTGGTGAAGAAGCATGCAGGACTGAGATAGGTCAACTGGTGTCGCAATAACGTGCTTGCTCTCAACGTCAATAAGACTAAGGACATGATTGTGGACTTCAGGAAGGTGAAGTCAAGGGAACACACACTATTCCTCTTCGAGGGATCAGTACTGGAAAGGGTGAGTAGCTCCAAGTTCCTGGGTATCAAAATCTTAGAGTAGTGGTCGCCAACCCATCGATCGCAATCGACTGGTCGATCTTTGAGACTTTCCCAGTAGATCCTGAAAAAAAATCAAAAATAAATACACAAATACTGTTGTAATGTGAGCATTATAAAAATAAGTAATACTAATTAGGATAATGGTAATATAGCAATACTTTCACTGCTGAAAGCTGTTTGTCAAGAAAGATTGTTTCCCGGTTGCGGGGTTTTAGTTCCATTAGTTTACATGGAGCTTAGAAAAATAGTGGGCTATGGGTAAGCCTAGTAATTTCTAAGGTAGGGACATGTTTGGCACAACTTTGGGGGCAGAAGGGCCTGAATTGTGCTGTAGGTTTTCTATGTTTCTATCCAGAGCCTTTGCTCTATTTGGCCAATTCAGATAGTTTTTGAACAAAATAAACTATATTCATAATTTGAAAACTATTTACAAGAATAGACTGTTCAGTGCCTTTTTATTCTTTATATACTGTGGGACAGCATGGTAGCATAGTGGTTAGCACAACACTTTACAGTGTCCAATCCTGCTGCTGTCGGTAAGGAGTTTGTACGTTCTCCCTGTGACCGTGTGGGTTTCCTCCGGGAGCTCCGGATTCCAAAGACTCATTATGAGTCAGTAGGGTAATGTTCATTGTAAATTGTGCTGTGATCAGACTAGGATTGAATGGGGAGTGCCGTGTGGCACAGCTCAGTGGATCAGAAGGGCCGATACCACGCTGTGCCTCAATGAATAAAAAAATACTTGGTCAGAGCTCCCATACTGTTCGATTACGTTCGTACACATTAATAGCTCTGCTGCCACTCATGTGGCAGAGATTTGTTTAGATTGCCAAATTCAGATTTCTCTGGTTGATGTTGTGTACTCTGCGATCGTAGACGGTTACCGCTGAGAGGTACTGATGCACCCCAGTGTCTGATTAAACAGCTCATCGTTCCACTCGATGCATCATACTGCAAGTGAAAATTGACTTTTAATCTTGCTTCCATAGAAACCATTGTCCCCCGGGAGTGTGCTTGCCATGATAATTTGATCTAAATTAGTACCTGTTAATTCCCAGAAATTTGGACACCTGTTAGTTCAGGCGGCAGTGGTTAATGTAGTGGTTAGTTTAGCTGCTAACAGCGCCGAGATTAGGGGTTCAATTTCCACTGTTCTGTAAGGAGTTTGTACGGTCTCCCCGAGACCATTTGGGGTTTCCTCCTGGTCCCAGTTCAAAGACGTACGGTTGTTTTACCACCACGAAGTGTAAAAATTAGAATAAATCTCAAAATAAATAAATAGATTCAACACAGTAGTGTAGCGGTTAGCGCAAAGCGTTACAGCGCCAGTGACCAGGGTTCCAATCCCACCGCTGCCTGTACGGAGTTTGTGACAGCGTGGTTTCCTCCGGGTGCTCCGGCTGGTGGGTCGTGGGTGTGCGATGTCGGTGCTGAAGCTTGCTGACACTTGTGGTCATTGACGCAAATCCCACGCATTTCACTGTCTGTTTCAATGTTTTCAGAATCAGCCTTATACAGTATCAATGAAATATGTCATGAAATTTATTGTTTTACAGCAGCAGAACTTTGCAATTAAAAAACCTGTAAACTATAATAAGTAGGGTGCGAGATGGATATCCCTACCAAAGAAGGTGTAAGGCGCTCCTTCCCTCCGCTAGCCTGCAGGTCACCCTAGGTAGGACGAAGTGTAGTACCTGCTTAGCCCCCAGTCAGGGTCACGTGAAGCTGGTGACGGACGGTCGTACGAGCAGCCTGTGCGGATCCCAAGTCCTGGTGACGCCAGGCAGGCAATCTCTGAGCAGTGTTGATAATGGTTGGGGTCACCCGTCTTGTAAAGACACTGTCACAATGGCAGATTACTTCTGTAGAAAAATTTACCAAGAACAATCATGGTCATGGAAAGACCGTGAAAGTCCACGTCATATGGAAAATAGTGAGGGGAAGTGTTCATTGTCCATTCAGAAATCTGCTGGTGGAGGGGAAGAAGCTGTTCCTGAAACACAGAGTATGCATCTTCAGAATTTACTGTACATGTGACGAATAAAGCTAGGTTTTAATCTTTAATCTCAATATTTGGATGACTGCTCTGCTCTGGAACAGATGTTAGTTTACCGTCATCTAATTTGTCATCAATGTGACCTGGTCTAGTCCATATCTGTGTCCAGGGATCCGTAAGTCACTCCCCGCAGTATCTCTTTACCGATAGAGCTCTTGGCATTTTCTACGGCTTTATGCAGGGACTCACTTGCCACGATGCTACAAAGAGACTCCCGTGTCGGGTGATGCACGATCCTGCCAGTGTTACATTGTTTTGCTGCGATGAGATTTATGGAAACTGCATTGTTCACACAGCAGGGTAGAAAGACAGAAAATCAGTGCATGATCTTCATGTCGTGAAATGGAGACGTGAGAGACTGCAGATCTGAAATCTGGAACAAATTTCTACAGATGCACAGGAGATTATCTACATGCTGGAGATCTACAGACACACACACACACAGACACACATACCCCCACACATATACCCCCACACACATACCCCCACACATATACCCCCACACACAGACACACATACCCCCATACACACACCCCCATACACCCCCATACACACACCCCCACACCCCCCCCACACACACACCCACACACACTCCCACGCACATACCACACCACGCATACCCCCACACACACCCCCACACACATACCATACCACACATACACACAGACACATACCCACACACACACAGACACACATACCCCCATACACACACCCCCACACACACACCCCCACACACACACACCCACACCACACATACCACACCACACATACAAACACAGACACATACCCACACACACACAGACACACATACCCCCATACACACACCCCCACACACACACCCCCACACACACACACCCACACCACACATACCACACCACACATACAAACACAGACACATACCCACACACACACAGACACACATACCCCCATACACACACCCCCACACACACACCCCCACACACTCCCACGCACATACCACACCACGCATACCCCCACACACACCCCCACACACATACCATACCACACATACACACAGACACATACCCACACACACACAGACACACATACCCCCATACACACACCCCCACACACACACCCCCACACACACACACCCACACCACACATACCACACCACACATACAAACACAGACACATACCCACACACACACAGACACACATACCCCCATACACACACCCCCACACACACACCCCCACACACACACACCCACACCACACATACCACACCACACATACAAACACAGACACATACCCACACACACACAGACACACATACCCCCATACACACACCCCCACACACACACCCCCACACACACACACCCACACCACACATACCACACCACACATACAAACACAGACACATACCCACACACACACAGACACACATACCCCCATACACACACCCATACACACACCCACACACACACAGACACACATACCCCCATACACACACCCCCACACACACCCACACACACACAGACACACATACCACCATACACACACCCATACACACACCCACACACACACACCCACACACACACCCACACACACACACCCACACCACACTTACACCACACATACCACACCACACATACACACACAGACACACATACCCCCATACACACACCCATACACACACCCACACACACACACCCACACACACACCCACACACACACACCCACACCACACTTACACCACACATACCACACCACACATACACACACAGACACACATACCCCCATACACATACCACACCACACACACATCTCTCACACACACACACTTTATTTATTTTATAGATACAGCGCGGGATAGCCCCTTCCAGCCCGAAGGGAGCCTCACTGCCCAGCAACCCACTGATTTAACCTTAGCCTAATCAAAGGACAATTTATAGTGACAAATTAAATATCATCTTTATGTGCTGTATCGTATGATTTGGGTGATCACGGTCTTTCCATGACCATGATTGGTCTTGGCAAATTTTTGTACTGAACTGGTTTGCCATTACTTTCTTCTGGGCAGTGTCTTTACAAGACGGGTGATCCCAGCCATTATAAACACTCTTCAGAGATTGTCTGCCTAGTGTCAGTGGTCCCATAACCAGGACTTGTGATCTGCACCGGCTGCTCATACAACCATCCACCACCTGCTCCCATGGCTTCATATGACCCTGATCGGGGGCTAAGCAGGTGCTACACCTTGCCCAAGGGTGACCTGCAGGCTAATGGAGGGGAGGAGCACCTTACACCTCCTTTGGTAGAGACGCATCTCCACCCCACCACCCGTAATGATCAACTAACCTACAAATCGGTTCAAAGCGACAACTGATTATTCATTTCTATAGATGCTATCTGACCGAGTAAGCGGTATGTCTTTTGAATGTGAGTTGAAAGCAGAACATCGGGAGGAAACACCGTGTTCATGGGGAGGGCTTACTGACGGCGCTGGAATTGAACTCGGAACTCCAATACCCTGAGCTCTAACAGTCTTGTGTTAACTGCTACAGTACAATGCTGGAGGAGCTCGGCAGGTCAGGCAGCATCTACGGAGAGGAATAAACGGTTAATGTTTCGGGCTGAGACCCTTCATCAGGACTGGAAAGCAAGGGGGAAGGAGCCAGAGTAAGAAGGTGGGGGAAGTGAGGCAGGAGATGAGGTGAGAAGCTGGGAGGTGATAGGTGAGACCAGCTGAGGGGGAAGGTGGGTGGGTGGGGGAGGGGGATGAGGTGAGACACTGGGAGGTGATAGGTGAGACCAGGTGAAGGGGAAGGTGGGTGGGTGGGGAGGGGATGAGGTGAGAAGCTGGGAGATGATAGGTGAGACCAGGTGAGGGGGAAGGTGGATGAAGTGAGACACTGGGAGGCGATAGGTGAGACCAGGTGAGGGGGAAGGTGGGTGGGTGGGAAGGGGGATGAAGTGAGACACTGGGAGGTGATAGGTGAGACCAGGTGAGGGGGAAGGTGGATGAAGTGAGACACTGGGAGGTGATAGGTGAGACCAGGTGAGGGGGAAGGTGGGTGGGTGGGGGAGGGGAATGAAGTGAGACACTGAGAGGTGAGACCAGGTGAGGGGGAAGGTGGGTGGGGTGGGAGGGGGTGATGATATAAGAAGTTGGAAGGACTCCTCATCTTCCCATCACTCCCCTCTGCTTACCCTCCTCCTTTCCTTTCTTCAATTACGCCTTTTTGGTGTGATTTTTGTTATTCGTGCTTATATTCTGGAGTGACCTGCTGCTACAGATAATCAATCCCATACACAACACATAAAGTAATATTACCACAAACGAATTAACAAGTAGTAAAATATATTGCAGAAGATTAGCATAAGGTGCATTTACAACACAAGTTAAAAGGTATAACGCTACTGGCGCTTTATACGTGATGAGGTCTGGGTGGTGGTAGGGAGTTCAATAATCTCAGAGTCTGGGAGAAGAAGCTGTTTCCCATCCTAACAGTCTTTGTCTTAATGCTGTGGTACCGACTGTCTGATGGTAGGGGGTCAAAGAGATTGTGGGACGGATGGGAGGGATCATTAACAATTCTATAAGGACCCTGCGTACACAGCACTCCTGATTAAATATCTCTGATGGGTGGAAGAGAGACCCTGATGATCCTTTCAATCTGATTTACTTTCAAAATACTCAATACCTAGCTGAATAATTTAATAACGAGCATGTTTTGCTATGTTGATGTTTTCTGGATTGCCTATTAAAATAATGCTCTTCTGAAAGTTATCATTTGAAGATTAACTTTTAAAATGTTGAAAATAATTCTTTGAGAGACTGTTCTTTTCAATACAGTTGATAATTGGCTTATTATCGTCACCCATAGGGTGGCAGAGGGTGGTGAATTTGTGAAACTCATTGCCACAGGCGGCTGTGGACGCTGTCATTTGCATAGATTAAAAGCTGAGATAGGTTCTTGAATAGTCAGGGCATCAAAAGTGAGGGAGAAAGCAGGAGAATGTGGGGGGGTTGGGAATAAAAGTGAGGGAGAAAGCAGGAGAATGCGGGGGGGTTGAGAATAAAAGTGAGGGAGAAAGCAGGAGAATGTGGGGGGGTTGGGAATAAAAGTGAGGGAGAAAGCAGGAGAATGTGGGGGGGGTTGGGAATAAAAGTGAGGGAGAAAGCAGGAGAATGTGGGGGGGGTTGGGAATAAAAGTGAGGGAGAAAGCAGGAGAATGTGGGGGGGTGGTTGAGAATAAAAGTGAGGGAGAAAGCAGGAGAATGTGGGGGGGGTTGGGAATAAAAGTGAGGGAGAAAGCAGGAGAATGTGGGGGGGGTTGGGAATAAAAGTGAGGGAGAAAGCAGGAGAATGTGGGGGGGGTGTTGAGAATAAAAGTGAGGGAGAAAGCAGGAGAATGTGGGGGGGGTGTTGAGAATAAAAGTGAGGGAGAAAGCAGGAGAATGTGGGGGGGGTTGGGAATAAAAGTGAGGGAGAAAGCAGGAGAATGTGGGGGGGGTTGGGAATAAAAGTGAGGGAGAAAGCAGGAGAATGTGGGGGGGGTTGGGAATAAAAGTGAGGGAGAAAGCAGGAGAATGTGGGGGGGGTTGGGAATAAAAGTGAGGGAGAAAGCAGGAGAATGTGGGGGGGTGGTTGGGAATAAAAGTGAGGGAGAAAGCAGGAGAATGTGGGGGGTTGGGAATAAAAGTGAAGGAGAAAGCAGGAGAATGTGGGGGGGTTGGGAATAAAAGTGAGGGAGAAAGCAGGAGAATGTGGGGGGGGTTGGGAATAAAAGTGAGGGAGAAAGCAGGAGAATGTGGGGATGTTGGGAATAAAAGTGAGGGAGAAAGCAGGAGAATGTGGGGGGGTGGTTGGGAATAAAAGTGAGGGAGAAAGCAGGAGAATGTGGGGGTGTTGGGAATAAAAGTGAGGGAGAAAGCAGGAGAATGTGGGGATGTTGGGAATAAAAGTGAGGGAGAAAGCAGGAGAATGTGGGGGGGGGTGGGAATAAAAGTGAGGGAGAAAGCAGGAGAATGTGGGGGGGGGTGGGAATAAAAGTGAGGGAGAAAGCAGGAGAATGTGGGGGGGTTGGAAATAAAAGTGAGGGAGAAAGCAGGAGAATGTGGGGATGTTGGGAATAAAAGTGAGGGAGAAAGCAGGAGAATGTGGGGATGTTGGGAATAAAAGTGAGGGAGAAAGCAGGAGAATGTGGGGGTGTTGGGAATAAAAGTGAGGGAGAAAGCAGGAGAATGTGGGGTGGGGTTGGGAATAAAAGTGAGGGAGAAAGCAGGAGAATGTGGGGGGGGATTGGGAATAAAAGTGAGGGAGAAAGCAGGAGAATGTGGGGGGGTTGGAAATAAAAGTGAGGGAGAAAGCAGGAGAATGTGGGGGGGGGTTGGGAATAAAAGTGAGGAAGAAAGCAGGAGAATGTGGGGGGGGGTTGGGAATAAAAGTGAGGGAGAAAGCAGGAGAATGTGGGGGGGGATTGGGAATAAAAGTGAGGGAGAAAGCAGGAGAATGTGGGGGGGTTGGAAATAAAAGTGAGGGAGAAAGCAGGAGAATGTGGGGTGGGGTTGGGAATAAAAGTGAGGGAGAAAGCAGGAGAATGTGGGGGGGTTGGAAATAAAAGTGAGGGAGAAAGCAGGAGAATGTGGGGTGGGGTTGGGAATAAAAGTGAGGGAGAAAGCAGGAGAATGTGGGGTGGGGTTGGGAATAAAAGTGAGGGAGAAAGCAGGAGAATGTGGGGGGGTTGGAAATAAAAGTGAGGGAGAAAGCAGGAGAATGTGGGGTGGGGTTGGGAATAAAAGTGAGGGAGAAAGCAGGAGAATGTGGGGGGGGATTGGGAATAAAAGTGAGGGAGAAAGCAGGAGAATGTGGGGGGGTTGGAAATAAAAGTGAGGGAGAAAGCAGGAGAATGTGGGGGGGGGTTGGGAATAAAAGTGAGGAAGAAAGCAGGAGAATGTGGGGGGGGGTTGGGAATAAAAGTGAGGGAGAAAGCAGGAGAATGTGGGGGGGGGGGTTGGGAATAAAAGTGAAGGAGAAAGCAGGAGAATGTGGGGGGGGGTGGGAATAAATGTGAGGGAGAAAGCAGGAGAATGTGGGGAGGGTGAATAAAGATAAACGGAGCAGACTTGGTAGACTGAATGGCCTCATTCTGATCCCATGTCACAAGGTCTAATAAATTATATACGAGATACTGTGAAAAGGTTTTGCTTGCATGCTGTCCAGACAGATCACTTTGTACAGCAGTACGTTGAGGCAGAATATGGTGTTAGTCACTGGGAAGGTGCAGTGCAGACAAAGGAAGTCCAAAGATCACGAAGAGACTGATTGAAAGACCACATTTTCATTCTTACTGTGTATGAGATTGCAGATTGTGTGGTTAAGAGTCCCCCTTATTGTACCAGGGGACCATTCAGTAGTCTATAGCAGTGGGGTAGAAGCTGTCCTTGGGCCTGGTGGGATGTGCTTTCACTGATAACAGTGTAGAAGTTGTCCTTGGGCCTGGTGGGACGTGCTTTCACTGATAACAGTGTAGAAGCTGTCCTTGGGCCTGGTGGGACGTGCTTTCACTGATAACAGTGGGGTAGAAGCTGTCCTTGGGCCTGGTGGGATGTGCTTTCACTGATAACAGTGTAGAAGCTGTCCTTGGGCCTGGTGGGATGTGCTTTCACTGATAACAGTGTAGAAGCTGTCCTTGGGCCTGGTGGGACGTGCTTTCACTGGTAACAGTAGGGTAGAAGCTGTCCTTGGGCCTGGTGGGACGTGCTTTCACTGATAACAGTGGGGTAGAAGCTGTCCTTGGGCCTGGTGGGATGTGCTTTCACTGATAACAGTGGGGTAGAAGCTGTCCTTGGGCCTGGTGGGACGTGCTTTCACTGATAACTGTGGGGTAGAAGCGTCCTTGGGCCTGGTGGGACGTGCTTTCACTGATAACAGTGGGGTCGAAGCTGTCCTTTGGCCTGGTGGGACGTGCTCTCACTGATAACAGTGGGGTAGAAGCTGTCCTTGAGCGTGGTGGGATGTGCTTTCACTGATAACAGTGTCGAAGCTGTCCTTGGGCCTGGTGGGACGTGCTTTCACTGATAACAGTGGGGTAGAAGCTGTCCTTGGGCCTGGTGGGACGTGCTTTCACTGATAACAGTGGGGTAGAAGCTGTCCTTGGGCCTGGTGGGATGTGCTTTCACTGATAACAGTGGGGTAGAAGCTGTCCTTGGGCCTGGTGGGACGTGCATTCACTGATAACAGTGGGGTAGAAGCTGTCCTTGGGCCTGGTGGGATGTGCTTTCACTGATAACAGTGGGGTAGAAGCTGTCCTTGGGCCTGGTGGGATGTGCTTTCACTGATAACAGTGTAGAAGCTGTCCTTGGGCCTGGTGGGATGTGCTTTCACTGATAACAGTGGGGTAGAAGCTGTCCTTGGGCCTGGTGGGAAGTGCTTTCACTGATAACAGTGGGGTAGAAGCTGTCCTTGGGCCTGGTGGGACGTGCTTTCACTGATAACAGTGGGGTAGAAGCTGTCCTTGGGCCTGGTGGGACGTGCTTTCACTGATAACAGAGGGGTAGAAGCTGTCCCTGGGCCTGGTGGGACGTGCTTTCACTGATAACAGTGGGGTAGAAGCTGTCCTTGGGCCTGGTGGGACATGCTTTCAGGCTTTTGTATCTTCTGCCCGATGAGAAAGACCCTTGATTACACTCAGTGGCAACTTCATTAGGTACGGGAGTGGATCCCAGTGTGGTCTTCTGCTGCTGTAGCCCATCCATTTCAAGGTTCAACGTGTTGTGCGTTCAGAGATGTTTTTCTGCACACCATTGTTATAATGCATGTTATAATTTGAGTTACTGTTGCCTTCCTGTCAACTTGAACCAGTCTGGCCATTCTCCTCTGACCTCTCTCATTAACAAGGTGTTTTCACCCACAGAACTGCCACTCACTGAATGATTTTTTTTTTTGTTTTTCTCACCATTCTCTGTAAACTCCTAGAGGCTGTTGTGTATAAAAATCCCAGGAGATCAGCAGTTTCTGCGATACTCAAACCACCCCATCTGGCACTAACAAGCCAAAGTCACTTAGAACACATTTCTACCCCATTCTGATGTTTGGTCTGAACAGCTGAACCCCTTGACCATGTCTGCATGCTTTTATGCATTGAGTTGCCGCCACATGATGGGCTGATTAGATATTTGCATTAAGGAGCAGGTGCACCCAATAAAGTGGCCATTGAGTGTATATTGGCAGCTTCACCAAGGCAATGGAAAGTGTAGACTGCTTTGGTAGATGCTTAACTGATGTGTAAAATCGCTGCATTATATCTGTGTTTAGAAATTCCACATGCACGTCTACACTTGTCAAACATTCACTCCCTGGTACAGGAAACCTTCCAAATAAATTCCTGGGAGGCTGAGGCCATTTTCCCAGCACTCCAAATCCTCCCACACAGATTCTGATTCTGATTTATTTATCTGATGTACATTGAAACATAGGGTGAAATGTGCACCATTTCAGTCAACAACCAACACACCCAGGGATGTGCTGGGGGCAGCCCGCAAGTATTGCCACAGATTCTGGCACCAACATAGCACGCAATGAGCACAGAACAGCACAGAGCACAAGCACAAGGAAATGTTGTATTCACTCGCCCATAACTACTGATGAGACCTGAAGCCAGGAGATGCAACAAGAATCTCAAAACTCAACAGTACATCCCAGATGGTTTACCCAGAGTCATTTGAGATATTGATCAGTGAAAGTCAGTCTGGGATTGGTTGTCAGCTGATCAACAGGAGTTGGTTATTTCAGCTCATCATGCAGTAAAACAAGCCTCTTGCCTCCCTCCCTCTCACATCCCACCCACTCTCACACACAGACAGACCTCCAACCCCAGGATAGGCCTCCGGGCCTCCAAGCCTTCAGCCTCCATTCCTCACAGACATCAGGCCTGCAACCTCGAGACCTGTCAGACCAGAGGCCTGAACTGTTGGGTTGATCTGCGGACTCACTGAATGGAGAGGGTGGGTGTCAACCCTGGCCAGGACTCATGGACACGGTTATTGGGCCTTCGATTCCAGACATGACAGCTCTGGGGCCTCAACCATTGGACCTCAACTTCCGATCTCACCAACTGGGGAGGTGTTGTCTCTGGTCCAGAATCACAGACTTTCAGGCATCAGGCCTCCAACTTCTGCGCTCGCTGACTTCAATCTTTGCTCTTCAGAATTGAGCCTGGGAGTTGCTGATCTGGGGGGTGGGGATGGTGGGTACCAGCACCTTTTCCACAGGGTCTGTCGATCTCGGTCTTTGACTATGGTGATCACAGATTTTGATGTTTTGATCCAAGGTTCTTAAAGAAGTCAAGAAAAACTGTGTGGCTGAGCACAGTTCCAATGCCACATTTAAGTTAGTAAATGACACCACTGTCATTGGACAAATCATCATGGTGATGATTTAGCCTATAGAAGACTGAAAATTGGAAAGCCTCTTACTCAATGTCAGCAAGTTCAAGGAGTTGATTGGTGACTTTAGAGGGAGGAAACCAGAGGTCATGAGCCAGTCCTCATCGGGGGATCAGAGGTGGAGTGGGTCAGCAACTTGAAATTCCTCAGTGTTTTTTCGGAGGACCTGTCCTGGGCCCAGTACGTAAGGGCAGCTATGAAAGTACGGCAGCACGTCTACCTCATCGGGTGTTGCGAAGATTTGGCATGGCATCTAAAACTGTGTGGTGTGGTGGAGAGTCTATTGACTGGCTGCGTTGCAGCCTGGCGTGGAAACACCAATGCCTTTGAATGGAAAATCCTCCAGGAAGTAGTGGGTACAGCTGAGTCCATCACAGAAATGGCTTCCCACCATTGAGCAGCTCTACACAGAGCACTGTCACAGGAAAGCAGCAACCACCATCAGGGACCCCCACCACCCGGGCCACGCTCTCTTCTCACTGCTGCCATCAGGGACCCCCACCACCCGGGCCACGCTCTCTTCTCACTGCTGCCATCCATCGTCAGGGACCCCCACCACCCAGGCTACGCTCTCTTCTCACTGCTGCCATCCATCGTCAGGGACCCCCACCACCCAGGCCACGCTCTCTTCTCACTGCTGCCATCCATCGTCAGGGACCCCCACCACCCAGGCCACGCTCTCTTCTCACTGCTGCCATCCATCGTCAGGGACCCCCACCACCCGGGCCATGCTCTCTTCTCACTGCTGCCATCAGGGACCCCCACCACCCGGGCCACGCTCTCTTCTCACTGCAGCATCCACCATCAGGGACCCCCACCACCCGGGCCACGCTCTCTTCTCACTGCTGCCATCCATCGTCAGGGACCCCCACCACCCGGGCCACGCTCTCTTCTCACTGCTGCCATCCATCGTCAGGGACCCCCACCACCCGGGCCACGCTCTCTTCTCACTGCTGCCATCCATCGTCAGGGACCCCCACCACCCAGGCTACGCTCTCTTCTCACTGCTGCCATCCATCGTCAGGGACCCCCACCACCCAGGCCACGCTCTCTTCTCACTGCTGCCATCCATCGTCAGGGACCCCCACCACCCAGGCCACGCTCTCTTCTCACTGCTGCCATCCATCGTCAGGGACCCCCACCACCCGGGCCACGCTCTCTTCTCACTGCTGCCATCCATCGTCAGGGACCCCCACCACCCGGGCCACGCTCTCTTCTCACTGCTGCCATCCATCGTCAGGGACCCCCACCACCCGGGCCACGCTCTCTTCTCGCTGCTGCCATCCATCGTCAGGGACCCCCACCACCCGGGCCACGCTCTCCTCTCACTGCTGCCATCCATCGTCAGGGACCCCCACCACCCGGGCCACGCTCTCTTCTCACTGCTGCCATCCATCGTCAGGGACCCCCACCACCCAGGCCACGCTCTCTTCTCACTGCTGCCATCCATCGTCAGGGACCCCCACCACCCAGGCCACGCTCTCTTCTCACTGCTGCCATCCATCGTCAGGGACCCCCACCACCCAGGCCACGCTCTCTTCTCACTGCTGCCATCCATCGTCAGGGACCCCCACCACCCGGGCCACGCTCTCTTCTCACTGCTGCCATCCATCGTCAGGGACCCCCACCACCCGGGCCACGCTCTCTTCTCACTGCTGCCATCCATCGTCAGGGACCCCCACCACCCGGGCCACGCTCTCTTCTCACTGCTGCCATCCATCGTCAGGGACCCCCACCACCCGGGCCACGCTCTCTTCTCACTGCTGCCATCCATCGTCAGGGACCCCCACCACCCGGGCCACGCTCTCTTCTCACTGCTGCCATCAGAAAGAAGGTACTGGAGTTGAACTGACTTTATTTCTTACATCCTTCACATACACAGGGATTAAAAATCTTTATGTTACATCTCGGTCTGAATGTGCAAATTATAGTAATTTGTGATGAATAGTATGTACAGTAAGATATACTACTGAACAGTCAATATAGCTTAGAAACACAGTTGTGTCAGTGTGAGTTAATCAGTCTGATGGCCTGGTGGAAGAAGCCGTCCCGGAGCCTGTTGGTCCTGGCTTTTATGCTGCGGTACTGTTTCCCGAATAGTAGCAGCTGGGACGGTTTGTGGTTGGGGTAACTCAGGTCCCCAATGATCCTTTGGGCCCTTTTTACACACCTGGTGGTGTGGAGCCTCAGGACCCACACCACCAGGTTCTGGAACAGTTATTACCCCTCCACCATCAGGAAGGAGGTACAGGAGCCTCAGGACCCACACCACCAGGTTCTGGAACAGTTATTACCACTCAATCATCAGGCTCCTGAACCAGAGGGGATAACTTCACTCAACAAAGGTAAAATAATGCTTGGGGACAAATGATCATAATATGATCAAATTCACCCTGAAATTTGTGAAGGAGAAGCCAAAGCCAGATGTATCAGTGTTATAGTGGAGTAAAGGGAATTACAGAGGCATGAAAAAGGAGATGGCTGAAGTTTATTGGAAGGGAACACTAGCAGAGATGATGGCAGAGCAGCAATGGCTGAAATTTCTGGAAAGTGCAGGACATAGACAGTGCTTATAAGAAGTATTCACCCCCTTGGAAGTTTTCATGTTTTATTGTTTCACAACATTGAATCACAATGGATTTAATTTGACTTTTTTGACCCTGATCAACAGAAAAGTCTCTAGTGTTGGAGTGAATACAAATTGGTCAAAATTAATTACTATTATTAAACACAAAATAGTTGATTGCATAAGTATTCACCCCCTTCAAGTCAGAATTTAGTAGATGCACCTTTGTCAGTCTTAAGTCTGTGTGGATAGGTCTCTATCAGCTTTGCACATCTGGAAACTGCAATTTTTCCCCATTCTTTACAAAACTGCTCAGCCTCTGTAAGATTGCATGGAGATCGTGAGTGAACAGCCCTTTTCAAGTCCAGCCACAAATTCTCAATCGGATTGAGGTCTGGACTCTGACTCGGCCACTCCAGGACATTAGCTTTGTTGATTTTAAACCATTCCTGTGTAGCTTTGGCTTTATGCTTGGGGTCACTGGCTTGCTGGAAAACAAATCTCCAAAGTCATAGTCTTCTTGGAGACTACATCAGGTTTTCCTCTAGGATTTCCCTGTATTTTGCTGCATTCATTTTACCCTCTACCTTCACAAGCCCTCCAGGGCCTGATGCAGTGAAGCATCCCCACAGCATGATACAGCCACCACCATGCTTCACGGTCGGGATGGTGTGTTTTTGATGATGTATGGTGTTAGGTTTACATCAAAAATAGTGCTTAGTCTGATGGCCAAAAAGCTCAATTTTGGTGCTTATTTATTCATGAGTATTATTTTTTTCTTTTGTATTTGCACAGTTTGTCTTTTGCACATTGGTTATTTGTCCATCTTGGTATGGGCAGTCTTTCATTGATTCCATTGCTTCTTGAATTTACTGTGTATGCCACCAAGACAATGAATCTCAAGCTTGTATATGGTGACATATTTGTACTTTGAAATTAAATCTACTTTGAACATCCCTGTCCCCAAAACCCTAACTTGTCCCCAATTCCATTCTGGCAAACCTAAACCAGCACCAAAATTCTGAGCCATGCTATATTCTCCCTGGTGGATTCTTTGAGATAGGGAAATGGAGCAGAGAACAGGCCCTTCCAGCCCGTTGATCCGCGCCACAACCCACCTAGCCTAGACACGTGACAACTTACCATGACCTGTTAACTACTAACTGACACATCTTTGGACTATGGGAGGAAACCAGATCACCTGGAGGAAACTCACACAGTCACGGAGGAACGTACAAACCCCTTGCAGACAGTGGTGGAATTGAACCCGGGTCGCTGGCACTGTCATAACGTTAACGCTGACTGCTGCGCCACCACATTGCCCGTGCTGATCTATGGGAGAACGGGAAATGGTAATCTGAGATTGTACCCAGATCCGCAGTGTGGTAATTTACAGCTCAGATATATTGTTTTACTTGTTTACTTTCCATTTAGATATAGCTTTATTTGTCACGTACACCGAAACGTAGTGAAATGCTTCGTTTGTGTCGATGACCAGCACAGGGCGAGGATGAGCTGGGGGCAGCCCACGCTAAGAATTCTAAATGAATTACCCTGTGGTCTCCTGCTTGAGTCCGTAATTAATAGAGTGAATGAACAATTGGAGGTTAGGAAAGGGAACAAGCTGGAGATGTTACACAAGATCAGCTGAAAGGCTTCACAGTTTGATAGGGTTGTAAAGAAAGCTTTTGGCACCTTGACCTTCATGAATCAAAGTAGAGGAGTGCGGGAGTTGGGATATTATGTTGAAGTTGTATAAGATGTTGGTGAGGCCAGATTTGGAGTATTGTGTGGAGTTTTGGTCATCGACCTATGGGAAAGAGGTAAACAATAGCGCAGAGAAAATTTACAATTAACTTGCTAACAGGTTCATCTTTGGACTGTGGGAGGAAACTGGATCACCTGGAGGAAACCCACACGGTCACGGAAAGGAACGTACAAACTTATTTTCAGAGAGATCTGGTATTGAGCTTGGCACTCTTAACGCCCCAAGCTGCAATACCATCGCGCTAACTGCTACGCTGCCGTGGCGCCCCACACAATTCAGAATTTAGAATTTTGGAACCTGACTTGAGAAAATGTTTTGGCTTTTTGAGAAATAATATAAGTGGTGAACATGGTATTGTCTAGACATGGAGAGGCAAAAGGCATTTTATTAAATAAAGCTGCCTCTCATGGAAATGAAGTCACATTGTTGATGGGGTTATGAAACTTGCTGGATAATACCTTTTATTATCTCTTAACCAGAGGGGATAGCTTCACTCAGCTTCACTCACCCCATCACTGAACTGTTCCCACAAACTATTGACTCTTGCTGTTCCATTGGTGGACTTTTTTCTTCTATAGTGGTGATTTCTTCATTTTTCTGGGTTGTGTTTTCATGTAAGTTTAGTGGTGTGTATTTCTTATCAGAATTGTATATCCTTGCGTGGAGTGCTGAATCCTGTCTTCGTTGATGAAATGTATCCTTAGAAGTTTTATCTGACTGTTCGATGTCTGTTATTCCTCCTGCCCCAGGTAGTGTTAATCTCAATCTGTTCGAGTTTGCATAGTGTTTTCTAAAAATGGTCATTTCAGTTCTTATTCTTCTATGTAAATTTTCTGGATTGGTTTCAGACCAAGATATCGTGCCAAAAGAATATGTTAATATGGGTGTAGTGAAAGTGTTTGTTGCCTTTGTAATATTTTAACTGTTTGGCAGATTCTCTTAAGCCTTGAAGTAAATTCTGTCGAAAGTTTTTCCTTTATCGCACTGTGATCTATTTTCTTTGCTTGTTGATATCCCAGATACTCGTATGTTCCATATTCGTCCATCGTTTGTATTGTATCCTGCTGCTCTGTTTGTATTCTATTAGCTCCGTCGCACCTTTCTTTATGTTTAGTGTTCCGCACTTATCCAGTCCAAAGTTCTTGTGCATATCTTCCAAAAATAGTTCTGTTTCAAAGAGTCCTGATGAAGGGTCTCAGCCTGAAATGACGACTACTCTTTTCCATAGATGCTGCCTGACCTGCTGAGTTCCTCTGCATTTTGTGTGTGTTGCTGAGGATTTCCAGCGTTTGTAGATTTTCTCTTGTTTGTGATTGGATTACTACTTTAATGAATTGCTTTAGCTTTACTGAATAAGGAATATATAATTTCAAATAGTCCATATATAGAAAGTATGGCAAGGTATAATTCATTTGGTCGTCTCTGATTTGATATCCAATTTTCATTCAGTTCAGTAGATTAGAGAGCGGGTTTAAATCTCGACAAACTGCAGTGGGCATTAGAGAATCATCCTGGAAAATGCCTGTTAATTTTGATCATGGTGGCTGGTCATTTTTGGTTGCTAATAGATGATGATTGTACGCCAATGCTTCATCAGATGTTGAAGGGATTTCGCAAGTGTTTGGTGTAGTTTATATAGATTAAAAACTTCTATCAACCAACCATGCATTTGGGACAGAATCAAATGCTTTATAGTCGTCAGTGTAGCAACATGAAAGATTTCTGCTTTTCCGCTGGGCTTGATTTAGATTTACAGAATCTATTATCAGTTGTTCTTTACATCTTTTCACACCCTCATGGCATCCTTTCCACTCTTCTGTAAGTATATTGTGAGTGGTGATGAGTTGTGAGATGCAAGATGTTACAATTTTATATATAGTTTGTAAACAAGTAATAGGATGATATTTTGATGGGACATTTGTGATTTTTTCCTTTAAGTAAGAGATATGTTTTACCTTCTGTCAAAAGTTCAGGCACTTTTTCAGGATTTTTAAGAAAATTGTTGATATTTATTAATAGGTACAGATGGAGGCAAATAGATTTTTTATACCAATAAATATGAATATTATCACTGCTGGTACATTTCCAGTTGTGGGTATTTTTTTATAACTTCTTTCAGCTTATCCATTGTCACTGCGTTTTGTGAGTGTGTTCTTTTTCCTCCGGAATCCTGCTTGCTTCTTGATCATGCGTCACCCTGTTGACCAGATATTGGACCAGAGGTTCATTTTCTGTGTGTTTGTTAGTGTGGGTTCACTTACTGTCCTGCCCAGTGTTAATTCCAGGGAGCATACGGATCACTCTATTCCATAGACATCTCTGCATTTCTAAAGCGATAGGGCTTTTCATACCTACAGGCAGATTTTGGTTTCGCCGCCCCTAACGTGGAGAGCAGACACTGAACAGAGCTGTGCCCAGTCTGGCGACGGATGTGCCTGGATTTGTTTCCGCTTTTATTACTATTATTTTTCTGTTTGCACAGTTTGATGTCTTTTCCACATTGGTCATTTGCCCGTCCTGTTGGGAGCAGTCTTTCATTGATTCTATTGTGTTTCTTTTTAGTCGCTGTGAACGCCCACAAGAAAATGAATCTCAGGGTTGTATATGGTGACGTACATGTACTTTGATAATAAATTTACTTTGAACTTTGGACGGAAGGAGTGGGGGGGGGGGGGTGCGCTGGCAAGCGTGGTGTAGTGTGCAGAGGAGACACGACGCTGGGTGTGCCTCAATGGAGCTGGTACAGTCTCCTTGTGAGGCATGCGTTTCATCCAAGTGCTCCGTCCTCCCACTGTCCAAAGACATACGGATTTGTCGGATAATTGGTCATTGTAAGTGGGTCTGTGGTTAGGCTCGGGTTACGTGGGTGGGTGGCTGGGCGGAGGGCTCATTGGGCCAGCAGGGCCTGTTCCACATTGTAACTCTCAGTAAGATAAAACTGCAGCCACTGGAATCTGGGGCACAAACTGCTCGGGAACACAGCAGGCCGAGCGGCACCTGTGGAGGGAGGGGCGTGGGAATAAACCCTTCGACAATATCTGTTCCTACTGTTCTCACAGAGGGTGTGTGGGGTCTCGTTTACATTCTTGTATGGGTCAGAATCAGAAACAAGTTTAATGTCACTGGCATACATCATGAAACTGGTTGTTTTGTGGCAGCTGTACATTGCAATACATAATTTTGGAAATATATAAACTACAATAAGAAATATATATTTAAAATTAAAAATTAAGTAGTGCGAAAAGAGAACAAAAATATAGGGGTGGTGTTCATGGGTTCATTGTCCTTTCAAAAGGGAAAGAAGCTTTTACTGAAACGTTGAGTGTGGGTCTTCAGGCTCCCGTATCTGTTTGGTACTTCCCACTCCCTCCTCTCTTTCACCCTCTTTTCCCAGCCACGATTCCCCTCTCCCTGCCCCTTTGCCACTCTCAGTCCACAACAGAGACCCATATCAGAATCAGGTTTATCATCACTTGCATATGTCATGAACTTTTTTCTTGTGGCAGCAGTACAGTGCAATATATATAATTCCTATAGTACCGTGCCTAAGTGCCTAAGATTTTTGCACAGTATTGTGTATGTGTGTGTCTGTAGTCCTTCTCTACCTACAGAGATGGAGGACCTTCATTGTTGGTCTAGTTGTCAGTAACAGGCAGTAAGTACACGGATGGGAGGGCCATGGTCCAGGTGTGGTTTGATGGGACTAGGCAGAATAACAGTTCAACATGGACTAGATGGGCCAAAGGGCCTGCTTACTTGCTGTAGTGGGGATAACTCTAAAGTACCAGTTCATTTTACATTCGAGTATTGCTTAAGATTTCCGGCATCCACAGAGTCCTTCATGTCTTACATGTTAACTGTCCACCCCAGCTGGGTGCGTGATTGGAATCAGTAACTTTAAAAAATTGCAAACTCAGATTCAGATTTATTTGTCGAGTGTACAGTGAAATGTGTTGTTTGCGTTAACAGACAACACAATCTAAGGATGTGATGGGGGCAGCCCACACGTGTCGCTACACATTCTGGGGCCAACATAGCATGTCCACAACGCTGGGCAGAATCACACTGAACACAAGTGACAAAACCTACGCCCTGCTACCCTTCCCGGTGGTATAGCTTGCTGTTTTTGGGAAGTGATGTGGGAGGGATCTGGGCTTGCACCTACAGTGCAATTTGCTAATGTTATTATCTCACTGTCACAGTCTGGTAGGGCTAGAACAGGGGTTCCCAACCTGGGGTCCACAGATCCCTTGCATGGGTATTGGGCCATGCCATAAAAAAAGTTGGGAATCCCTAGGCTAGATCCCAATCTGGATCCGAATCAGGTTTAATATCACCGACAAATGTCATGAAATTTGTTGTTTTGCGGCAGCAGTGCGTTACAATTCACAAAAGGTAATATAAATTATAATTGAAAATGTTAAATGTATATTAAAAAATCAAATTAACTAGTGCAAAAAGGAGGAATAGCAAGGTAGTGTTCAGGGGTTCATTGTCTATTCAGAAATCTGATGGTGAAGGGGAAGAAGCTGTTCCTGAAACATCGAGTGTGTGTCTTCCAGCTCCTGTACCTCCTCCCTGATAGTAGTTAGGATCAGAATCAGATTTATTATCATTTACATCTGTCATGAAATTTGTTGTTTTGCAGTAGTACAGTGCAATGCATAAAATATACTATCAATTATAATATGAAATATAGATTTAAAAATTAAATAAGTAGAAAGAAAGCAAAAATACTGAGGGAGTGTTCATGGGTTCATTGTCCATTCAGAAATCTGATGACGGAGGGGAAGAAGCTAATCCTGAATCGTTGAGTGAGAGTCTTCAGGGTTCTATACTCTATACCTCCTCCCTGATGGTACAACGTGATGAGGGCCATAAGTGATCCAAATATGGATCTGATTGGGCCATAGATTCTTTACTCTCAGCTTTCACTTATACCCGTCACCCTACTGGACAACAGCTCTCCCAAGTCCTCTGAACTGGGTCATTCTTTCACATTATCCCCACGTATAGCCCATCATCAAACCTCTCCCAGGGATGAGGTTTTGAACGTCTGTAGCTGTGGGTTTTTATGGGGTGGGGTTGCTATCCCCATGCCCAACCCTCCTCTTTCAGCCGGGCTCGGACCGGCCATGGCTGAGTTATAAGCTTTTGGACCTTTACTTGTTCTGTTTGAAACTTGTCATTTTAGATTCAAATTCAGTTTGCACAGATTGGGTAGTTAGAAACGATTTCCCACGGTGGAAATGTCAAGTAGAAGAGGGCGTGCATTTACGTTGCCTGGGGAAAGTTTAAAAGAGACGTGGGGCAAGTTTTTTTTTTACACAGCCTGGGACAGGTTCCCAGGGGGAGGAGGTGATAGCAGATGCAATGGTTTTGTTTAAGAGGCATGCACAAACAAATGTAGAGAACACGGGAGATTCTGCAGATGCTGCAAATCCAGAGCAACACACACAAAGTACTGGAGGAACTCAGCAGGCCAGGCAGCATCTATGGAGAGGAATAAGCAGTCGACATTTTGGGCTGAGATGCTTCATTGAGTTGAATTGACTTTATTACTCACATTACTTTCATATACATGAAAAGCAAAAATCTTTACATTACGTCTCCATCTAAATATGCAATCTGCAATTTAGTAATTTACATTAAATATTCTATACAATTTAACGTAGAAATACAGTTGCATCAGCATGAATTAATCAGTCTGATGGCCTGGTGGAAGAAGCTGTCCCGGAGTCTGTTGGTCCAGGCTGTTATGCTGTGGTACTGTTTCCCGGATGGTAGGAGCTGGAATAGATTGTGGTTGGGGTGACTCGGGTTTCCAATGATCCTTTGGGCCCTTTTCACACACCTGTCTTTGTAAATGTCCTGAAGAGTGGGAAGTTCACATCTACAGATGCGCTGGGCTGTCCGCACCACTCTCTGCAGAGTCCTGCGATTGAGGGAGGTACAGTTCCCACACCAGGCAGTGATGTAGCCAGTCAGGATGCTCTCAATTGTGCTCCTGTAGAAAGTTCTTAGGATTTGGGGGCCCACACCAAACTCACTCAACCGTCTGAGGTGGAAGAGGCGCTGTTGTGCCTTTCCCACCTCACAGCCTTGTATGTACAGACCACGTGAGATCCTTGGTGATGTTTATGCCGAGAAGGTTAAAGCTGTTCACCCTCTCAACCCCAGATCCATTGTGTCAATAGGGGTTAGCCTGTCTCCATTCCTCCTGTAATCCACAACCAGCTCCTTTGTTTTTGCAACGTTGAGGGAGAAGTTGTTTTCTTGACACCACTGTGTCAGGGTGATGACTTCTCTGTAGGCTGCCTCATTATTACTTGAAATTAGGCCAATCGATGTAGTGTCGTCAGCAAATTTAATTAGCAGATTGGAGCTGTGGGTGGCAACACAGTCACGGGTATACAGGGAGTAAAGGAGGGGGCTTAGTACACAGCCCTGAGGGGCACCTGTGTTGAGGATCAGAGAGACAGAGGTGAAGGAACCCTCTCTTGCCACCTGCCAGCAGTCTGACAGGAAGACCAGGATCCAGCTGCACAAGGCAGGGTGAAGGCCGAGGTCTTGTCAAGAGCTTCTTGTCAAATCTGGAGGGAATTATGGTGTTGAATGCTAAACTGTAGTCCAAGTACAGCATTCTCACATAAGCATCCCTCTTTTCCAGATGTGTAAGGACAGTGTGTAGAGCTGTGGCTATTGCGTCGTCTGTTGACGGGTTGTGTCTGTAGGCAAATTGTCGGGGGTCCAGTTTGGGTGGTAGCAAGCTGCAGATGTAATCCTTGACCAGTCTCTCAAAGCATTAGCTTATTATTGAGATGAGTGTGACAATGCATTTAAGTGTTGCCACGCTTCCAGAGCCAACATAGCAATTCCACACCTCAGTAACCCTAACCCTAACCCATTCCCACACCTCAGTAACCCTAACCCATTCCCACACCTCAGTAACCCTAACCCTAACCCTAACCCTAACCCTAATGCCCACACCTCAGTAACCCTAACCCTAACCCTAACCCATGCCCACACTTCACTAACCCTAACCCATTCCCACACCTCAGTAACCCTAACCCATTCCCACACCTCAGTAACCCTAACCCATGCCCACACCTCAGTAACCCTAACCCTAACCCTAACCCTAACCCATTCCCACATCTCAGTAACCCTAACCCATTCCCACACCTCAGTAACCCTAACCCATTCCCACACCTCACTAACCCTAACCCATTCCCACACCTCAGTAACCCTAACCCATTCCCACACCTCAGTAACCCTAACCCATGCCCACACCTCAGTAACCCTAACCCATGCCCACACCTCAGTAACCCTAACCCATGCCCACACCTCGGTAACCCTAACCCATTCCCACAGCTCGGTAACCCTAACCCATTCCCACAGCTCGGTAACCCTAACCCATTCCCACAGCTCAGTAACCCTAACCCATTCCCACACCTCAGTAACCCTAACCCTAACCCATTCCCACACCTCAGTAACCCTAACCCATGCCCACACCTCAGTAACCCTAACCCATGCCCACACCTCAGTAACCCTAACCCACATATCTTTGGACTGTGGGAGGAAACCCGAGCACGCAGAGGGAATTCACAGGGTCACAGGGAGAATGTACGGACTCTGTCCAGGCAGTGGTAGGAATTGAACTCTGATTGCTGGTGCAGTGAAGTGTGATACAGCCTGTGACGGACTGGTTGGTGTTTACTGAATGATTCTTAGACAGTTATAAATTTGCCTTGCACACTGACATTGATTCTAAATGCAAGACCATAAGACGTAAAAGCAGAATGAGGCCATTCAGCCCATCGTGTCTGCTCTGCTATTCCATCATGGCTGATTTATTTTCCGTCTCAACCCCATTCTCCTGTCTTCTCCCCATAACCTGTGACACCCTGACTAATGAAGAACCTAGTAGCCACCATTTTAAATATACTCAGTGATTTGTCCTCCACAGCTGTCTGTGGCAACAAATTCCACAGATCCCCTCCCTCTGGCTAACGAAGTGACTCCTCATTAATGTACTCTTACACTGAGGAATTTGGTGATTCAGCTTTGGTTTTACATGAAAACAGAATGTTTCCTGCTATTTCTCTCAAGCCTCATCTCCACGAAGCGATGCGCTGTCTGTCTGGGGTCTACATCTCTCTTCACACTGCATAGATTAGAGGAATAGGCTGTAGTGGGCGGGAGATTGTTCACGGCAGGCTGGGGACCTTTGTGTGCAACAATCCAAGCTTGAATTGCTGTTCGTCTTTAATTATAAATAATAGATGTGTGGTGTTTTATGGAAGCAGACGGCCTATTTTTAAATTTGCTTCATTCACTGAGGAAGTGGGGTTTGGTTATGCGATGATATCTACTTTCTTCAGAGATGCAGTGCACAACAGGCCCATCTCGCCCAACAAGCCACACTGCCCAGCAACCCCTAGCCTAATTACTTGACAATTTACAACGACCAATTATCGACTTACTGGCACGTGTTTGGATTGTAGGAGGAAACTTGCACAGTTCACGGGGAGGACGCACACTGTTGGAATTGAACTTTGAACTCCGAACCCCCCCGAGCTGTAGTAACATCATGCTAACCTCTAGGCTACCACAGCCCACCAGTAATATCAGCATTGCTCTCATTTTCTCTGTCCTATTTCAGTCGATAGACAGCAGTTCAATGCTGTAGACGCCTGCAGTTTCCAAACACATTGCTTTGTATGGATTTTGCTCTCGTAAGAAGGTAAAAGCAGGGTTTGGCCATTTGGCTAATTATTTCCCTGCTGTATGTCCTTGGCCAGCTCCCAGGTGTGGACCCGCTAGAGCTTCTCACTGCTGAGATGTGGAAGGACACTTAGGCCTGGTGTTTGAAGCCAGCGATCAGAGATGGCCCACAATCCCCCTGTTCACGCCCAAACAACGACAAGTTTTCCTTTTGTTTAAGCAACTTTACTTTCAATGTCTCAATTCAGTACCTGAGGGCCGCATCCTTTACATCCCACAATCCCCGCACGCACACATAACAGGAGCCGATGGTGTTACAGGAAAGTTACTGGCATGGTAGGAGCATCGGCTGATTGGTAAGAGGCAGTGAGTAGGAGTAAAAGTATCTTTCTCTGGTTGGCGGCCAGTGGTGCTCCGCAGGGGTCGGCGTTGGGACCACTTCTTTTTATGCTGTGTATCAATGATTTAGATGATGGAATAGATGCCTTTGTTGCCAAGTTTCCAGATGATACGAAGATTGGTGGAGGGGGCAGGTAGTGTTGAGGAAACAGGAAGGCTGCAGAAAGACAGATTAGGATAATGGGCAAGGAAGTGGCAAATGAAATGCAATGATGGAAAACGCATGGTCATCCACTTTGGTATGAATCACAAAAGGTTGGTTTTGCAGGTGGCAGTGAGTGGGAATAAAAGGGGGGCTTTTCTAGTTGGCTGCCAGTGACTAGTGGTGTTCCTCAGGGGTCAGTATTGGGACTGCTGCTTTTCACATTGTCAGTCAATGATTTAGATAATGGAATTGATGGCTTTGTGGCAAAGTTTGCGGATAATATGAAGATAGGTGGAGGGGTATGTGGTGCTGAGGAAGCAATGCGATTGCAGCAGGACTTAGACAAATGGGCGAAAAGGTAGCAAATGGAATACTGTTTTGGGAAATGTATGATAATACGTTTTGGTAAAAGAAACAATAGTGCAGACTACCATCTAAATGGGGAGAAGGTTCAGACATCAGAGGTGCAGAGGGACTTTGGAATCTTCGTTGAAGACTCCCAGGAGGTTAACTTTCAATTTGACTCTGTGATAAAGAAGGCAAATGCAATGTTGGCATTTATTGAATTTGGAGTATTGTGTGCAGTTTTGGCCATCTAATTACAGGAAGGATATTAATAAGGTTGAAAGGCAGAGAAGGTTTACAAGGATGTTGCCGGGACTTGAGAAACTGAGTTACAGAGAAAGGTTGAATAGGTTAGGACTTTATTCCCTGGAGCATAGGAGAATGAGGGGTGATTTGATAGAGGTGTATAAAATTATGATGGGTATAGATAGAGTGAATGCAAGCAGGCTTTTTCCACTGAGGCTAGCGGAGAAGAAAAAACAGAGGTCATGGGTTAAGGGTGAAGGGGAAAGTTTAAAGGGAACATTGGGGGGGGGGGCTTCTTCACGCAGAGAGTGGTGGGAGTGTGGAATGAGCTGCCAGATTAAGTGGTGAATGCGGGCTCACTTTTGACATTTAAGAAAAACTTGGACAGGTATATGGATGAGAGGGGTTTGGAGGGATATGGCCCAGGTGCAGGTCAGTGGGACTAGGCAGAAAAATGGTTCAGCACAGCCAAGAAGGGCCAAAAGGCCTGTTTCTGTGCTGTAATGTTCTATGGTTCTATTATTTCAAGGAAAATAGAATATTAAAACAAGGAGATAATGCTGAGCGTTTATAAGACACTAGTCAAGCCACACTTGGAGTATCGTCAACAGTTTTGGGCCCCATATCTCAGAAAGATTGTATTGTCATTGGAGAGAGACCAGAGGAGGTTCACAAGGCTGATTCTGGGAATGAAGGGGTTAACATAAGAGGAGCATCTGCCAGCTTTGGGCTTGTACTCATTAGAATTTAGAAGAATGCATGGGGATCTCATTGAAAGCTACCAAATGTTGAAAGGGCTAGATTAGGGTGGATGTGGACAGGATGTTTCCTATGGTGGGGGTATCTACAACTGGACAGTACAACCTCACAATTGAGGGGCGACCTCTTATTACAGAGGTAAGGAGGAATTTTTTTTGCCAGAGTAGTGAATCTGGAATGCTCTACCACAGACTGTGTGTAGAGGCCAAGTCTGTGTGTATATTTAAGGTGGAAGTTGATTGTTTCCTCCTTAGTCAGGACATCAAAGGATATGGTGAGAAGGTAGGTGTATGGAGTTGAGTGAGACCCAGATTCAGACATGATGGAATGGCGGAGCAGATTCGATGGGCTGAATGGCCTAATTCTGCCCCTCTGCCTTATGGCCTTATCAGTTGAAACGTGTCTAATCTGCTTGTGCAGTTTGTGCAACACTTTGCATTTCTCATCTATGGTCATGTTTTGTGTGACAGTTGGTACTTCATTCTCACAAGTTCCCAGTGATGTCTTTATCCAGAAAGTTCACACAGTAATGTCCGAACCTCATGAGCTCAAGAGACTCTTGCTATTGAAATATCATAGTGAGTTATTCTCCATATCCAGTACTGTCCCCGCTTTCTCCAGGGAAGATTTGCTCAGGAGTAATGGAATGTTCACTGGTGCCACCTCCGTTTCAACGTAACATTTTGTCTGCCCTATTCTTGCAGGAATTTTCACTCTTTTGGTGGAATGTACAAAATTTTTATCTCCAAATATGAATGCTTTGTTACCAAGTGTATCTGTGTTCACCAGTTTCTGCACTCCATTCTGGTTTACTTCACTTACAGAGCTTTCAAGCCATCTTTCTCCACAGTGTGTGTGTGTGTGTGTGTGTGTGTGTGTGTGTGTGTGTGTGTGTGTGTGTGTGTGTGTGTGTGTGTGTGTGTGTGTGTGTGTGTCTCTGTGTGTGTGTGTGTGTGTGTGTGTGTGTGCGCTCTGTTTATAACAGCAGATCCTAGAGATTCCATCATCAAAATCGCTGCCTCAGATGTCTCTGAATCACTAAGTGACTCCTTCACACACAATGTGATTTGACACTCTTCTACATTCTCAGATGTGTTACTTTCTTCAGTTCGTACAACTTGTTCAGTTCTGCACAGACATTTTCTTGCCCAGTGATGTACCACACATTTCGATCTCCGACCGTACTTGTCTATTGGATTTGTGCCAGGTAATGGTACCCTTGCCTGGTCACTCTGGGTTCTACGCTTGCTGTACTCTTGTCTGTGAGTCTGCTTAGCGAAGTGTGCTGTTTCCTGACTCAAACTAATTCTGATTGTTGCCTTAGTGGCCTTTTCTCCAAAAATCCTCTTCAGTGCTGATTTCCTATAAGTTCTGTGCATGCAGTTAACACTAGCTGTCCTTTATGTCTGGGCATGTACTATCCAACAATTTAAAAGCTAATACTGCGTCAGGAAGTTCCATTTTGTATTTATGCACGTGAGTGTACTTTTGTTCAAAATCAGTAATATAATCAGCTATGATTTTAGAATTGTCTCTATAAATTTTGTCAAAGTCTGAATATGCCTCATAAATCCGATCCTTTTCTTTTTTCAGAAAAACTGAGTCAAGTGTATTCATTAGCAAATTTATACCATCGTCTTTGTTCAAGTCTTCCATCGAAATTCCCATCGCGGTCTCTCTCGCTCTTCCTGAAACTGACAACACAACAGCCAAGGCTTACATCGTCTTCCCCAGTTCCGTAACACGAGTCCATATTCTAATTTCATTTTTCCAGCTTTCATAAGGCTTGTTGTTGCGGGATCCTGTAATTGGAAGCTACCCTCTGCTACCACTGTTATCGTCCAAAGGACACGTTTTTCTTTTGTTTAAAAAGCTTTACTTTCAACGTCTCCCTTCAATACCTGAGGGCCGCCTCCTTTACATCCCACAATTCCCTCCTCCTGTTCTCCCACACGCACGCACGTAACAGGGAGAGTACGCATTGTATGAAATACTTACGTAGTCCATACAGAACTCAACACCCTGGTTTCTGAAGGATTGGTTTTACCTGATACCACCCAGCAGACTGAAGCAGCCTCAGCCAAGCTTCTGTGGTCAAGATCTGTATCAAAACGACAGATTGACATGGTAGTAACCCAAACTGATCATTAAAAGACATTCCAACCACCAGCAGTATTCTCGATGTCTGAGTGAATATCCCCGTACATTTCGACTGCCTCCTCTCCTCTTTAGAACATAGAACACTACAATACTGTTCAAGCCCTTTGGCCCACAATGTTGTGCCGACCCTTTAGCCTACGCCAAGGTCAATCTGAAAATGTCTGAGTATGTGTGAGACAGACGTTCAGTGGCCACTTTATTAGGTACACCTGCACACCTCGTTAATGCAAATATCTAATCAGCCAATCATGTGGCAGCAACTCAATGCATAAAAGCATGCAGACATGGTCAAGAGGTTCAGCTGTTGCTCAGGCCAAACATCAGAATGGTGCAGAAATATAATATGTGTGACTTTGATCCTGGAGTGATTGTTGGTGCCAGACAGGGTGGTTTGAGTAACTGCTGATCTTCTGGGATTTTCATGCACAGCAGTCTCTAGAGCAGGGATTCCCAGACTGGGGTCCATGGCACACTTGCTTAATGATCCATAGCATCAAAAAGGTTGGAATCTGCGGAGAACGGTGTGAAAGACAAGATCCATCCAGTGGGCGGCAGTTCTGTGGATGAAAATGCCTTGTTAATGAGAGAGGTCAGAGGAGAATGACCAGACTGGTTCAAGTTGACAGGAAGACAACTAACTCAAATAACCACACGTTACAACAGTGGTGTGCAGAAGAGCATCTCTGAACGCACAACATGTCAAACCTTGAAGTGGACAGGCCGCAGCAGCAGCAGACTGACCACACTGGATAATCCTGATGAAGTAGTTACTGAATGTATTTGCTTGCTTTGTCATTTACAAGTTGTCCCACACCACCAGGTTCAGGAACAGTTACGTCCCTGCAGCCATCAGATGCGTGGCCGACCTGCAGAACACCTGCCCTAGCTCGGCAGTGGAGCACTGTCAACCACCTGGCGATAGGTATTGATCGAATGGGCAGCCAGAAACTTCTTCCCAGGGTGGAAATGGTTAATTTTAATGTGACTGGGGGGATGTCACAGGCAGGTTTTTTTACAGAGTGGTGGGTGTGGCTAAGGCCTTGCCGGAGGTGCTGGTAGAGGTGGATACACTGGGAACATTTAAGAGACTCTTATATAGGCACATGGATGATAGAAAAATGGAAATTTATGTGGGAGGAAAGGGTCAGATTGATCTTGGAGTAGGTTAAAACATCACCGTTAGCTGTATTATTCCACGTCAGGGGTTCCCAGCCTTTTTTATGCCATGTACCCCGACTGTTAGCCGAGGGTTCCATGGAGCCCAACAAATGTTATGATGTACACTCAGTGATATTAAACTGATTCAGTGATGGACAGGTGAGAAGAGAAGGGGTAAAAGTGGGGAATGGAAATTGTGAGAAGGAGAGAGGGGGTGAGATTACTGGAAACTGGAGAAATCAGTTGAGGCTACCCAAGCTGAATATGATATGTTGTTCCTTCAACCTGTGTGTGGCCTCATTATGGCAGTAGAGGAGGCCAAGGACAATCATGTCAATAACAGAATGCCGAATAAGGTGTCACAGTTACAGAGAAAGTGCAGGTAGACAATAGACGCAAGGTCATAATCAGATATATAACTATGCAAAAGTCTTGGGCACATTTTCATATATAGCTATGACTTTTGCACAGTACTGTAGTAATTTTATGTATTGCACTGTACTGCTGACACAAAAAACAGTTCATGACATACAGTATGTGAGTGATGATAAACCGGATTCTGATATGGGTCTCTATTGTGAACTGAGAGTAGGAAGGGGGCGGGGAGAGGGAAATCTTGGCTGGGAAAAGGAGAAGGGTGTGGGAAACACCAGAGAGACATTCTGTAATGATCTGTAAGCCAGTTGTTTGGAATCAAATGAGCTTGCCTCGAGTCTCAGGGCTGGGTGTGTCTGCACCTGCGCCACCCCAAATCCTCCTGTGACTGTCCCACACCCCTCCCGCGGAGCTTCACCCTCGTCACTCTCAATACCCTTTGCTCCCGCCAGATTTACAAACTCGCTCCCTACTCCACATCGACAAATACAGTACTGTGCAAAAGTGTTAGGCACCCTAGTTATATGTATATGCTTAAGAATTTTGTCAATACGTGACACCAAGCGCCTCCATTTTTATCATGTTGGAATTGGTCTTATTTGTCATATCCGTTCCAGGGCAGCTCACTCAGCCTCGGTCCCTACCTGATACTCAACTCTCACCTGTAACTCCAAGTAGCTGTCTGCATGCGACAGTGGTCATGTCCCAGTACTCCACATCAATGGGTGGGCTGAACCAGGTGAGGGTAACCGGCGAGCATCCTATCCCAGTGAGGCCCTGCGTGTGAAGTCGGCTCTGGTGCTCTGGGCAAATGACACCTAAGGCCAGGAAGGTGACTCTGCAACGCTTTGTGCAGAGCGAAAGGCAGGACAAGGCACAGATGAAGTCATGGCCATCCACTATAACCAAGAAAGACCCCAGTTCTGACGACCACTCGTACCACCGGGCCCAGACTTCCAAGATCGAGAGAGTGGGACATTCCCAGTGTAGTGGGTTTCCCACTTTAAAAACAGTCCCGCCCAGGTCTCCTGTCATCGTCAGACATGATGGGCAACCAACCATTTGTCTCATGTAGTGAGATACAGTGAAAAACTTGTCTTGCACATCGTTCATGCAGATCAGATCATTACACAATGCACAATTACAGGTCTATAGTCTGGTGTAGCATTCTCTGTGTTGCTTTTACGTAGTTCAGTCTAGTTTTTTGTACTGTATCATGTAACACCATGGTCCTCATTTTTTCTATGCATTGCACCAGCAGTTATGGTTGAAATGACAATAAAAGTGACTTGACTTGACTTGAGGTAGAACAAGGTAAAACAATAACAGAATGCAGAATAAAGTGTCACAGTTACAGAGAAAGTGCAGGTAGACAATAAGGTGTTCAAATCATGAAGGCTGATTTATGCTTGTGCGCACGGGCTGCGCCGTAGCCCTGATTTTCACTTCTGTGTCGCTCTACACCGTAGCGAGCATGCGTTGGTGTGCACAAAACGCTAGTTGGCGGTGGGGTTTCTATGCCACTGTGTTGAGTTTCTTTGTGAGAGACATGGACGAGGAAATGCATGTCAAACATTTTCGCATGTCGGCAGGTAGATTTGACAATTTGGTTCATCTATTTCACATTGGTGTACGCACAGCCTACAGACATGGCGGAGAAGAAGCAACCGGAAATGCGTAGGAGGAAATGTGATGCCACCGAGCGGACCAATCACAGTTGTTGCAGTCTGCATTGCCACAACGTGTGAGTGACTTTTCTGGGAAGGTGCACGTCACCCTACGGCGTAGATGCACCACACAAGTATAAATCAGCCTAACAAGGTTGATTGTGAGGTCAAGAGACAACCATATTGTACTAGGGAACCATTCAAGAGTGATAACAGTGGGGTAGAAGCTGTCCTTGGGCCTGGTGGGACGTGCTTTCACTGATAACAGTGGGGTAGAAGCTGTCCTTGGGCCTGGTGGGACGTGCTTTCACTGATAACAGTGGGGTAGAAGCTGTCCTTGGGCCTGGTGGGACGTGCTTTCACTGATAACAGTGGGGTAGAAGCTGTCCTTGGGCCTGGTGGGACAGGCTTTCACTGATAACAGTGGGGTAGAAGCTGTCCTTGGGCCTGGTGGGACAGGCTTTCACTGATAACAGTGGGGTAGAAGCCGTCCTTGGGCCTGGTGGGACGTGCTTTCAAGTATAACAGTGGGGTAGAAGCCGTCCTTGGGCCTGGTGGGACGTGCTTTCACTGATAACAGTGGGGTAGAAGCCGTCCTTGGGCCTGGTGGGACGTGCTTTCACTGATAACAGTGGGGTAGAAGCCGTCCTTGGGCCTGGTGGGACGTGCTTTCACTGATAACAGTGGGGTAGAAGCTGTCCTTGGGCCTGGTGGGATGTGCTTTCACTGATAACAGTGGGGTAGAAGCTGTCCTTGGGCCTGGTGGGACGTGCTTTCACTGATAACAGTGGGGTAGAAGCTGTCCTTGGGCCTGGTGGGACGTGCTTTCACTGATAACAGTGGGGTAGAAGCTGTCCTTGGGCCTGGTGGGACGTGCTTTCAGGCTTTTGTATCTTCTGCCCGATGTGAGGGGGGGGGGGGGGAAGAGAGAATGTCTGGGGTGGGTGGGGTCTTTGATTCTGCCGGCTGCTTTACTGAGACAGTGAGAAGTGTAGACAGGGTCCAGGGAGGGGAGGCTGGTTACTGTGATGTGTCCACAACTCTCTTGTGGTCATTCAGAGAGTAGTTGTCGCATCAAGCCATGATACATCCAGATTGGATGGGGCATCGGTAAGGGTTGATATAGACATGCCAGATTTAGAGTATTAGCAGTCTGTTGTGTCTAGGAATCGGGTAAGATTGAAGTGAATGGATAAAGGTGTTATGTACTGGGCATCCTGTAGTGAATAATTATTCTGGCTTTTACTTAAATAATCACACTTCTTCAACACCTTTAACGTGTCAAAATTGCTCAGTCCCTGAAGAACAAATATGCCAGATGGCAGGCTAAAAAAAATTACTAGGTTTTTATGGTAATGTAGGGCATGGAACCTGACCCAGATCTGTGTAGCTATCAAGCAATTTAGCAAGACAATTAATGAGAATTGAGTTTTATATAACTATTCCGAACTCACAGGAACTCAATCGTACAAATGATTTTATGATGTACAAAAGGCATTGAACTGGGTGTATCTAATAGGAACTCCCTGCGTTCCTCTAAATTGGCCACATTACCATCAGTGGCCACTTTATTAGGTCCCTCCATTACCTAATAACGCGATCTCTGACCGTGTTCGAGGTCTTCTGCTGTTCTAGCTCATCCACATCAAGATTTGATGTGTTTTGCGTTCAGAGTTGCTGTTGTAACATGTGGTTATGAGTGTTCCTGTCAGCTTGAACCAGTCTGGCCATTCTCCTCTGACCTCTCTCTTTAACAAGGCATTTTCACCCACAGAACTGCCACTCACTGGATATCTTTTGTTTCTCACACCATTCTCTGTAAGCTCTAGAGGCTGTTGTGTGTGAAAATCCCAGGAGATCGGCAGCTTCTGAGATACTCAAACCACCCCGTCTGGCACCAACAATCACTCCATGTCAAAGTCACTTAGATCATATTTCTTCCCCATTTTGATGTTCGGTTTGAGCAAAAACTGAACCTCTTAACCGTGTCAGCATGTTTTTGTGCATTCAGTTGCTGTCAGATGATTGGCAGAAATGAGTAGGGGTACAGGTGTACATTGAGGGTGTAGTCCTGGAACACTTACCCATTCTGCACCATTTTCAGACTTCCTGGTCTTCCCTAAGAATCTGAGGGGCTGCCCCGTCAAGTCCAGACACTGTGCCTGAATCAGAATGAGGTTTATTAGCACCAACGTATGCTGAGAAACTTGCTGTGTTGTGGCAGCAGTACATTGCAAGACATAAAAATTACTATAAATTACAATAAGAATATATTTAAAATGGTGCAAAAAGAGAGCAAAATAGTGAGGTAGTGTTCATGGAATCTGATGGCAGAGGGGAAGAAGCTTCTCCTGAATCTTTGAGTGTGCGTCTTCAGACTCCTGTATCTCCTCCTTGATGGTAGCAATGAGAAGAGGGCATGTCCTGGGTGATGGGGGTCCTTAATGATGGTTGCCGTCATTTTGAGGGACATGCACTGCACTTGAAGATGTCCTTAGTGTTGTGTCCTGGCTGTCTATGTGATGCACAAGCCAGGGCAGAACAATATGGAGAGCGAGCTGCTACCAATGTCACAGGCTCCCCTCCACCACCCCCCCCCCCCCACCCCACCGCCTCCACGCAGCAGATAAATCTAAAGGAACAGCAGAGACCAATACGATTTGGCACCAGTGGTGTCACAGGAGTTACCAGTCAGCATTGAACTCAATATCGGACTGCCTTAGGGACTCCAGCTCTTCCCTCAGGGTTTACTCCTGAAGCCTTCCCCGTCAGTGGGTATAGCCGCAGGGTAGCAGAGGTTTGAGATCAGAGTTTTCCTGCTCCTGGATGAGCTGCCAATGAGTCCCATCTGCCTGAAGCGACCGGCTTTAAGGTGCCAGTAACCCACCTTTGCTCCTTCTCCTGTCAGTAGAAACGGTTCTGCTGGGCTCAGTAGCTAAACCACACGTGAAGGCTGGGAGTTGGACTTGGCTGTCTGATGCTATTTGACATGCACTGGGAGCATTTAATAGGTAGTGGGAGCTTATTCCCTACTAGCTCCTATGACAATAAGGAATCAACAAACATATATGTGATTATATAAAAATATAAGCAAGCATAGGAAAGTTGAAGTACTAGAAAATGATCAATTCTACACCCTAACCCAACAGCCTCAACACCACGGATGTAGACAGGAAAGGGCCAGCTCTTTGGCTGACATTGAGGGTTTTTCCAGCACAATGAGGAACAAGCCAGGGATGTGCACACAGTGGCAACTTTACTACCTACATGAGGTACCTAACTAGGGGTACGTTTATGCTCTTCTGCTGCTGTAGCCCATCCACTTCAAGGTTCGACGTGTTGTACCATTGGAGATGCTCTTCTGCACATCACTGTTGTAACTTGTGGTTATTTGAGTTACTGTCACCTTCCTGTCAGCTTGAACCACTCTCCTCTGACCTCTCTCCTTAACAAGGCGTTTTCACCCACAGCACTATCTCTCATTGGATATTTTTTGTTTTTTGCACCATTCTCTGGAAACTCTAGAGACTGTGCGTGAAAATCCCAGTAGATCAGCTGTTTCTGAGATACTCAAACCACCCCATCTGACACCAACAATAATTCCCGGATCAAAATCACTTGGATCACATTTCTTCCCCATTCTGATGTTTGGTCTGATCAACAACTGAATCTCTTGACCATGTCTGCATGCATTGAGTCGCGGCCACATGATTGACTGATTAGATATTTGCATTAACGTACAGGTGTGCACGATAAAGTGGCCACTGAGTTTTTATTGTTTAAGGCAGAGATTTGGATGTGCTTTCTAACTGATCTCTGAGTTCACTGACAGTTACAAATGACTCGAGTTTCGCTCTCTCAGTTTGCCATCTGCGCACTCCATAATGCTCTTGCCTTCTCATTCCCAGAATAGCCTTTCTCCCTCTGCATCATCAATTTTGTTTGATTCTCAGCCACTTTGATGAAGTGCCTGTCTTGGAGCTTGTAGGTGCACACCTGAGTTGCTGACTCTACATGCCTTACCAGCTGGGAGATGATCAGGAGGATAGCGTTGGTTAGAATAGCAATGCGGCATTTGCAATGTGTGTATCTTCTCCAGGGTGGAGTTAGACCAACAGCGCTGGGCAATGTTAAACTGGTCCATGCATCCATCTCGACTAGGGCTTCCCAACTGGGGTCCGCAGACCCCTTGCTTAATTGCATTGATCCAAGGCATAAAAAGGGTTGGGAACCCCTGTTAAAGAGGAAGAGATGCCAAAAAATCAAGGTCACCCTATTCTCAGAATGTGTGAAGATGGAAAATCATTGAGATGATAAGACCATAAGATTTAGGAGCAGAATTAGGCCATTCGGCCCATCAAGTCTGCCCTGCCAATTCATCATGGCTGATCCATTTCCCTCTCAACCCCATTCTCCTGCCTTCTCCCCGTATCCTTTAATGCCCTGACTAATCAAGAAACTATCAACCTCTGGCTTAAATTCACCCAGTGATCTGGACTCCATAGCTGTCTGTGGCAGCAAATTTGACAGATTCACCACCCTCTAGCGAAAGAAATTACTCATCATCTCTGTTCTAATTTGAGACTGTGCCCTCTGGTCCTAGACTCCCCCTCCAAAGGAAATATCCTCTTCAAGCCCACTCTGTCTAGGCCTTTCAATATTCAATTGGTTTCAATGAGATCTCCTCTCATTGTTCTAAACTCCAGTGAATATAGGCCCAGTGCCTTCATTTGGTAAGCCTTTCATTCCTGGAATCATTCTCATGAACCTCCTCTGAACCACTGCAATTTCAACACATCTTTTCTTAAATAAAGGGCCCAAAACTGCTCACAATTCTCAGTATGATCAACAACGCAATAGATTCTGCAGATTGTAAGAACCTGCTGGACATTGGTAATGTAGATAACTGCAAGTTTGGTTCATTGGCGAGATGACGGTGAGGGAGCTGTGTTGCCTGAGATGTTGTATGGACTCGACCCTCCTGCTACGGTGTCACCTGTTGCTGTCGTTCAGGGGAGGACACGCCACAGGCAGTGTGGAAAGAACAGAAGCCTCTGTGGGCCAGCAGGAATCCTGGGGCTGGGCCTTCTCATTGGTACTGCCCTCCAGTGTTCGCTCTGTGGAAGACCAGCTGGAATCCTGGGGCTGGGCCTTCTCATCGGTACTGCCCTCTAGTGTTCGCTCTGTGGAAGACCAGCTGGAATCCTGGGGCTGGGCCTTCTCATCGGTACTGCCCTCCAGTGTTTGCTCTGTGGAAGACCAGCTGGAATCCTGGGGCTGGGCCTTCTCATCGGTACTGCTCTCCAGTGTTCGCTCTGTGGAAGACCAGCTGGAATCCTGGGGCTGGGCCTTCTCATCGGTACTGCTCTCCAGTGTTCGCTCTGTGGAAGACCAGCTGGAATCCTGGGGCTGGGCCTTCTCATCGGTACTGCTCTCCGGTGTTCGCTCTGTGGAAGACCAGCTGGAATCCTGGGGCTGGGCCTTCTCATTGGTACTGCCCTCCAGTGTTCACTCTGTGGAAGACCAGTTGGGCTGCATTCATCCGTGTCTGCACTAGTGCATGAAGAGGAACTGCTGCAGACTTGTTCTTGTGGAAACATGGCTCCAGGACAACATTCCATACACCATTGGTCTTCAGGCCATGACATTGAGGGACTTGGGCTATATATTTTTTTGTAACTGTGTTTTTCTGCTGTCGTAACCGTATGTGCCTTGTGCTGAGTGTGACTGTTGGTACTGTGTTTTGTACCTTGGCCCCACAGGAATACTGTTTCATTTATCTGTATAAATGTGTATGGTTGAATGACAATTAAGCTTGAACCTAAGATGCTGGAAATCTTGATCTCTACGTAAATGTGCTCAGTAATGGGCAGGGCTTTGATCTGGAACGATGCCTACCAAACTCAAGTGTGTGTTTACACACCAAAATACTGGAGGCACTGTTAAACTGGTAGAGATGAGCGGAGTCTGCACTTCCACAGAAACATAACTTACCCAAGTGTGTCGTAGTGGGAGGGAAGATTCATCTTATTCCGGCTTCTTTCCCCTTCCTTTCCAGCCAAAATGTCCCCTCTATAGTCGCTGCCTGACCTGCTGAGTTCCTCCAGCATTTTGTGTGTGTTCCTCTGGATTTCCTGCATCTGTGGAATCACTAGTGTTTAAGATTGACTTTAAAGTTGGTTAAACAGTTGGCACAACATCTTGGGCTGAAGGGCCTGTACTGTTCTATGTCCTATGTAACTCAGCAGGTCAGGCAGCATCTATGGAGGGGAATAAACAGTCGCTGTTTCGGACCGAGACCCTTCCTCAGGACTGGGAAGGAATGGGGCAGAAGGTGGGTGAGTGGAAGGAGGACAAACAAGAAGGTGACAAGTGAAGCCAGAAGCTTGGGGGGGGGGGGGGGGGGAATGAAGTGAGAAGCTGGGAGCTGGTAGTGAAAGAGCTGAAGGGGTAAAAAGAAGGAATGTGATAGGAGAGGAGAGTGGATCATGGCAGAAAGGGAAGGAGGGGAACCAGAGAGGAGGAACGGGCAGAATGAGGAGAAGAGGAGGGGTGAGAGGGGATCCAAATGGGGAATGGAAAAATCGATGTTCATGCCATCAAGTTGGAGGCTACACAGATGGAGTGTGAGGTGTTACTCCTCCAACCTGAGCGTGCCTCATCATGGCACCATGGACCAACACGTTGACATAGGAATGTCTGTTGCCTTAATGACCACCGCCCAGTAACTCCATCACAAAGTGCTTTGAGAGGCTGTCCTTGGCACTCATCACCTCCAATTTTCCAGACAGCTTCAAGCCAGTACGATTTGCCTATTGCTAAAACAGATCTATGGCCCTACACTCACCTCTGGACTAAAGACACTCACGTTAGAGTTCTTTTATTGACCACAGCTCCATCTTCAATACTGTAATTCAAAGCAAATTCCTTACCATCTCTGAGAATTACCACCGCCCTCTGCAACGGGCTCCTTCACTTCCTGTCCGACAGACCGACATCGGTAATCATAGACAGCACCTCCAGCATGATTATTCGAAACACCGGTACCCCACAAGGCTGCGTCCTCAGCCCCCAACTCTACTCCCTGTACAAGCATGACTGTACGGCCAGCTGAGAGCCACCATAGTGGGCCATATCTCAAATAATGATGCGTTGCAGTACGGGAAGAAGATAGAGAGCCTAGACACTCCTTTTCTCCTCAATGTCTGCAAAGCAAAAGAGCTGGATGTTGATTTCAGGAAGGGGAGAAGGAGTGCTGTACGTTCCCCTGTCTACATCAGTGATGCTGAGGTTGAGAGCATCAAGGTGGTAGGTGTGAGCATCACCTGTCCTGGTCCTGGTCCAACCATGATCATGCTCACCAACGTGCCCACTTCCTCAGGTGGTTAAAGAAATTAGGCATATCCCCACTGAATCTTAGGAACTTTTATTGATGTATCATAGAAAGCATTATGATTGGATGCATCACAGCTTGCTATGGCAAATTCTCTGCATGTGACCACAAGATCACATCACAGAAACCAGCCTCCCCTCCATGGACTCTGTCTACACTTCTCTCAGTCTCGGTAAAGCAACCGGCAGAATCAAAGACCCCACCCACCCCAGACATTCTCTCTCCCCCCTCTCCCGTCGGGCAGAAGATACAAAAGCCTGAAAGCACGTCCCACCAGGTTAGAGGACAGCCTCTATTTCATTGTTATCGAACTCTTCAATGGAACTCTGTAAACAAGATGGACTCTTGACCTCCAAATCTACCTCGTTGTGATCTTGCTCTTTATTGTAGTACACTTTTTTGGTAGCTTTTACACTTTGTTCCATACTGTTTAATGATCTGATCTGTGGCAATAATATGCAAGACAAGGTTTACACCATATCTCAGTACAGGTAACAAAGAATTTTGCTGGAGTAAAGGGAATTACAGTGGTAGGAGTTGGCCAAAGTAAATTGGAAGGAGCTGCTGGCAGGGATGTCAGCAGAGCAGCAACGGCGTGAGTTTCTGTGGGAAAATGAGGGAAGTGCAAGATAGATGTATTCCAAGAACAAAGAAAAACCCAAATGGCAAAACAGTACAACCGTGGCTGACAAGAATTCAAAGCTGATGTAAAAGCAAAAGAGAGGACATGCAACAAAGCAAAAATTAGCAGGAGGAAAGAGGCTTTTAAACACCTACAGAAAGCAACTAAAAGAATCATTAGGAGGCAAAAGATGAAATATGAAAGCAAGCTTCAATCAATAGAAAGGTGAATAGAAAAAGCTTTTTCAAGTATATAAAAAACAGAAAGAGAGATGATAGTGGACATAGGAACGCTAGAAAATGAGATGGAGAAATAATAATGGAGAGACAAGGAAATGGCAGATGGACTAAATGAGTATTTTATATCAGTCTTCACTTTTGAAGACACTGGCAGTGTGCCTGATGTTGAAGGGTGTGAGGGAAGAAACTATTACAAGGGAGAAGGGGCTCAAAAAGCTGAAAGACCTAAAGGTACATAAGTCATCCAGACTAGATGAACTGCACCCTAGGGTTCTGAAAGAGGTAGCGTTAGAGATTGTGGAGAGTAATGATCTTTCAAGAATCATTGGACTCTGGCATGGTGCCAGAGGACTGGAAAATTGCAAATGTCACTCCACTCGTTAAGAAAGGAAGGAGACAGCAGAAAGGGAATTATAGACCAGTTAGCCTGACCTCAGTGGTTGGGAAGATGTTGGAGTTGGTTGTTAAGGATGAGATTATGGATTGCTTGGTGACACAGGACAAGATAGGGCAAAGTCAGCGTGGTTTCCTTAAGAGAGAATCTTGCCTGACAAACCTGTTGGTATTCTTTGAGGATATTACAAGTAGGATAGATAAAGGGGATGCAGTGGATGTTGTATATTTGGACTTTCAGAAGGCCTTTGACAAGGTGCCACACATGAGCTGCTTACCAAGTTAAGAGCCCGTGGTATTACAGGAAAGTTACTGGCATGGTTAGAGCATTGGCCGATTGGTAGGAGGCAGTGAGTGGTTGGCTGCTGGTGACCAGTGGTGATCCGCAGGGTCGGCGTTGGGACCACTTCTTTTTATGCTGTATATCAATGATTTATATGATGGAATAGATGGCTTTGTTGCCAAGTTTACAGATGATGCGAAGACTGGTGGAGGGACAGGCAGTGTTGAGGAAGCAGGAAGGTTGCAGAAGAACTTAGACAGATTAGGAGAATGGGGAAGAAAGTGGCAAATCAAATACAGTGTTGGAAAATGCACAGTCATGCACACTGGTGGAAGAAATAAATGTGCAGACTATTTTCTAAATGGGGAGAAAATGTAAAAATCTGATGACACGGCCATAGTGGGGTGTGTCAGGAATGGACAGGAGGAGGAATATAGGAAACTGATACAGGACTTTGTGATATGGTGCAACTCAAACTACCTGCGTCTCAATATCACCAAGACCAAGGAGATGGTGGTGGACTTTAGGAGATCTAGGCCTCATATGGAGCCAGTGATCATTAATGGAGAATGTGTGGAGCAGGTTAAGACCTACAAGTATCTGGGAGTACAGTTAGACGAGAAGCTAGACTGGACTGCCAACACAGATGCCTTGTGCAGGAAGGCACAGAGTCGACTGTACTTCCTAAGAAGGTTGGCATCATTCAATGTCTGTAGTGAGATGCTGAAGATGTTCTATAGGTCAGTTGTGGAGAGCGCCCTCTTCTTTGTGGTGGCGTGTTGGGGAGGAAGCATTAAGAAGAGGGACGCCTCACGTCTTAATAAGCTGGTAAGGAAGGCGGGCTCTGTCGTGGGCAAAGTACTGGAGAGTTTAACATCGGTAGCTGAGCGAAGGGCGCTGAGTAGGCTACGGTCAATTATGGATAACTCTGAACATCCTCTACATAGCACCATCCAGAGACAGAGAAGCAGTTTCAGCGACAGGTTACTATCGATGCAATGCTCCTCAGACAGGATGAAGAGGTCAATACTCCCCAATGCCATTAGGCTTTACAATTCTACCGCCAGGACTTAAGAACTTTTTAAAAGCTATTATTAATGCTTTTTGAGATAGTGATTTAGATGCATATCATATTCTTTACTGAGTTAAGTATTGTATGTAATTAGTTTTGCTACAACAAGTGTATGGGACATTGGAAAAAAGTTGAATTTCCCCATGGGGATGAATAAAGTATCTATCTATCTATCAAAGGGATTTGGGATACAGAACACCCTAAAGGTTAACTTGCTGGTAGAGCTGGTGATGAGGAAGGCAGATGCAATGTTAGCATTCATTTCAAGAGGTCTAGATCATAAAAAAGATGTGCTGGTATTGGAGAGGTTTCAATGGAGGTTCACAAGGATGATTCCGGGAATGAAAGGGTTACCATTCGAGGAACATTTGATGGCCCTGGGGCTGTACTCATTGGAATTTGAAAGGATGATAGGGGGATCTCATTGAAATCTTTCAAATGTTGAAAGGCCTAGACAGAGTAGATGTGGAAAGGATGTTTCCCATGGTGGGAGAGTCAGGACAAGAGGGCACAGCCACAGGATAGAGGAGTACCCATATAAAATAGAGATGTGGAGAAATTTCTTTTGCTAGAGGGTGGTGAATGTGTGAAACTTGTTACCACATGCAGCTGTGGAGGTCAGATCATTGGGTGTATTTAAGATGGAGATTAATAGGTTCTTGATTGGTCATGGCGTCAAAATTTACAGAGAAAAGGCCAGGGAGTTGATCCTAGGAGGGGGGAAAGCGATCAGACATGATTGAATGGTGGAGCAGACTCAATGGGCCAAATGGCTTAATTCTGCTGCTATGACTTATGGTCTAATTAAAAAAAACAATTCCATTACTGGCACCAATTTGGCATTGTAGGCTGAAGTCCCGTTCCTCTGCTGCACTGTTTTATGTTCAAAGGCTGCCAAGAAGAGTCTGGGACCAGAGGGCACAGCCTCAGAATAGAGCAGGGGTTCCCAGCATGGGGTTCACAGACCCCTCGGTTAATGTCAGGGTCCATGGCATAAAAGGAGCCCGGAACCCCTGGAGCAGAGGGACGTGCATCTTGAGGATAGAGATGAAGAGGAATTTCTTTGGCCAGAGGATGGTGAATCTGTGGAATTCATTGCGACAGACAGCTGTGGAGGCCAAGTCATCGCGTATATTTAAAGTGGAGGTTGATAGCTTCTTGATTAATGAGGACATCAAAGGTCACAGAGAGGCAGGAGAATGGGGTTGAGGGGGATAATTAATTGGCCGTGATGGAATGGTGGATCAGACTCGATGAGGCAAATGGCCTAATTTTGCTCCTATGGTCTTTATTCATTTCTATAAATGCGGAGCAGACTTGATGGGCAAAATGGCCTGATTCTGCTTCTATATCTCATGGTTTTGTGGCCTAAGCCTTGAGATTCACGGGATATGTAACAGTACGGAGAGAAATTGTGAAAACATCTTTAGCTGTGTTATGCATTACCTGACCGCAGGAGTTTAACGCTTTCATTTTATACCACAGATTGTCTCCATGGCAACCAGCACAAATGACATGAAATTAATGAATTTGAGTAAAATCAATGAGGTGTTCTATTCTCCAGAAGCGCCTGAATAAATTTGGAACGATCTTAGAACAATAATTTCTTTCTTGGAGCAATATCCTCATTCTCATATAGTAAATCCACTTGTGTGAAGTTTCTAGATATACAGGTTAATCCATACCTGTAATACAGATCATTCCTGTAGAGAGACACTGAGTGATTACCAAAGTTCATAAATTCTGCCCTTTAAATTTGAGCAAATTCAATTTCTCCATTAAATGAGCAAAATAAATCTATTGATCTGACTTTTCCAATATCACTTTTCCTGTTAAAAAGCTTATGTGATTGCACACTACACCAAAGTCTTCTCATCGTCGCGTACTGGCTAGCGTAACCCTTTACAACACCAGCTGTAAGATCATGGTTCAATTCCTGCTGCTGTTTGTAAGGAGTTTGCCCATTCTCCTGTAACTGTGTGGATTTCCTCCTGGTGCTCTGGTTTCCCCCCACATTTCAAAGACGTATGGGTTAGTAGGTTAATTGGGTGTAATTGGCCACCATGGACTTGTTGGGTCAGAGATCCAGTTACCATGCTGTTTCTCTAAAAAAAAATGAAGAAATTGCTCTTTTTGTAATGTTAAATTATTTCTTATTTAAAAATTTTGGTTTCCTCCCTCATTCCAAAGACATACAGGTTAGAGTTAGTGAGGTGTGAGCATGCCAGGTTGGTGCCAGAAACTCGGTTACACTTATGGGGTGCCCCCAGCTCAATCCTCACTGATTTGATTTGCTGCAAGTGACACAATTCGCTGCATGTTTCGATGTGTACGTGACAAACATACAGGAGCCTTGGGTCCCACACCACCAGTATCAGTAACAGTTATTACCCCTCAACCATCAGGCTCGAGAACCAGCGTGGTTAACTTCACTCACCCCAACACTGAACTGATTACAGAACCTACAGACTCAATTTCAAGGTCTATACAACTCATGTTCTCAGTTTTACTTATTTAACTGTCTATCTACTTGTTTTTTTTTTGCATTTGTGCAATATGCCTTTAGCACATTGGTTGATTGTCAGTCATTGTTATTTATAGTTTTTTGTAAATTCTATTGTATTTCTTTATTTTCCTGTAAAAGCTTGCAAGTAAATGAATCTCAGAATAGTATATGATGACATACGTACTTCCATAATAAATTTACTTTGATCTTCAAGCTCTTACATTTCCAGTCCTGATGGAAAGTCTCAGCTCAAAGCATTGACTATTTATTCATTCCCATAGATGCTGCTTGACCTGAGTTCCTCCAGCATTGTGTGTGGGTTGCTCTGGATTTCCAGCATCTGCAGAATCTCTTGTGTTTATGATAAGTTAATCTTTTGATCTTCTTGAGATACAAGCCATGACAGAAAAATTCCTTCAGAGATTGTACACTGAATGATTGTAATGAGATATCCGTCCTTACCATCCATCCGGCAGTGGGATTGCTAACTACTCTATTATTGCCACCTGCACCAATATAGAGTGAAAAGCTTTCTTTTGCACGCCATCCACAAATCATTTCACCACATCGAGGTCTTGGTGGTTGTCCATCATGTCCGACGATGACAGGAAACCTGTGCGGGAGAGATTTTAAAGTTGAAAAGCCATTCCACTGGGGCAGTTCCACTCTCCGAACCTCAGGAGTCCAGGTCCAGTGGTACGAACAAGCGTCACGAGCTGGGTCTTCCTTGCTGCAGTAGATGACCATGACATCTTCTGTGCCTTGGTCACCACAGAACATTGCATGAGTGTCTTCCTATCCGTTGGATCTCACCCGCCCAGTCCACTGGAGCTGACTGTGCACACTAGGACAGGCATGTCCCTATCTCACCCGCCCACCAGCAACCCTCACCTGGTTCAGCCCACCAGGGTGTGTGGCCACTGTTCCATGCAAACAGCGACTTGGAACCACAGGTGAAATCTGAATGTCCGGTTTGGGCTGAAAGTCAGTGAGCTGGCCTCGAGTGAACACGACAAGCCCCATCGCCAGAGATGATACCCCCACTCCCCACCCCCGGATACCCCATGCACATCAAGGTAGTAGAAGATAAAACAATGACGGGATGTAGAATAATGTACTACAGTTACAGAGGAAGTGCAGTGCAGGCAGACAATAAGGGTAACGGCCACGATGAGATAGATAGTGAAGTCAATAGTCCATTTTATGTACAACAAGTCTATTTAAGTGGGACAGAAACTACAGATCATAAACACAAGATTCTGCAGATGCTGGAAATCTAGTCAAGTCACTTTTATTGTCATTTCGACTGTACTGCTGGTACAGTACATAGTAAAAATGAGACAACGTTTTTCAGGACCATGGTGTTACTTGACACAGTACAAAAACTAGACTGAACTACGTAAAAAAAACAACTACACTATACTACTGACCTACCCGGGACTGCATAAAGTGCACAAAACGGTGCAGGTATTACAATAAATAATAAACAGGACAATAGGGCAGTAAGGTGTCAGTCCAGGCTCTGGGTATTGAGTTGTCTGATAGCTTGGGGGGAAGAAACTGTTACATAGTCTGGTCGTGAGAGCCCGAATGCTTCGGTGTCTTTTTCCAGACGGCAGGAGGGAGAAGAGTTTGTATGAGGGGAGTGTGGGGTCCTTCATAATGCTGTTTCCTTTGCGGATGCAGCGTGTAATGTAAATGTTCGTGATGGCGGGAAGAGAGACCCCAATGATCTTCTCAGCTGACCTCACTATCCGCTGCAGGGGCTTGCGATCCGAGATGGTGCAATTTCCAAACCAGGCAGTGATGCAGCTGCTCAGGATGCTTTCAGTACAACCCCTGTAGAATGTGATGAGGATGGGGGGTGGGAGATGGATTTTCCTCAGCCTTTGCAGAAAGTAGAGACGCTGCTGGGCTTGCTTTGCTATGGAGCTGGTGTTGAGGGACCAGGTGAGATTCTCCGCCAAGTGAACACCAAGAAATTTGGTGCTCTTGACGATCTCTACTGAGGAGCCGTCGACGTTCAGTGGGGAGTGGTTGCTCCGTACCCTCCTGAAGTCAACAACCATCTCTTTTGTTCACATTCAGAGACAGGTTGTATGCTCTGCACCAGTCCGTTAGCCACTGCACCTCCTCTCTGTAAGCTGACTCGTCGTTCTTGCTGATGAGACCCACAATGGTCGTGTCATTGGCGAACTTGATGATGTGTTTCGAGCTGTGTGTTGCAGCACAGTCGGGAGTCAGCAGAGTGAACAGCAGTGGACTGAGCACACAGCCCTGGGGAGCCCCCGTGCTCAGTGTGATGGTGTTGGAGATGCTGCTCCCGATTCGGACTGACTGAGATCTCCCAGTCAGGAAGTCTAGGATCCAGTTGCAGAGGGAGGTGTTCAGGCCCAGTAGGCTCAGCTTTCCAATCAGTTTCTGAGGGATGATTGTGTCTAGAGCAACACACACAAAATGCTGGAGGATCTCAGCAGGTCAAGCAGCGTCTGTGGAAAGGAAGTGGCAGAAGATGCCCTACAGACCCGTGAGACGTGCTTTCAGGCATTTGTATCTTCTGCCCGATGGGAGGGGGAATGGGGAGGGTGGGGTCTTTGATTCTGCCGGCTGCTTTACTGAGACAGTGAGAAGTGTAGACAGAGTCCGTGGAGGGGAGGCTGGTTTCTGTGACGTGTCCACAACTCTCTGCAGTTTCCTGTGGTCACGGGCAGATAATAAAGTGCAAGATCATAATGCGGTAGATTGTGAGGCCAAGTGTCTGTCTGTCGTACTCGGGGACCGTTCAATAGTGTTATAACAGTGCGATAGGAGCTGACCTTGAGCCTGTTGAGAGGTGTTTTCAGGTTTCTGTATCTTCTGCCCATTGGGAGATGGGGAAAGAGTATGTCTGTCAAGGCCGGGCACGTTGTATACATTAACATTTCAGAGTAGCAAATTTGATGCCTAATTAATCATTGTGCTTAAATAGGCTGCAGATGCATCCTCGATATTGGGCATGCTTGGTTTATCACTGTTATACAAACTTCTTGGTAGAAAATTTAAATTTGGAATTTCCTAGGGAAATCTAATCTGGCAGCCTCATGACTGTTAATGAAAGATAGAGGTTAGATTGTAATAGGGCAACACATCAGCATATTGCTTTACAGCACCCTAGGGGTTCAATTCCTGCCGCTGTCTGTAAGGAGTTTGTGCACTCTCCCCGTGACCACATGAGTTTCCTCCCGGGGCTCCGGTTTCCTCCCACATTCCAATGATGTATGGGTTAGGATTGTTAAATTGTGGGCATGCAGTGTTGGCACTGGAATGTGTGGTGACTCTTGCAGGCTGCCCCCAGCACATCCTTGGACTATCTGAATCGTTGACACAAACGACGCATTTCACTGAAGATTTCAATGTACGTGTGACAAAAAAAACTTTCATTTATTGCAAATTCCACCCACTCCATGATGTACTTTTGGGATCTTGCTGTACACAGATTTTGTGGGTCTTTCTGTACACAACAGCAATGATTCATCTTGAGAACTTCCAGCATTAATTTAAGGTGCTTTAAGTGAACCAAGGCATTGAAAGGCGCGGTACGAATTCTATTTTCTTTCTAACATAAAAATCAACAATAAATCGTGTTGTTGCGTGCAGGCGTTTTGCCAGGGATGAACATTTTACTCCATCTAGCAAGAGACTTACATAAATGCAGATAACTGTCACTGTCTGAGCAAGTCACGGTTGCCAGAACAGATCAGAAGATTCAACATTGTTCAATATTGTTTCCAGTACACAAAATCAAATGAAATAATTGTTACTCCGGATCCGATTCAGCAGAAGTAATACACAATAGGTTAAAGAACACAATAGTAATTTTTAAAAAACACAATAATTATACAATACTGTGAAAAAGCCTTAGGTACACATATTTACAGCTGGGGTGCCTAAGACTTCTGCACAGTATTGTATTTGTCAACGCGGATCAGAGAGCGAGCTTGTAACACTGCTGGGAGCAGACGATGTTGGGGATGGCAAGGGTGGGGCACCAGGGGAGATTGTGGGGCAGGTGGCAGAGAAGGAGCTCCAGGGATGGGGGGGGGAGGTGCGGACACGCCCACCCAGCCCTGAAACACCAGGCAAGGTCATTTGATTCCAAACTATTGGTTTATTGATCATTACAGAATGTCTCTCTGGTGCTTCCCACTCCCTCCCCTCTCCCTTCCCCCTTTCCCCAACCATGATTCCCCTCTTCCTGCCCCCCTCTCACTCTCAGTCCACAATAGAGACCCAGATCAGAATCAGGTTTATCATCACTCACATAGGTCAAGAAATTTGTTTTTTTTGCAGCAGGAAGCACCAGAAACAAACACTCAAGTGCAAAAGACATCAATCTGTACAAATACAAGAGAGAAAAAGATAATAAATAAACAATGAAGCAATAAATATCATGAACATGAGATGAAGAATCAACGAAAGCCATCCATTCAGTGATGGAATGAGTGATATCTCTACCTAACAGGAGACGTTGGAGTAGAATTAGGCCATTCAGCCCATTGAGCCTGCTCAGCCATTCAATCATGGCTGATTTATTATCCCTCTCAATCCCATTCCCCTCCAAAGCTGCTGCCTGGCCTGATGAGTTCCTCCGGCATTTTGTGTGTCTTGTGCATCTCCTACCCTGCCTATGCCCCTCATAACACCTTAAACCTCGCTCGGGTTCCTTGCTGACTTCCCCCTGCTTTATCTCTGTCCAGGTTGGGAACTAGGTCAGCCAACTGTTAGGAGGCTGGTTCTTTAATATGGGTTGAAGGTGTTCGTTCTTGGAGGTTACATTTTCCGATCTCCGTCTCCTTTCCGTGTCTGAGCGAGGGTAGATCCATAAGACATTGGAGCAGAATGAGGCCATTCGGCCTATCGAGTCTGCTTCACCATTGCATCATATTAACCCTCTCAACCCCGTAACCTTTGACACCCTGACAAACGAACCTGTCTGCCTCCATTTAAAATATACCCAGTAACTTGGTTGCCACTGTGAGCTGTGGCAGTGAATTCCAGAGATTCCCCACCCCCTGGCTAAAGAAATTCCTCCTCATCTCTGTTCTAAGGGGACATCCTTCTGTTCTGAGGCTGTGCTCTCTGGTCCTAATCTCCCTATCGGAAACATCCCCTCCACGTCTACTCTATCCAGGCCTTTCAACATTCAGCAGGTTTTGATGAGATACCCCCTCATTTTTTCTAACCCTAGCAAGTACAGGTCCAGAGCCATCAAACTCTCCTCTTGTGTTAACCCTTTCATTTCAGGGATCATTCTCGTGAACCTCCTTTTGGCCCTCTCCAATGACAACACATCTTTTCTTAGATAAGGGGCCTAAAACTGCTCACAATGCCCCAAATGCTCGGACCGATCAATGCCTGATAAAGCCTCAGCATTACTATCTTGCTTTTATATTCTAGACTACTGACCGGTCTGTTCAAAGGCATCCGAAAACACCTCTAACAGTCTGGGCTTCGTCTGCTGACGGTTGAGCAAAGATGGTGTTTATATTCTTAGCACAGTGAACATGGGAGATGTACAAGTTTGCCCTTCGCTGTGGGTTGTAGTTTATAACTGCCTCTGTCTCCAATCCCAGTATAAAAGGCTGATCTGATCTCTCACCACCTTCACACCCCAGTCTCGAGAGAGCCTGCTTGTTCAGTGAGTGGATGCACACAAAACTCTGCAGCAAAATATAAAAACATCAGACAGCCACAGGGAATCCATCTTGTATGGTGCCCAATGAAGCGAGAGGGAGAAGACTCAGAGGAACTTGGAGGGGCAACGTTTTACACAAAGCTGTCCACTCTCGGTGATCGCTTCAGTAGGTACAGGAAGTGGAACCCAGTGTGATCTTCTGTTAACGTAGCCCAGGTCGATGTGTCGTGTGTTCAGAGATGCTCTACTCCACACCATTGTTATAACGTGTGGTTATTTGAGTTACTGTCACCTTCCAATCTTTGCCAGTTTGGCCATTCTCCTCCGACCTCTCTCATTAACGAGGTGTTTTCCCCCACAAGAACTGCCGCTCACTGGATGTTTTTTGTTTCTCGCACCATTCTCTGTAAACTCTAGAGACTGTTGTGAGTGAAAACCCCAGGAGTTTCTGAGATACTCAAACCACCTTGTCTGGCTCCAACAATCACAAGCATTCCACAGTCACTGAGATCACATCACCATCAAGCAACTCGCTGACGGGATAGTCCTGCAGTCTTGATGGGCGGAGTATCCAGCAGTGACTTGTGATCGTAAAGAAGACATTCAAGACAGACTGAAGCACCTGTGATTGGACCCAGAGTGGCTGCTGCGTCTGAACGCGCCACCGTTTTAAGGCCGTTTTCAGAAAGATGCTGCCTACATACAAAGTCAGGAATCAAAAGGCTGAGCGTGGTAGGACTAATGTTCTCAGTTACGTAGGTTTCAGTGTAATAAGTATTGCAGGAAAGGCGGGTGAGCTCAGGGCATGGATCAGCATGTGTTTAGTGAGGCTTGGTTGCAGGAGGGGCAGGACTGGCAGCTCAGTGTTCTGTGGTTCCATTGTTTATCACAAATGCAAGCACGCTTTTTCCACTGAGGTTGCATGAGTCTAGAACTGGAGGTCATGAGTGAAATACTTAAGGGGAGCCTGCGGGGGAACTTCATCACTCAGAGGTTGGTGAGAGTATGAAACGAGCTGCCAGCGCAAGTGGTGGATGCAGGGTTGATTTGAGCATTTGAGAGAAATTTGGATAGATGGATGGGTGGGAGGGGAATGGAGGGCTATGGTCCGAGTGCAGGTCGATGGGACTCAGCAGATTAATGGTTCAGCATGAGCTCAGTGGGCTGAAGGGCCTGTTTCTGTGATTTCATTCCTCCTTCCATGAAGGATACGATACTGGTGATTCAGGTGGATATTTATGATGATCCAGTCATCTCAGAATCAAAAACACAAGAAATCCAGAGCAACACACACAAAATACTGGAGGAACTCGGCAGGTCAGGCAGCATCTATGGAGGGGAATAAATAGTCAACAGTTCAGGGTGAAACCCTTCATCAGGAGTGGAAAGGAAAGGGAGGAAGCCAGAATATGGAGAGAGGTGGAAGACTACAAGCTGGGAGGTGATAGGTGAGACCAGGTGAGGGGGAAGGTGGGTGGGTGGGGAGGGGAATGAAGTGAGACACTGGGAGGTGATAGGTGAGACCAGGTGAGGGGGAAGGTGGGTGGGGAGGGGGATGAAGTGAGACACTGGGAGGTGATAGGTGAGACCAGGTGAGGGGGAAGGTGGGTGGGTGGGGAGGGGGATGAAGTGAGACACTGGGAGGTGATAGGTGAGACCAGGTGAGGGGGAAGGTGGGTGGGTGGGGAAGGGGATGAAGTGAGACACTGGGAGGTGATAGGTGAGACCAGGTGAGGGGGAAGGTGGGTGGGTGAGTGGGGGATGAAGTGAGACACTGGGAGGTGATGGGTGAGACCAGGTGAGGGGGAAGGTGGGTGGGTGGGGAGGGGGATGAAGTGAGACACTGGGAGGTGATAGGTGAGACCAGGTGAGGGGGAAGGGGGATGAAGTGAGACACTGGGAGGTGATAGGTGAGACCAGGTGAGGGGGAAGGTGGGTGGGTGGGGAGGGGGATGAAGTGAGACACTGGGAGG